>NC_137548.1:13951274-14581274 GCF_963082525.1 Nesoenas mayeri
GAGGAGGAAAAGAAAGAGGTGGAGGAGTAGGCAGAAGGGAGATTCAGTTTAACATGGCATGCCAGGCCTCCACTGCTGCTTCCCTCCCTCAGGCCTGCTCATCATGAATTTAATTTGCGCATGGGGTGAGGGGGATTTAGTTGGCATTGTTTTATTCTTATTCGATGTGCTCCTTTGCATGGCAAACGCTGGTAGTGTGCTCATCACTGTGCAAATAGGCAAAAGTGGCCTTGGATGTACTTTAGTCTGAGGTCCTGGTTCTGCAAACACATGAATAATCTAAAAAGCAAGAGGACTTAGAAATATACTTAAAATGACACCTGCTTTTGTCGTCATCTCTCCTTCTCCCTCTGACTACACGTCTGCTTCTGGATAGCTAATTTAAGCTCAGTATATCAATTATAATTTGAATACAGAAAGGATAGCATTTTTGTAAAATCTCAGTTTAGAGGTTAACCTCATCTGCATATATTTAGTAAAATAAATAAAATCCACTTGTGCCCTGTCCCAGCTAAGATTTAATATAAGACACCTTCTCTATCAGGAAAGGCTCAGGAAGGGGTCAGACTTCAAATGACAGTTGTTACTCAAGGGAATTGCTATTTGGAAAGATTTGTCTTAACCTGACTCAGAGGAATTTAGGTATATACTTCCACAGATGATTGTTTGCTTTGCTTATAGGTATTAACTCGCTCTCTTAAAAAACTATATTTGGGAAAACATCTACTGAATTTTTGAGCAATTTAGTGGAAGTCAGTACAATTGCCTGTAATTCTGAGAGAGGATCAGAAATTCACAAAAGGTAGAAAAAGCATATATATATATATATTATATACACACACACATACACATACACTTACATATATATGTTTGAAAAATAGATTTCAAAAAGCATTACTGGGCTTTGGTGTGGAGGCTTTGAGCAGCAGCAGGCAGTTCCTTCTTCTCAGTAGCTGCAACATCATTACACAAAGATACAGAGACGCAGGAGCCACTATTCAAATGTAGCCCCTCAACTTTGTGGCCACAAGTGGGTTCTATTTTGGTCCTCGCTTTTGAGGCTGCTTTTGATGAAGGGATCAGAGTTTTTCAGCTCCCTGCCATTACATGTTGCTGTTGACCTCTACCTAGCTTTTAGAACTTTGTTTCCATTTCCATTTTTTCAGTGTGAATGTTGGGGATGGGAATCTGTATTTTTAAAACTTTGGTGCCAGCTGCTGTGTGCTGTTGTACTGTGGCTGTCTTTTACCTCTCTTACATTTCCTCTTGTGTTTCTAGATCTGAATTGTCCAAAGTATCTGCTGGAGTATGGCCTCCGGATGCACATATTCTGGTGACCCAGGTCATGAACTGTCATATGGCAAATCCTGACTTGACCAAATCGGCAACAGCGCTTCAAGAATTATTTAGGTACCTAACAACCACTGACTTTGGTAGTAGGTAAGCCCCCAAACTGAGAATCCATGCATTAGTTTTTCTGTGGCTTGATGTGTCCCCTTCAAAATCAGTGTCTCTTCTAGACTGCCTTTTTCTTTCCTCCCCTTGGAGAAGGACTGTGGCTTTTGGCTACCCCTGTGCTGCTGTTGCGCGATTCCTGGACATCTCCTGTGGGCTGTCATAAATCTTCAGTGCTCTTGTATTTCCTGTTATCTCCAGGCAGCCTGGGTTACAGCATGGGCTGTGGGGAAGCCAGTGAGGGAGTGAGACCCTGCGATCACTGGGCAGCTGCAAATTTAAGGCTGTGCAGGGACAGGCGCAAACCCTGAGCAGCATCCACAGATGACATTGAGGGAACTTAAACTAACCTTCTTCTTGTACAGCTCAGTAGCTTAATACTGAGTAATAACATGACATTTAAATATTGGTATTGTTGGAAAAGAGAGGTAGTGATGCTGTGGGGAGATGGATTTTTAGCGATTAAGAGAACTGGCTTTTAGCCTTTGTAATCTTGACATTTTTGTTTCTGTCCCACAGCATGGCTGGTTAACCTTTCAAGGGTATAGGAACACCTTTTATGCATCCTTTTGCTCATTATTAGAAGTATCTCAATCATTACCCACCTTCACAAATCACCTGGAGATGCAAGTGAGACATAAATGCAAAAATAATATTATTGGTATTGTATTATTATTTTTTCTCAAGGAAATCACTGTTTTCCACAAAGCAGAGCACATGATTCCTTGTTTGTTGTGTAATAATAGCCTGGTGTTGTGATGGTAAGTAGGACACAGATATAGCTTTTCAGTGATGTACAGTACTCTTTCTTATCTTTAATTAAATGCTATTCCCTTGTATTGGAACATATTCTGTGATTACACAAGTTTACAGTCTCTAAGTAACTTACCACCAAATACACTAATGAAAATCAGTGCCCCAAAGCAACTTGTGTCTTTTGTCCTGCACTATCCCACGTGTCTCTCTTTTATTATTATTATTATTATTATTATTATTATTATTATTATTATTATTACTTCCAGTTTCCATTTTAAAAATTAAAGGGTTGAATTAAACACTTTTGTATGAATTTCTTCCAACCATCTCTGCTTTTGATCTAGGGACATGTACCTATCTAGCTCCCTGCCCTTCCTCAGAACAGTAACCCCTGGGGATACCATAGAGCATAGAGATGATACAATTTAATAAAGTCACAATAAAACATCCAAGGCCTTTCATACTTTTTCACTTTCTTTAACTCAATTTATTTTTCATTTCATGGACAGAGATTTAGTCCTGGTATTAGTTTATGATTTTGCTGAAAGAATTACCGAACACATACAAAAAGGAAATATTATTTTTATTATTTATTTTGTGCCATGTATACCATAGGAAGAAAAAATAGTTAAAATCACTTCAGTACCGCTGTGTTTTTCATTACAAAGTTATTACATATAGAAATTACTCCAAATTATCTGAAATGAATGGAAATTATGAGGTTTAAATTCCCCAGGTTACTGCAAGCACAGCACTGGAAATTTATTTTGTCATCTTGCTGAACATAATTGCTACAACAAAATTTCTTCCATTTTACAACCACAGCATAACTTATTTATACCAGTGTTGTTGTAATTTTACATCAATAAGTTGCATGGGAAGGAGTACACAGGTGGTAATTGAAAACAATAATTTGTAGTGGGGTCCAGGTGGAACAGTTGGCTCAGAAAAGACTTCATTTGCTACTCCGTAAATGCTTTGCATCTCTGTGGCTTTTGACTAGGGTGCTATCAAACCTCTGGTTTACCCAGCGCTGAGGTGGCCTGATCATCCTAAATTATGTTTCAAAGTGTCAGTGGAGGTGAGAGGAACAACCCCTCTGTCACTGTGGCACTGACCTGCAGCTCACATGCAGAAGCAAAAGAGAGATGCCTGGGGAGAAAGCGAAACCAGACCTGGGAAAGTGGTGAGCGTGATCCTGGAGACAGAAGCAGCATCCTCGAAGGAACCAAGGTGGAAGGAAACACAATCTGGTTCTGGGGGATGTGTGTGAGCACACATGCGTGTGCTCTCAGGGTGTTAGGGCTGACACCGGCTGTTTCCCCTGGCTTTTCTGCTCAACCACCTTCCATGAGCGTGACAATACATTGTCATTTTGTTTGTCGAAGGGAATGCTGTTATTTGATCATTTTCAATTAAGATGTGAGTAGTTGCCTGAGACATGAGCAATGACATTCACATTCATACTTTGCTCCAGTCTTTATGAACAGGAATGTGTAATTTGGGTGCAATACACAGGCGCTCCCAGGCCAGGCATCCACACTTCTATGATCCGTAATTGTCAACAGGAATAATGAAACTGCAGAGGCTGGTACTGAATCCAGAAACTGATAAATTTCCCTGTTTGAGTGTCGTTGCCCAAGTTAAAATAACGTAAAATAATAATAATAACAATGCTAATAGGTTACTATGGATATACTCTGTTTAAATAAAATAAAGAAGGAAGAACATAGAGGAATAAAGAACAAGGATGAATGAGGTGCTGTTCTCTTCTGATGTTCAGATTTGGATTTTCATGATTCACAAGAGACAGGCTGGAACATTTCTGTCATGAGTTCAAGCTGAAGATTTCATTGCCACGTTCCAAGCTTAGAGGTCTTTGTTATTTTAAACAATCCAAAGATTTCAAATCCTCTTAAAATAATCTGTGAAAGGAAAGGGAATAAATTGGTTGAAACTTGTACTTGAAAGCAGCAGAGAGCTGTACAGATCCCAAATTTCAGGTTGTATAAGTTCTGAAGAGCACCTATGGAGGAGGGGTTCTTTGTCCCTTCCACATGCAAAACAATATATCTATATCTATATATATATTTTTTTTTACAGCGAAACTAGTGTTGGTTCATAAAACTCAGCCTTTTGTACCATCAGTGATGCCATTTGTTTTCTGAAGACACAAACAATCCTTGGGTTTAATTCGTCTGGGAATACATACCAGCAAGAGAGGAATTTACCCATTTTTTTCTTTTTTTTTTTTCTTTTTTTTTTTCTTTTTTTTTCTAACCCAGGTGTTAAGTGGATGCCCGAGTAGCATTCTTAGTGGGTTTGAGAATATGATGTAGCAAATGGTATGCTTGTCTCCTGCTTACTCTGGATGCTTGTAAAGCGTTTTCCCTCTTTCTTTCCCTGTCAGCATGTGCACGCAGATGCAGGCAGTGAACACAGGATGAGAGAGGTGCTGGAGAGAATTGTTATCTGACTTCTAGAGAGATCCTCAAGTAACAAATGTAGGGGCATGTCTTTCACTGCAGTCCCTGAGGGTCCTGCAAGTGATTTCAGTGGGGACACCACTGAATTTCTACTGTCGGAAGGGCTGAAGTTTAAACAGACCAAATTCTGCCTTTAGGAATTCACCTTTTAAACTGAAGAAGGAAAACAATCCTGTGTTTTATCTGAAAAAAAAAACCCAGTATTTTGTCTTCTGCTCTGGCTTGCTGGTTCCATGACTTTTTGTGGGGTGAAGGGAGAGGTATTGTTTTGATTTTGTTTATTTTAATTGAAAAAAAGGTGTGGAAGAAAACTGGGCCCCAGCATTTGGACTGTTATCAAATATTTTTAACACTTGGGTAGAGTTGGAAAAATTATGGACTCTGCAGGAAAACAAACAAACAAACAAAAATCACAAACCAACCAACCAAACAAACCCCACAGACCATTGAATAAGCAGGGGACTCTGGGGAAGGTTTAGAATGTAAATGTTGAGGAAATCTCATTTTCTAAATTCATTCCTGGAAACATCAGGAAGTGACAGTCACCAAAAATAAGGGGACACAAAATATCTTGAAAACACAGCAAAACCTGCACTACTTTTGCCTCTGTCCAAAAAGTATTGGGAATGGGGTAGGGGATAATACATTATCTGCTTAAGCCTTCGTTTCACTGCACTCTCAAATATACCAGTGTCATGGAAAAGAAAATCAAGTGAATAAACATTGCAATTTATATATATTTGAATAGATAACAAGAACAATTTTACTGTTTGCCATAAATGAAAACCCCCACCAAATTATTCCTCTGATTGAGGCTCTGAAGCTCTGTTTATGGCTGCAAAGTGATTTGATACAAAAAAAAATTACACATTTTGAGTTATTATATCACCCAGAAATTTGATGCCACTTAACTATGTAATTTTCAGAAATGATATAAAACTACTGCAGAAAAATATTCAGGGAAGCCCAAAAGACCTCTTTTTATCTTTTTTTATGGGTCTAAAATGAGAACTCGCAGAGATCCTTGCACTGTATGTGAAGGCTGAACTGCCACCTCGGGAGCTTTATTAATATGTATGTAAATATGATCTGGTTAGATCCTGTGTTTCTGTGTCTTTTCACAAGGTGGAGCGGAGTGACTAACTAAACCGATCAGATCAACTCCCCATCTTTATGCTTTTTTTTTTTTTTTTTCCCCCCCAAGTAGCAACATTTAAAGATTCAAAGAGAATAAGGACAACAGCCTCATTTATGTCAAGATTGTCTCAAACCTCCTTCCTTCCTTTCTTCCTCCCCTCTCTTCTCCCCACCCCCCACTCTCAGATCTGTATCAAAAACAATTTACTTCTAACTTAGCATGAGCTTTCTCAGTAAAGACTGGGAAGAAACTAAAATCACATCACACTGAATCTGCAGCTCCAATTTTTCTTCCACTGAAAAGTTATTTGAGCAAATGGGGAGAAAGTGGAAATGCCTTCAAAATGTGTCCAAGTGACACATCAAGCTTATCCTCCATGAGGATACTGGGACTTCCTCTTTATATTGAAGCTACTGTTATTTATGTACATATATCTGTGCCAAATTTTAGCTAAAGAGATGGTATGATTAAAAAAAAAAAAAAGAAAGAAAGAAACACAGAAGCTGAACTTGTGTGTGCAGAGAGTTCTTGACTCAGCATGCCTTGTTGTCTATAACATAAAACAGAATATTTAACATCATATTAGCTTTGTTTCCCCTATGATAAGGACAGTATTTCTAGAAAAGAACTACTCAAATCCCTGGTTTATTATGAAAACAGAAATTATGATTACCTTAATACAAGATATCTTGTGCATAAGCGTGCTTCCCCCCCTAATTTAAACCAAGGGACTATAGCACCTTTAGAGATAGTGAAAAGCTTATTCTGTTATTGCAGATTATGTTCCCGGCTTGCCTGCCTTTTCTTTATTTATTTGGGGGATGTTTTCGTTGTTGTTGCTTTGTGGCTTTTTGTTGTTCCGGGTAGCTGCGGCTCCAGGTTTGCAGGACGGTGGCGGGAGGCCGGTGCTGTGTCATAGACCCTGGACGGCAGAGCAGGGGCCGGGGCTACAGGCCCCCTTACCCAGCTGCGGGAGCCCGCCACGGCCGCACAGCCCGGGACAAAGCGGGGCGATGTCGGGGGCCACCGCCGCCGCCCGGGGCAGCCCCCGGGGACCCCGGCCTCTCTAGCGGGGCGGCTGCCACCGGCTGCGGCGGGAGGGGGGGGACGACACCAGCGCGGGGCCAGCTGCAGATGGAGGCGGGTCGAGGGATAGGTCAAGGTTAGAAAGAGCCTGCTATTGATCTGGCTTTGAAAGCGAGACAGGGAGAGCAGAGAGACTAAAGGGGGAGCTGTGAGACAAGACATTAACAGCTTTCAGTGCTAATGATCACAAGTGCCAGACAGGGGAGGAAAGAGGAGACTGAGAAATCACTTTGGATTTTTTTTTTTTTTCTTCCCTATTGGGATGTATTTTCGGAGAAGGAGGAGGAGGAGGCAGGCTGGGGTTTCACCCCCCGCAGTCCTGCCCGCAGTCAGCTAGGCGGTGCGGGCTGAGGGGTCTCCGGCGGCCCCGCCGCCCCAGGCAGCCGGGGCGCCCGCCTGGTCAATCATTGCCGGCCCTTATCTCCTGCGCTCAGTGCCCACTGGAAGACACTGGTTAATCAACAGATGATGCCCAGTAACTTCCCGATAAGCCGCGCTCCGAAGGGGTGCAGCTTCCTGCAGCTTGCCGAGAAACGGCCGCAGCCGCTGCGAGACGGACTTTGCACCCCCGAGAGTGGAAATTCACCCCCACAACCCCCCGTGACCGCGGCCGCAGCCCCGTGGAGTGGCCCTGGGGCCGGGCCGCGCTTTGCGCGGCAGGCACAGCCACACAAAGCCTCTCGGCCTCGCCAGCCGGCAAGAGAGGAAGGATCAAAGCAGGGAGAGCAGTGAGGGCAGCTCCCATCCCCGCTGACCTGCCCGGGCCCTCTTCCCCGTAGGCGCGCAGGTCGGCAGAGGGGACCCCCTTCCCTCTGCTGCCCCGCGAGGGTGCCCGCACCCCGGTCCTCGCAGGTTCGGACACCGCTGCCCCACAGGGCCGGCCCCGGGGGTGCACCCGCGGGGCGGGGGGGCCGCGGCTCCTTCCCTCCCCTGCCCGGCGGCGCGTAGCCTCTGCCATCACCACGCTCCTTTTTCTGTGCAGGACCCTGCGAAACAAACCAAAACACACAGAGAAGAATCTAAAGAGCTTAAGAGCCGTTAAATGTCTTTTACGTGTTTGCCGTGCGTTAATAAAGGCGGAGGGCTGAGTCGGGGCAGAGTAGGGCACTGCAAGGCTGGCCCGGCGCCCACTGCCCGGCCTGGGAGCTGGTGGGGGGCCCGGCTGCCTTCGGCGTGCCGTCGGGCCGGGGTTCGGGGGCTGGCAGCGCCGAAGTGCGGGCTGTGAGCGGGCGGGCGGGTGTGGGGAGGAAAAGGCAGATTTGCTGTAGGAGGCGAGAGCGTTGCTGTTTAGCCAAATTCTACTCAAAGCTGATTAAGGGCACCGAGATGAATTCTGTTCCCTTCAAGGCTCTCATGCGATTTAATACAAAAAAATATCAATTTAAAGTGGAAAGTAAATGACACGACTGCAGAGCGGCTCTCCGAGCGCGCTCCGGGTGGAGGCTAGGTTTCTTGGGTTTCTGCTCCATCTGCCTTCAAGCCCCCAGTCCTCCCCCGCTAGCCGTTCCCTTCGCCCTGTCCAGACCTGGTGCTGAAAAGCTATTTGCACCGAAAAATGTCCTTGTCTTGGGGGGCAGAGAGAGAGAGAAGACAAATAATCGTAGGACATGGGCTGAGAGAGAGGAGGTAGAGGGGAAAAAGTTGGTTTCCAAGAATCTCGCAAGTTAGAAGCGCACGCAGTTGTGGGCATTTACCTGCGTGTGAAATAGAAGGACAAGTGCACTGAGATGCGGTCCCTGGGAACCCGGCGTCTCTCGATTCGTGGCTAAGACTTAGTTCCTCCAAGGAAAATACTCTTTGCCAGTATTTTAAGGGAATGGGGTGGGGGAGAGTGAGAGAAGAGGGTCGGAGCATGTGTGCGTGTGCGGATCGGCTGTGCGCGCGTGTCCCGCTACCATCACACTTCGGGTAGGGAGAGAGGAGGGGAAAAAAAAAAAAAAGAACAAACCACCACCACTCTCCCCAACCCACACAGATATTTGTGTTGTTGTAAAACTGTTCGAAAGAAATGCAGGGGGAACGCGCTCACCGCCGAGGAGCTGCGGCGGCACCGGGAGGGAAGAGCAGCCCGAGACCCCTCGGGAGCTGCCGCTCCCGGGCACGGACGGCGGAGAGCACGACCCAGCGCCGGGCCCGGACGGCGGAGATCGGCCGCCACAATGAGTAACGGCGAGGCGGCGGCACCGGCGGGCAGCGCGCCGCAGACCCGCGCCTCCCTCCGCCGCCGGGCGCGGAGCAGCGCGGCCTCCGGCAGCCGCCCTCGCCCCGAGCGTGGCCGGGCCGGGCCGCCGCCCCCGCCCGAGCCGCCCCCGCTGCGGCCGGCGCCGGGCGCGGGGAAGTTTGGCCGTGCGTGAGGAAGCGGATTGATTCCTTCCCCCCCACCCGCGCTTTCCTTCGCTGCCGGCGCTCCGAGTACCCGAGCGAGCAGCGCTGCACAAAGCCCGGAGCGGCTCTCGAGCCCGGCATGTGCTGTAGTTTGTGTGTGTGTGTGCGGGTGCGTGCGGTGTGTGCGAGTGGCGTTTCTTGTTCTCTTGCAGGGTACAATGTTAAAAAGCCACCGCTAGTCGCCCCCAGTGCTCCTACTCTCTGGGTCTTTTTGTCTCTAGTGCAGATTAAACGTCACGTCCGCACTTGAACTTGAATTTTATCCCATTGTACAGAGGCAGCCCCAGCCATAGAGAGACAGAGCGCTCCCAGAGAACCAGGACTCCGCCATCTTCACATTGCAATATATAATAGTAATAGCCAGCACCAGCCCAGCTGCACTGGGGGCTTCCTTCCTTCCAGTCCCAGTGCCAGGCGAGGGGGGAAGAGTGCAAAGTGGTGCAGGAGCACTGGCAATCCAAAAGCACCAGGGCAGAGCAGTGCCACTTGAACTGGGAAAGAGGAGACACAGTTTTGGCTACCCCTTTTCAAAAAAATTCTCTCTATATATCTACCCAGCAAGGGTCAAGCTCTGAATATTTTTATTTTTGGCAATTTTTTTGTCTGGGCAATCCCAATTCTAGTACTTTTTAAATATACATTCCTGCCTTTTTTATTTTTTTTCTTTTTTCTTTTTTCCTTTTTTTTTTCTTTTCTTTTTTTCTTTTTTTTTTTTTTTTTCCTTTTTTACCCTCCTGTTGGAAAAGCGCACTTGCCAATTTGCGAAGCACTCTGGAAAGAGGGAAAGAGAAAACTGTCACTGGCGGTGCTATCCTCCTAAGTTCAAGAAGAGATCTGGAAGTCCAAGTGCCAGAAGCAGTGGAGAAAAGACAGAGTGTGTGAAAGAGAGAAAAAAAAAAGAGCGAGAAAGCTTTTCCTGCTGATGATGATGATTTTTAATTGAGAGAGGATCCCATCCAGTGCACCACAGCAGCAACAAAAAAGGAGGCTTTTTTTCCTTTTTTTTTTTTTTTTTTTTCCCCCCAAGAAGAAGAACTCGATAAAGAAGAAGAAGAAAGAGGAAAAAAATAAAAAAGGAAAGAGGAGGAGGATCGCCCCCCCAACACATCACCCCAAACCAGTGCAGCTCTCCAGGCGATGCCAGTGTAAATGCCAGGGCAATGTCCCGTCGCAAGCAGGGAAACCCGCAGCACTTGTCACAAAGAGAGATTATCACACGTAAGTTTGAACTTGGAACCAGACTGAGCCGAAATCGAGAAGCAAAATTAGGGAAGGGGAGGAAGCGGCTGGGGGGGGGGGGGGGCGAGATTCCAAGAGCAACCAAAGCTGGTAAATGACTTCAGAGAGAGGGAGAGGAGAAGGGAATTAAAGAGGGGAGGGGGGTGTGTGGCTAGGGGGGATGGGCTGAGGGTGGAGGGGGGGAGAAGCCCGAAGTTTGCCGTGCGTTTTTGCAGCGGTGCGGAGGTGAGGCGGTCAGGCAGGCGGCGTGGAGCGGGAAAGGCGCTGCCGGCGGGGAGAGCGCGGCGTGGCGTGGAGCGGCGGGGGGCTCCTCCGGGGAGCGAGTGCGTGTGCGGGGGGCGGCGGAGCCGGGCGCGCAGCTGCGGGCCGGGCCATCCCGCCGGGGCTCCACCGCTCGCCCCCGGCCCCGCTCCTCGTTCCGCGCTCCTGGAGCAGCGCGGAGCGGTGGGAAAAGTTGGCCGAGCGCCTCGCTTCGGCGTGACAGCCGGGCCGAGGCGGGGGGGGCGGCGGATCAAGGTGGGCAGAGAGCAGGGGTGAAGCGGAGCGGCCGGGGGGGGTCTTAACGGGAAGCACATGGAGGCGGTGGGCCGGACGGAGCAACGCGGGCCGGCAGCGGCGGCCGCCGAGCCCCCCGGCGCGGGGAGCGGGGGCAGGTAGATGGGCAGGCTGAACCCTGCCCGCCCCAAATGCATCGCCGGCGGGGGGAGATAACTCTCCTCCAAAGTGGGGGGGAAGGCAGGAGAAGCTTGTTTGAGGCTAGAGGCAGGGCAGGGGGTGCAGAGGGGCCGGGGGCGGGAGGAGGTGTCTGTCGGAGACATGGAGCGCGGGAGAGCCAAGGTGGAGGACAGGGCTGGAGGGCACGAAATGAGGACCAGGCAGCGGCATCGGCTAGGGTGCTGGGGCAGGAGCGGATGCTGCACTTTGTCGAAGCTCCCATTGTGAAATGAAAACACACACATACCCGCCCGCCGCGCCACCCCCCCCCCCAAAAAAAAAAAAAAAAAAAGAGAAGGAAAAGATAAAGTGGGGGGAGGGAAGGAGGCACCCCCCTCCAGCTCCAGCATCCCCCTTCCTCCCCGTTTCCACCCCTAAAGCCCCGGGAGAAGGGCGAGCGCCTGCAGGCACGGTCGGGGGCAGGTCCCCGCGCCGGGCGCCCCGCTCCGCTGCTCCGCCGCTCCCGTCCCCGCGGGGCTTGTGCCGCGTGGGGGGGGGAAAGAAGTGAGGTCTCTGCCCGGAGCGCGGGGCCACCAGCGCTCCCCACTTCTCCGCTACCACCGGGGCACGGCGGGGGGGTCAAGGAGGTCCCCATTTCCCTCCTGTAGCATGCGACCCGTTTGGGGGGGTTGGTAGAAAATTCCCGGCACACCGTGGCGAGGTTTGGGGGAGCGGAGGCCGGGATGGGGCCCCGCACCCCGCCGGGAAGGCCGGCCGGACACCCCTTTCCCCTAAGAGGAGTCCGCAAGTTGCTGTGCTGCGGGGGGCGGCGGCGCACACCGAGCCAGCCCGGGGCTGAGCCGGAGCCGCGGTGGATCCGAATATTTATGTTGAGATTTTAAAGAATTTAAATAAATAAATAAAATATTCCCCCGGCTTCTCTCCCTCCCCTGAAAGCCAAGAATAGGAGCCATCTGCCAGGAGCATTTGGTGCTTGCGAGCTCCTCTTTCTTTGTTACCGGTGATAAATTTCTGTTTGTAAGATTTCCTTGGGAATCGAGATATCTATGTGTTTATCATTTTTCCACCTCCTGTGAGATTTTTTTTCTTTTCGTATCGGAGGGGCTTGGGGAGGGAGGCGGTTTGAGTCCGAAATTTCGATTTCTTAGTCTCTTTTTTTTTTTGGTGTACCTTTATTTTTTAACCCGTTCCTCCCTCTCCCCCCCGCCCCACCTCCCAGCCCATCAGCTGGTGGAACACAAATGAAGATGCATCTAATATTAAGTTATTTCTGGGGGGTTTGTTTTTAATTAATTGTTATTTTGGAGCCAGATTGGCATCACCATAAAAGGTGGATTCCCCCCCTCCTCAGCTCCCTCCCCTTCGTTAATTGCATTTTTGTTTTTAATCATCCGGTTTGGAAAATGCATTTCCCTTTTTATTGGTGGCTTCTTAATTTTTTATTTTATCCTTTTTTAAGAAAAAGCATCAACAACCTAACCCCTCTAAATCGCCCTGTGAAATTTCTCCCACTTCTTTTCTGTTTCAGTTCCGAGGATATGTGTGGTGTTGAAAGGGGGTGTGCGGAAAATCTGGTTTGTTGCGCACGTTTGAATTTATTTAAAGGGGTGAAACATTTATTTTCTCGCTGATGTTGCTGGTGGTGGGGGGAGGTGGGGTGGAGAAGAGAGACAGGTAGGTTTGTTATTCCAGTTTGATCTCCTTTTCTGATCGCTTTACTTGAAAGTAAATAATGAGGCAGGAGAGCATGAGAAGGTGCCGAGGAGCTGCGTGTACAATGGGTTTAGCGAGGAGGCTGGGGAGGAATGGAGAGCAGAGTGGTACGCAGATTCCCTCCCTCCCCTCCTGTATTTATCTGTCTCTCCATCCTGAGGAAGCTGGCGGAGAAATCAGGCTGCATACTGAACAGTGGCAGAAAAAAATGAAGGTATTCAGGGGAGGAGGAGGTGGGAGCCGGGGGGAGGGGGGGGCGCGCTGCGGCTGGGGCTAGGGGGAGCAGGGAGCGCAGGCATTTCAGCGCACAGGCGCGGAGCCTCAGCTGCAGGCTTGCAGGAGGAGGTTTCGCAATCCCCACACTCCCCGGGAAGGTGTCATTCTTTGGGGAAATAGCAGCCAGGGAGACTGTCCTCTGCAAGGGAGAGTTTGGAAAGTAGCGGGTGACAGAATGGGAAACCAAAACACTTATAACAAAATAAAGACAACCCCAAGCCAAGCCCCCAAAGCAGGGATGGTTTGATACTATTTTCTGAAATCTTGCATTTATGTCATGTTCAGCTTGGGCTCACTCTCCCTTTTTGGCATCTGTCAGGAAAGTTGCATTTCAGGATGGATTGGAGGTCTGTGCCAGGCAAGGAAGGAGAGATTGGGAGAGAGATGGGGGGAGAGAGAGAGAAGGGTTTTCTGACACTGTTCAGCTGGAGTTTATTGGGTTTCATGCTCTTGGTGTTCAGAGAAACATTCAGATCCTGTGTAAGGCAAACACCACAAAAAGCAGAGGGGCTGAAATGTAGTCGTGCTCCAGAGTTGCAGCGTATCCTTAGCACAGTGGTCTTTAAATCTGCAAAACAGGATGGCCTGTTTGTCCTTGCCAGGTTCACCCAGGCAGCCCCGTAATAGATACATGTGCAGGGCAAAAAGAAGGAAAACACTTAGAGAAGAGCAGCTCTGGACCTTTATTCAGCCGTGGTGGACAGAACAAACTTGGTAGTCGAGCTCAGTTAGATGAGTGGACAAAGCCAAAGAGGCAATTATGTAAAGAGGAGGCTGAGCTGTTGAGCTTCTCTATGCAAATAAATGTTATTTTGGTTTGATTCAAATTGCTGATTTTCCAGCTAAACATCTTTTTTTAACTCAAGAAATCTGTTTTCAAACTAGTCCTGCATTTTGTATTTGAAGGAAATGTGAAAGGCGAGAGCATGTAAAAAGCTTGCTGATAGCAGTTTTGCAGAAGGCGGCAAAGCAAGAACATTTCTGTAGAGCAGAAGTAAAGACTGGGAGGGAAAGGTTCAGTAAAATCATACAATTCCAGGTAGAAAGCCAGGTTTCCCAAGGAGGCTTTTCAGTACCTGGTCAACAGGTTCCCTAGGAAAAGTAATAATTTCCTTTATTGCTTTGTATTTGTACGTAGTCATTAGCAATAATAATTAAAAAAACCCTACAAGTTTTTGCATGTCAAAGTTTTCCAAATTGCTTCAAGGAGCTTCTCTTAAAATGCATTTAGATTTAGTGCAATTAATGCACTTTTTCCTACAGAAAAACAAAGCAAAAAAAACCCCAAAAAACAACAAAACACACCAAGGTAATACATTCTAATACAAAGAGAATGTAAGCTGTGACTGAAGAATTAGAGAGGAAATTATTATTATTTTGGAGGCAGCTGACTTTTTCATAATACCTGCATAGTTGTGCACGGAAAAGCTTAACATGTTTTTAAAAGGCATTACATGTGTTGGCTTTAAATAGGACAGGAAAAAAAAGGTTGCATGTTGTTGACTTTCACTTGCCGTTCATTTGAATGTATTTGTACCAGACTTGTGAGATTTAAAAAAAAAAAAATACTGGCACATTTTAATAGTTTCTGGTATTTTAAAATGTTTTTTAAAAACTGTTGCAGCATAGCTAGATTGAGGATCTAGGTTGTTCTGTCCTTTTTGTTTGATGTGCTCAGTGGCTTAAATAGATATACAGCGGGTGAGAAATCATTTTGCATTTTATGTTATTTGCTGGTCGGCAGATGCAGAGCATATTTTGTCAGGCTTATTTAAATATTGAGAAATAAAAGTCTTCAAGATTTTACAACCTGGCTGCCTTTAATAGGAGTGGTTGGAGCCCTTGTCTTGCGCAAAATGTATGTTTCTCTGGAGAACAAAGGGTTGTCTTGTGGCGTATTTGACAATAATTAGGACTTACAGGAGTGTGCGCTCGTAGAAGTAGTACAAATTATTGATACCGATTACCGACTCCAGTTGACACCTCTTCAGCGGCTCTTCCCGGGGCTGAGCTTCCTGCTGGCAAATCTTTTCGCTTAAAAATTGCCTCTGTGCAAGACTTTTGCTTCCCTTCCGCGTTTCCTACCTGGATCGCTTTGCGCTCCGTGCTGTTTGTTGATGGAAAAACACTTTCCAAAATAAACTTTGCTGGCTTCTTTTTTGCTCGCCTCCCGAGCCTGCCTGGTGGCCCGGCTGCCAGTGGCGGGAGATGACGACTAGGGGGAGCTCCCGGCCCGCGGCACGGCGGGGCCGCTGCCCGGGACGGGATGCGCTGCCCGGGGAAATCACAGCCACGGCTCAGGCAGTTTACGGTGTTGCAAAATGTTTTCGGTGTAAAGTTGTGGTATTGATTTTCATGCGAAGATCTATACAGCACTAGCTGAGAGGGGCTGTGAGCGAGACAAATCTATTTTTAGCCAAATTGTGGCTGAGTAATGGGCTCGGGCGGGCAGGAATTTTTAATTCAAATTATTTTTTAACAATGCCTTTTATCGTCAACGTACGATGTTTAAATTCTCAATTTGTTGTTGTCAGATAGCAATCAGGCTAATTATACCTGTACAAGAGTGAGTCTCTGTGCGTGGGGGGAAAAAAACCCACAGAGACCCATTTGTTTGTTCCAGTGGACATAAAAACACAGAGTAGGGAAACTGGAGTTCTAGGGGAAGGTGTGTAGAGCAATAAAGCAGACATACATGTACGTAATTTGGTGTTGATTACATGTCAGAAAGCCACATATATCCCTGCCGAGAGGATTTAACATTAGATAGTTTACCTTACTTTCATCATCAGACCCTTATAGCAAAAAAAATCTGCAGTTCCTGCAAACGAAAATAAGCTTTTTTTTTTTTTTCTAGAGAAATAAACACAAAATCACATCTGACATGCAGAAGTTGCTGCTGAGCAGCTCACAGGCTGCTCTGCTGGTCTTGTGCTGTTCTCTGCTGCAGTCGGCTTGTGCTTCATGGATGGACTTTAGCGGGACGCTTTCTTGCCCAAACATATAATTTTGTGGCGTACACATGGGAAGCTTTGATCGGTGAATGTTTATTTCACCTAACCCTAGAAATTCATCAGGTTATGGTATTGCTAACATAGCACAAGCATCTTCTTATTTTTATGGCACAATATGTGGATGGAGGTTATCCTGTGACAGGAAAGTGCACTTTATTCTAACCTGAAAGAGAAGTAAATTAGGTCAGACAAAAGATCAGGGCTGTCATCCGCTGTACAAAACCCCTTCACTCTTAGGTAGTGAGGGCCAGCAATTTATCTGATGATTTCTCTACTTCATTTATGTTTGAATTGAGCTAGTTGGAAGCATACAGACAGCAGCCAGCTCGTTTGACAGACCGATAAGCTGAAGAGCACAGTGCCCAGGCCGCTGCTGATGCTGGCATTCCCCAGTCGCGGGAGAAACCTTCCCTTCTCCCCTCCTGAAAAATCAAACTTTTCTGACGATGGCTTTCCTTCCATTCCACGACTGTTAACTTTCACCAAGAGAAACAGCAATCTCCCTCTCCTCCTCCCCGTCGCCTCTGCCCACCCAGCACACGCACAACCACACTCCCCTTCATCCTGCTCCCTCCTCTGCCTCCCACCCGTCCCACTCCCCCAGGTTGAAGCCTGGTAGAAAAGTCTCCCCACAGAGACCTGCTACCTGAAAATGGCTCTCTGCTTCACTGATGGAGCTCTTCCTTCTTTTTGATCGCAGTTTTGTTTCTCGAGGGTTGTGTTGCAGTGGTCGGTTGAATTTGGTCTCCCCTCAGTAGCCTCCAGAGAAAGCAGGCGGAAAAATAAATGAGGGCTGGGGGTTACTGCCTGCTTTAAAGTTAGTGGTACCATAAAAGTGCTTGGTGAAGCATCAGCATTGGCTCTAGATGGATTTATATATATGTATCTTTTTAACGAGGGAGGGAAACGACAGCAATAACTGCGTGCATTGATAAATGCATGATTCATTCAGCTGCTCTTACTACAGCACCTTCCTCTTTCATGTTTATTTACTTTCTTAAAATGTATCTGGGCAGGCTGCACATCGTTCCTCGGCACCCACGGTTACAGCCTCAGAAGCAGCTGTGTGTTCAGCTCCCGAACATCAGTTAAATTTGCTCGCTGTCCGCCCTCCCTCCCAAAATGCTGTTTCTTGCTCAGTACTGTAGACCCTTGTTGGAGCTTTAAGTAGTAGCCTCTTTCTCTTTCTTTTTTCTTTTCTTTTTCTTTTTCCTTTTTTTTTTTTTTTTTTCCAAAGGATATATAAAAAATGCCTAAAGCAGGCTATTCAAAAACAAATTAAAGCAGAGGGACACACTTCATGCGTTGCAGGCACACGCCAGTAGAAGCAGGTTAGAGAATATCATCATTTTACTGGCAAAAGTGACACCAGATCGGGGATTTGATTAATGGTGCAGCATTCACGGGGACTTAGTTCTGTATTTTTGACATATGCAAGTCTTTTGTGTAGTTGCCTCAGTGCAAGAAATTCCTTTTTTAAATTTTTTTTTTTATTCCTGGAGCAGCTGATAATTTGTGTGTGTGCTGGATTTGCCCAAGGTACTTTCCAAAGACTAAGCACTAGGCAGCACAGTATAAAAAAGGAATCCAAAGTTAAGGGAGAGGAAAAAAACACGCTGGTTTACTTAACTTTTTTATGACCCCTTTTACTAAGCCACTGGAAGAAGCCATAAATTCGCTGAATGTTATAATGAATATGTTTCAATGAAAGTAAAAAAAAAGGCTTAAGAAAATTGCATATGAGCAACAGTGTGCCGTACACAATTGAGAAACACAGTTGCTTTTGAGCCTGATATTTTAGAAAAGAACAGAGCTGTTGTGTGTTTAATACATGTTCAAAACTAATTACTCAATTTTGATCATGCCTTTAAAATGCTTGGGTAAGAATCTGTGCTTCCAATATCCTTTTCTACACCATTTAAAAGCTTGCACCCAAATACTGCTCCTTCTCCTTTTGTGGCACCGAGCGCTCCTTTCTCTCCTTGGTTGTCGTTTAGTTTTAAATAAAACAAATGTATTCACTGGGGAACAAAGCATGCTTTTATATCACATCATCACATCCCATTTTATCTGTTGAGATTTACAGCTGCTGTAGTCTATAGAAGAGCCTATGCATTTTACACTTTCTAAAGCAGTAAATATTTTTTATGAACGTATAGTTTACTTAAGAGGAGACACATCACCGCCTTCTTTACCACTGTACATAGTTTCTGATAAAATAACATATGACTAGTGTTGGAGGTTTGTGTAGATCCTCGGGTATTCTTGGCTTTTGTCCTGTTTGGGTCCAGTGTGGTTATTGTGTTGTTTTCCTTCTTCATTTCCCTAAACCCTGATGCCTTGCCTGGCTCTTTGTGGGGGTGCTTGGGCTTGCTTTGTCTCAGGTGTGTACGGAGGGTTAAACTGCTTTCCCAGGGATTTGGGATACTTCTGCAAAAGGTGTCTGATGTACCGGTGTTACAGGAGAACCCTCTCACTCACAGCTGTGCACGGGGCTCACTCAGGTGCCGGAGTGAAACCGGTTATTTCTCCCTCCCGCCCCACACCACAGGGTCCTGCTCCACTTGGTGCTGGTAACCAACAGGGGAAGCTCCAGGGGCTCCATCCCGCTGCTGCAGGCCAGTGTCAGTGCCCAGCCTGCCTCGGCCACCATTGCCACCACTGGACAGGGACACAGCGGCTGGTGTGTGGCAGCAGGGACCGGACGGCAGCGGCTCGACAGCTGCACCGGGGCCACACACGGCACAGCAGACGGAGGTTTGCCGCTGCTCCTGCCGCCTTTGTGCACTTGGCACATGCCTGGGAGCCGCTCGCAAAGAGCGGCAGAGCTATGGGCCCCGGTGTTTCTAGGACTTCCCCATCAAGTTGTCTCTTTTGGCCAACTCAGGCTCAGACTTTAATTTAAAAAAAAAAAACAACACAACAAAAACCAACACTCTGAACAATTGTTTTTCAGTCCTCAGAAAAAAATTTAAAATTGATGGCAGATAAGCAGTGCCTAGCACCACTGAGCACGATGCTGATGCAATATATAGGCTTAAGCTCAACACTGCACCTTGAAGCTGCAGGGAGCTGCAGGGAGGCTCTAGAAACGGGTTATTGATAAACTTAGATGGCGAGGAGCCCCGTCGCCTGCTTCGAGCAGCCGTTAGTCTTTGTGCAGTGAGGATCCTGACACCGATCTCGGCGATAACCCAGCTAGAGAGCGTGTGATCTGAGCTATTTCCGTTAAGCATGTTGATGTTACAGTAAATGTGACATGTGGGTGTTGATTGAAGGGACATCATTTTCAGGCCTGCTTGGGGCCAACACCCTGAAGAGCAAGTCACTTCTTTGTGCTCGCTCCCAACTAGGCTGAGCTCTTTCTGGATGTGCCTTCAAGACAGCAGTGCCTGTGTGTGGAGAACGGCATGCTCCGCACACTGCGGCAGGCTTGCGGGTGGCTTCCCATGCCTGGGCACCAGGAGCTGTGTCACCATGGCAGACCTCAAGCAGCCCCAGCTTGTCCTGGAGGCAGGTGACCCCTGAGGTAGCTCAAGCTTTGCCCCCCGCTGGGTAGAAGGTTGGGCAGTGGCTGTGGCGGAGTGCCTGGGCAGGCAGGCCACTCACCCACCATCTGCAGCAAAGGCACTGGCAGTGCTTGCCTTAACCCTCCGTTATCGATTTGTGCAGAAGCCGACCGCGGAAGGGAGGTTTGACATGCAATGCTTTGGCTCGGCACCAAACTGTTCCCCCTTCCCCCTTCCTCTGCCTCCTCTTGATACTGTGGGACAGGAAAAATACAGAAGAGAATAGGTTGGCAACTTTTAGAGCTGTTCTTACCTTGGTTCTGCAGTGCAATAAATTACTGCTGCCTGGACCCAGCCTCACCCAAACCCCGTAAACAAGCATCCACGGTTTTGTCCTTTGAGGCTTTGGAAATTATTTTTAGTAACTCAGTCTTTTTCACTATTAATGGGTACAATTTTGAGACATCTGACAGGCAGAAAGTAGTAAGCATGTGCATTTGCTTTAATATTGGGCACGAGAGTATTGTTTGTATGGGGCACATATGCTCTAATGATGTCACCACGCAGAAGTAGGAGCGCTGGTGGTTTTGCGACAGTGCCTTTATGAAATTAAAGAGTTTGTCCACTGTATTTTGGCATGGTAGGCAGCCAGAGAGCTTGGAGATGCTGTTTAGACTCCAGACAGCAAGTGTAATGCTTTTCAAAGCAAAGCAAACGATTTAGATTGTCCGGTTGCATTAATTTCCTGTAGCCATCGGATAACAGCAGTGTCAATCATGTCCCCACAGATCACCCGTCCGTGGCTCGCTGTGCTCCCTCGGCAGGCAATGCCAAGGCAATCCTCTTCGGAGGAGTCTCTGGGTGCAGGAAAAATGCTGGGCACACCTTAGTGCACCTGGAAGAACCAGGGCATGATTCCTGGCTGGAAATAGCTCGTTTGCATTTTTTTCCCCTTTTCCCCTCTAAGGGAGTTTTTTTGGTTGTTTTTTTGGTTGTTTGTTTGTTTTTCTGTGTGGCTTGATTTCTCCTTCTTAAAAAAAATAATTTAAAATAAATACTTGTGAGGAAACAACCTCCTTCCACCAAACCCAGCTACCAACAAACAGCAATAAAACCACAGAGTTAAATTCAAATAATGTGAAGCGACTTATTGGAAACCCACAGACACCAGTGGAGTCAGAACTTTAGATTGAGACCGGCCTAAATTGCCCCATTGGTATTAAAGGACTCCTTAAACAGCCTAAGATCTTGGCTGTTGTATTAACTAGGCATGACCCGATGTGTTATGGGCTGGACTTGTAGGCTTTTTTCTCTTTTCCTTTGTGGATTTTAAATCTCTCCTGTAATGTTACTTGAATATAGGTTTTTAATGGCTTAATTGAGTTGTCAATAGGAAGCTTTTTTTCCTTTTCTTTTTCTTTTTTTTTTTTTTTCTTATTCTGAGTGAAAAAAAAATGCAAATTGACATGGATAAAATGCATTTGAAGATCTATTCAGTATTTTGTTTTCCATTCTGTCTGTTTTCTTTGTTACAAATAAGGGGATGTCATATAGCTTCTGTATTGTTGGGTATATGGCTGGTCTCATGCTTAATGATTTGCATTAAGCTCAAATCAGAAATAGAGCTGAGTAAAAAAATCTTTTGACAGTTTGAAACCCAATTACTACTGATCATGAGGGCTCGGCATACCAAGAAAAGGAAAAGCTGATTTTTGGTAATGCGTTGACTGCCAAAACATGAAGGAATACCAGATGCAATTTTAAAAAAGTGCCATTGCAGAGTCCTTGGAAAGAGAGAGTGAGCGAGTGTAAGTGAATAGGCATATCTGGATTTAACTAATATTCAAATGAAGTTTAGGACAGAAAAGAAAGAATTCGCAACAGTTTAGCTGTTTAAACCTCCTTCATGTTTCGCAGGCACCTGGTCAATACCCTTATAAAATGCAGCAGTTTTGCTACATTTTCTGAAGAGCACAATTTAAATCACAGGCAAAAAAAAAAAAAAATCCTCACATCAAAAAGATAATAAAGTTGAGATCTGTGCTTCTCTTTTTATTTGTTATATGTACAAAAATGCCAAAATTCAGCCTTTGTAATTTGAGAGACGGACTTTAATCTAAAGGCTTTACAGGAATGCTAGGTGGAACTAGTTGCAAGCATTTTCCCCCTCTGTCACCTTTCTTTCCTTACGACCCTTGGTTCAGTTCCTATTTTCGTGTTGTCTTTTCCAGCTCTTTGTCCCATGTCATGTGTGTGCATCTACGTGACTGTGCCTCTGTGTGTGCATGCTTTTTTTTAATATTTTGACGCTCTACTCCCCCTTAATAGGAATTCTTCCTAGAAATAGCGTGCACACTTCTAAAGGACCCTTTTTCAGTCCTTTTCTTTTGGCTCTAAAACAATGTATTTGTAATTGGTAATTAAAGGTGCAAGCTCTCTTCAATATAAACAATATTGCTCAATGTTGGACTATTAAAGGGAACTGCAGCACTAAATAATTACCTTTTACACCGTGACATGGTGTTTGCAGGCATCCGCTGCCTTCCCAGTAGTCCCTGTTCAGTGCAGGGTTATGGTTACGTTTTCGCTAAGGCAAGGAGGCATATTTTCACGATATAAATTGGTGAACTAATTACATAGCACTGTCTTCAAACTCCTTTTAAAATTAGATTAAGGGGAAAAGGTAATTAATGTTTTCCATGAGCATTGCGTTGTGTATTTGGTAAGCCTGGTGTGGGTTAGGAAAATGAAGCCTTTCTGTGCCCATCGTCTGCTCTGGCAGGACAGCCCGTGCTGGGGCACTTTGCTGGGGTCTCAGTCCTGCTGCTGCCGCTGGTGCTGCGGCTGCTCTCTGCTTCGCCGCCTGTGAGCTCCAGTGCAACCTGTCATACATCTGGTAGAGACACCGATCAATTATTTATTCTGGAAGGCAAAAAGTGGGGGTGATTCTTTTTCTAAACTGCCTTTTTCAAGGCTCAACGATTTTTGTATCCAGGTAATACATTTCACCTTCTACCCCTTGTCCCTTTAATACTTTTTTTTTTTTTTTTTTTCCCCCAATTTTCTGAAAAGTAGGACAGAACTCCTTTTGTTTTTGATCAGGAGGAGAATCCAGATCTGAATTGTAACATCTGTTTATCTCAGTCCCACTTCTCTGAGATATTTGTGTGACTTGCTTTCCCCGGGAAATCCATAAGCAAACCACTCAGGCTAATAGAGAACATTTTTCCTCCTTTTCCTTTAATCCTGATTCGATTAGAGGTCTCACTTGCTGATTTACATACTGTTGGTTCCTCTGTTTTGTTCAGCCCAAATCCTGTAGTCCTTGCAGAGGCAAAACAGCCTTAGGCAAAAGTCAGTGGAAATTTTCCCCGAGTAAAGCCCAAGGTTTGTGTGATTTGGCAGTTACATGGCAGAACAAGAGAAAACAAACCAAAAAAGCACGTTTTGCCCTAGAAATGGATTGTGATCTGTAATTATTTTATAATGTAAGAATTATCTCTAAAATGCTCATTAAAAATGCACTTTTTATTAATTATGAAATGAGAAGTTACTTATTTCTTAGAAACTGATGCAGGTCACTCAGAAATGCTTTCACAGTCTTTTGGGGTAATGGTATGAAATCCATCAGGTCCATGTGCAAGATTAAAATAAAAAACTTTTATTAACCTATATAGCAACTGCAGACGTATTTGACATCAGTATGAGTCGAAGATTTCAGGCTCAGCCAATATTCCAGTACATTAAATAAGTGCCTAATTCTTTCTCACTGCGCACACTTTTGAAACCCCTTAACTTCTCATGAGACTATATCCTGCTTACCTTAGTCTTGCAGTTGTGTTAACGGGTGGTTGTTTAACCTTGCCGGTATCTTTGTAATGGAGCAAAGTGGTACTCATTTCATATGCCACAGGTAGCCCAATCCTGCTTGTTTGGAGCACACAAGCACTTCCCTCCTTGCTTTCCCCCACTCTGAAATAGGAGGAGAGGTTCAGGTGCATAACATTTGCTGGATGGGGCCTTAGCCAGATGGCTGGGAGATATGGTGGGAATGAGAAGGTGGGATAAAAAGAGAGGAACTATTTCAGACAGTGACTTGGGGCTTGAACATTTGCGAAATGACCCTTTGCTGATATTCTTGCCGTGCTGGCAGCAGTGTGAAAGAGCTGTCAGAAAAGCTATGCCAGGTCAGCCTTTTCATTTTTTTTTTCAGGCAGGACTTGGTTGCAAAATATATTGAAATCATTCTGGGAGAGCAGAAAAACTGAAAAATAAAAGAAAGATCTAATCAGGCTTGGCTTCTTTGGGAGGGTGGGGGGAGGCTGGGCCTCTCATGATGCATCCTTCAGAGTGTGTGAACATTCAAAGCAATCTCTTTCTCTTCTCCCCTCATCCCTTTCCTCCCTCTTTCTCCTTGTCCATGTAAAGCAGAGGCTGACCATGTGGAACCGGCACTCGCCGACGAGGATGAGAGCCTGGCAATAGCAGAGCCGGGTGGCATCAGCATCGCCGCAGGTGGGACAGACCCCGACTTGTTAACCTGTGGACAGTGTCAGATGAACTTCCCGCTGGGAGACATCTTGGTTTTTATAGAGCACAAGAGAAAACAGTGCAATGGCACTGTTGGTGCCTGCTATGAAAAGAGCATGGATAAGAGCAGCCCTCCCCCCTCCTCACGCGCCGAGCTCAGGAAAGTGTCAGAGCCAGTGGAAATCGGGATCCAAGTCACACCCGATGAAGAAGACCGTCTTCTCACGCCTACAAAAGGAATTTGCCCCAAGCAGGAGAACATTGCAGGTACAGCATGTTTTACACTCAATCAACTGCCTAGGTAATCTTTTAACGAGGGCCCTCTAGAAAGTGCCATGAAACAGAAGCTTCAGTAACAGATCTTTATAGGAACCAGCGGTCTGGAGGATCTTCAAGGCTCCACAGGGCTCAGCAGGGCTGTCCATCCCACGCTTCATTTAGCGTAGCTGTCTGCCAGGGCCAGCTCCTGGAGGGAGGGAACTCTTAATCTCCCCAAGGAGTCCAGGGGCAACCTGTACACATAGGAAAAAGCAGAAGGCGGTGGTCAGAAACCATTTCAGGAGCATCTTTAAAGAGGTAGCAGTGGTGGAGGGATAAGTGACTTTGGTGAGATGCTCAATTCAGTCCAGTTCAGACACTCTGTAATATGCAGACCCACTGGGAAGGACCAAATCCTGACTCCACTGAAGACAGTGGAATAATCCTCTTCCCACTGCCCGCACTGCCTGCAATGGGAAGAAGATTTTTTTGCTAGAGCAGGGGTTTATTAAATCCTTGCTTGTCCCCTTGATGGGGATAGACATCAGCTTCTGGTCTGCATTGCTGACTGTGCTGCCTGTCCTGGGTCTCTGCAGCTGTCTGGAGTTGGGTGGGCGACACCTGCATTCACATGCACACCCCAAATGGGGCTTTTGAATGAGGAGACTAGGGCACAGGCTGGCCCAGATGAGTGAATTACAGGCATGCCTTTTTCTAAAACACCGTGCAGTTAACGTTTGCTCTGCGGACCCCTCCAGCTCAGAGGCCGGTAGTTGGGTGATGGAACCCACCTGGTCAAGCTGCTGTGCAGCGGTTCCTGCAGAGCACCCGGCGTGGGGCTGCTTCCGACATGCTGGGCGTTTCTTTTCTCTGCAGCCGTGTGTTCCTCTGCAGCAGTGAAAGGAAGGCTCTGCTCCCTGCTAGTGTGTAGGAGTTTCAGGTTACACAGCAGGATCTTTCCTCAAATGGGCCTTTTTTGTTCAAATCAGTGGTATTCCATACAGGAAGCCAGTGGCAAATTGTCATTGCTGCCACTATTCCAGTTTCTCTAGGAATTGTCCTGTGGGATTAGATCTGACTGTCCAGGATTCTGCCTGTAGTAGAGATGTTCCCATTAGGATGTCCCCAGAAGACTTGTGAGAGGCTCCTGTCTTTACAATTGAAGATTCAGAGTGTCCCGCTTTTTGCACTGGAGGTCTCTGAGTCAGTCCCAAGCATACCTGCTGGTCTTGGCCATCATATAAATGAAGATGGGGGCTTTGAACTGCTTCAGTCTTCACATCTCCAGATGATCTATAGGCACATGCCACCCATTGAGTACCTTGTTATTTTCTAGGAATCTTTTATGGGTGCAGTCACCATCTTAGCAAGGTAGTTTTGGGGGCATTAGCAGTGGCAGCCTGCGCTGTAGTGATGTAAGCAACCCTGCTGTAAGACCTGACCTTGTCCTTTCACCATCCTTTTTCAACTTTCCCCATCCTTTTGCAGTTGTGAATAGCTACCTCATGTTGTAGCAGATTTGAGGGCTATATTTCCTTCCCTTTTGGTGAGAGCAGCAGAGATGCATTCAGGACCTTCGTTTCCAGTCTGCTGAAGGTTTCCTGAATGGTGCTGAGCTCTCTCAATAGCTGATGGTGCTCAGCCCCTTGCAGAGAGTACCCAGTGCTTAGTAAGACTGGTCCAGGAGACCCACGGTGTTGTTGCTGTCCAGATCTCACATTTTACTAATCTATGCCCAAGTTCAGTCCACAGCAAGATACCTCAATGGCTTTACTCAGTGCAGAGGTTGCTGTCCCATCCCAACTTCTGGGGGTCAGCATCAATATAACTAACGCTTTTGCCATGCAGAAAATCTGCTGGGGGAGGGGGTAATGGGGGTGTTCACAAATGGAAAAGGCATGAAAAAAAAAATTTAAAAGCCAATCTGCAGCACCTAATCTCTTTCAGACGAAACTGAATATCAAATGAAAATATGTAGGAAAGATTTTGAATTGAGAAAAATAAAAGGATTTATCATTTGACTGGCATTTTCTCAGCAGTGCACGGAGATAGGGACATCCACTAAATAGTGCAGTAAGAATGCTTTCTCAATTAGGAGCCCAGCTCCGAGATAAAAAGGTGCAGTGTCCTTCCATATTTTTTTAATAGCAGCGGATAGTTTTCAATAGTAGGATAAAAGCCTCACATTACAGCCATGGAGGGTAGCCATGAAAAACCCACAGAAGTCATTCACTGGAAAGGCTTTAGTGGGATATACCAAACCCCTTATTTATATTTCAATAGAAAGGCTTTCTGCATTAGCCAAGAAAATCAGAATCTGCATTTAACATTAAAGGTATTTCCCAGTGAGCGGCTGTAGAGCATTGTTGTTAGATTTGTTAAAAAAAGAGACTAAATACGATTTCATAAAAGGGAAACTTAATCTCTAAGGCAGCTTTCTCCCACCTCGCCACCCCCTCTCTTTATTTTTTTATTTTTTTGGTAATAATGCAACAGCCTACAGTATTTTTACTTTATATGTGACGAAAGATATTCTTAGCCTTTCTGTACTGTGACAGGAAGAATGAATTTCTTTATTCCACCAAGAAATATGTAAAATAATCCCTTAGAAGTATGGGGAGATATGTTTGTTCAAAGCATTTAAAATGTTATTTTAATCAAAGGCACAAAACACTTCTACATGCTGTGTCAGCTAAAGGAGACCATTACATTTTAACAGCAAATCATGCTCTTTTTCCCCCTTCTAGCCAGCCCCCCCACTTTGAAACTAACTTTTTTTTTTTTTTATTAAATAAAAAGGCGAAAAAGATTAAAGAATAAAAAAAACTTCAGTGGCTCAAATGTACAAAGTAATTTAATATGGTGGAAGCATTAATTATTTTAGCTTAATTGAATTCTGAGGACTGCAGTAGTTGCATTTTTGTAGACAAGCTCTGTTTATTATTTCTTTGTGTAGATTAACAGTAAAGGAAACATAGATAACTTTCAGTTATTTATTGTAAAATAAATGTGTCAATTCATGTGTAAAGCAAGCTGTTCAAAGATAATTGAGTCTTTATATTTGAAGAGGGAAACCAGAAATCACCCACTTGCCACTCCGGCTCTCTGAAATATGCTGCCACTGCTGCTGCCCTCAAATAGGTTTCAGCTCCTCTCCTTGATCTTCTGTTATTTTTGTAGACCTTCTTATTTGGTCGAAATGATTTGTGTGGCCTTCTGCGGTGTGACTAAGCAGCCAAACCATACAGCTTACCATGGCTGAATGTACGGAGGGTATGTCAAACGCTGAGCTTGGCTCTGCCATTGTACCTCTCTTCCCTCTGGGCGCGAGGATGCTGGGATGCAGCACCATGCCGAGTGTTCGCCCTGATGCAGGATGCTTCGGAATGCAGACATCTTTCCTTGCTTGCTTTTTTTCTTTATTTCTTTTTTGCTTTCTTTCTTTCTTTCTTGGTAACTCTGTTTGCTGTGGTCACTGAATGTCTCTTGGCCACACAACAGACCTTGTGCTGTTTCAAGGGAGGCAGGTAGAACTCAGGAGTCTGCAGGAATTTGCATGCATGCAACACAAATCCCAACTGACATTTCTAGGTATCAGTAGAGACAAAGGCAACTTTATCTTTGCAATCAGCTTTTAAAGACCTCCTGATAATGAAGTCTGTCATCTTTTCCTGACTGGCAACTTGCAAATTCAAGCTTTTCAAGGTGCTTTCATTTAGTTACGGCTGTTCCTGAGGTGTATGGTAGTATGTTACTGGCACTGGAAGGATGTGACTTGCTTAGGAGCAGTCTGTCCTGTAAAGTTTCTGGGTTTTTTTGTTTTGTTTTAAATTGGCTGACCTTTTTGAAAATCAGTTCTACCTCTTGTACAGAGGGTGTGATAGTATCAAACAGATGTACCAGATTGTTGCACAGCAAAACACAGGCAGGCCAATGAGTTGGCTAGGAGTTATCAGTTACTGCTGCTTTCATTTCACCGCTGGCAGGTATTTTGGAAACAATTAGACCACTGTTGTATTTTATACTTCTTTTTA
Organism: Nesoenas mayeri; assembly: GCF_963082525.1. Lineage (NCBI taxonomy): Eukaryota > Metazoa > Chordata > Aves > Columbiformes > Columbidae > Nesoenas > Nesoenas mayeri. The sequence goes on from NC_137548.1 coordinate 13,979,829, forward strand.
TCTTTCATATTTATCAGATCTTGGGCATAACCAGGTGACCTGTCCTGGCTGAAGAAGGTCCCGGGGAGGTAGCTCATGTTGTCCTTTTATTGATGGTGTCTTCTGTCCTCCTCATGGCCCTGCTGCGCTCATGGGCCATCAGGCTGTTTCTTACCAGGACTCTTTGAAATGAACCAAATTAAATAAAAAGTAATGTACAGCTTGTTTTTAATGCTGGACGGTTTCAGAGAACCCCAGCAGAGAGGAGGTAGCCTCCATGGGCCAGGCACCGCTTGGACCAGACCTCCTCCAGCTTCACTTGTTGGTCCACGTGTTCGAGACAGCATACCCTTGCAGACAGATAACCACACCAGAAGCAGAGGTTCATTAAGACAGGATAGTTAATTTCTGCAAAGATGGTGGTAGGAATGGGGAGGGGGTTGGCTGGAATTCCTCGTGCATCCCATCCCAGCCACCAGTGCTGGCCTCCATACACTGTGTACTTGAACTAGATGTGCATCGAGAAAAAAGGCTCCCTGTCAGAGACAGGATTTAACTGCAACCCCTGCTCCACGAATGTTCATTTCAGGCTTTTGAATGGTAAAACTGCCAGTGAGAGAAACTAAATAACTTGCATGTGCTGGAAGCCAGAGATAAACACCGCCGCAGGTTGCCATGAAATAGGCTATTTGATATATTTAGAATTGTTATTTTTTTCCAAATTAAGATTAGTTAAATCCATGTGTGTTGTGTGAGTGATTGTTAACTCAATGGCATGGATTATCCTTTTTTCAAATCATGACAGCTAATTATTATTGCTGTCTACCCTGAGACATTCACTTACAATGTACCATTATGGACCTGCGCACCCATATTAACTGTAGGATTCAGACAGCCATCGTGATGCCTTCACACGTGAGGCGAGGAAAACGTGAGCTGAAACAACCCGAGGCTGGTGGCAACAATGTCGGTGTCGGGAAGGTTGGGAAGAGATGTCCTGAGCAGCATCGAGTCAGCACAGAGCTCGGGGGCCAGAAGCTGCCACAGCACAGGGTCCTGCTGCCAGCACCTCTTTAGGGCTGTGGGTCTTGCAGGAATGACTTATCAAAGCCAGGCCAGGGAAAACACTACTTGAGGAAGAAGAGGCTTCCAGAAGTGTGTGGTAACAGTGCCTGAGAAACTTGGGTTGTAACTGCAATCCTTTTCGTGAGGCTTTTCCAGGCATGTTTCTTCCCTCGCATCTGCCATGCTTTCCCTGAGCACAGATTAGTTACCTGGCCTCCTCCTTCTCCTCCTCTGCAGCTTTACCAGGTATTTAGCAATGTGTTTTGCTAGTTGGTGTGGCTGAGCAGCTCGGTGGGGGGACACACAACGAAGGTGTCAGCTGCAGCTCCGTGAGAGCAGGGCTAACAAGCAAGTCTCCTGCCCCCAGGGACCTCGGCTGAGGTCCTGGCTTAGGTTCTGGGTAGAAAAACAAGCCGCGTGATCTCACCCAGCACCCTGTCTGCACCCAGGGAGGGTGGGGGCATGCTGGGGGAGCCTGGCTCTCCTCTGAGGGACAGGACACTGGCAGCTGCTTTCCCCTGGCTCACTGCAGCTTCAGGCATGACGGCGGGCTGCTGAAATATCGACAGCTTAAAGTTTTAAGGGTGACGGTGAGGCCAGGTGGAGGCGTTCCAGAGGATGTTATCCATATTTTTAGGGGTCTTTAGGGGGTCTGGTGCAGAGGGTGCTCAGTGGTGGCTTGGCAGCCCACCATTCTCGGCATGGCCCCCAGTTGGCAGTGAGAGAGGGCAGGACTGCGGCTGTTGGCACTGCCAAGGCAGCGGTAAGCACCCTGCTGATCCCAGCAAGAGTTAAAGGGGAGAAACCTGCAATTATGAAACCCTTTCTTCCCCTTGCTTGAACTCCACCGCACCCATGTGGCGTGGCTCCAGCAGCCTCTGCTCAGCCCGGCCCAGGGGCCACCAGCCACGTTCTCCCCTCACCCATCTCAGTTTGCCCCCAGCCGCGTCCTTCCCAGGGTGTGGCCCCACCAGGCACTGAGGCTTTCCCAGCATCCGCCAGAGTCAAGTGTGAAATTAATCACACTGGGCTTTAAAAACAGACCAAAAAAACACTGAGGAATATCATGCCCTCAATTCTCCCTGCTGGTTTCAGCTTCTTGTTTTGTTCCTCTCGCCATCCTGTTTTTCAAAGTCATTTTCTGTGCCCTGTGTGTGATGAGCTGGACTCCCTTGAGGCCAGGACAGCAGGTGACGATGCCAGAGGAGCAGCAAGTGGTCGAGCCCGGTTTCACCTGGGGTAATTCCCCTGAAACTGGTGGTGCCATGCCAGACGGATGGGGTGGCACAAGCTGGGACCTGCCCCCTAATGTGCGGGGTACCAAACTGTGAAACAGGAGCTTGCTGCTGTTATTTTCTCTCTCTAGTCACTCTTAGTTACAGTCATCTTTGGTTTTACATGTGACAGTGCTAGATAAAACTCTTTCGACAGAAGTGCCATTTTGCAGGCTGATGAGAGGGGATTTAAGAAGGTCATTCAATAAACGTGGCCAGAGCCTTCTCGCTCCGGGGTGGATGTGTACCGGGAGTCACTCTGTTAAGAGCAAAACTTGCTTGTTTGCACCAACTTGGCACTACCGTTTCCCTCTTTTAATTCAGTGGAAGGACTCTGGACTTCCTCAGAGGTAGAGCCTAGACAAAATGTCACCCAATAAAGTGTTTTTTTTCCTTTATTTGGGTCCTCTTGTGAAATTAGTTGGGTCATGTGTGGGAGACCAGAAACTGCGTATATCTCCACTTAGTATTAGCATGGAAAGACTGGTAGATTTTTTAGACAACAGTAATGGTAAATGATGAAAAGGCACTGGTCAGCTAGTCATTACTCATTTTGCTTGACAACTTTGTGAGCAACTGTTAGGAGTAAAGTAAAAGTAGTGCCCAACCATCCTATATACTGCTTGGGTATCTGTTTTGGTGTGACTAATAGCAATAGGCTTGTGCTCAGTGGAGTATTGACTGCAAGAGAGGAATTTGGGTGCATTCACAGGGGAATTTTGCACTGGGATGTAACCGAAGGAAAGCCAGTTCCATAGAAGTACTATAAAACAGGAAAGCTCCTATATAGAGAGAAGAAGTTGCTGTTCCTCTCCTGTGGTGAATAAATACATAAAGGCACAGAAATTGTTCCTTTGCTTCAGCAGGACAGAAGTGCTGCTATAGCATGAGGCAGCCTCCCTTCATGTCTTTTCAATAGATTGTTTTTCTGTCTCAGCCTGTGTTTGAACTGCGCTGCCTATATACACAGTGACCAAATCGGCTGTGACATAAAGGTTGAACCTTTCTAGGGTTTTTTGGAGATTGGAACATTTTTCTATCATAACTGGAGAAAAAAACCTTGTGAAGTAATCATACTTTTTGTACAAGAAAGGCTTGGATTTCTATGTCATGTCACATAACTTCAAAGGGCATAGATTTGGGGCTGAGTTTCAGCGCTGGCTTCAGTGGCTGAGTGGGAAGATGGGAGCCCAGAGGGTGAGAAATAGAGGAGGGAGGCCAGGCATAGCAATAAAACTATGTTTCTCAGCAGAGAGCCCTGGAAACCTGGAGAAACTGGGTAGCTCTCAGCCAGGGAGATGGAGGCACTTGCTCCAGCGAGAGCATCCTTTTCAGCATGGTTCCTTCTCCCTGATCCCTCCCACCCTCCAAATGGTAATTGGTGGGCTGTGCAGTATAAATGTTATAAAAAAAAAAAAAAAAAAGAAGAAGAAAAAGTGGGTGGGTGGAGTATCTAGGGATTTGGTGTCTAAGCTCAGGAGTTAAGCCGGAAATCCCAGAGATGTAATGAAAACAAAACGGACTTTTCACTTGCGCTGTGGCATTCTGGCAGTGAGAACGCTTTCGTGAGCCAATGTTTTCATTGTAGGTTTTCTCGAGAGAAGTAGTGGAAACGAATCGTTAACCCCTTAACAGGAATGAATGTGGTTGCTGCAGCGGGGAAAGGAGATCTGTCTTGGCTTCTAGTTGCCATGTTGGAGAGCTTGGGGGTGTGTGTATGTTTGTGTGTAGTGGGGAAGGTGGGGTAGATACCGCTTGTAAGGAGTTTAATAATCTCACTGGCAGATGTGAAGTGGTTACTTAGCGGTTGTTGTTTTTTCCTCTTTGCATGTATGCCTTTGCAGAAAGGTTCGAGCACGATCAACACAAACCACTGTTAAGCCCAACGGCTCTTAAACTTGCTCTTTCTTCTGGCATTAAGTAGTGTATTTCTCGAACGAGAAATGAGGGACACTGCTCACTGGTCCCTCAGCAGGGTCATAAAAGCTGCAGATGGAAAAGACCTACCAGGTAGCAGATCCCAGTTTTCTTGGAAAGCAGAAGTACAGGATGTGTGTCTGTCACAGGCTTGTTACATATATAGCTTCAAATGTCCAGCAGCTTTGGATGGCGTTCAGCCTTACAGGAGTAAGCCCCTTCATTAAAAACAAGGGAGTTTGGGGAGGAAAGGAGGTGGGAGTGATTAATCTAATTTACCTTAACAACCACTTTTGGGTGAAGAGATTGTCTATCCCTGTCCTCCATGCTCTGATTAGGCTGCATTTTATTTCGATGTTTTATTTCACCTTTTGATCATATCTGGCACTTACCATGTTTCTCTCTCCACTCTCATTAGGGTATTTTATCTGCATGTATTCTTGCAAGCAGCATAGAGCAGCAGCCCCCTGCACTAGCTAAAGAGCATCTCATCTACCCTTTAAGCATCTCAGAAGAGCAATTAAAATCATTATACCCCTTCTTCCAGCTGCCCTAGATCCTCTGGTCCAACCCTTGCGTGCAGGTTGTGGGACTCTCGGTGCTGTGCAGAGTTTGGATGTAATTGCATTGCTGCTGCACAGGGCTGTGTCTCGGCAGCTGACCTTGCTCTGCGTGTCTGGCCCCTGAATAGATGTTTGCTTTCTTTCTTCCCACTCTGACAGCTCCCCCGCTCCACAATCTATCTCCTCACTCTGCCCCAGCCCATTCCTTGTCTGTTCAAGCTGGAAAAGCACCACGGCAGCGAGGTATTTGTGGCTGAAACTGTCTTGGCAATGAGCAGAGGCTGAGGAGAGCGTTGGTTCTCCCACATGCCTCTGTTTAAAGAGGGGAAAAATAAGAAAGGAAAGAGATGCTGCTGAATAAATGATGGTTTTACATGTTTTTTTATACCACGCTGCTTGTGTAATGGTCATTTAAACAAGGTGGAGTAGTGGGGGAGGAGAGAACAAGATGAGGCTGCAGTCAGGTATTAAACAGCTCTCTTCTTCTTTTAAGACATTTATTATTTTCAGAGTCAAACCTGTAACTGTAAAAGTCTCCTTTGAATTATTGGTGAGTCGCTCAGAAGTCTTCTATTATAGCTGATGTACTTGTGCACAGGCAAAATTCACATTTCATATTAGCACCTACTTGTTTTATTTTCTTTATTAAACCAACTCCCAGCTCATTTTTTCCTTTCAATACCCGCTTTTCGTTTCCTATTTTCTAGAGTGCCCTATTACTAGCTCATAAAAAGAGTTAGAAGCTGAAGGGAAGTTTCCTGAGCAAGAAGGAATTTTCTTTTTTGGCCTTTTTTTTTTTCCTTATGGCTTGGCCTGGAGCCAACCTGTCTTTCAACAAGTAGAGAGCCATTCCAAGTTGAAATTTATAGAGCAGAGTCCAGGTTCAAGGGCTGAAGCCCGCCAACAGCTCCAGCCTCTTTGTTACTGATTAATTCTGCAAGCGGTTCAGCTGGTTTGCTCACTTCTGCCTGCTCTTCACAGCACCGCAGCACTTCCGAACGGCTGCTGCTGCCTCCCCCTCCGCTTGCCTCCTTCACTGTAGTGCAAGCCCCCAAATTCATTTTAACCCCATGCAGTCCAAGCTGCGCCACCTTGACTTTATGGTAAAATTATGAAAAAACTTTTCCTTAACTTTTCCCCCCCCCCCCTGCAGCTAATTTTAAACATCTGGAGCTTCCCATTTCACTTCAGCTCATATTAACAATTGCTTCTTGGCATTGTTTGGAACCCAAGTTCCCAGGTTTTAATTAGTTTACTCAAATGCACGCAGCAGGGCAAAGTAGTTTCTTTCAGCTTTACCTGCAAAGGACGTTTCCCGTCTCAGGGAGGGGGGTTTCCCTTGCCGAGGGATTTGAAAGTTAGAAGTTTTCAAGTGGTCTCAATATGGGGCCCCACAAGAGTGAGTGTGGGAGGTGAGGGGGAGAAACAGCAGGAAGGGAAAAAAGGAGAAAAAAACCCAAACTAAAACAAAAAAGAGTTTGGGAAAGTACCTTGAAATGAGGATGGTCCCAATCCTGTAACAGACTGGATGTCAAAGCACAACCTTATTGACGTCAATGGGGGTTTTGCCACTGGCTTTAGTGAGGGCAGGATTTCATCCCTGGCTGGCGCCGAGCTGTAGGTACGCCAGCCGTCCTCACAGTCAGCGGGATTACTGATGTGCAGAAAGTTAAGCATGTCTGTAAGCGTTGGCAGGATTAAGATCTGTGCTGGTATTTTCAGACCAAGAGAAATGCATGTGGGAGGTTTTTAAAGAAGAAAGCGCATGGGAGTTTTAAAAAAAGGAGCGGATAGCCGAGCCTGCCATTTTTAAGTGCCTTGGGGAAAAACCTAGGTTGCTATTAAAAATATCGGAGGACTAATGTGTTACTAATTGTGACACAATTAACTTCTTAAAAGTATTTGGTTGTGCATCCCAAGAAAATAAAAAGATGAGGATAAATAACTAGAAATTCAGGCCTGCATTTCAGTTTAAACATTTCTTTTTTATTAACTAGTAATTAAAGCAAGCCTAGAGGTTCGCTTTACCGTGCATATTGGTTACTCTGCTCCTAGAAGTCTACTTCAGAGTAGGTTATTTAAAGAATTAAAAAGGACAACAACAAAGAAAAGCTCAAACCCAGTAGCTGTCTGAGACCCCTATATGTGGCTTTACCACAAAGCTCTTAAATTCTTGTTTAAACATTTCTCCAGAGCTGTTACTTGAGAAATAAAAAATGTGTGCTGTTTGTCTATAGCAGATTAAAAGTTTACCTTTAATGTGACAGCTTCTCAAACCTAGTGTCGGAAACATGCCTCTATTTTATGGTATTATAAAACAGGTCTGGAGCAGAGACAATATATTTAACTAAGAAAGAACGAGACAGAATTTGTGGGTTTCTTTCTTTAATGATTTATAACTAGAAACCTTTTCTGTGTCTGTCTCTGAAACTTTTGTGCATACAAGTGGCCAGCACATGTAAACCACACTTTGAAATTTAACAGTTAACTTTAAAAAATTTTAAGTTCAGCAAAATGGCGCTATTTTTTTAGTCTATGGACAGCTCTTTGTAATGATCTGGCAGAGGAACCTGAAGTTGTTTACTTTGCTCCAAAATATTCATAATTTCAGCAGTAGAAAAGTGAAGCACACCCGAGCTCTGAGAAGACTCTCTCACATCTGCCTCTGCCTGTGCGCCGATTCCCTGGGGTCCCATTTATAACAATCTAACAAGATAGAATCTGCCTTTGAGTATCAGTAAATATGGCTAAAGATCACAAAACTGTACTCATAATTGTTCAAGACTAAAAGGCAGAATATAGTGTTTGATTAATGTTTATGGTACAGGGATTTCTTGCAGAAAGAAGTTAAAACAGTCACCCTCAGGCCTTCCTAGAAAAATCCCTGAGCCTCCCCTTTGGCCACCTCAGACTCCACTGAAGGATGCTATCTCATTGTGCAAAGTTTATAATTTAAGATGATGCACTTTATTTTTGCTTTTGAAACTGATCAAGCATGCCTGATCAGAGCTGTTTCTTGAAAGAGATGTACAAGGTAGTTTTCTGTTAGCAGCATTGTACACAGGAGTGAAGGACGTCTTTACTAACCACCAAGTGCACCCATCGCTCAGGTTGGGGGCTTTTGACCATGCGTTGTTGTGGACTGGCCTTATCCTTATCATGTTTGCTCTGTGGATGAGGAAAAACATTCAGTTCTCAGTGCTCCCTATCTGAGAATGAACGTTCATTAGAAATATTTAAGCAGAGGGAGGTTATGAGGGACCCCTAGCAAAGGCACCTGCTTGTGTTGGAAGGACTGATGAGCTGGACTGATGAGGTGTCCTTTGGCACTGGAGCCTTGCTGATGCTCTGGCTGGGGTTTGTGCTGGACAACCAGCAGCTTGTGGCAGGCTTTACCTGGGTGGGTTTGTGCACCGGGGGTGGCTTGTCCTCACTCCCTCCGAGGGGAGCTTGGGAACTCCTGTTGTCTTCACTAAAGGGAGATTTCCCTGCTGTCTGGAAAGGTTTATTTTTTAGAGTGATAGTGGGTAGAGAATTCAATACAGATGGAACTATTTCTCTTTCATTAGCTCTTTTAAGATGCTTGTTTAAATGTGTTTGCTTTGCTTTTCAAATGGTAAATGTCAGTGTTTCAAATATCACTGTTAGTAAAAAAAAAAATATTAAAAAAAATAGGTCTTTGAAAAAACACAGGCCAAGACTTCATTCAAATGCTGGTCTAAAAATGGCAAAGGTGACTCTCGGTGTGCACGAAGAGGGGAAGATGCGGAGAAGAGTCAGGGTTAGTTTACATTCAGGATAGGTCCCTCTCCTGCCAGGGTGCTGGTGAGGGTGCCCTGACTTCTGCAGTGAAAAAAAACATGCTTTTGGGAACAGGGTAAGGATACAGAGGGAAAACCCTGAGGGACAGACTTGTGTATGCTCCTGCGGAGTTTGTTTCTTACTGAGGAAACAGTGGCTTTGGGGGTGAAACACTGGCTGGGCTGGGCAGAGCGCTGTGCTAGCAGAAATACCACTCCAGTGTGCCATCATGGAAGAACCTTGGCACTTCCAATACCCTTCAATACTTCTGTTTCCCACCCTTCTGTCCCTACACTTCACCCAGTCCTGTCTGTGTGATGGCAGTGCTGAGCAGAGACTAAACCCCGTCCTCCGTAACCGTTCTCTAGGTCTGTGTAGCTTGGTGGGTAAAGCACAGGAGACCGTGAGCGCTTCTCTAACCCTGCAATCCCACCTTTGTTCCTGGGAGTGGAGAAAGTCCAGGAATATTTAGTGCTCATTGCTGTTGGTTTTAACCCTCCCATCTCTTTGCCAGCGCCAGCTTTAAACCGCCCACAGGAGATATGCAGATAGGCACTCTCATTTCTCAGATGATGCAGAAAGATGTGAATGGCTTGATTTTCCAAAGTGCCTGGCTGTATCCGGCAGGGGCTCAGGGCAGCCTGCCGTGCTCAGCATCCGTTTGGATGAGGCCACAAGCACTACAGTCCAAAATGACAGCAGGGAGCAGGTGATGGCAGTGGGGCTATCGCTGGGAGAGCTTGCCCTCTGCTTCACTGCTCGCAGCCCTACCCTTTTTGTGCGTGCATTGATGTTTTTGAACAAGCCAAATCCCTCCGGGTCTCCATGCTGTTAGCATGTTTCCCCCTTCCCCAAATTACTCAGTAAAAAGATTTGATTAAACAAATGTGAAATCACCAGCAGGACACTGGGAGGTGGGGGTACAGCCATCTCACCTGTCCCTGATCTCATGCTCTTGCAGCCCGCCCGTGGCTGGTGGGGATGAATGGTGGATGGGGAGGCTTCGTACCATTTCCCGGAGCTGCGGCAGCAGTGCCACTGTGGGCATAGCGCCAGAAGATAGCTTCTGCCTTGTAACTGAATAAGAATCTAAGGAAATTTAGCTTGCAAGTGTACGATAGGGCCCTTCTGTGTGAAAGGAGATGGGAGCCCCAGAGCCGGGTGCCTCGGGTGAGATTCTGTCTGAGTTTGGCTGGGTGGATGAGGATGCGTGTCTTCGCTGCTGTGAGTGCCAGTCCCAAGAGGAGCTGGGACTCATTTGCACTGCATCTCTGAAATGAGGTGCTGAGGAAGAGGAGGAGGCAGGGAGGAAGAGGGGGGGGGAGAAGAAAAAAATAAAAGATCTGTGACAAAATCATGCGACACCCACGTAAATATTGTTTGTATGAATTGGGTCCTTCATCTTTTGTTAGCAGCAGCTTGTTAATTAACAGCAGATTAGTGCTGCTTTCTTCTGACACATGAATATATTTTGGGCTAGAAAATACTTGTACTCAATAAAACTGTGTGACTGAACAATTCAGAAAGTACCAGCGGAGCGCCGTAATGGATTCCCTTTTCATCCCCTCCCCCCGCCTTCTCCTCCTCCTGCTCTAAATGCAAGCAGATTTCTGCAGTCTAGTGCAGAAGAGACATGTTAAACACAGCTAAATAAATCATGTTTACTCTTGGCGTTCTTAGTAGTGAAAAATCTGTTGGCTGTTTTTACTTCCTTATTTCTCAGCATTTGCTTCCTACCTGTTTTTGAGCCTGTGCCCAGAAATAGTAGTTTTGTCAAACGAGTGGATTATGCCAACCAGCAGTTCCCTCTGCCAAGGAAGCTGCTGGATCGCAAAACCTGGTGACTTCTTTCTTACAGTGACACTGAGATTCTCCCCCTTCCTCCCTCCCATATTAGAATATAAAATAAAAGTATTAAAATATGGAGAGAGAGAAAATGTAACCAGATCCTGGCAGTTTAAGAGCCCAGATTAAGGAAAGTTAAACTTCTGTTCCAGAAGCACTCCCTTAAGCTGTTTGTGGAAGTGAAAGCACTGCAGATAGCAATAATAGGAACCAGACATTTTCCCTTTCTTGTTATCATTCCTTGTCCCACTCCCCCCGCCCCAAATGGATGTGGGTTTTGTTTCAGTGTTATTATTATTATTTTTTTTTCCCTCTACAGAGAGCTTTACGGCTGGGAGGGAGAGTTAACTAAGCCTTTATTTTAACCAAGTCTTCTCACGAGGTCTGCTATTGTAGGCACTGGGTGAACTCTGGCTACCAAAGCCAAATTCTGGACAGCCCCATAAAGCTCTGGCTTGGGTGAGGGCTGCCAGAGGGGCTGAGCTCCCATTGCAAGGTGGGCTGAATGTCAGTGTGACAAAACTGTGCACAGCTATATGTGCGTGTGTAGTTATAGATATGTTTGTATATACATATATGGCACACCTACTGTTGTCTGCAGAGCCACATCAAGTGGAGGGGAGTGTAGCCCCAAAGGTAACTAATTCCATTTTCATGCAAACCTGGGTATTAAGTGCTCCTCTTTGACCTCAGGTGGTGACTTTTTAGCCTGGACCCATCCTCCTTGCTGCTGTTAATCCCAGACACCAGTGATCCTAAATGTGACTGTAACATGGATTACGAGGCTGGTGGACTCTCCCTGTTTGGTTTTAAAATTAGAAAAAAGATCCTTTTTCCCATCAGAGCTTTGCATGTATTTACTCTTTGATCACATTGGAAGGGCCTTATCCTGTCTCCAGAGAAGCTTTAGTTCAGCTTTCAGTGGTAACAGGGATCTGGCCCGGGCTGAATATTAGCATTTTAATGGCTTACTTAAAACCCTGTTGCTGGTTCGCTCACAGGGCTCCCGGCAGGAGGAAAGTCCAGCTCTGGGGTTTTGCACAGCGCTGTTGCAGGCTGCAATGCCTGCTGAAACAGAGGAGTAGGGATGGCCCATTTGTCATAGATTATTAGTATTGTCAATAATAACATGTCTACAGAAGGCAAATTAATTCCTTCTTCCACTTTACTAAGTCCAAGAAATGTCAGATCAGTTTCAGAACAAGGGAAAAAAATAAACAGAATCAAAGTTTGTATGTTATGATTCCTCTGAATTTCTGGTGGGAATACTCTGCGATAGAAATGATATTTCCATAGAGGCATTGGCTGCCAGTTTGCTTAATTACATTAAGTAGCGGTATAAACCTCGGCAGAACATAAACCTCTGTTACAGTCAGTCATTAGAATATTGAATCACAAGGAATAATGATACCAGCGCTAACCTGTTATAACAGTCTTTATTATATTAGTGATTGAAGTGTTATTTAAAAAATAAGGTTTGTTGTAGTGGTTTAGGTGTGCATGCATATTTTCTCTGATCACCTATTAAGAGACCGAAGACTGGATTTGAATTTATTATAGAGAAATAAAAGGCTTGCTTAGAGAAAGACCTATTAGATCGTTGCTTATGATTTTACAATTTGATTCCGCTTGTCCTTAAGGAAGGTTCATAATGCTTACTTCGGAAATGCTATCTACATCTAGAAAATTAGGGTTAAAAGAACTACTTTGTTGAAACTAATTACAGGCTAGTTCAGTTTTTTAGTTGGTGACATTTTAGAGATTTTGCTTGTAATGCAAGAGGTTGTAGAAAGATTTGGTTAGACCGTGATATACAGCAGTAAGCTGCTGTTTGAGTATATTGACATTTTCATCTGAAATGAAACAAAAACCCACTAGCCTTTATTTTACTGGGGTGATAAGTATGAATTTAGTATCGCTTCATCATCCTAACCATGAATGTTTGAAGAAGTTATTTTGCTGCACCTCGTTTTGCACAGTATCTCTGTATTTTTTGTTTTATTTTGTTTTGTTGTTTTGTTTTGTGGTTTGGTTTTTTTTTTTTTTTTTTTGAATACGCTTTCTTAGGTAATCAACTTCAGCTTTCATTTCAAGCAGATTTGATAATCAAAAGCCTTTTTGTGTCTTATACTTTTATGGAGAAACATGCCATTCTGTACAAATAAATGGAATGAACTGGAAGTTATGTGGGAAAAAATATACCTCAGAAAAAATGTCATGTGTGCAGAATGGTTTTTGGTTTCTTGTCTTTGCTCTCAGTTTTGTGTCATACTGAAAAGAGTTAAGGGATTATTTTTATACTGCATTTGTGTTTTACTTCTCCTGGTGTAGGGTTCAGTTATCCTGTCTAATTAGTACGTGTAACTGGCCAAGTTCTGCTTGGATCCAAGTCTTTGGGTGAAACTTTTCATTGTCCTATTTAGCAGCAGGATTGGGCACAGGCTCACAACATGCTTCCTTGTGCAAATGAAACGTCGGTTTATTATTTCCTTTTTTTAACCTACATTATAGTCTGAACTAGATTCCTCATTGCTGGTTTATTTGTCTGCTTTCTTTCATTATTGAAAAGCTGGTTAATTTTCTAACCTCTTTTCCATTCAGAGAGCATTATTTACTCAGTTGTGGTCGTGTCCAGTAAATTGAAGACTGAAGCTTTAGATCTTCAGGGTTCCCCTCAGTTGGTAGATTGTTTTACCATCTACAGCTGATTGCTCTGCTCATTTAATTTGACAGATTCAGTTATCAGACTTGGACCCGCTTGCACACACACAGCTGGATTGATTTTCCCCTGAGAGATCCAAAACTCAAAGGAAATCCTCATTTAAAAAATCTCTGTTGCTTTCCACCCTCACCATGGTTGCTCGCCCTGTTTTGCTTATTTAAGTTTGCTTGGTGTTAGCGAAATGCTCTGCTGAGCGTGAATGTCCTCCGTGCATGGGAAAAATTTGCAAATTATAAACGTGCATTTTAGTGGGAACCCCCAACACTGTTAGTGTATATTACTGTGTAATGTATGCATTCATGCTAGGCAGGTAAACTGTTTTTCACATTGAAATTCAGCACTTATAAAGTGCCTACACTTATATTGCTTTTGGCAAGGGGTGAGCCAAAAAAGCAGGAACTGTGATTCTCTCCCAGAGCTAATCGTGTCTGTGTATTAAGTTTGTCCATCTGTGCTTTGCAGGACCATCAGCATCACCTGGTAGTCCTTCACATTTCCAGCAGTGAAGCAGTTAACAGTGCTGCTGCTTGGAACATTGCTTTTACAGACTCTTTTCAGCTCCCAGGACATTTAATGAAATCAGGTGGATGTCATTAGCTGGTTTTCACAGATGGGGAGACTGAGGCACAGAGAGGCAGGGTGACTTCATCTGCCCCTCTTTCCCCAAGTTCCCCTCCCTTCCAGGAATTGTTTTTGCTACCGAACAGCTGAAGAGCTGCTAAAGCCTCAGCCTGCCTAATTCTACCAGTGATTCTGCCACTCAGTTTGCTGCTGCTACTGACTCTTGCCTATCTGAGGCTCTTCCCTGGCCACTTCATTTACCGCATTTTAGCACTCTTGACCATGCTTTTATGGTCAAACCCTCAGATTATTTGTAGTGGTATTTCTCTCTCTAGCTGCCTGTCTGTATATATTTTGCCCTTTGGAAAGAGCTCTTTCCATCTCCTGAGTTCCTTTATTAATTTGAGGGCCTGTTAAATTGTTGCAATCGTCTATCGGGGTGGTTTCAATTACATCAGGAATATTTGCTGGTATATAGAAACACGGTATAATCAGGACTAAAAATTTTAATCCCCACAAGGATTTTTATAACCATTGAAACTCCCCAGGACTTAATTACAAGGGTTGGGGAACAAACTTGGGAAAATTGATGAACTGTTTACTGTCAACCCTTTATGCCTTTGGAAAACGAACTCCACAGATCAGGGTGATTATTGTTATTTGTTAGTTTATTGCGGTAGCTTCTGGACATTGCAGCTCAGATCAGGGCACCATTGTGTGAGACACTCTGCACTCCTGGAGCGAGAGCTGGGCTCTGCTCGGAAGCGTTTGGGGCAGAACAAACCAGACACAGAGAGTGGGAAGGGGAAAGCTGAGCTCTGGAGGGGGGATGTGCCAAACTCCCAGTGGCTCCTGCCCTGGGGTGTGTGCCCTGGCCCCTTTTCCCAGCCCAGAGCCCTGTCTGCAAGACCACCATCCTGAGACGACAAAATGCTCTGGTTCCCTGTATCACATCTGTTGATATGCTGTATTTACTTATCCCTCATGATGTTTTAAGCTCGGTCCTGCCCTTGTTTCCCGTGCTCTTGCTCCTGGTTGCTCTCACAGCAGAGGAGCAAAGCCTTGCGTCACTGGGGTGGGCAGAGGGCACGGCAGGAGGATGCGATGAATGCAGCCTTGGGGGAGGCGCGAGCCCTTTTTCTTGTGTGTTTAATGGGGGTGAGCCAAGGTGCTTCAGTTTTCCCCTTAGCTTCGTGTTCAAAGTACAGACAAGGATCTGGGAGCAGGTTTGGATGAGCATCAGGTGGGAGGGGGGATGGCTGGTCCTGCAGGAGTCCTCGCAGGGTCCTGGCTCATGGTGGAGCTGCCGATGCTGCCATGTGGCACCTGGACACCCCCACAGGCCACCCACTCCAGCCCTTGAGCGAGTCCAGTGACAACCCACACCCCCATTTCCTAAAAGATGAGTTTTGGCACTGCATAAGCAGTCTCGTAGGCGTAGTGTGGGCTGCTTCTGGGGATCCACATGGTCTTTTAGGTAAGTAAAAATCTCCACAGTTTGTCCTCAACATCTGAGCCTCCAAAATGCCATGTGCAAATATGTGGACATTTCTACACAGCGAGAAGACTTGCATGCTCAAAACAGGATATTTAGATATATTAGGATATGTATTAACCGCACGGGGTGTTCCAAGCTCCGTTTATTTATCTTTGTAAAGTGCTTCCAGATCTTTGCATGGAAGGCACTAGAGAAATGAAAGGCATATTATTATTATTATTGTTATTATTGTTGTTGTTGTTGTTATTATTATTATTACAACATCTAACTACTGACAGGCAACCACAGCTGCACGCTCAATTCAAGCCACTTAAATTTAGAGGCTGACTTTTACAATACTGACTCGTAATACCTTTTCCTATTGACTCCATATGCTGAAATGTGTGTTCACCTGCCCTGCTGAAGTATCATTATTCTCCAGAAATATGTAAATGGGGTTCTTTTAAAGAAAGGGAGAAAATGTGGCATAAATATTAAGTATTCACATTTATGTGCTAGAACTCAACTGCCATTTAAGACGGGCTTCAAAGCAACCAACTGTATGAGCTGGTAGTTGCTTCTCTGTCATTAAAAAAAGAAAATGCATTGATTAAAATAAAGCCAAGGCATCTCATAGAAAAAGGATAACATTTATAGCGTTCAAGGGTCTGACAGGAGCTATGAAGAGCCCAGGAAATGGAGAGCTGAGTTTCACAGTCAAGCGCTTGCATCAGTGCGGTTGTGCACAGCCGCTGCCGCCTGTGCGCGTTATGTAATGTCACACCTCACCCGCCCACACACACCTCAAGACAACAGGCATCTTCCAAAGGGCTTGGCATATTCGGAGGAAAGACTCCCAGCAATACCCCTGCATGGTGTTTAACCTTATCTGTACTTAAGGTTAGGCGTTTCTGTATTTTTTTCTTTTTTCTTTTTTCTTTTTTTTTCCTGTTTTTCTCCTTCACCTCTCTCTCTCTCTTTTTATTTTTTTTTCTTTCCCTTTTTTCCTTTTCTTTCCTGTGGAATGTAAGTAGTGGGTTTTTTTGTATCTCAAAAAGAAGGAGCAGATATGGGGGAAAAATCCCATTAGCTCCATGATGTGTTTTCACGGCAGCTCTGAAGGTTCCGGTCATGGCCGTTTTGTGTGTTTTGTAGCATTGTCCTCATGCTGTTATTCTTACTATTATTTTCCTTTTTTTTCTTTTTTTTTTTTTTTTTTTAAGTAGAGTTGAAATGTTACATTCTGAAGACACCAGCTAATTATTAAATGGCGCTTAGACTATGCTTTCTTTAGATTTTAAAATAGGAAATAATTAACCAGAGGTTTTAAAGATCTGCAGAAAAGCCAAACAGGCCTGTGAAACCACAGGATCTAATAAAAAAAAAAGGTGAGTCGGTTTTCCAATGCCTTAAGAGTTTGAAGACATCCTAACTCTGTCTTTCGAGTAACAGAAAGAGCTCAACCACATTTCATCTTCGTATAAGGTAGCCCTGAAGTTAACTGCTTTTCAAAAAAAAGACGAAAAAATAAAAGGATGTTGCTGGCTGCTAATTAGAAGTATTTTAACTGCAAAATCATTTTAGCAGCTAATATTGTTATTATGTGCTTCAGTGTGAATCCCTAGTTGAGCTGTGAAACTGTGAGAGCTGGAACTTATCAGACATTTTGTAACATGGCTGGATTTTTGCATCGTTGTTCAGAAAACTGTGAGGAGTGGAGGACCTTTCTGGCTCAGACACGGAAAACACATTTCTTACCAACTGATTACCAGAGTGGGCAGCTGAGACCTCCTTAACCCTCCTTTTGCACTTTTTCTTTTCTTTTCCCCTGAAAATAATATTTCTTCTTTCTGTTGCGCTCCCTCACTCCTCTCCCAGACAGTGGTCAAACCCCACGGTGCACCCTCTAGACGAGGAAAGGGATTTAACGGCAGGGACTGGCCTTGGTTATTTCGAGATACTTCTGACTCCTGCCTGTTGTATACAAGAAGTTGGCGGTGCTCAGTAGCCCTTAGGCTCTCAGCATCAGGCAGGCTCCTGCTTTTGAAAAGCAATAGCCCACAGCAGACAGTGGACTTAGCCATCATTTTCCTATCGCTTTCTCACCCAGGATTCTTACTTTGTAATTGCTGGGTTGGGTTTCTCAGGGTTTGGACTTCCCCCCCCGCCCCGCATCTTATTGCATTGGTTGCTTTTATTCTCCTTCGCATTCTAAAACAAAGTGACTGATACAATATTCAAACTGATGAAAAAGAAGGGGATTTTTTCCCCGTTATTTGCTCAGATTTGAATTGGGTTATCTGCCTATCTTGTTTATAAAATTTTGTGCTGTCTTTTCTGCACAGACTGTGACTCCCAAATCTTCCACAGCTCCATTTCCATATTCCTGCGTGCTTGTTCTTTGTTAATCACTTGGCAAGCGCTTATTTGAATATTAAAAATTTCTTTAATCATCAAAGGCAGGAGCACAGCTTCATGAATATTCATATTTTTTTCCTCCTCAGACTGGATTCTAGTTCATTACCCTGCAGTAAAGCCAAACAGTCATCAATCGCGCTCATTACAGCCGCTGGCGTTTTGATTGGCTGCCTGCTGCTGGTAGCCTGCGTCCCCCATCCTCCCGCTCTCCTCCATGAGCTGTCGTGTACCTGCCAACAACAACACAAAAAATATATCAACAATGCAAGAATAAATTTCTCCGGTTGAAAAACAACTTTGCAAACTTGTCAAACAGTCCTTGTCACTTTTTTTTTTTTTTTTTTTTGGTTTTACACCAAAAAATTAAAAAAAAAAAATTAGAAGGGAGAAACTTGAGCTTTAGAGATGAATATTTGTCAAGAGAGTTGACGTAAGTTTCATTTGCATAATGACTTTGTACTTCTGCATTAATAAAATTTGCATATGAAGCCATGTTAATTACTCCTGATCATGCTTTTTGCATTCATGCATAGTAATTTTCTCCGACTTGTGAGAATTAATGTCTTGGCATGGGGGGAGGAAGGGGGGGAGTTGGGGTGCTGTCAAATTTCTGTACCAGTGCCCCTCACTCATACTCTTTCTCCTTCTTGCTCATCATGTCGCTGTTCTTGATCTATGACTTATTTATGCATTATCATTTGAAATTCTTGGGAGAAAGAAATTTATCAATTCAAAGGAAACCCTTGTCTGCCAAAACAACAACAAAAAAATCCCTATGCAAAATATAACAAGAAATCCCTTCCCTACCCTCCTTCTTTCCCCAGTGTAGCCTTTCCATTTCCAGCTTGAACAAAGTTTTAGGCTTAGCATCATGAGTTGGTGGAGGGGAATGGCTCCAAAACTGCCATGTGTGTATGTGTGTGTGCTGGGGGCAGAGGTGAAGGCTGGTGTGCAGGTGTGTCTGGTTGAGCACCGGGCTCCACGCATGTGTACTGTGGCATGTCTGCCGATGCCATTGTGTCCTTCTGCCTTTCCTGGGGGATGCTGTGTATGTCTGCCACTTGCGGGGTGTGCACGCCTTGCTCTGCTGGTTGCTGTTGGAAATGTTTGTGCATCTGTGTCTCTGTGCACGGTGTGTGTGTACACGTGCGTGTATGTGCACGTTTGCTTTGTCAGCCCTGTTGGTATCTGTATAAAAAACCATGATAGAAAGATAATAATATCAGGTGGGAAGTCAGTATAAGGGGGTGTAACACAGATGAGATAAATTCTTTTAAGAAAAGCTTGGAAAAAAATCTCTTGGAAGATTAGTGAATATATGTGTCTTTCACTTTTGGATATGTCTGCTCAAGGCTGCTGCAATGGTACATGTAAAACCCATCTTAAAACATCTGCAGTACTCTCCTTGAACACGATGGGCACAGGGCAGGGATGAGGCTGCAGTCTGCACTCTGCATTTGTAGCTGCACACTGAACAGATGTTTTTCTTTTCATTGAAAGTGAGATTTTTAATAATGGAACTGAGCTTTAGTCTCTAACCAGCTATTGATTGATTTTCCGTCACCAGACAGGCACGGAGAGACACACAGAAAAACTTGGTTCGTGCCCTGTTAAGTGGCTCACATGTCTGCCTGTGCTCCCGCCCGTCTGCCTGTGCACAGACACACACCCCAGCAAGCACACAACACCCCCAGGGATGCACCAGCTACATAGCTACTTGTGGCTGCATTTACACGCGACGCGAGACATAAAGCAAGATCTATTAAATTATAAAGATCAGGTCCCCTGGTCTGAACCATGCTGAGGTGGGACATTGTGAATGCTGCTTGTGGCTCCACCTTTGTGCTTTGCTCAGGGACTTTTCTGCAGATGTGCCAGAGGAGCATGGTGCTTTACATATACCATATCGTATGGCCAGTCATGCCTAGGCTTAGGGAGAGGGACAACAAAAGGATGCAATTTATGCCTTGATTGTGGCTTTTGTTGTGTTCATCTGGGCTCTTATACTCATTTCCATTTTCTAGGGTCATGTCCAATTTACCTTATTTTCTTCTTTGCAAGTTTAAAAATAGCAGAGAGCATGGTGCCTGGAAGTCAACATAACCTGTGAGCTACTGCCATGTACAGGCACTGAGTATACACCGAACCTGCTTAAAGCGTAAGGACAAAAATCCTCCTTTATTGTCAGCAATGCAGATGTTTTATTTACATGGTGACAGTCTCTGTGCATGTTTCACACTCATGCTACGTGCAAAACTCCCCTTCGCATCCGTGCAGAGTGAATGCAGTATATATAACTGAGATCTGCAGTGCAGGTGAGTGATTTCCCAGTGCTGGCCAAGGAAGAAAATTCAGCCTCACCCATCATGTCAGTGATGTCTGAGTGACACAGAACTGTGTGTTTGTGTCTGCTCACCACAGCCAGATGGAATATTTGCCTCTCAGACAGCAGCGCAATTCTTGCGATCTGCTTTCCCTGAGTGCCGGTTGTGGCTATGCCCTTTGTGGCAGTCAGGGACTTGCAGGAGCGTTTACTTTTTGAAACCTTTGTGCAACATGATGTGGTTGATTTGCCATAGGATTCCAGAAACTGGGTCCCCTCCCTCACCTGGTGCTGGGTGCATTGAGCAGAAAACTCTCAGCACCACTTTAGGATACCGTCTGTCTATTTACCTGTATCTCTTTTTCTTTTCATCTGTTTGTTCATTTTTGTTTGTCCATCACCTGTAGCAGTTAAGTTGAAGAATGATAGAGCCTCTGTCTTAATTTTCAGCTTTAAATATTTTCAGCTTTAAATAGTTTCAGCTTTAAATATGGCGAAAAATCCCATTGGAGAAGAGTTGGAGAGCAAAAACATGGGCATGTTCCTAGCAAACACAGGCTGAGCATTTCTGAGCACCACTGTTACTCTTTCTATAGATATGAAGAGGTATCACGTACCTAATGTGGAGCACTCCTTTTCTCCATGCCTTTCCTTGAGGCCAGTGGATATGATTTTCCTCTTCATGATTTGTCACTTGACCTGACTCTATAGGACTGTCCTGATTTGTGACAAAGAAACAAACTAGATTTAAAGTGGTAGCAAAGAGGAGGAGGTATCACCTGATTTGACTTTGCTTGTTGGGGCAAACTCAGCCTCCTGGTCTGGTAGACCTACAATCTTTGTCTCTTAGCGCTGGACTCAGGAGTGGTGGTTGGACTCCATTAGCATCTGCCAGAGTCTCTCTTTGTCCATTCTTCCTCTCCCTTACCAACCCTTTCCTTTCTGACAATAGGTTAGAACTTTTTAGATTTCTTCATACACACATCAAAGAATAGAAAAAAAGACCTGACTGATGTGTTCGGTTCCATCCACTTACCAGCAACTGGTTCATATAGTTCATATAGTTCATTTGTTAGGCCCCTTGTTAAAGTGGATTGCTGGTTTGTCCCAGTGCCTCTGTTGGAAAGCTCTTGAGGATCCCTTTGCCCAAATAGTTAGATACCTCCTGTCTGAAATCTTAATTTCCTTTCCACTGGAGAGGAGATGTATTAGATAAGAGCAGGGAGGGCCTCCTTGTACCCAGTTGGTGAGCTCTTAGCATCTTCTCAGATTCCTCAGGGCTGTGCAAATTATATCAAGTCAATTGTCAAACGAAAGGTAGGACCCACCAGGACTAGAAGAGAGGCTGTTGCTCTCAGGGTAGCATTGTGTGCTAGGATCCATGCACCTCTGCATTAAAACCCCATGCCATTTTGAGGGATTGTACCCTTGATGGACTTCATATAGTTTGTCTGTGTGATGAGCTCCTTCAAAACCTGTAGTATGGTACCAAGATGTGCAGAGGGCCAAGCGACTGCAGGACTTGTGCCCTTAGTCATGTTAGGGCTACAGAACAGTCTAGATGTGACCTGAGAGGTAGCTGTCCTATGGCCCTACTCTAAATCCTGATTTCAAGCTCACAGCTTTCCCAGCAAGGGTCCAGGCAGCTCAACATAGCCTATGATAGCCTAGTTATTTTTATAAGATTAGAAATATAAGAGACAATTGTTAAGTCATTCCAGGGAATGTCACTTTGTGCTTGTTCCCTGAAAAAAACCAAACTTGTTATTCATATATGTTACGGTGGCAGTAGGGTGGTTCATATACACATAGAAACCCGTGTCTGACATCAGATTCCACATGCCTGGCACACAGTCCTGCCCAAAATGTAACATAGGTATAATGTGGATAGTAGTTACCATTACCTGCTTGTGTAGTACTTCCAGAAAGATCAAACTATTACAAAAGCCAAAGAAATGAGCCCGCGCCCCCCCCCCCCCCCCTAATAATCCTTCCTCGTCCCACAAGCCACAGAGATGGCTTCTATTGAAAACCAGTCCTCAAAAAAGAGCACCAATTTTATCCTTGATGCTTGAAGCTTAAGTATTTACACAGGGAATTTAGACTCTTCACTTGTGGTTTTGGCAAAAGCTTCACACAAATGTTTTGCACTGGTGGTCTCTTAGCCATTTAAGATAAACGACAAAATCAAATGCAGTCCTTGCAGACTGGAGTACTGGATGCTGTGCCAAGGATGAAGTAGCCCCGTTTACCTCACATGTTAAACTGTCAGATCAACATGCAGGCCTTGTTTCCTAACTGGGACTCTCAAGGTGGAGAGTCTTCCTTAGAAAATATTACTTTTCTAGAATTGGAGGGAGCACAGATAAATATTCCTCCTTGCTGCCATGGTGTTTTTGTGTGTCTGCAAGGTGCACGTGCACGCACAAACAGAATTGCCACTATTAAAAAAAAAGAGCATTTGCCAGAAGTTACCCCACAATTAACACACATATTTCCTGATCTAAATACAGGGGGAAACTGTGGTTTCTGATCTACCACTGTGCGGTAACTGTTGGCAAATGGCAGCTTTTTAATGGTGACCACTCCACCACATATCTTCATTTGGGAACTGCCCTTGATTAGTAGCTGCCCTTTATTTAATAATTAAGTGGCAGGCATAGTTTTAAATGAAGGGGATAAGGTTCTTGGTGGATGTAAAGTGGTGCTATTCACTCAACTTCCCTTTAAACTCTGCCAATTTGCGCCAGCCAAAAATGCGGCTCCTACTCGATTCTGCATGTGTGTATGTTTGTGTGTATCTGTGTCTGTGCAGGTGTATATCGACATTTAAGACTTGCATCTTAGTTTTTTCAAAGCTGCGGAGCTCGGTTTGGACTAGTGCCAGGAGGAGCGAGCGTTTCCAACGGAGCAGGAGAAAACGCTTAAATACAGCTCTTAAATGGCAGGTGATTCCTAGAGGGGTTGAAAATAAATAATACTATTGGAGGATACAATGTCATCTTCTAGCTACCAGGAAAAAGGTTGTTCCCTTCTTTACAGGCTCAACAGGGAAGCAGCCTGGCTAATCGGGTCATGCAAAATGCACAACTGGCCGCAGCTCAAGTGGGAAGGCAGCACAGCGGCCGCCAATGCTGCTTCTGGGAGCTCGGCTCCTGGCACCTCGCTGAAGCCATTTGAGCTCTAAGTCACAGCACTTTGTCCGGGCTGGTGTGTGCAGCCCGCTTCAGCGGCGGCTGGGCAGAAAGCCTGCCCAGTTTTGTGTCGGCTCAATTCACTAACACAGCCGTAAAACAATAATCCTCCTTTTGATTTGGTCCCTGAGCAAGTGCCGGTGGCGATGTCCACTGCCTCTGACTCTGCTCCATGCCAGGGCTGGCCATCTCAGCCCTCCTCACCCCTCTCTGTGCCTCTGCAGGCCCCAAGCTCAGGTTCACGGGTCGCCCAGGTCTCTTCTTGCTCTTCTCCCACCTAGTGTGAGCCCACCAGCCTCAGCCAGACCCAGAGAGGGGATGAGACCAAGCATGTTGCGCGTTAGGCAGCCAGCCCCTGCCTCGCCTGTTTCCCCTGATGATGCCTCCTCTGTCCCTTCAAACTTAGATCCGACTGACAGTTTTTTCTATTGTTTTTTCTCCAGGGCCGTCCAGGCCTGCAAACCTGCCGGGGGCTCCCATAGCTGCCTCCTCCCACCCTCACACATCCGTGATCACGTCACCTCTCCGCGCACTGGCCTCCCTCCCGCCCTGCCTTAGCCTGCCCTGCTGTGGTGCACGTGCAGTCTCAGTTGGCGGGACTCAGACTGAGATTCAGACTGAGACGTCAGGCACATTTGGATGTCATTGTCAGTTGTCAGGTAATAGAAACATTTTTTTTTTGTTGCTATCTGAAGGTCAGTAGTGCTGCCAAGTGATGTCATCTTTGCTGTGGGAGAGCTGCCTTTGCTGGGTTGCTTGGGGAAGGCAGAGAAAATGCCTTAGGTCACCCTCCTCCTCTTCCTCCTTCCCCCTCCATGCTAGTGGAGGATGGGGAGCAGGAAACGGCCTGCGACTCCATCCATTTCCCCATCCCTGCCCTCCTGCCTGCCCACCTTCAGCTGTCACCAGCAGCCGCTGCTGGGCTACTTGTGCCATGTTGTAAACAAACATCTGAGACTCCTCACAGAATGATACCCTGGTATCAAGATTTCATCTCTCTGAGCTGTATATTTCAAGCTTAATTGGATAACATTTAACATCTGAGGTATTTTTTTTTCCTCCTTCCTTTCTCCCCCCCCAATAATTCGTATTAAAGGCTCTCCTCCATGTCCGTGTGCACACAGGATGTATGTGCTCCATGCCAATTTCTCCCTTGCTTTGAGAAAATGGTCCTTGGTAACTTGCCACACATCCCTTGCCTCTCCCTTGTCAGCTTTTCTTTTCTTTTATTCCTTTTGGGCGCCTGACTTTTGTCACCACGAGGAGGGGAAAGTGATGTGGAAATGAGGGCAAACAGAGCTAGCCAAAGAGGATATGGACATATTGTTGCCAGACTCCATCATTTCAGACCCAGCGATCTCTTTGAAATCAGTGGGTGTTTCTGAGCATGGCTCAGTTGCAAGATTTGGTCTATGATGAACTGCAGGTTGGAGAGGTGAAAATGGGGAGGGCTTGAAAGAAAATGCAGCTGTGGCAAAATCCGCAAACGTTTATGGAGCCTCGCTGTGGTGGGCCAAACCCTGCAGCCCTCATTCATGCTAACGTGCATGGAGTTTTAATAGGAGTTCTCAGAATCATGTGTGGGTACCAGAGGATTTAGAAAGACAGTAACAACTGTCATGGGTAAAGCCTTCGGGAAATGTCTCCTCATGTCCCTCTGAAGCTCACAAAACTTTGCTGAGCTCAGCTTTTTCCTTCTACAAGCAGTGGTACCACCTGGCTGCAGTATGCTATATCTCGTGAAAATGTCCCTGTACATCTCTCATTGTTGTAATAAAGCAAGACAAAAAGTTTTGCAAGAAATTTAAATTTGCATCTTGGAAACTCTCAGTCTTGAAAGACAGAATAAATTCAGTAGGAGGCTGTGAGTACTCCACATGGTCCTGTTTCCACCCTGGGTGAAGCTCAGGGTGTGTATGTAAGTCTCCTGTATGACCTGGGAGAGGATCAGCCTGTGCCCAGAAACCTGGCTTGCAGCGATGTGCTGCATGGTGCACTGCAGGATATCCAGGGGAATTTGGTCAGGCTTCCTATTCAACCTGAGGTACACAGCATGGAGGGGATGATCTTATAATCTGGCTTTGCTTCATCAACCTCAGCACACTGACCAACTGGCTTGAGACATGTAGACGTGGGCTCTTCTGAATGGTGAGTGCTGGGTCAAGAAGTCTCCTGCCTCCCTGCTTTCCTCTTGCATGTAACCAGTAAATCAAACTGGAACTGATCTCATGTTTTACTGTTCTCTCTCTTTGCTGGTGCAGTATGCAGGCAGGTGCCTTTGGTAGGTAGGTAGCTATACCAGTGAACTGAATGCCCTGGTTCCCTGTTGCTTCTGATGCCAGCAGCTAGTGGGGAGGGAAGCAAGTACAACTAAATATAGAAAAGGAAGGAAGGAAGGAAGGAATAATTTATTAAAGAACGTGGGAAGGCGAGGCTTTTGTACTTTGCGTACTTTTGAGTTCTCACTTTGGAGTTGTGTGCTGTGAGTTTTCAGAATTGCCTGTTTGCTGGGAGAGTGATGCCAGCTCTGCGGCGAGAGAGACCTGTTATCATGGCTTCCTGTAATTACTACTGCAGTCTGTGGCACTTAGAGAATAGGTTATATCAAAGTGCATGCTACATGTTTATGACAGTAGTTGGTCAAGTCCTGCGTGAAGGAAACATTTTCTTGCCTTGAAAAAGGAGATCATGTTTACTTAACCCTTTCTTAGCTCCCATAATATTCACTGTATGTGAGCCTGGGCATGGTTTAAACCATGTAGCAAGAGTTACGGGATCTTTCTGGCTCCCGAAATGTTCTGTGGAAATGAAAGAAAAGTGGGTTCTTTGTGTTGACTAATAATCTAGTGATGATCCCTGCATCATGCCCTCTTTTTTAATACAGACATTTACCACACTCGCTACAGCTTCAGAAATCTGCTTGTCTCTCTGACTTGATTAGCCTTTTATTCTGTCAGCCCTGTTCTTGCTTCTGAGGAATTGTTTCCTTCTTTGAACAAAAGCCATCAACAGTTCCCTCCTCTCCTCCTCCTTCATAATTTCTTACCTTTCCTGTTTTTCAGCATTCATTTAAGTCAGGACCTGGAGCTTTTCTGTGCAGTTCTTGAGCAGGCTGCGACTCTAGAGGCTCGAAGTTGCAGGTGCTCCAGATCTCTGCTAGGCACTCACAAACTCAAGAGTTCCAGCAGTTTCTTGCAGGAGAACCTAAACTTCTGGCTGCCGATGGGATTTGGGCACGTACGTGTGAAAACTGCATTTGTAAATCTCCAACCTAGATAAGAGCGATCACCCAGTGGTATTTGGTCATGCACAGGGGGAGTTGGCCTGCCTCAGCCAGAGCTATTTGCGATCTTCAGAAGATATGCTGCTGAGAGTAGTTTCAATCACAGTAAATGATGCTGGGAAGTCTACTTGGGTGTCCACTGTGTTGCTTGGCTGATGCTGGTCATTGTTGCCTCTCTCTTTGTTCAATTCTTTGTGTTCAGGGCACTATAGGATGAGGAATTTGCAAGTAAAGGTCTGTGTTTTTCCATGTGATTAAAAAAAAAAATCCACCACTGGAGCAATCTCTCATTCTCTTTATTTATTTATTTTTGCCTCAGAGGCTGCTGTCTACTCAACTGGCTTCTCCCGTTTAAATGTTTTTAGTGCCTATTTAATTAGAAGTTGGAATAGAGTCATGAAATTCACAGGGTTGTGTAGCTTGCATCTAAAATATAAATGGGCAAAGCGTTCATTTTGCTTTACCCCTTGCCAGATTAGGGTGCTTTTTTGAGCCTGCTTTTTATTTCTTTTCAATGAATTGCAACTGCTCAGAGTAACTGTAAAACGCGCACAGGTTTTTTTTTTTTGCATAACAGAGACATGCAAATGATTGTTGAGAGACGTAATTATGTAAAGAAAAGTATATGCCCATATGCATGCACACATACATGGCAATACTTTTTGTGGGGCTACTTTTTCACAATACATCTTCATAAGGCTCTTTTTATGATGGTGATTTATTAATATTGTACATTAAGGCTTAAATTGTCAAAGCTGCCTAAGAGATTTGGATGCCCATTTCCCATTAAAGTTAACGAGAAATGAGCTTTGAAAATCTCAGCACAGAAGTGCATGGCATTTTACAACGCGCTCTCCAAAGAAAAAAGTCTCTGCCCTGAAGATCCTGCAGTGCAAAAGCCCCAGAAATGGAATTGTAATCGGGATAAGACAAAGTGGGTTGTAATGGCACAGATAATAATTTATCCCCTAAGCCCACATTCAGATATATACCTGATCCAAAAATCTTTGGACCTGGGCCCACGAGTGAGGGTTTTATATACCTCCATAAAGATAATTAAATCTGTCCAATACACATATATTCAGCTAACCAGTGGAACTGCTTCCTTCCCACATATAGGTTGATGGAACGGGGTGGAAAGCAATTACGATACTTAGTTGCGTATATAAAAACAGCAAGTGGGCATGGACAGCAGTGATTAATGGACAGGGCTGTGAAGTTTAAGATCTAAAATAGAGGAAAGCATGGGACCATAGCTCAGAAGACTGGAACAAGCTCCCGTTAATTCAAGGAATCAGCTGTATTAGTCATTAGGACATTCTGAAAACCACACAGTCGTCTTGTAAAGTTAGTATAAATTTACCTGGCTACTGAAATTCTACTTCTTGCATCATTTAACCAGTCTGGTGTTTTCTTGGCAAAAGTTAAGGTGACAGTAAAGATAAAAGAAGTACCTGTAAGTAAATAACAGGTTTTAAAAGAATACTTTCCCCTCATTCAATTATATCACCATATTCTTTTTGTGTTGGCTTTGTAACTGTAGTCAGCCAGTAAGGAGAGCAAGATTAGACCACCCTGCTGTAAAAAGCTTGATGCAATTAATAGAGTCTGTCTAGAAAGAAGTACTATTTCAAAAACTTTTATGTTAATGATATGATATGCACTCGGCGCATTTCTTACTAGAACAAGAAGCAAGCTTTTGTTCACTCCAGACTGAGTTTTGTTAACACAGGAGGATCAATGGAAAAAAACCACAAAAAACAAAAAACCCAAAGAAGCCCAACAGTAATAAGAGCAGAGAATGCAAATGCAACCAGCAAAAACCTTCTAACTCATCAAGTCCCAGGACAATGACTGATACTCTACTCTTCACTTTTTGTTGAGTATAATCTCTCACACGCAAAAAAATCTACTAAAACTTGATGTCTGATCAGCAGTGGGTGCTTTTTTGAGAAAGAGGAATTTGGTCTATGTGTCTGAGGGTAGGCAAAGACCTATAGTTTCCCTGAGACCCTTTGTAAATGTATCTTTTTTATTTTGCTGCATAAAGAAGAGGTTTGCATTAAGTACTGGCTAGAATTCAGGGGAGATGTCCCCATTAGTCATGGTTACATGTATTTATTTATTTTAGTGAAATATTTAATGCATGCTATACTAGCATTGACTTTGTGGACAGTACTTACAGAGTGCAGGGATGTGTGAAAGATGTATAGACTGAAAACGGTAATGCATCAGTCTGAGTGTATGCATCCATCTTTTCATCTGTCTATCAATCTATGTGTTCATCCATCTATCCAAGTATTAAAATCATATGTGACCTGTCTGTCTATGCAGATCTCTGTCTCACTAGATATTAAAATCAGATCCAAACTCAAAATAGATGGATCTGATCGTGAACTGATTTTCTGACTGAATGGTGTGTTTGTCAAGAGGCAGCAGAGACCTGAAGGCAGCAAAGGGTGGCTAAAACCAGGGTGCTGCATGGGGCAGCAGCGCTGGCAATTTGAGCATGGCTGAGGCTTTGTTCTAGACAGATACCCGATTGCTATAACTTTGTAAGTCCTAATTATGTCAAGTTAAGAACCAGCAGGAGCAGTAGTGATATTTAAAGGTGCTTTAAAGTGGATGCCTGTCATTTCCAGACATCGCAGGAAAAAAGAAAAGCCCTTAATTGCAATATTAATGGGTGGAACCAAATCTGGTAGTCTTGGGACAAAAGGGTTCAAGGCAACATTGCCTGCAGTAAAGACAATGGCTCCAACATTGAGAGAGTTAACTCGATCGCATACCACTATGCTGAGCCCGAGAGTCTGAACTCTTCAAACGCTCCAAATGGAGAGCTAAATCAAAGAATCCTGTTTCAAATCCATCCAAGATGTTGCTGTTTTTCTCCTCTGACAGGAGAAGCATTTGGAAGTGCAGTTTCTTTCTTTTTTTATAGCTGTCTTAAAAAGGAGTTTGGATGTTTAGCACAGCTGGTGCTCATTACATTATGCACTATCAATAAAATAGCATGTGTAATTAATTTTTAATGCAGTGCTGTATGCAGCGCTTTAAAGCAGTTACTGTGTGGGGAGAGCCGACACCGGTCACTGACATCAGAAATATTGAAATAGAGGGCTAGATTTTGCATTTTTAAAGGGTGTGTGTGCGAGTGGGGGAAGGGTAATTCCCAGCCAGCAATTCTCTAGCCACAATCAAATTTAAAAATATAGGAACAAGATGGATGAAGGTGATTTTATAATTTGCTTATTGGAATGAATGAATTTATTTCCTTTTAGAGTTTGCTGAGTGATGGCTGGGTTAGGAATAGGTGACTTCAGAGTATAGGTAAGCGCCAGGGAACTGCACAGCAGGTGATCCATCTTTGTTAAAGCACAAACAGGCTTTGGTGGTATCAGGTGGGAGATGAGGCAAAAGGGGAGGTTACAAGAAAGCAAAGGAAGGACATTTCTTTTCCATCTCATTGAGGATTTTTTTTTTTTTTTTTTACAGGTCTTCTTTCTTGTTGTTCCCATTAATAATAAGCCCCATTTTCCCACCTTGATTCAGTAAATATTTGGGAGCTATCAATAGTTTGGAAGGCAGAGAGTAGCTTGGTTACAAAAAGGTACCACTGATGGCAAGTTGCCTGCTGCTCTGACAGAAGACCCAAACAAATCACAGAGTCTTCCTTTTCATGGCATTTGTGCAATACTTTCCAGGAGACACCAGCACAAATAAATACTGCTTTCATGGGGTGCAGTCGGCAGGGTGTGGGCACCACCATAGCTTTTGGCAGCTATTATGTACAAAAACACCTTGGTTGTCCGGAAGAGGAGCAAACCTATTTTTGAAGTTGTAGTGTGGTGCATGTTCATATTCAGCAAAGGGATGGGAATGGCTTCCATGTTTCTGCAGCAGAGTAGCCACCAGGGATGGTTTGCAGGATAGGATCAGCTTCTCCCTGCTGCC
The DNA here is from genome assembly GCF_963082525.1 of Nesoenas mayeri. Classification (NCBI taxonomy): domain Eukaryota; kingdom Metazoa; phylum Chordata; class Aves; order Columbiformes; family Columbidae; genus Nesoenas; species Nesoenas mayeri. Next base: position 14,010,205 of record NC_137548.1, read on the forward strand.
ACCTCCTTCCCAGCCTTTTCAGGGAGCTGAATGCCTCTTGGTGAACACTTCCCAAGAGAAGAATTCAACTGCAGGAAGGAAGGAAGCAATCACCTACAAAGCGACAAAATTAGGGGTAGTGTTTGTCAGATGCCTTGCCTTTCGGTTGGGCAATGCACCAGCTTTCAAAGAGCTGATTTTTTTTTTTTTTATACACATACACGAGGCATAAATGTTTGCAATTATTCTTTCAGTAAATTGCCATTCATTTGTACATAGCATATGCTAAACAGTTCACTTGTACAGCCTCACCTGGCATATTCAGGATGGAGTTTTCTCCTGCCCCTTCAGTAGTAGTTTTTTGTCATCACTTTTCTTCTCGCTTTCTGTCAGACATGTGCGGATGCGTTTATGTGTCTGAGCCAGGAAGTGAATTGGGCTGTTCAGTTTGTGAGAATAGAGATAAATCTCTAGTGCACAAATACGATGCTCAGCGTCAAAGGAAGTAGGGCGAGCCATGGGGTATGGTGTAGGTAGTTGCGATAAGAACCGCTCTTGAATTCACAAGCCAGTGGGAAAGGTGGAAAAAACAGTGAAGTGTTGTACATTTTTTAGTGAAATAGCTTTATTTTATTTTAATTTTTAAAGGAATTGGTTCACATATTGCTGGGGTGTCTTAGGTTTAGGCCAGAGAACTGCAAAAAAATTACCTTATGTCCCTCCAGAGCTGCCTAATTCAGGGGACCTGGATTCTTTTTTCTTTTCTGAGTGCTTCATAAAAATAGATGAAAGGAAGGGTTCTGTGCTCAGATGGGATGCTTTATGTTCAGAAAGGAATTTGAGTCAAAGAAGCCATGCTGATGCACCTCGCATGTGCCACACTGGGCTCCTGTGTGCTGCATGTTGGTCTGTCTTTCTGCTAAGCAGTAAACAGTTGAGCAACTGTTAGCAACATACGATTTTATGCTGTTTGCTTTCTTTTGGACAGGTTTTTTCCAAGCCTTTTTGCAGCACATACAGGGATCTGGTAGGGTAGAGTACGGTATGTGCCTTTGACATCCTTATTTCCCTCTTGCTTTTTTCTTAATCCATTGCTATGGGTTCCTACTCCAGCTAACGCAACCTGCTGTAGCACAAACCGGAGAAGTCAGGTTCTATGAGTCAGTAAAACGTGTGCTTGGAATGAAACAGGCAAAAATCCCACATAGCGAGGGCTTACATTTCTTAGGAATTTATCTGTAAGAGTCAGAGGTCCTGGGACTTCTGGAATGAGGTTAACTCAGGCACTAAGCAAGGCAGTGGGGAGACATAGGCACTGGAATCATGCCATGAAAGAATGCTTTCTAAATTTTTGTCTTTGCTATTAACATAAGGAATCTCTGGCTAGAGAGAGGCCAGTCTGCAGAGCATACCTGCAGCTTTTATACTTGTTTAAATGTCGCTTGGCTACTTGGAGCCTATTGTGAACTCATTATTTTCAGTCCATCCCCTGGCAATGGGAGGGGAACATCTTACCCTTTTTGTGTGTCAGATGGTCTCCTTACCTCTCTTGTATTGACCTAGATTACTTCACTTGAGGCCCAGGTCTAAACCTGATCCTTACGTCTCTTCCATGGCTGTGTGACAAGCGTGGTTCTTCCAGGGCACGCTGTACCATGCCAGCAGTCCACTGACGGATGGGTTAGGGACTGCCGAGGGATGCTTAGCTGAGCACCTTTCTAGGAGCTGCTTTCTGACTTCAGTGGTGTTGTACTCTTATGCCAGCTGTGAACATGATCTATGGAATTCAGGGATGTACGGAAATTTAAGTAAGAATCAGAGTATTGTCGGGAAAGATGTACCATTTAAAACTGTCCATGGTGTTCGGTGAGAAAAACAAAAAATCAATGGGACATAGTAACACCTCAACATGCCAGCAGCACCCTTTGCCTGTGGGGGACCTATTTTTTTCAGTTTGCATCTCCTAACAGAGACTGAGGTTATTTTATCTCTTCAGGTTGGACAGGGAGAGAGTAAGTTCATTTATTGTGGCACAGACAGGCTTATAATGCAAAGTCTGTCTAAAAATTATGTTTGAGTGTTTACGGATTGATTAATCAAAAACCTTTATAAAAATGTGTGATCTGTCAATTCAGCTGGGAATAGGATCATTGTGGTTTTGGCTACGGAGAGGACAAGATTACTGAGTAACTTTACCTTTCTGCAAAACTTTATAAAATATAATTTTAAAATAATACATTCTCTCTGTATTTTTTCTATGTTCTCCTTAAACTGTATTAATACCTCCATTGTAAAGTCGAGGTAGCATCTTAAAAACTCTGTAGCCTACTGAAACCAAACCCTTCGCTATCATTATTAAGAAATACATAACATAGATTCACAAAATCTTGTGAAATCGCTGTAAACTCCCTCCCAATTTCCTTCGTACTTTCTCTGCACATTTTCCATGCCGAGCAGTGTGAAAACTCCAGTGATGCTGGCCCCTGCCTTCACCACCACTGTCAGCGTTCATTAGTGCAGTCGAGCACACTCATAAATGTCTTCCCATATTTAGAACCCTCTAGCCAGAAAATCTTCCCTTCTCTTCTCCCTGTTTCGAGTTAAAAACTGATGGTCAGGGTTTGAGGCTGGCACCTGTGGTTTAATTTTAATTCTGATATCATCCAGAGCTGTAAGGGAGAATGAGGATGTGTGGGAGACAGTATTATCACTGTTAAATAATTTGCTCCTTGCCCTTTCCTGTAAAGTTTGCCAGGCCATATTTTGTGATTGTAAGCTGGGACATCTTAAATTTGTTTTCTCCTTAATAGGTAAAGATGAGTGAATGCTGTTTCTCACTTTCTCCTCACTCTTTTTGTGCAGATGTCTCTACTCTCTGGGGCTGGCTGGGGCTGCTGAGGAGGTGTTAACCAGGGGATTGCATTGTCCGTGGTTAGATTTTCTCCCCTCCCTGGCAGCACGGGGGCTGTATTGCATAGAGCTCCCTCCTAGCAAGGCCCAGTGAGTCAGCATCCCACTTGCTGGGCTGGCTGATAGGAACAGGCTGCTCTGTCCTTGGCCACCCTGACCATGGAGTTTCTCCCCACCCACACCTTTCCCTTCCCCTGCTCTGTCCCAACTTCTTCCTTTTTTTTAATATATCATTTCAACTTTGCCATCAGGTAGGTCCTTCATTCATTGCTGTCTCTGCCAGTGGTCCCTGCGGTAATAATTACAGCATTTTTTCTAAAAATCAAGTGCATTTTGCACTTTTTTTCTTTTTTTTTTAAGTGGAAGTGGCTGCTGAAAGTTAACACAGCTTGCAACATGGAAACTTATTGGGCCAGCATGAATTTCCTTAATAAGCTGGGGTATGTGACAGTGCGTGCACGTGTGCCTGTGTGCTTTTTCCCCTAAACTCTGGAATAAGAGTGCTGTCTCTTTAAATCCTAACTCCAACTTTACTGGCGATTTTACAGAGCCTGGTTTCATTTATAGTGGAGCCAGACTTGCTGTGTGAGAGCCGTCCGCATGCTGGAATTAGTCTTAAGCTCGCTTCTGTGGCGTTGCCAAATTCCATGTTTGTGTTTTATTTAGAATTCTTTTCACGGCCAGTCGAATCTGTTCAGGCACACATAGGCAGTGTTGCGCCCCATGGAGAAAATAAGCAAGTTTGCGTTTTCTTTGGCATAGGCCATGGCCACAAAAGACTGCGGTCTAAAAAAACATTTTTTAAAAGCTATTTTAACCCATAACAGATGTATAAAGTAGGCACACGCATGCCAGCTTCCTTAGTTTTAATTAAAAAATAATTACAGCTTTAATGGGATGCTAGTGACAAATTTGGATGAATGGTGGGTGACATTATCTCAAGGCTTACTTCAACTAATAAATTAGTGCATTTCGCTTGGCCAGTGGTAGAGATGAAATTAAATGAAGGAGCAGATTAATATTTCTTAAAGTTACATCGAACCAAACAAAAAACCAAATAAAATAAAAACCCAAGACCCCTTCCTCGCTCTCTCACTCAGATTCCCGTTTGCATGAGATCACAGAACATGGAGGAAAGGTTATTTTCCCTGGCTGATAAATGATCTGGCCAATGATAAACTGGTCTTAGCTTTGCAAGGTACCTGCACCTTTCGTAATTTGACATCGGTAGCCACGTCATCAAATTATTGTGATTAATGTCAGCAGGCACTTCTATTTATAAATACATCTAACTAGCCAACACAGTACCTCTGAGCCAGGAAATCTTAAATATAAAACCATCCCTAGGTGCTGCATGTTGCAATGGTTCTCTCTTCATACCTCAGCTAACTGGCTGCCTTTTGCGCTGCGATGCTGGCTGTGATTCTTCACATCTTTAGGCTATTTTCAATTTGAGGCTTTTAAGGCTCACCAGAACTGGGCTAGATGTACAGCCTTGCACAGGTAACAACAGTTTATATTTATTAAGAAATAAACAAAGGAGTAATAAACATGCAATGAGCTAACCCCAGATGGTATCTCTCCTGTTATTACAGTCAGGTATATGCGGCGCTGGGGAAGGGAGAGGGAAGGATCAGCATGAGAGGCTGTGGATGTCGAAGGAAGAGAAGGAGAGGTCTGACACGTTCACTGGAGAAGTGTCTTCCTCCTTCCCATGCAAGTCTCCATCCCACCCCTGGACAGCCTGAATAGGTGCTCAGAGGAGAAGTGATGAAGCAACTAATTTTTTCATGGTGTCCAGCAGAACCTCATTTCCTCTGGACTTGCTTGTCCCACCCTGGCGCTTTCCAGCAGCAAAGGCAGTCCAGAGTGGGATGGGGCTTTCTGGATGTGAACAGACGATTGTTTTCATGATCTCTGGCACAGGCAGATGAGTATCATTTGTGTGTGGATGGCCAAACCCTGCTCACCATTCTCAGATGTATTCTTGCATGAAACTTCTCATCTGCTTAACATTTAGCACCTCCTTATAAAAAAACTCTGAAATGCTGCTGATACATGTAATCTAGGTTATGAGAGCTCTTCAGGTAGGAATTGCCAGTTTTCTGTGGCAAGCACTCTATCTTGTTTCCTCGTTAAAAACTATAAGCAATTTTTGGAAAAAGCAATTGAAGGAAAGATAGAAAAAGGAATTATCAGGTGTTTGGTGGATAGCTACGTAACTTCTCCTAGACCAGTCCAGATTTGTCTTGTGATCTACAAATGGTTTGCTACTAATCTCCATGCAAATATGTCAGTGTCCCCCAACTTGCCCGCTGAAAGCTGTCTGCCATGTGAAGCTGGGGAAACACAGTGTAAAGAAGCAACTCTGCTTGGTTCAAGCTAGTCTGGAGAATCTGAGCTCCTCAGCATGATCTACTTGATCTCTCAGGGAGGGCAGTGTCTACCCTTGGTGTGCAGGGGGTTCATTGCCTGATGACGAACCAAGCCAGACTCTCCAAAGACAAGATTCTTAGCCTTTGTTTAACTGCAGTGAAAGAGAAAGATGTTTTCCTTTGTCGTCTGAATGAGGCTTTCTGTGGTAATATTTCCCTGAGCTCGAATTCCTCATGGGTGAAAATGAAGTTCCAGCATTAAAAACATGAGTCACACAGTGCAGATGAGAGTAATTTTTGCATTCCTGGAATTTTTGGAAGGGAAACATTACATTTGCATTAATCCTTTCAATTATACCTTATTGCTAAAATAAGCCATGAGGCATTCTGCAGTAGAGCCCTTTGCTATTTGGTTTCAGCTGAGTCTTTGAAACTAGCACCTGAAAGCTTTTAGACTCCTGTGTGTCAGTATCTTAATTTTCTTTTTATGTTGCTGCACACAGGATGGTCTGATATCTTTTTTATTTACTCCTTAGGATTTTTTTGTTTAATAAATAAGGGTAATTTGATTTGTTCTGATCTGTCTCAAGTATCTAATTGCTGCTGTAGAGAATGATTAATGTCCAGTTGAAAGGATTCCACATCTATAAATGAGAATTGAAAGCAGATGTTAGTTTGATGAACGTGTGCTGCCCATTCCTTGTCTGCACTGGCTCAGAGAGAAGGCTGCTAAGATATTGCTATTTATCAAAAGAGAGATGTTAGATGCCAAATACCGTTCAGAGTCACACACCTATCATGAGCCAAGTGAACAGTTAACAAATAATGTATCCCAGGTAGTATTTTTCTATGCTTGTGAAATATCTGTACACAAGACAGCATTATCCTCAAATTGTCAGAAGTACTTGACAAACTCCAGTTCAAGAGAGTGCACTGTGAGTTGATTATAACCAGGACTTTGTGTCTCAGTTCTTACTCGGGGAGTCTGTTGTCCGAGGGCAGGTAAGTTCAGTTTCCAGAGCTATTGCCTGCACAATGCTGATTCTGAAGTTAATTCAACCCATAAAAAGAATTACGAAGCTGATACTGTTCTCTTTTCTATTTGTGGACTGGCTAGGTGCTCAAGCATTTCTGGCAAGCCAGGCCAAATGCTTTTCAGAGTTTGCTAGCTTGAGTTCATGCAGAACTGTGGAGAGCAGACAGTAAAACGACCAAAAGACTGAATTGCCTGGGCACAAGATCAGTTTTTGTAACATCCTGCCAACTTTGACGTACATTCGTACACAGTAAGTGCAAGAGCTTTTATATAAAAGCAGGTACCAACAGGATCTTTTCACGTGGGCTCTTCAGTTTAGTAATGCATGATGCGGTACAGTCCTTTCACACGTGGTGCTCTCTTGGCCGTCGGAGTTCGCCTTCCCAGCCAGTATGTAACAGCAGGTTAGCAGCCAGCGCATGTCAAAGTGGAGGAGGAGAAATTCTGGCCAAGGGCAGGCATTTCTGACAATGGCAATAGGATTGTGAGTGTTTCCAAAAAACCAAGAGATCTTTCTTTTTTTAAACCTCTCTTAAAAATCTTTCCTGGACTCCTTAAATGTTCACCAGTATGACTGTGGACAAAAGAAAAAAAATAGATTAATAGATTTAGTCACTTCGGGGTTTTTTTTGGCGAAATGGTCTTTGCATTTTTATTTTTTGTTAAATCATCATTCAGATAATACCAAGACTAGCAAAGTATCTCACAGGTGGACAGATGGAAATGTAAGGATCAACACAAATCTTCCTTGCTGTCTATAAATCAGGCTGATTTGCGATATGTGTGTATGGCAAGAGAGAGAGAAGAGAGAAGGACAAAAAAAGGTACAGAGAAAGGACCTGGAGTGATGGAGAAGGACAGGTACTGGCATCCCAGAGCTCTGGCTATGTCAGCTTCTCTGCTGCAGTCGTGTAAAAATGACAACAGAGTACTGTCAGTAGGACCTTCCATTTCTCTCGTACCTGAATAGGACTCTGTATCCAGTAGTCAGGTGAGAACAGAGGAGAGCTTGGTTTTACATTTATCTGTCTTTTCCATTTAGGGGCTAACTATAACAACATTAATTTCAAATAAAATTGTTTCTTAAAATCCTTGGCTTTTGTTTTGTGGACAGTACTGAACTGAGGAGTTAGACAATTAAAGTAACTACTGGGGTAAAACCTGGCCTTTTAGATTGTTTCTGATGATTTTTTCTGACCTATATCTACCTGACTCTGCTATAATGTCAACAGTTTCCAACTGATATACCTCACAAAGTGACTGGAAATCTGAAATTGTACCAAAATAAAATAAATGGTATCTCTCTTCCTATCAGATCATACTTTAAAGTTATTAAAACCCCAAACCTGATTTTTGCCTTTCTTTACTTGTCTTTCTCCACTGTCTTCTTAGCTTAGTTTTCTTATAGGGAAGAAATGTAATTGATGCAAATACAACTATCCTAAATTAAGCTGGAGAGATACTCATGTGCGTGATATCATCACTGGTCAGCCTGTAGTGCATGGTAAACTTCATTTCTGTGGAGGAGAGCTAGGACTGAAGTCAAAAGATGGGGCACAGCTTACAGTGCAGTCAGCAAAATATGTCAGAGTTTCTCTTGGTGTAGTCTCCTGACTGGTTGTTCCTATATCCTCATGTGGGGTAGGAGAAAACACCCTTGAGAAAGTGTGTGAAGGAAGCTATCCTTTGTAACATGGTGGCTTTCCTCATTGCAATGAATCCAGACTGCTGAATGAGCTGTGAATGTGTAATTTTTGCAGGACAAGGCTTGTCCACAGTATTTTATTGTTTCTGGAAGTGGTCACTTGAGCAAGTACACATGTGTTCTGACTCAGTGTTGATTTGCTTTGGCTGCTTCTTAGCAGGTTTTCCTGTGAATAAAGGTGTGTCTGGCCCTGAGCAAATTGTGGAACTCCCTTGTGTTGGCAGTGCAAAGGTGTAAAGGGGTTGGGAAGCACATAGCTCAACGTACATCAGAGGCTTAGCATCAGGAATCTCATGTTTTCTCTGCATGGGCAGATACTCTGTTGGCCTTACACAACTGAGGGCACGGCCCTAAGTTTTAATCATGCGTCTAAAATCAAAGGAGAACACCACATAGGCAGTGTTCCTTAGAAAAGGCAGCTTTATGAGAGCAACAACAGGCTTGCTTTACAGCTGGGAGAAAAGAAAGCATTCCTGTCCAGGGCTCCCCAATGATAACAATGAAAGGACCCTGTATTTGGCTAAAAAAGGAAAATATAGATTGAAAAATATTAAGAGTGGATTTCAGAATTTGTTATATGCTTTTATTGCTATCCAGTGAAAAGTATTAATAAGAGAAGGAGATTCTTGTATCTCATGTTCTATTCCCTATGGTTTGGGAAAACTAACTCCAAGCCTTGTTTCTCTTGTTGTATTTTCCCTGTGATCTTGGAAAAGTCCTTTAATTTCTTCATGTAAAGTCTCTGACCAATTCAGTAAGGAATTCTAAGTCTTCACTCTCTGATGGGAGTATTATGAGGGTAAAGATATGAAAGTTTCGGAGGTGTTCAAATACTGAGATAATAAAAAGCTACAGAAGTATATAAAATGAGTGAAAACAATTTAGATAAAACAATTTTTGAGGAATTGCTCATCCTGGTTTTTATTGAATGTGATGGAAATGAGACTGAGAGCCAGTGATGGTGACTGATGTTTGTCCAGCTGTTACTGTATTTAAAATACTCACAAGTGTGTAAGAGGTACTGCTGTTACTCCTCTCTGTGAAAACGGTGGATAAAATTGTGCTCTCAGGTACAGCAGCTCGAGACCATTGCAAATTAGGCCATTGGAAATCAATGGGGTTGCACATTTGTAACTGAGATCAGAATTTGGCTTGGCCTTGTGTGGTGCTCTGTGTGTTAATTCTAGCATCTAAACCTGGAAGAAATGGCTTTTTTATTGCAGCAGTGCTTGAAGAGACCCCAGGAAAGTAAGGTGTAAATATTAGAGGCTGCCAGCAGCTAGTGGCAGTTTCGGCCTAATAAACTGGAAGTAAATAACTTGGTGATTAGCTGGAATTGGCAGGCCACTTAAGCACAGGGCTGACTGGGTACATGATTTTCCCTGTTCACACCTTAGTACTGTGTAAGAGCAGGGATAGATGCCTGGAAGATATATGATCCTCAGCAGAACTTGTTCTGAATCTACCTTGACACTTCTATTTGAGAATAATCTTAATGACACCAACATCAACAATATATACTTAGCTTGAACCTTCCATTCTAAGGAGCCCAGAGCCCTTCTAATTTGAAGAGTGAACAAACAATACACAATAAAATAGAGCTCATTACAGTAAGGATAGTTTTGCGGCTCAAATGCCAAACTGAGAAGCCAGTGGAAACTGAGGTTTCTTGCTGCTGCCCCCACCACACAGCCTCTCTGTGAACCTGACCAACTCCCTTTCCCCCCAGTGTATCTCTGCAGTGGGGACGTGGAAGGGCTAATTACATGAGAGTCTCAAGTAAAAAGGTATGTGGATAAAGCAAGCAGGGCAAGAACCTAAACAGAATTATTGTGAATAGACTTGTATGTTCAGAGAAATTCAAGCCTTGGAGATCCACTATAAGAAGAAATACGATCAGATAGTTAGGGAACAAATGAACTCTTTCAGGGCAGGACATAGATGAAGTCCATGGGAGTTATCAGAAAAATCAATTGCTATTGATTCTGTGAGCATTAGATCAGGCTTCTTGCTCCCTGACTGCCATTAAGTTGTATTTCAGGAGACAACAGGGCATTTTGGCAAGGATAGTAAGAGCATGTTTGGCACAGTCCACTCATTTTTGCCGTTGCCATGCTCCTGTCTCACTTGCCTCTCTTTTTATATCTGTGAACCGTAAGTGGCAGGAGAAGATTCTGGTTCAGTTGTCATTTGCTGCCTTTCTGAGTCCCACTTTAAGCTCTAATACACAGGCTTGCTTTAACATTTTGTTGTTCCTCTGGATGACTTTACTTTTTCCTTTGCAGCAATGAAGTTCCTGCTGCAAGAAGGAATTCCCCTCTCCTCTGTAATGAAATGACCAGACTGGGTTGGCATTGTGTTCCCAAAGAAAAAAGGTTATAAAACTCTCAAACAGTGCCAGGCTTCCTGACAGAATTAATACTTCACAGTATTGTGTCACTCCTGTAGTCTCTGCTTTTCAGTTACCCATCCCTCTTAGTCATTTCATTAGTCATTATTTTTGGCAATAGGTGTAGTGATCTGATTTGATTGGAAAGCACCAGGGCACAGTGGCCAGGATTGTTACTTATGAATAGTGGCCATTTCATTGACATGTAGATTCCTAAGAATTTAAGCTGTCTACAGGGGTCAAGGAGTGTAGTTTTCTTGATGCCTCTGCTCTCTGAAGTGTAGTCTTTTGGTGGCTTAGAAATGCGGCAATAATCCTTAAAAATGCTGCAGCTTGCCTGAGATTGTGCAGCATAGTTCATCTTTGTGGTTTCTCCTATTCAGCTCTCACAGGTGAGTATGACCATTTTACAGGCATGAAAGAAAAAAGGGCTTGGGCACAGACTTGGTTAGTAAGTTCCTGATCTCTAGAAATCTGGTCTGGTCATGTCACTACATGAACAACAGGCATAAAATGAATGTACAATGGAAAGTGATTTATTTTGGGTTTGGATTAGTCTCATCATCCAGTTCAGCAGTTATCAAGTTGTCTTGCAGAAGATAAGAGTATTTTGGCCCAAGGTAGTCAGAATTGAATTGTATGACAAAAGTACATTTTAAATTCCTGCTTAGGAGGGCTAAAATGTATGCATGGAGATACTGGAGCATTTCTGGTGAAATAATGGCATCTGCTATGCTTTTAACTTTTACTGTAACTGAGAACAGGAAAAATAAATTTTTAAAAAGAGGGCACCTGAAAGATTTAAATACGACTAATTTTATCTTCTTGAGATTGAGTACTTGATACATGGAGCCTGCAAGGAAAGCAAACCAGAGTTGGCTCTACAGGGTGAATCTTTGGGTTTTGAAGAAGCCAAGAATCCAGAGTGGCTGCTTTATGTGGGATTTCTTCGTTTCTTCAGCCTCTTGGGCGAAAGTCAGAGCTATGTGAAGGTAGGTGTGTGCGGTATTTTGCAAGCAGACATGAGCTTGTTCTGCCCATGCTTCAAGCCAACTGGACAGAAGCCAGCCCTGCTCCGGAAGCCGTTCAGCTGCTTGGTGAGGATGTGGAGCCCCAGCCCCGTCTCTCTGCAGGGCTTGTTCGCTCGGGTTTGGGGTTGTGCTAACCACAGCTACATGTCCTCTACATCAGTGCTGGCTTGTGTCTGGCCAGGTTGGAGTGCAGGCGGGGTGAGCCTTTGTCAGCCTGCCAGATACCATGTAGACATACCCTTCCTCACCCTAGGTAGAAGTTTCTCAGGCACTTCATTTTCGTTGAAGTCAGCATGAGCAAACATTAGTCATCTTGAGAAGCGGTTGCCAAAGGAGGTCCTTTGTGTAATGCATAGATTTAGCAATCTAGGCATTGACTTTGCATTACTAATATTTGGTCTGCTTTCTCCCAGGCCTTTCCACTCTCTTGGTCCCTGTCAAACCCCTTCACTACTAGCTGCTCCAGTCCATAATTGCATCTGACTGCAGTGATACAGTTGTCAGCCCTGGAAAAGTCTCTAGACTTTGTCACTACCCTCCCTTAGGCAATGCAGTTTACCACCAGCCCTGAGTTGGTTTGGAACCTCTTGAAATTGTAGAGATCTCAACAGTGCCTTATGGTGATATTGGCCTTTCTTTTCACCTTGAAGAAAGGAGTGGCAATTCAGCCACAAGAGAATGAGTGACTTTAGCAAGCTGGTGTTTCTTCTTTATGGAGTATAAAAAGGTTTCACCCTAGAGGGTACAGACTATGCTTCACAGAGTAAAACAAAAAGAGTGAAAAAGAAGTTATTGGCTTGTGTTTCTGAGAGGTCTGAGCTTTGATTGGTTTCTCTAACTCAAGGAATTAAAGCAGTACATTTTACATTTCCTTTTATTGTATGTTAATAATGCACTTGTATTCCTTCCTACTTGTCTTCTAGCTGAGGAAACTTGAAGTTCATAGTGATATAAAAGCTTGAAATTGCCCAGAAGAGTTCAATTTCCTTCACTTCTCATGTGCTAGCACTCGTGTTCTGAAAAACACTCCACACGATCTAAGTGTGAAACTGTGGTCTGTTCAACCCACTAGTAACTTCATGGTGACTTTTGTCAGGTTTCTCATAGGGATTTGCATCATGAGCATTAAGAAGAATAGCAAATGTTCGTTTTGCAACAATATTGAAGTTTCAAATTGTGTTTTTCTTCTGACTGGATTTAAACCCAAATGTAAAGATTTCTAAGAAATGGAATTTTGTTTTCATTTTTTTAGGCAAAACCATGATATTCTGGTTCAAACCCAATGGCTTCTGGGTCAGTATCAATGTTGTTTCAGCATCTTTCAGATAATTTGCAGGCTGACAAACAGAGCTGAATATGGGTCTCATGACTGCCAGGGCAGGTCCCTATCTCTTCCACAGTCTTCTAATGAAATTTCACTGAAACTCAGCTCTTAACACAGGTCATCTTAACTGCCAAGAATCTTTGGTAAAAGTGTTCTGAGCAGCTCCAATCCATAGTCTTAAAACTTGTTTCGACTTTAACCATGTAAGTCAAACCTGCAATATAGGGTCTGTGGTCTCCTGTGAAAAGGAATGGGCTTTATACGTTGACAACATTGCTTGCCTGGAACAGGTACCCTCCAAGAGCTTTTTTAATGTGATAGACATAAGAAAAGCCTTCTAATTATCTCTTCCATGCCCTGCATTTCCCAGCTAGGTTCCAATAGGATCTGAAAGTCCAGACATGGGTCACTCAGACCTGGGGTGTTACGGATGCCCTCTTAGACCTGGGAGGAAAGCAGGGGAAACATACCTTGTAGAGCGGATGTGCTTCACGGTTGGAGAGATGTAACCTCATTTGTCAGCTATCACAAAACACTCATTTCATTTCCATTGCTGCAGTTTTGGCTAGAACTGTTCAAACCCCGCAGGGTTCAGTTCACAAGGTTGTATGTGAACTGAACCCTGCTCTCAGGTTGAGGAAGGGTAGGTGGAGAATCAAACCTTTCAAGTTTGCTTAGAGGCATGAGTCGGAGAAATTCACACCTTCAGAACTCCTCGTCCTCTTCGTCTACTCACACGTGCACTGAGCCCTTTAGTATTCTTTACTCAAGACTATATAGTGATCCTGGTAATACTTTAGTTGTATTTCTGGCTTTCTCCGCTGACTCACCCAAAGCTCTACACCAGGCTTTCCTCTCCTGCGGGGCTCTAGATGCTGCCACTGATGAGCTGTTACATTGTTATAAAGAACATTCAGGAGCTGCCCCACGCTGTAGGTTACCTCATTGCAGATTTGATCTTCTCTTGGTAATTCACAACTGCAATCTGCCTCTCTACCCAAGTTCAGGAGAGGTGTGGTTTATAATCAGTAGAAAATATGGTAGGGATACAGTTATGCTCAAGCTACTGAGAACAAACAGCAATGCAATATTGTGGCTTGTTAAGGCTATTTGCCTATTTCCACATCCAAAAAAAACCCAACCCAAAATCCAGTAGGCAAAATCTTATTTATGTTCTATAGCCTTGATATGGCACATGCAAGGACTCAGTGACATTTTAAATTCACAGTTGTTGTGTCCCTATCAGTGTTCCCCTTCTCGATCATTCATATTAATCCCAACTCCATTTCGACGTGTTGGCTGAATTCTGCTCTTGCTTACACCTAGTTGCTTACCAGGGATTAAATACTTGTAGTGGCAAAAGATGAGACAATAAAAGAACAGGATTTTGTGTACGCTCCCAATTACCTTAATGAGTATATATATATTTACTTTGACTGCAGAGATGTTTTAATGTGGCTCCTCAACTTGGCGCAAAGTAACTTATTTTCTTGCTACTTTCCGCAGGTATCTTAAGAATGAATAATGCAAGCTTGTGAGCAATTTAGCTGCATGGTCCTCCTCGCTTTTCTCACTGACAGTATAATTTCCCTGTTTAAGTGCAGTACAGAAGATGTGGCTTTGAACGTGTGGATTTCGGTGGAAGACAAACAGATTCCCTCTCCCTTTGACGCTAGAAATAGCAATAGCGCTGAGCAGTCAAAATATTTCAGTCTCTCATTCTAACTGTATTTGAGTGTGCCTGTGTTTCATGCCCTGTTATCATTGCAGAAAAGAATTCCCCATCCTTGATAGCTTTTTTTGGTGCTTTTTGCAAACAGGAGAGTGAAGAAGTAAGGGGGAGCTCTTCCACAACAAATATCACTGCATGCTCTGGGATCTTTTGGAAACAAACCTTTTTTTCTTTTTTTCTTTTACAAATTTATCTTCCAACGGTCCTTATTATTAAGATATACATTCTTATGAAGGGATGTTAAATAATTAAGCTGCTGGAAGGGGCAACATCAACAAATGCTGGAATATATTTAAATAATAAAAAACATCTTTAATTTTTACATGTAAAATAATTGTGGGCCGATGGCAGGTTAAGCATTCATATTTATTAAAATGCACTTGCCTCTCTTTTATAGGAAGAAGGCTGTTGTTTCCTATACTTTCCCTCAGCCTGAGCCACTTCAAGGCTTCCTTCTCTTCAATCAAAAAGAATCAATTATGCATTGTGGTTGCTTTCCCCCAAAATACTTTGATTGCCTCGTTTTGTTTTAGCTGAGAGAACTCAAGTCATTTGTTTTCTATACAGGAGGGATGAGGGATGTAGAAATTACCCAGTCTGTAACCAAATAACCTGGCCTTTAGTGCGGATTCCTACTGACTCAGAATATTGACAGCAATCAGGAGTCTCAGGCTGTTGAAACTTCCCCTCTAATTGAACTGGGAAAGGTAAACCAGTTTCAGTGCTCCACACGCTGTAATTGCAATAATTTAATTTAGCTATTTAACCTGTAATTCAGTGGTATTTATTAAAGAGCATAGGAGAAAATGAGGCCATTAGGAGCCAGAGATGAATACATTGAAATGAAAATGAACACTTCTAACTGCTAGTTGACCTTCGTTTTGTAGCAGTTTTTATTAGGCTGGTCACGGTAATTACTGGGACGTGAATCATGGAGAAAAGTGAATAATTCTGTAATGAACATTTTTATTCATTATCTCACATTTTCAGGAACCAGAAAAGTATCATGTAAAAGTATCTCCAGCATTCTCCTTTTGTTTGTTTTTTGACGAATAATGGTTTGTGGACAATAGCCCGGTGCAAAATATCACTCCACTGTGAGAATTTGTGTCATGCTAAATTGATGGGCCCATGATGCTCGGCATGCAGTGTGCGGGGTGCACTCAGGGAGACAGAGCAGTTTGTAAATCAAGCATGAATCTAACAGTAGATGTAGGATATGCTGGTCACCTGTGATAAGAGTTAGGAAGCCACACTTTGGGACAAAAGCTGGGGTATTAAAATTTTCCAGTGACTTATGCTGGGCTCTCTGGACTTGAGTTCTTTCATCCTAGCTGCTGCCAAGGAGCAATTTCTTTGTGAATAGGTCTTCCTGACCATCAGCAAGCTGTTTTGGGGAGAAAAGTCAGCATCTGTGGAGGCTTCTGAATGGTTTTTGTAAGGCAAGAGTGAGGCCTCTCCCAACACCACTGTGTAAGCAGTAGGGTCCTCTGTTCCTCTCCTGTTTCAGCACACACCAGCGTTGCCAACACCAGCCTAGCTCTGGAGTGCACGAGCCACATCCCTAGGGTTTGCTCCAGAGGAGAAGGGTGGAGGGAAAGCAGGGGTGGGTGGATTTGTGGCTCTGCCTCATGCATGGTTGCTCTGGGATGGCCATCTCGCCGGGGACCAGGGGAGGGAATCAGCACCCTGTGAGGAGGTGGGAGCCCACGTGCTGCCCTGCACTGGTGCTTGTGCATCGTGTAGCACGGTCTGCCGGGCGTCCTGTCACTGCAAACCTTCCAGCCACGTTGTTTCATTAAATCTGCTCCTTTGCTGTAGCAAATTGTTTGGAGTTAGTGTCTCGGCAAGGAGGAGAACGGGCAGCGTTTTGACAGTTGCGCTGTGATTGATATTCTGTTCGCTGCTCTTGAACACTCTGACACTCTGATCGTTCTTTTTACCACTCTTGTTTTCTTACTAGTGTTATTAAACCAGCCAGACTCTACAGGGACCTGGCCTCCTGCACTCCCATAGTTCACAAGATCTGAAGGGGTTTTTCTTTTGCTTTTGTGGTCTATTTTTTTTTTTTTTAAGTCTTTTTTTGTTTTGTTAATTACTGCACAATGTAATGAAATTTAAGTTCAGTGAGAGCAGTGCTATGAGGAGGGTTACTCCCCATGCTCCCACATATCTGCACTTTCCCTGGCCACAGTAATTCTAAGATGGATGAAGAGGGTGAATTTATTATTTGTAATTATTCACCCTAAAGAGGATATTAACAGTTCCAGGTTCGAAGCTCTGCATGCTGGAGTTGATCTTTGCTAGGTATTCTTTTCTCTACTTAAAGTGGCCAATAAACCTACACCAAGCAGCAGTGATGAAAAACTCCAGCTGCACTAACCTCTTAATTTCCAAAAGTGTGTGTTTGCTTACTTGAAGCTAATTTTCAGCCTGACTTTGAAAAGGAGCATAGGTCTCATTTAGCTTTAAAGTGTCTCAGTGTTGCACATTCCCCAGATAGCCTTCCTAATTTCTTTTACTGTCTCCACTTTGAGGCACAAGTCGGTCCCTCTGGCAAATCTCTCATGGAGACTGCCATGAACTTGAGGTTGGGTATTCAAATGGATGAGTCTGTATTCTGTGGGTTTAAGGTGGTAAAAACCAAATGGAGTTCTAAGTGGTAAGGTGTGAATATTTTCAACATTCACCTGGGGTCATAATTTGACATGACTTGAAATCTAAGACTGTCTCTGCTTATGCAGAGACACCAAGGAGCTGGGCTGAAAAAAGGATATGTGATATTTTCCAGTTGACTGATTTTCTGGCCATATCCCTTTACCTGCAAGTTACCTCTTACGGCGCAGCCTAGAATCCCAGCCTGGTAAAGATGCCACTGTTTGCACTGATTTTCTCTACCTGATACTGATTCAACCTCTACCTTGCCAAAGAGTCTAACCAGAATGCTTGCTGGGGATTGGAAAGCACTCACGTCACTTTGAAATTTGGCAGCATGATCTCTTGGCAGAATGCCAAGTTTTTTGTGGAGGGTTTAGTTACCTGTGACTAGTTTTCTTTAGCATACTGCCACATTTGTCCCGGCCCCTGTTGCTAAATGGAGATGTACAAATGCATGTCTGACCACTCCCATTCAGCAATCAGCCAGAAAACTTAATCTTAGGTCAACCTGATAGGGTTGACTTTTATTACTAACAGGTTTCATCTGCGGTGGCTAGTTAACAATTATGGCTGATATGTGAATGCTGACTCAGTATTGCCAGGATACTAAAGGGTTTGAGAAGGCTTATTATAGCTCAGAGTTTAAAAACAATTAGAAGATTCTGAGTTGCACTTCTTTTAAAGACATTTATTTGCCTTGTTCATTCAAATTGGTAGAACTGAGTGTCCTTACTATAGCCATTCTCTTTGTAATGCAAGAGTTAAAAATCCTTGCTGTACATTTTTCTACATCTACATCAAATATACTGTAGTGGTGAGGGTTGCAGGCATACCTGTACAAATAAGTATACATTCAATATATTCCTTTTATATTTAATATATATTTTATACACACATGTATCAGCACATATAGGTAGATAGGCAATAAACAATTTTATCATTAAACTTTTGTTTGGAAGCAAATGCCAGTCTGTGGTAAATGGTATTCTTTTTCTAGCATAGGATCTTTTTAAGCCATAGACTTTGCCACTGGGGACTGTAGTATGAGATAATTGACCTCCACATGAGTTATGTGTCCTAAGTCTAAAGCAAGGGCGCACGTGGTGGCATCAAAATCAATTATCTCACAATTCATCCCCCAGTGGAAAGGGCTACTACAGCTAGAATAGACCCACAAAAAAAGATTTAGATATTTTAAAATGTTTTCAGTGACTTAATTATTGCAAATAATGTTATTGCATTATGCAAAGAAACAGAATAATGGTGGTGGATTAAACTGTGCTATGTGCACCTACCGATGTATGAGCACTCACTAACTGGAGATGAAATCTCATTGGGGTATCAATGATGGAGTATCATCAAGGCTGAATTAACCTGGCTACCCTGGCTACCTCCATTGCTGTCATGCAGGTGACTGTCAAGTAGATGCATCTTCATTTCCTCTGTGGTCATCATTTGCTTCTGTGTGTCAGGGAGCAGCACAAGTAATGGACAGAGCTTCTAAGCTCTGAGGACAAAATTCTACCTCCATCAACCATTGCAAACCTTTATGAGGGTAAAACTACCTGGAGAGAGCAAAGGTATTTAACTCTGGGATGGCGTCTCCGGTCAAAGCCCTATCACCCAAATGATCACAGCTAAACTATCATGTACTGAAACTATGAAACTCTTCAGTTGCCCAGTTGCTTGGTTACAGGATCATTTGTCATCTATTCTGGTAGCAGGGTGAGAGGTGGGGGAACTGGAGGAAAGGGGGGAGAAGATTACATGTGCTGTTGAAAATGCAATGAGCACATCCGATCATATCTAATTCCCATTTATATTACTGTGGACATCCCTACTGCCCAGCTGCCCTCTCAAAGACTCAGAGCTATGGGATTTTTTGATGCATGAATGAAGACTGGGAAGAGGGCCAGCATGCTGTTCATAGGCTTCTTCATCATTTATTACCTTCTAGTTTTAATTGTTTTCCTGCTTCTCTTGAGATATTTATCTAGGAGGAATTGTACTATGCAATACAGACATGCGAGGTGGCAAGTGAAGATTGCTTGTTAGCTCAGTGCACCGTACGGTAGATGGATCTTAATAAAATAGAGAAGACTATTTACATTAATAGAAGGGGGCCATTTGTAAACCTTTTATTACTTAAGTGCACAAGTTTGACTCCTGTTTGTCAATTATAGAGGTGTGGGCTATATAATAATCACCACATTGTCTGTATCCTTATAGTAATGAAAATCAGGTCTCTCCATATGCCTCTGCATTGCGCCCTATTGTGTTTGCAGGGCTACATTTATCTCTGGTAAAAGGCTCTGGTAAATTTACAATAGGGCAAAATTTGGTCTACTTAATTTATGACTAGTATTTCAGCAGTGGAAAAACTAAACAGAAGCCACCAGAAGAGAGCTTGATGACAGAAGGTAAAACAAAGGGGATGTTGGCAAAGGAGGGAAGGATAATCAGTGAGGAAAATATAGGAATGCAGTGTGTGTATCATAAAATAAGATTTGAAGAGGTGAGTTCAGATCTCTGGCTGCCTCTAACTTCAATGGAGCTTCACCATCCTTTTCTGTGGGCAGCTTTCACCCACGCTGCCGTTTGAATTCCCATGTCAGAGCCCAGTGGCTTTGTCGCAGGCAATACCTCTGATTACCTTTCATGATTCCCACGTTACATTTATAAATATGTATCATACGCATTTCCTTGCCCCATCCTGCTGAAGCTGTGCGTGCCATGGCCACAGCCTTTCTTCCTGCAAGAGCTGGCGGTGGCTGTGAGGGGGGCAGCACACAGCCAAGGTGTAGAGGAACTTGGTTGGTGCTCATTCAGCCTCCAGCTCCAAGACCTGACACAAACACATTGGTGTACCTAGGGGAAGGAGTGAGTAGCTGTGTGAAATATAGCTCCAGCCTTGGCCTTTTGGTGCTTTGTGTTTCCAGAGCACCGTACACTGTTCCAGAGATGGGATAAATCACTCTGAAGCTCCAAGGAAGGTCAAGCCCATAGGCTGAAAGAGTAGTGACCACTTTGATTGAAGTTCTCTTTGATTTGAAGAATAAAAAGATGCAAGTCCCTTGTCATGCTTTGAGGACTAGAGAATTAGGGGACCTTTCATGCCTTTGTCCCATTTCAGTCTTCAGGAAGGCAAGGTTTATGCATTACTCCAATTTATTTTTTCAAACACAAGAGTGCATTTGAGAACAATGGTGTGTGCTTTGGGGCTTGGAAGAATTAAAAGCTACTAAATGTAGATCTTTCTCAGTGGAGGAAGTGGCTCTAGAAACTGGCATTTTTTAATTGATACCTCAAAAATTAGTTTACTATTTCTCCCAAAACTTCAGTGACCTTGAGTGTTTTTCTCACCTCTTGGAGGAGTGGATAGAGCTGCTCATTTCATCATCATGAAAGTTCATGTCATTCACTGAAGCAGTCAGGACTTCTCTGTTTATCTGGTACTTAGCAGTCACTATTAGTTAATTGGGAGAGTATTTGTTGACTTTGATCTGCTGAGCAGAGTCCATGTTGCCAAGTTCAGTAGACTAAGCATATACACCAGATTTATCCATTCCTCATCCATCTCGACAAAGGGATAAATATTGACTCAAGTGTTCGGTCTTGTTTCTCTCCCACCTCTCCTCCCGGCAAAACCCAATGAACATGTTTTATGGATAGAGCCAGATGACCAAGCTTAGACAAAAATACCTTGTGCTTGAAGATATAAAATGTTAGTCTGAGTAACAGGTCATCTTGCCTGAGAAAGCACACATCGTTAGGTCTAGAAAGATGATAATATGTAATTTATAAATATGTATCATATGTATTTCCTAATGACTTAGGAAAAACCTTTTTCCGTCATATATTTTTAATTGTATAATGAACATTAAAGAATGTGAATCAGCTTGATTTAAAAATACAAAAGAGCTGAAGTACCCTAATAATAAATCCGTAGGTGTGTGTTAGGAAAGAGATGCAGTTCGCGTGACTGATGAGATATTAACAGTTTTGACCTGATCTCTTGGTGACTGATATTGATAACACTCATTTCTAGAGCACACTGAGGCTCCCATACGGCACAGCCTCCGTTGAGGTTGGAGGGGGTGTGTGCAGCTCACGCTGAGTCCAGAGTTTCTAAATGGGGTACTTGGAGCAACCTGATTCATTTTTGTGAATCAGAGCTGTAAATTTAGAAAGCAGAAAATGCTTTGTTCATAATGCTGCCCTGACTCTGGTAATGCAACGTTATTTTTGCCTTGTACCCTCAAGTGCTCCTTCTTGTCTGAGACGCCGTTGGCTTGGGGCTTCTCTTAAGGATTTGCTAGCCTCAGAGTTAGGAAATGTTTTCCTGATAATCAGCCTACACAGTCACTGGCCCTATTAAATCCCATTACTTCTTGTTATACCCCAGTGGAATCCCCCAAACAATTCCTTGGCATCCTCACTGTCTGTCCTGTCAGACACTCCTGGATGCTTATCTGGAGCCTCCTGCCAAACCCTGGTTACAAGTCAGCCTGATTGCCCTCTTCTGTGCATATCAAGGGCCCTTCTTCTTCTTTGCATCCCATATCTCTCAGTTCCATTTATTCTGTAAATCTGACATGCCATGGTGTTTTGGTTAGAAAATAACTTCTCAGAGTTAAGCATCTGCCTAAGATTGATAAAGGCAAAACAGTCCAGACTGATGGTTGTCAATTAATCCCTGTCACCCAGCTCTGTCTGCTGGCCTCAGGGGTTGTAGAGCAGGGAAGGTTCTTGATCACTGTCCAGGGACAATGACAATGAGCTGTGGAAAATACCCTTACTTCTCAATTTGTACACTTCAGTCAGCCTTTGTTATGCACATGGGCCAAATTCAGTCCTCAGTTTCACCATCCCAGGGTGTTCTTGAAGTCAGATTCTGATACATAGCAAGACTAAATGGGAAAATATTTTTCCACTGAACAATAACCCAAGACTGTGTATAATTCTGTGCACCTTGCTAATTGGAGAGTGTTGTCAAATTGGAAGTAATTCAGAGAAGAATAACAAAAGCGATTAAAATGTTGACAGGATTGTTTCTTAGGGAAAGATGAAAAGAACTAAAAATATATGAGCAAGTTAAACAAGGAGCAGGTAGAGGGAATATGATTCAAGTAACAAGGAATATTGGAGGTGATTCACTAGTGTGACACCCCCTCCATCCCCCCATTTCCAGAAGGTCTGAAGTTATGAAGTTCATGAAGCTAATGGGTCCTCACCATCTGTTTGATGCTACTCACCAGGTGCATTTTCAGAATGAGAGCTACAGCCATGAATAATAGGTAAACTGAACTATGTGTGAAATGAGCGTTAGGAAAAACTTCCATACCATGACTGATTTTCAGGTTGTAGAGTGTTCTTAAGAGGTAGAAAAATGCCAAGTTTCAGCGAAGTACTCATAAACTCATCTCCCAGCGTTTGGTGAATACACCTCTTTCAGTTGAGACATTTAAACCTATGTTAGACATTAAACCTAGACTAGGAACAGAACAAGAAACCATTCAGTCCATCAGAAATCAAGAGCAAACAAACTAAATGAAGATTGGTTTGGGAAAGAGTTGCCATATCTGACTTGTGCCCAATTTTGAAGTTTTCCATTAGCTGTTAGTTAGAAGACAGTCTCCTGTGGAACTGGCAAGGATTTGGCTGAGGTAAGAATTGTGTGAAAGCAGAGAGCCTGATTTTGCTGTCCATATCTCTAGGGAGTATGGCAGCGATGGGCTGCTGCTGTGACACACTCAGGTTGCACTTGGCAGTACAAGTGTCCCCGTTAAGTGCACTGTGAGTTAGGCAGCAGATCTAAAGCAGGCAGATGTAGTTTCTCACTCAGAGTGGATGAGGTGTGGAATTCATTGCTGCAGGACATCACAAAGGCTAAAAGTAACAAATGGGTTCAGAAAAGGATTAGCCAAAATCCAGGAGATAGGTTGGTGAGTGGTTAATAAAAATGCTAATCTGGTCTGGGTCAACCCCTGGCACTGAAAGACTCTAAATCATTGATTGCTAGGAGCTGGGAGGTCTGGATAGGGTCAATTGTGAACTTTTTTCAACCTTGATCCACATGCTCTTTGCCTACACTACTGCTGGTGGCCATGATTGAAAATGGGGTCCTGCACATGGGCCTGACCCAAGGATTTTATGTTCTTACGTGAGCAAGAGTGAGCATCTGGCTGGTGGGGGTCCCACTGATTTCACTCTGTCCTGAATGAGACCTGGAGGTTCCAGCCCAGGATGCCACCATTTCCCCCACAGGCTTCCTGTGTGAAGCCAGTGCAGCAGTTGGGGCTGGCCTGAGTATCCTTTTCCACTAGTTTAACTAAAGCGGTCTTTCAGACAGATAATCCAGAATACTTCAGGGTATAGATTGTTTTAACTGATTGCCACCCTATTTTATCTGACCTGTTTTAGCATACCTATAAAAATTTACAGTGAGGAATTTCCTGGTACAGCCAGTTTTAAGCTGACAGAAATAGAGGCTACACTGGGGTTTGTATTGGTTAAAGGGAGTCATTTTGATTAAACTGGTGCCAAATTCTGTGTGGACAAATCCTCATATTGTATGAAACCCACAGATCCTCCCTTTCCTCTGACAATCATATCAGGCTGGTGAGTCCTGTGGACCCAGTCTAATAGAAATGAATTTTTTACCATGCAAATCTTATTATCTAAAGTGCCAATGAAACTAATGGGATTTTGGATAGTAAAAAATGCTCTGTATGTGATACATAGTTTGGAATATCAATTCATTGAGGGGTGGAATGTAAGGAAAAGGAGCTGTTATTGCATGCGATCCTTTGTGACTTTTGAGGACCTGTTCCTCCCAACAGCCCTCAGCTCCCCCTTGATTTCAGTGGGACCAAAGTGGTGTTTAGCACCCTGCTGAAAACACTAGCTCCTTGCAGAGTTTCGTTTTCAAAATACACAACTAAGTGTCTATTTGCTTTAAAATTCATTTGAGGGAGGAGAACAGAAAAAAAAGATCTCAAACACTCCACTCCAAGGACAGACATCTAAAGGAATATGTATTTTTCCAAAGGGAACCATTTTTGCCGTGGAGGTCGGCTGAATGCATCAAAACCACAGCATTTGGATATATTTTGACAAACCCTGTATTAAAAAAAAAAAGAAAAAGACTGAATCTATTTAGATAACGTTTTAATTTATATTTATATAACATTTTAATTTGCACTCTTCCCCAAATATGCTCACACATCTATATATATATATAGATATATATATAGTGTGTGTTATATAAATGCTAGCATGCTCAGGCTGCCAACCGGTGTGACAACTCTCAGGCTGAGGGCAGTGTCAGCAGATAGATCCAAAGTTAATAACTGAAGTGCTGCAAACACTACAGCCTTTAAAACTGTCTCCTATAATTCCTATATGTTGTGGTAACACAGCACAACTTGCAGAGGATTAAGCACCCATTGCCGTTGGTTGTGAAGAATTCCTGCCAACTTCTCTGGGAGCTTAGTTCATGTGTATGTTCAAGCCTAAAATGTTTTAAAGTAAAATCTTTTTAATAACAGCATTGTGCTGTTTCGATGATGATGCTGATTACTTGGTCTCCTGTCACCTTGGAAGCAAAGATGCAATAAACGATACCTTTATTTTTCTATTTATTTTAATGAAACACATAGAAAAGGCACTTTAGAAAAGTGGAGGAAAGAGGAGGTCAGATAAAAACAACTGCAGTCTGATGTTCGTTTTTGTGGCGTTGATAGTTATTATTCCCAAAGAAAATAATGTCCTTTTTTATTTGCTTTTAACATTTCGCCCTTGGCATCTGTTCCATCCATTGTGGACTAACCTAGACTGTTCTCTGACGATGAGTTAAAGCGAGCACTTACTGAAAAGCATTCTCTACTTAATTACTTTTCCTTCTTCTGGAAGCTATTTTTTTTATAGTCACATGTTAATTGTCTATTAGTAGGCCTTTCTGATTAGTTGAAAACATAATGAAACCTTTGTAAACAACGAGGAGAAAGAGAGAGAGGGAGGGAGGGAGCGGGAAGTGGGGAGAAAGGGACAGGGAGAAATAGAGGTGTGAAGTGGGGACTGGACTGGGGGGGAAGGTCGATGAATTTTGAAAGGCAGCAATAATGCCAGTGGAAATTTCTGGTTGAGTTTTTTTTGTGTGTGTTTTTTTTTTTTTGTTTTTTTGTTGTTTTTTTTTTTGGTGTGTGATTTTTTTTTTTTTTTTGAACGACACCTTCCCTCGCCCAAATTAATCAACTTACTTAACGAGAAATGAGATGCATGGAGATGCAAATTGCTGCCGATCTCCAAAAGCCGGGTGGCAAAGGCAGCAAGTTGGAATGGCATGGAGGGGGGCTGAGCCGCAGCTGTCCACTAACAAGTCACTCCTATTTGTAAAGGGCACGGAGCTGAATAACGGTTTTGTTATTGGCTTTCTCTCTCCCTCTCAGCCTTAGGTAGAAATGCTGCATTTGTTTCCTGCAACCATTTCAGTGAGATAGATGTCCTCTTTCGTCTCGCCTGCAGCTTTGATTCTCACAGCGGAGCCCTGTGCTCCCCGTGCACCCCAGCCTCCTCCGACGGGGTGGGAAATTGGGATGCACGAGGACCACGGGCTCAGGTGCAGGGTCTCAAATACGCAAAGTAATACCAGGAGTTATTAAGTTATCTGCACACCCCTCAGAAGGGGAGGATTTTTTTTTTTTTTAAAAAGAAAATAAGCAGTACTTAGGACCCAATTCAGTGATGCTCGGAGCCCAGCCAGAGTGGATCACATTCAGTGAATCAGCTGAATTGGGCCCTCTTTTCCGAGATTTTTTTTTTTGCGTTTCCTGGAAAGCTGCTTCTTAAACACAATTCACATTGGTTGTTTTTAAAAGGACTATGCTCTGTTTGCAGCGCTGGATTTTGAACGGGCAGAGTCCCCCCGCCCCGCTCCCCTCCTCCGCCCCCACCCCCTTCTGTTGCTGCTTTAAAGAGCTGTGCTTACAGGGATTTTGCAGCTCTCCGTGTGTTATTAGAAAACGTGTGGCTGGGACGGTTAAAATGGGAGTGCTACTGTATGCAAGAGCAATGTTCACTGTAAGCAATCCAAGGAAATCCTGCCAAGGCAGTATATGAACAGCAGCCAAACAAAACACAGGCGCCTTTCCAGTGAAAACCAGCACACTTCTGCAAATAGAGGAAAAATTGACTTTCTGATTTGGAGTGTTTCTACAACTAAGAAGAATTACTACAGCGATTGTTCTAAAAATATTTTTCAGCAGCACATTCTCAATGGGGTTGGGATGCTTAGCATTGTTTAATTATGCTTCTCTTAGGTGATCAGTCTGGATTGTATAGAAATAAAATACGAAGTTTTTAGGATTTTCCTTCAAGCCAACATTGGCATTATTTTTTGCAACATTATAGTGGCATAAAACGCCACCTATTTAAGGAGCAAAAATTGTATTTTTATTTTTGCATTTCAGGAGGTATGATTGGAAATACATCTTTAGCAAATTCATAGTAATAGATTGCAATGCAACTGCTTAATCTAGAGCAAACCCCAAGATCCTTCTGTAACTGACAGGTTTTATTTTTCATATGAGGTATTTTATACCTTCCTCCTACTCTTATTCCCCCCGTGCCCCGTATTTAGACTTTTAATGCTTCTGCTCATTTTGCTGTTTCATTCACCCAGTCTGGGATTTTCCTTTACAGGACTTTTGAATCCTGTATGAACCCTTTAGTATAAGATGTGTCCGCAGACATTCTGGCATTCAAAAAATTGCCATAATGATGGAAATTGAATGGGATTCCACAAACTTGTTTGTTGCCAAGAATAAATATGTTACTAAAAAAATAATTTTACTAGCCTCAGCTACATTTTTTTCAAAGAATTCTTAATAACAGAGTTTAAGAATGCAGTCAATTTATCTAAAGTGAGTTAATGAAATAGGATACATCTATGGAGAATTATTATTATATTTTTTTCCTTCCAAAATCCAACATAATATCAGCATAAGGAAAAGCAACAAAGATTGTCAAAGATTAATTTCAGTAATGTGTTTATCCTATTTCAACTGTTTTTCTTTTAACTAAAGAGACAAAAGATGCTTTACTAGATATATCTCCATTTATTCTTCTAAAATATTTACAGCTTACTTCTTTAGGCATATAGCTGCTGTGAACTCACTTCTCTTCTTTTAGCTACATCACGACAAACCAGATTTATCCCTACATTGAAGACAGTGCCTTGAGATTAACAAATCCCAGTGTGGAAGAAGACCCTCATCCAGAGCCCACTGAAGGCAGTGAAAAGATTCATATTGACTTTGTTGGGCTTTGTATTGGGATATCAAACTTTCATTTCATCTTCTTCTTTTGAATTTAACTACTAATTTTCAGGGTGAGATACTCTCTACTTTAGAGAAATGTTACAGTTATTCTAATTTATTATACTAAATTAACTGGTGCTGTATTTACCATTCAGGCAAAACTCGAAACTGTTATATATGATTCTCCCAAGACAGGATTGTGTTTTTGAAGGTCCAGTTGGAATATCTAAGGAAGTACAGACCTCTGCTCTATACTCAGCCCCCTTTCTCCTTTGTTCATAGTGCTATGTTCACAGCCAGTCTTTACAAAGAGCAAAAATGGTATATATATATATATATATATATATATATACACACACAGATACATATATATGTATATATATAAAAATAAAGCTTGAAAAGGTAAGCATTTCTGCCTTGAATGTGAGAGATGTCATCTGCTGTGTTTAAATTAGGACATGGAAGTTATGGCATATGCCGTGTCAAAGCACAGCAGCGCAGTTCTGTATCTTTAAATGTTGATGCATAACAGTGAAAGCAGGTGAGATCTGGCCCCAGGTGCTGGCTGCTGCATGCATTGCTGAACAATTTTTAAAGGATACAGATTGGGTGGTTGGAGGAGGAAAAAGTAGGTCTTTTCCCAAATAGACTTTTTTTTTTTTTTTTTTTTTAAAATATGTTTTAGGTTTAATGCAATTATTAAAAAATGATCAACTTAGGCTTCATGCATTCCTCTAATAGCAGCTCAGTATAATCCAGTCCTGACCTGGCTCCCCCTGACGTGCAGTGTTAGTTATCCTGGAGCCCCAGTTGTGCCAAACAGGGGGAAGATATTGTTGAGACCATGAAACTCATTTCACTGGTGACTGTACACAAATGTCGAATTAATAGTCCTTCACAGAATTACTCTGAAGGGAAAGTTTGGATGCTGAAGAGGTTTCCAAGGATTGCTTCTGCTTTCCCTGTCTGCACATTGAGAGCCCACATGGCTTGAAAAACAGCTCCGCAGCAAAGTTTTTGCCTTCATTCCTTTCAATGTAAATCCAGTTTTCAATCATTTTACCTTCAAATCCCTAGGTTCAAATTCTGCAGTCACTAGAGATGAGATATCAAGGTAAATTTGCAGATAATTTGGATAGTGGTCTGTGCTGAAGGTATGTAGCTTCTCAACCTAATTAGAGGTGTAGTTTGTTGCAGGCAAAAATTATTGATACACAAGGAAGGTTTTATTTAGAGACATCTGTAGGTTGGCAGCTGTGCCAGCCATGTCTGTTCTTCTAAGTAACGGAAGCCATGCAGCTGGGAACAGCAGTGTTGTGCTGACAAGTGTTGGGAATGTTGGTTGAACTGCAATATGAAAATATTTTCATTATTTTTATTATTACTATTCTGCAAGAAGACTTGAGATGTGTGCCTGCCTATGTCTCTGTGTGAGAGCAGATGAAGTAGAGAGGGAGGGCTGTTACTTTTATTTTTTTTTCAGTCGCACCTCCTTAGCATTTTGTACATATCAGCATTCTAGCAGAGCGATTTGCTAATTGCACTGGAAGACCCACTTTAAATTCAGGAATACTGAAACTTTGAAACTGTAACATTTTGACTGGCGAGAATGACCAGTCTTCTTTTCTGTTTCGCAGTGAGCTAGTTGAAGGAAGCTGGCATTGTCGCAGAGTGAAAGCTCTGCAGAAGTGCCGCAGGTTTTTCATATGGAAATGTGAAATAATGGGGTGATTAAATAGAGCTGTATATTAAAGTACATCTGACATTAGAATTAGCATAATGTGCTCTAGCCCTAGGCTGAGTACTTTATTTGCCATCTGCGTCGGACCAAAATCCCCTGGGGAAGCGCTAAAATATTCTGAATAAACTCAGCCCGAGTTCTTATTGAGAGTAAAATACCATTTGTGGCACGTCGTATTGATTCGTCTTAATTGCGGTGCAGAAAAGAACATTCAGTTGCTGATGACTTTTGTACTCTGTGACAAGTCGGCTGGAGTTATTCTAACACTGCAGTTGGTTAACCTGAACAGACTGTTGTGCTCAGAGAAGGAGAAAACCTTATCTTCAGTAGCATAAACGACAGTATCATCTCCTGGCTTCACTCCTTTCTATTTCGATGCAGAATTTTTTTTAAAATTATTATTATTATTATTTCCTGAAAACAGCAGCCGATGAACTGAAGGCGAAATGGGACTGCATTGAATCAGTCCAAGAAAATTCACATTCTTACCTAGTTACTCCCCAGTCTCCCTCCCCACACTCACCCCCACATCTTCTTAAAAAAAAAATCCAGAAACATCTGATCAGCTTTCATCCAAGGGAGTGAAAATCAGTGGAACTTGTCCTTGAGGATCCATCTCCGGAACCATTAGTTCAAGAGATTTATTATGTATATTTTGTAAAAAGCTGTGGCTTCTCCTGTGCATAAGCCCACAGTCTTAGTCGATTGTAATGGTTTGATTTTTGTCAACTCTCCACTCAAATAGGTTGCTGAATACCTTTGAAAAAGTGCTTATAACATGCATAAAAGATAAATATTTCATCTGAAGGAAAATACTTTGATGCTCCATGCAATTCTGTAACATTCATAAGGTCCAGTTTTTACCCTATAATTGCCTATCATTATACACAATTTACATATTCAAACATTCTCTACAAACCTTAGTCTAGCATGTTTTTATTACAAATTCAGATCAAGGGAATAACCTTTAACTTCAGAGACAAATGAGACAAATTTACAAGTGCATGTCTGCTGTTTTCTTGTGTTTTATAAATCCCTGCAGACCCGAACACTTTTGCTATAACGCCACTCAGAACAATATACATATATTACTACTTGTTTGTAGTGCTTCGGTAATGAGTCCCCTTTGTATTAGATAACCTATATAATTCAGCATCTAGGCTCTCCATAACGTCAATTATCTCCTCATAGCTAAATGTACATTCCATTAAAACAAGATTTACAGCCTTTATAATACTTCTTAGGACTGAACGTGGAGATTTTGTGGATTTAGAGAAGCAGAGATGGGAGTTAGCATTTGTTAAAGAAGTAATGAATTAAAACAAAAATGTTATTTCATTTACTAGCTATGAATAGGCACCTAATACCCTTAAGAAATAGTTGCAGTAAAACAGACTGAAGTACTCCTGGGGAAAAAAAGCAGGAAAATTTGTTTTCACCCCTTGGCTTTTTTATTATTTCCTAATTTACTCTTTATTTTTCCATTATACGACATGGACAATTTCCTTTATGTATCCTC
Source organism: Nesoenas mayeri (assembly GCF_963082525.1). NCBI lineage: Eukaryota > Metazoa > Chordata > Aves > Columbiformes > Columbidae > Nesoenas > Nesoenas mayeri. The sequence goes on from NC_137548.1 coordinate 14,040,923, forward strand.
TTTTAAGTTCCTATTCAGATACTGATAATTCTTGCTTGTAAGATGAGAAAATGGCACCTTAAAAAAGTCGGTGGGGAAAAAAAAAAGCACACAGCACTTGCCAGTTTTCAAACAAAACTGCTTACAGGAAACCGATTTAAAGGGAAGCTGCTGGCATATTTCATATGTTGTAGAAAAGACTGACATTATTTCAAATGCATTTGAATACTGTATGCAAAGAAAAGGCCTAAAAGTGTCCTTGAGCAGTACAAGGGTTTTTCGTGAATGCTGTAAGTAGGATCCTATATATTAAACCACCAGCCATGGGTAGTCCTACGGTCTTTTCATCTCATGAGTGGGTACATTTCCCCCCCCTCCATTAAATACCCCATTTTTGCTGATAGTTTTCACAATTTTATGCAGCAGGTTTGTAAAACATCCTTTCAGTCTCCTAGCTGATGTCTTACGTTTAGAGAAACTAATAGACACAAAGCTGTTTAGATGCTAAAGGTGGAGTCAATTGAAACTGTTGTATCACAAAGGGCTAATTTAAAAGTTAACTCATTCACTATTGATCTTTCAATATTGATTTTCCTGTTTGTTCTTTACTTTTCACACTTCGCCCTTTCTCTGATTTATAAATTGCCTTTGTATTTTAGAATTTAACACCAATTAGAAGAAGGTGTTCAGAGATGACAAGCATGTATTTTATCTCCCATTCTAACAGTGTTTCTGGGTCAAAATCACTGTGTCATGGGTTCTATTTTTTGCTATGCATTTTTCTTTATTTTTCTGCACTAAGTAAAAGCACTTCTTATACTTCTGTAGGCTGAACATTAACTTGCAGTAAGCCACAGGCTCTTTTAAGGAATGAGAAATTGGACATCCAGAAGGAAGTTGCCCAAAATGACTATTGACATTTTATAGCTAAAAATATAATATTGCCATTTTGTAATGCACTAGAAATTAAACTGAGCTGTGCATTTGGCTCGTTTATGTGAATCTGGCAGTACAGATCTGAGGTATGATTAAGTCTCACAGAAAATGGGACTATTGAACACAAGCTACATCTTCAGCCAAAGGTCGCCTGTGTCCATTAAGAAGCAGGAACCATCTGTTTGTGTTATGCATGGCTGTAGTCTGCCTACAGTCTCCTTTTTAAGTATAAATGCCAGAGAGGACATATAAAATGCTTCTGGGGAAAGTTTAATGAAAAAAATTCACAACTTGGTATATTTGTATAAGTCAAGATCCTTCTTTGTCATAACCTGGTATAGCTTATCTGGAAAGATTTGAAGTCTGCAATGGTGGTCATCGAAGCTACTTCGAATTCCTAGCAGGTTAATTCAAATCAGAGTTTGGCTAAGAGTATGATTTTAAGGTATCGAGTTGATATCTCTGAAGTCTTTCAAGGATTTATGCTCTTTGTTCTTGGAATTATGAAAGGATTGACTGTAGACAGACAGCACGACAGTCTGACTTCTCAACTTTGTGAATGGTAATTAATCTGTTTGTTTTCCACTTGTATGATAGATAGTTCATTTGACAAATAATGTATTTATTATTAAAAGTATGATAAACAGACAATTCACAGTCCTGCCTGATAGAAAATGAACACTGCTGAAAAGCTTCAGAAAATAAAATAGGTTCCCAAATGGGGCAGCATTTAATCCACCAAAGGCAGAGTTTGGCAGTTGTCTTTAGCAAAGAAAGAATTAAGAGTACATTACTAACAATAGTGTAATATTAATATACTTTAATATCGGTGTCAACCAGTGCTATTGTAGATCTTTTTCAACAGGTAGAAAATGCTGTTGAGAATATTTGCATCATTAATTGAAATCAGTGCTGGGAATGAGAGTGTCTTGGAGGGTTGTAGGTTCTCTTGGTATAAAGCTTCTTGCATAATCTCTGCAGAGAACTTGCAGTCTCAAAGTAGAAACAGGATGGGGAAAGCTGTAAAACATGCAGGCAGTGTGTAGGAGAAGAATATTGCATGAGGTCGTGATTTTTCTTCTGTTTGAAGATGGCACTGGAGGAGACAGGCTGTTCAAGAGGCGAAGTAGAAAAAGAGAACCGGGCCTAGTATTGGAGGAAACAGCATTCTGTTACTGAGGAGTAACACATGTGAGACTGCGAGCACCTTGCTAAGCCATAAAACACCAAGTTTAGTTGCCAGTTGATGCTTACTTTATGAATTGGTAGGGATAGTCCTGGTCACCCTCCGCAAGATGTGCTGCAGGATTCTTTTGAGCCCTTTCTTTAGACATGGCAGTGCAGGGATGGATGCACTGTCTTAGCTCTGGGTATTGATAGAAGCGCTGTGCTTGTTTTACATCTTCAACTTGTGCTGCCATCAAAACAAAATTAAAATGAAGAGAGGTATGAAGTGAAATGGTTCCTTTGCATTTGGTGTTTAAAGCTAGTGATTGGTGTTGGACTGGCAGTGGTGATCCTCACACAAGCTTAAACCCTACTTCACACTTGTGTCTTTTTTATTGAGATTGTCAGTTCTTCTGAAATCGAGGTAGCGGCATTTCCAGTCACCCCAGAGAGGGTAAAACTATTGATATTGGGTGTGTTCAGCATATATTTATTCAGTTATAAGTAAATATTCTTGCTAACTTGGATAATTTAGAGTGGTAACACAGCTTATAAAACTTCTTCAGCAGAAATATCTATATTCAAGATATTTTTGCATACCAAATCCAGCATCGGGTATGAACCGATGTAGTTCACACTGCAGATCCACACTGCAGACACCTGGAAAGTATTTGGCCCTTGTCTAGGTGACCTGTCAAACCACGTATAACCATATATTTTCTTCACTATGAAACACTAAATCTTTCCAGTATTTAATGCCCTTCTATTTAATGTCAGCTGGTCTTATAAGGAGACTTGTTAAACTAGTGTTCTCAATTATGGCATTTTAATTTAATAATAATTCAATTAAAGTTGTGTTTTTTATGGAGCATCCACGCTACCTTTATTGGTATTATTAGAGTAACCATCATAATAACAAGGGGTAATTATTTAAACGCTCATTAAAAACCAAGCAGTGGAGAAGAGAGTAACATTGGTAGAAAGATTGTAGGAACATGATACATGTCTGTTCCTGAGCACTACAATAAAAGGTGTCCTTTCTTTAAAGCTTGCAAGTTTCTACTTTTCCTGGACTTCTAAGGGTGCAGTAAAGCAGCATTAAAATTCCTTTACATTTTTATTGCTGCTGTTGTAACTTTGTAACGGGAACCAGAAACATTATCTGGAAAGTATTGCTAGGGGTAAAGAATGGCAGTGGTTATGTGGACCTGACTGCAGATCCTCACCGCAGTCCTGGCGGGGGTTGTGGGTGGGTGATTAAAAAGGGAGAGAGTTCATTCTCTGTTACAGCTAATGGAATTATTCAGGCATGCTGAGGGGAGGATTCGTAAGGCACTGGATGTCACTGTAGCCCAGTAGAAAATAATGAATTCTCAACAGTTATCTCACACTGATTATTGTTTGATGGTATCCAGAATAACTGAGGATATTTTGAGGAAAATTTATCTCCAGGGCAAAGGCGCTCGGCATTCAGGATATACAGAAACTCGTGTATCAACTGGGCCAGGAAGAGCTGCGTATCACTAAATGATACAAGTCAGACTGCAGAGGACAGATAAGTCAGGGGATTCAGGCTGCCTGGTGCGGCAGGATGAATGTCCACAGACCTAGGCTGGTCTTGGTCTGGGCTAGGTAAACGGAACTGTCTTTAGTCACTGCCCACTGTGAGGGCACAATTTGGGAGGCAGGATCTGAATTTAGCTTTGTTTTGTGCTGTTCACGAAAGAGAAAAAAGCTTATTATTGCTCTGACATTTTGAGTGGAACATAATCTGTCATGCAGTAATGGAGGGAACACATTTTAATATTTGTGGAAAAGACCATCGTTTGTCATAATACACAAAACCAGCAAGAATGTTCAATAAGTTCATAGTTTATAATTACCTGGTTATGGAGAAGATACTAGAGAGATTTTTAATCTACCATTTAAAAACATAACAAGATCTAATGGTTCGCAGTTGAACTCGGCAATTTGAATCAAACAGAAGACAGGTTTTTTGACACTGAAGGTAGTCAGCCATTGCCACAGACTACTGCTATACATTGTGAATTCTCTCTCACTTGGCATTTCCAAATCAAGCTGGGAAGAGAGTGCTAAAAGACATTAAGTGGATCAACTGCAAATCACTGGGCTGGATGATATCTGAATGTGAGGTGTGGATTTAAATTGTTTCCTGTGTTTTTCATGTACATGCAGACAGGAGAAAATATTACGATCTTAAGTTGCAGGAAGAAAGATTTATATTAGCATTTGGGGAACCTTTATGATGGTAAATGAGAGAAGGAATGAGGTAGATTTTGGGGAGGTTGTCGACTCTCTGTCTGGGTGGACTTTGAAGTAGGATAATGGAGCATCTGCCGTAGTTATGAATAGATGCATCGATACAGACATCCCTTAGGTCAGGAATTGGACAAAGGCAACTCTTAAGATTTATCCCAGTCCTCTCATTCTTTAATTTCACAGTCCTTCCTCTCCTTCACATCTATACTTCTGAACCTATGCGCCTGTGTCTCAGTAGGATCCAGGCCTACAAACCTATCTCATGTCTGAACTCCAGTGGCAGCATCTGGCTTTAGTGCAACCTTGAATCTACTGTTGACTGCCCGGGGCTTGTGGCCTGGATGTCTCACCTCAGTATGTACACCATATCTACCAACTAATGTAAAGATAAAAAATTACGCTTGAGCCATCAGCCCCCAAAATCATGCCTAGTGACAGATTGTAGGGTTGAATCCATATACAGTTCATTAAACAGTATTAATGAAGTCTCAGCTTGTGCTTAACTCTAAGCACATGAATAATTTCATCACTATCCAACAGAGCACTTCAGCCCATGCTTAAGTTTCACGGATTTTGATTACTCACATGCTCGAAGTCAAGCACATGCTAAAGTGATAAAGACTACATATGGCAAAGCCTATATAGCTAGTTGTCATAAAGTGGGTATTTAGACAGACTTCATGCAGGTGGCAAGGGATTAAGATAGCCATATATCAAAAGTAGTCTTATAACAAAGAGTTTTATAGTGTAGGTGCACTGCATTATTAAATATAAGGATCATTCTTGAGCAATATGTGGCTGTTTCTGGGCATGTTTAAAATATTTAGCAAGTTTTTGAATATCAAAATGTTCGGAGTGGATCTTCAAAGACTTTTTGACATTGTTCTGTTCTTAAAAGTGAGCATCTACACTGCTCAGGGCAACTTCTAGGCAAGATAACCATGAAGTGATAATGTGGAAAAGAACATTTTATTTTACTTTTTTTTTTTTTTTTTTAATGGAGAGTCTGGAGAGAGTCTGTGAGGGTTGTGAAAGTTTATATATATATACATATATATGCATATATATACACATATACACATATACACAAGCATGCACACACAGACACTTGTGAAGCAGTCAGAGACTGGTAGCCAGGTAGCCTGCAGTTAATTTTGCTGTTGTGTTGGGGTCTCCTGAAGAGAAGTGTTAAGGAGCACAAAAGCTAAACAAAACAGAAGAGAATACTGCTAGCTTGTAAATTTTAGATCACTAATAGCACTAATTTGCTCCATTTGAAAGAAAACTAAAAAGGAGGAGGATTTACTGTTCTCACTTGAATTTCACAGAGGTGAAGTTTTGGAGAACAAAACAAAACAAAACATCTCAGTTCCATGTAACATGTAGCAGCAAGCATCCAGCCAGCTGCCATTTTGAGGGTAATTTTTTTAATCAGCCATTTCAGTTTTAGATTGGCCTTGATCCTCAGCCTGCTCAGGAATTTTTCTCCTTACATATGTGCCTTTGCTGAAGTAAATGTGTTGCTGTTGTTATCATTGTCATCTAATACACAGCTGCTTTCTTCCTCCTGTCAACTCTTGAGCTAAGCAAGGAGAATGCGTGCACACACACACACACTTAATTTTTTTAAAGAAAAAAACCCACAACAAAAAAAGAATGCATGCTGTGACTTTAAAAATGAAAGAATTGAACAGCTGTGGGTAATAAATCGATTAATTAGAGTGGATAAAATGAAGGTGAAGGGTGCAGAGAACTCTTTAATTTGAAGATATATGACCTTGTAAGATCCTGCACTTCATTGGCTATTAGATCACACTTCAGAGGGGGCTTTATTAAAATCTATTCTAGGGTGAGCTGAGGTAAAACATATTGTTAAAAAAAGCTTTTGACAGAGTATGTTATATACTTTAGTCTGCTTCAGTGATTTCTGTCACTTTTTATACTACACATGTTGCCGCGCAAGAAGTTAAAGGTCTAGACATTTTCATAATATTTCTGTTTGAAACAGAAATTTAAATATTTGAAGTAATAATGGGAGCATTTACTGTTGCTTTGGCTGCAAAGCTGACATAAAACTCCCTAACTGCCTCAGTGCTGAGTAGATTTTTAAGGGATAATGTATCAATTCCTTTCTGTGTTTGTATGTGGCTTTCGTTAATGTCAATAGCAGTTATGGGCACTTTTTCCAAGCTGAGTACAGTTCCCAAACTTGTGCTTTTTCCAATAATGGTTGTTAGAGATTAATCAAAGCAACGTCCTGCACGATGCAGTGTGCAGGGCTGCGGCACGGGGCCTGTGTCAGCCAGGCAGAAACCCCTGCTGTGTTACGAACATTTTTTCTTGGCTGTGGAGAGCCAGCTTCTCCAAAACAGGGGTCTGAAGCTGCTGTTCACAGAAATAGCCTTACTAAATCAATAGGAGTGTGAGGAGCTGCACGACATTTATCACCTACCTTTGTAAATAAGTCTTAATCTGATAGATGCTCTTTCCTTTACACTTTTATGGATGTTCATTGGATGATAAGATTAGATAGACTGACAGGCTGATAGGTAGGCAGATAATCTTCTAGCCTTCTTGTCTAAGGTGCTGTAGGTTTTGTTAGCAGCAGCCATTCCTGCAACAGCCAGAAGAGGGGAATTCAGTCAGTAAGGATCCTGCTTTGCCTGCTGTGCCTGAGCTGATTTTTTTCTTTTTTTTTCTTTTCTTTTTTTTTCTTTTTGACTGCTATGAGTCATTCCTCTTTACAAAGGTAGTTTCAATAATATGATTCAATTCACCTTATAAGATCTTTAGTTTCAAGCTCAAGTAACAGTCTTTTGTGAATTGCAGTTCCCCCCATCTAGAAAAGGGTTGTGTAGTTCAGCTGTGGAACTGAGCCCTGTGGATGGGCTGGGATTGGGCTTCGTTTGGGTCATTACGCAGGTACGGGTCAGGTGGGAAGCTTGGTGCAGGCTTTGAAATTGCAGGAAGTTTAGTGCCTTTAAGTGCAGTGGGGCCATCTCTAGCCAAAATATGTGCTTTCATAAACAAACAAACAAGCGAGAAATTAATTTTAGATTTTCCAGAATGGGTAGGTTTTTTTTTTTTTTCTTTTTTTTTTGAGGAAACCTCCTCCTTTTTTAAAAACAAGAACAAAAACAAATCCTGGATCATGATTTTCAAGTTGACACATATTGATGAATTTATCAGAGTCTTGCAGAGGCATTGAAAAAAGGAGGCGGGGGGGAAGTGCTTTTTGAAGGTAGCACATAGTTTATATTGTGCCCAGGACTGGAATTTTCTAGCTAGCAAAATTATGACTGTAGTGCAGACTTGTTCACACGTGTCCTTTATGTAAAACTGAATCAAGGTTAAAGGAATGCTTTCCACCTTTATGCAGCCGCTCAAAGAGGCTAGAAAGGCAAACAGAACAATGTTTTTGGCTCCGGTGAGCATTTCTGCATTGGAGGGCAGGCTCAGGCTCAGAAATTCTTGGGACTCAGTTCAAGCATGGCCCGACATTTGTTACTGTTAATTGCAACTGTGTTGTCGGCTTTGATTATCGAATGTTTCATTTGAGTGGCTTTTTGGTGTTTTGGCAAAAAGAATGTCAAAGTGGTTTATGCAAGGGTACGTTTTCCAAGCTCCTGTTGACTTGAATAGGACTTGAGCAGCTAAATACCTACATAGTATTTCAAAAATGGAAGTGCTGGCATGACTGAAGCATGTATAAATTAAATTCAGCAAGATCTCAGAGGACTACTACATGGAGTATTTAAAAATATAAAATGAAAGAGTGAAAATGACACTGAAGCTCCTTGCAGGTGCCTTGTAAAACCTACCACACTGCATTTTCCTCAGGTTTTGTCTGTAGTCATAAATCCCTTGAAACAAATTCCTTTTTGCAGAATAAATGTGTGAAAGTATTTGGATCCTTATGCATCATAAAGGAAGGTTTTATTTGCAAGTTAAAGGGTATAAACCTATATGGCACCAATGCATATGTGTGATATTTGTCATACATGTTAAGTGAGTGAGTGTGGTGAGTAAATGTACTGTTCAACAATTTATATCAGTCAATACATTGCAATTAAGTTCTTCTTTCAGAAATGCCAAGAAGGAAATGTGTTAGCAAAATAAAGCACATGCCAACTGTATTTAAATGTTCTTCACTATATTATTTTTTGAGTGCTCTTTCTGTTTTTCTTTTATAGGTAAAGATGAGCCTTCAAGCTATATTTGCACAACATGCAAGCAGCCTTTTAATAGTGCTTGGTTCTTGCTTCAGCATGCCCAGAACACACATGGATTCCGCATCTACCTGGAAACAAGCCCTTCAAACAGTTCCCTTACTCCACGCATCACCATCCCTCCTCCTCTGGGACCGGAGACTGTTGCACAGTCCCCGCTGATGAATTTCCTTGGAGACAACAACCCATTCAATCTTTTGCGGATGACAGGACCCATCTTGCGTGAACACCCTGGCTTTGGTGAGGGTCGGCTCCCAAACACGCCTCCGCTGTTCAGCCCACCGCCTCGTCATCATCTGGATCCACATCGCCTTAGTGCCGAAGAAATGGGGTTAGTTGCCCAGCATCCCAGTGCCTTTGACAGAGTTATGCGTTTAAACCCCATGGCAATTGAGTCTCCAGCGATGGATTTCTCCAGAAGGCTTCGAGAGCTGGCAGGAAACAGTTCCACCCCTCCTCCAGTCTCGCCCAGTCGCACCAACCCTATGCATCGCCTATTGAATCCTTTCCAGCCGAGTCCTAAATCACCTTTTTTGAGCACCCCACCACTGCCCCCCATGCCCCCCAGCAGCACTACGCCTCCCCAGCCTCAGGCCAAGAGCAAGTCCTGTGAATTTTGTGGGAAAACGTTCAAGTTCCAGAGTAACCTTATTGTGCACCGACGCAGTCACACAGGAGAAAAGCCCTACAAGTGTCAGCTCTGTGACCACGCTTGCTCCCAGGCCAGCAAGCTAAAACGCCACATGAAAACACATATGCATAAAGCTGGCTCCATGACGGGCAGGTCAGACGATGGGCTGTCCACCACCAGTTCCCCTGAGCCGGGCACAAGTGAGCTCACTGGAGAGGGACTGAAATCCAGTGAGGCAGATTTCAGGAATGAGAGCGATCCTTCCCTGGGCCATGACAATGAAGAGGAGGAAGAGGAGGAGGAGGAGGAGGAGGAGCTTGAAAATGAGAGCCGTCCAGAGTCGAGCTTCAGTATGGACTCGGAGCTGAGTCGTAACCGAGAAAATGGCTCCAAGTCGCTGCCGGATGAGAAATCCCTTGTGCTGGGAAAAGTAATTGAGAATGTAAGTCTAGGTGCCATCCAGCAATATAATGACATGCTAGCTGAAAAACAGAAGAGGAGTAGCTTCATGAAAAGGTCTTCTGACCAGCGAGACTTGTGTCCTCGAGACCTCTGTCAGAGAGATCCAGGTGATGAAGACTCAGTGGTAGGAGAGCTAGACCGCACCGAGGAAGGGACAGTCAATGGAAGAAACTTTGGCCCAGGTGAACCCTTCCCAAACCTGTTCCCTCGCAAGCCAACGCCTATCACGAGCCCCGGTTTAAACAATTCCTCTAAAAGAATAAAGGTAGAGAAAGATTTGGACTTGCCACCAGCAACGATAATACCTTCCGAAAACGTTTACTCCCAGTGGCTGGTAGGGTATGCAGCGTCGCGGCACTTCATGAAGGATCCGTTCCTCGGATTCACAGACTCCCGACAATCCCCCTTTGCGACCTCTTCCGAGCACTCATCGGAGAACGGGAGCCTGCGTTTCTCCACCCCGCCGGGGGACATGCTGGACGGGGGGCTCTCAGGGCGCAGCGGCACGGCCAGCGGAGGCAGCACCCCCCACATCAGCGGTCCCGGCCCCGGGCGACCCAGTTCGAAGGAAGGGCGCAGGAGCGATACATGTGAGTACTGTGGCAAGGTCTTTAAGAACTGCAGCAATTTGACGGTGCACCGTCGGAGCCACACTGGAGAGCGGCCTTACAAATGCGAGCTCTGCAACTATGCATGTGCCCAGAGCAGTAAGCTGACGCGCCATATGAAAACGCATGGCCAGATAGGGAAGGAGGTCTACCGCTGCGACATTTGCCAGATGCCCTTCAGTGTTTACAGCACCCTGGAGAAACACATGAAAAAGTGGCATGGAGAACATTTGCTGACAAATGACGTCAAAATTGAGCAGGCAGAAAGAAGCTAAGGCCCCCCTCCCCTCCCTGCCCCCGCTAGGTTAAATTTCAGGGGTCTAGGTAACATTTTATTTGTACAGTTTAACTATTGCCAACTGAGAGAAGATGACCTAACTTGCCTCCGTAAACATAACTTAGCATAACTATGGTAGGTGCCAGACTTGGGCACTTAAAATATAACCTGTGTCTACAAAGTTCTATTAAACCCGAGGGTTGATTAAGGCAGTAAAAATTGTGGAGCCTTTTAACTGTGCAATAATTTCTGTATTTATTGGGTTTTTGTAATTTTTTGGCATGTGCAGGTACTTTTTTTTATTCTGTTTAAATTTCTTTTAAATTTTGTTGGGTATCCCTTTTTAATTTTACCCAGTTGTAGCCTGAGATTACTTGCATTGTAGAGGAGAGAAACATATCTTTTTAAATTATGATTTTTGGGCCGCTGCTTTGTTGAAATTTAAGCTAAGCATGTGTAATTTCTTGTGAAGAAGCCAGAAGTTGAACAGAAATATTCCTTTGTTTCAAATGTTTTTTTTCCTCTTCTAAAATAATCTTGAAGATTAGGGAAAACAAAATTGTACAGCGGATAACAATCTTTAAAATGAGCACTTTCTTTTGGAATTGGATTGAATATGTAGCACTGACAATGTCGCTGACGATAGAGGCCTTTTCTAAATGGATTTAATCACTAAAGTTATGGCAACAAGAAAGACATAGGTGCAGAAGGCAGCTACATTAAAAAGCAGAAACATTCTTAATTGTGCATTACTATTCGATAGTTTCTTCCTCTTAAAAACTATGGCAACATAATGGTGCTATTTTGTCACTTTTTGGGGTGTCATTCCTTCTCTCTTCCCCTCCTGCCACTCTTCCCAGAGACAATAACAGTACATCTTGAGTATTGTAGTATTTTTTTTTGAACCTCAGAACAGCAAAATGCCATCTATTTTATTTTTAAACTGCAAATTCATAAATCTGAGTTCAGGATATCTACTTTAGTCCAGATTTGCCGTAGTTAAAATAATTATTAGAGGATGAGAAAGTGTGAATTTCTCAATGAAAAGCCTCAACTCATAGGCATTTGGTTTATGAATGGAAATATTTTAACTATCTTATGTGATGTATAATGATGCTATTATAAGGAAGGAAAAAATAAAGTCTAGTTGATTTACCTGTCTTGGCAACATTCTGCTTCTACTGAAGTCACTAAGAGTTTTCCCCTTGACTTAATTAGGAATAAAATGGAATTGTATTCAGAGAAAAGCATTAGACAGAAAAAAAGTAAAGAAAAATGCACCTGCTCTACTTTCAAATTCCAAATTTTTAAAGCCCTTTATGACTAATATGAACAAACAGTGGGCAATTATGGTTAGAGATTTTAATTATGTTGACCCGCACTTTAAATCTTTTGTTTGTTGTTAAGAGTGAAATGGCTTCTCAACAAGAAATTACATCATATTCGTCTACTTGGCCCAAAGGTGGGTTAAACTGTAAGGGAACAGCTGAGATTAAGTGTCAGTGTTGCTAAGCATGGCATTCACAATACTGGCACTATAAAGAAAAATAAATAAAAATAATTTATTGGACAGTTTTTCTACTGCCATTCAATTTGACGTGAGTGCCTTGAAAACTGATCTTCCTATTTGAGTCTCTTGAGACAAATGCAAAATGTTTTTGTGAAATGAAAAGACTTTAAAAAAAAAAAGTAAAACAAGAAAAGTACATTCTTTAGAAAAAAAGAGCCACATTTACTTAAAAAAAAATTACTGGTTGAAGATAGTGGACATGAAAATGCCATAAGACCCAATCAAATGAAGATGTATACCCAGCACAACTTCGGACATCCATTAGCTGAATTATTCTCAGCCTTTTTTTTTTTTTCAGGACAACGCTGCTTAGGAAATGGAATGGAAATGATTTACTGCTGAATTAAAACTCAAATGACACAAATTACAAGTTGTTATCATTGAATGAGAAAAACAATTCAGGAACAACGGCTAATTTTTTTAAGAGTTAAATTTAGTGCACTCTGTCTTAAAATACGTTTACAGTATTGAATACATACAAGGGTAAAAAAGAAATTGTGTGTATGTGTGTTTGAGCAATCTTTTTTTTTTTCAAAGTTTGCTTAATAGGTTATTAAAAAAAATGCCATAATGGCCATGTGTATATTGTTTTCTTTTGGTGACGGGGTTTTAGTATATATTATATATATTAAAATTTCTTGATTACTGTAAAAGTGGACCAGTATTTGTAATAATGGAGAATGCCTGGGCATTTTACAAAACCAGAAAGAAAAAAAAAAATACCTTTTCTTTTTTCCTTGAAAATGTTGCAGTAAAATTTAAATGGTGGGTCTATAAATTTGTTCTTGTCACTGTAACTGTAAAGTCTTGAGTTTTAGTAAATTTTTTTCTGCCTTGGGTGTTGAATTTTTATTTCAAAAAATGTATAGAATCTCGTATTGGGGGATTAAAAGGTGATTGCTACACCATGTAGAAAAAGTATGTAGAAAAAAGTGCTTAATATTGTTATTGCTTTGCAGAAAAAAAAAATCACGTTTCTGACCTGTACCTATTTTTCTCTTTTTTTCTCCCCTTCCCCCTTCCTTTACCCTTCTGGAATGGATATTGATATTGGTTGATTCATATGATGTAGGCACTTGCTGTATTTTTACTGAAGCTTGTAATTTTTTAACTGTACGCTTGTCCTTTTAAAGGGATTTAATGTACCTTTTTGTTAGTGAATTTGGAAATAAAAATAAAAACAAACAAACAGGCTGCCATAATATATTTTTTTAATTTGGCAGGATAAAATATTGCAAAAATAAAAAAAAAAAATTTGTATGTGAAGTCCTTATTGTACAGGAAAAAAGGGGGTTGTTAGACGACCTTTGAGTAAAAGAAACAAAACAAAATAATTAAGTGCTTTTTTATTTTTAATTTTTGCTGTTGTCGTTCACAAATAATTTTAGTTGTATATATATTTTTTTTTTTTTGTCAGAAATGGCCTACAAAAAAGTGCTGTTCCCACAGGGCCCTATTTAACTTCAAAGTTGCCTGGACCCCTTGCATCAAGGTTTTACCAGGTATGGTTGAACCAGGCTGGATGGTTATTGCCTATTTGTGTGAAATGAAATTCAGTTCCTGTAAAAGTGTCTGGGGTGACATCCTGCAACTTCTCCAGAGATTTGAGAGAGGAGGAGACTTTTTCCCCCTTCCAGACAAGAAGATGTCCAACACGTCTTCCCTCTCCTGGCCACCCCCTACTCACTGCTCCCCGCACCCTGCCAGTGTCTTCCTCTGGAAGAAAGTAGTTTTTATAGCAAACAGTGAGAGCTATTGCATCCACCTTGAGATAAAATGGTACAATGGGCTGCTGGTGGTACAGCTGTAACTAGGTTGAAGTAAAATTGGTCCAGGCACAGCCCTCCTCTTCCCTGTCAGAACAGGACCTACTCTGTGTACAGGTCTTGCCAGTCCATGTTATTAGCTGCTTTGCTGCTGTTCACTCCTAATTGTACATTCCATAAATTTCTGAATGTTTGAGGGACTGGGATGAAATCCTGTGCCTTTTGATTTCTCTATTCTTTGCTGTTCTTTCTCTCTCTCTCTTTCTCATGCTCTCTCCCTTTTGGGTCGAGGGGAAGACAGGTGGCAGAAGAGGCACTGATGCTCTAGTGAAGGGGAGAAGGAGAAAATGCTCACCGCTCTTGCAGGAAATGACGGTAAAACTTAAACACAAACAACAAAATTAATACTGCCATGCCAAATTCTTCTGCTACTTTCATTGGTGCAGAACTGGTGGAGCATTTCAAGAGGCATGGGTGTGACAACAGGGAGAATTTTGTCCAGCTACATAACAGATAGATATATGTCTTCCTGGCTTGAACAATGTACACTTAAGACTTCTGGACAAATTCTGGATCTCAATTAAACTGATATAAATCAGGAATTATTCATTGCACTCAGTCCAGGATTACTCTGGCATAGCTGGGTCTGGAATGTGGTTCCTTAAAGGCACATTTTAAATTTGGTGAAAATGCAGATCTCTGGCATTCATATAAATCCAGAATCATGTCACAGAACTCAGCAGAATCCCTTGGACATGCATTGGTGTAACGAAGATCAGAAGTTAACCACATACTTTCAGTCCACAATTCATTGATTTAAGAAAGAATTTTAGCTTTCATTTTAGTGTAAGTTGCTTAGGTTCTCCAGTTTTCTTGTTGTTTCTAATTATCCAGGATAGCTAACACCAGCAGTTGTCTAATTTTGTGACTTGAATCACTGAAACTTACAGTAAGTCACCTAAAAGCACAAGGGTTGTGTTTCTGCGGACTGTAGTGATAATGAAATGGCCCTCCTTTTCTTCTTGCTTAGAAGAACTGTAGTTTACTAGGCCATAAGCACAATATAACATAGATATAAAATAGCTAGAATGCTGCCATATTTCTCTTCACAACTAAAACAGTTTTTTTGTTATTATTTTAGGGTTGAATTTATTACTTCCATTGTGCCTAGTCCTGCTGCCTTTGAAGTCCAGAGGAAAACTCTGGTTGACTGCCTTGGCAACAGAACAGGTCCAAGAAACTAGTTTTAGAAAGAAAAATACCATTTTTTAAGGAAAGGGTCAAAAAATCAGCATTTCATCCCAGTCCTATGTAAAAGACAGTCCAAGGTTTTGTTTATCACAGGCAAACTCATTTTTATGGTGCTCTTTGTATTTTAGAACTGCAAAGCAAAGTAACGTTGATTTAAGTTGTTTGCATTTGTACCGGCAAGGCAAAATATTTTTATTACCTTTTTCTATTACTTATTGTATGAGCTTTTGTTGTTTACTTGGAGGTTTTGTCTTTTACTACAAGTTTGGAACTATTTATTATTGCTTGGTATTTGTGCTCTGTTTAAAAAACGAGAGCACTTTTTTTTTAATTATGGATAAAATGTTGAGATGGCTGGAGGTCATTTCAATATGGCTTAGTGAAATATTTATTGTTCCTTTTATTCTCTGTACAAGATTTTTGGCCTCTTTTTTTCCCTTATTGTCACAATGTTGAGTTCAGCATGTGTCTACCATTTCATTTGTACGCTCGTTCAAAACAACGTTTGTTCCAGTTTCAAGTTATAAAAATAAATTGGACATTTGACTTGATCTCCAAATCTTGTCTTTCCTGTTTTTTTGAAATGAATGGGTGGGAAAGGGACGAAAGAAGGGAGTGAGGAGTTGAAGCTTCAGTACAGATGATAGAGCTTGTGCCATATTTTCTGTCAGTTCTTGTGGGAGCCAGTCGAGTGAGAATGTTTCTTTGAGAAGGACACATGAGCACCTGCATGATGCTAAGCAGATGCTCAAGTCCTGCTTACATTCCTTGTATGTAAAGTATTTCCTCAGTTTGGGTCTTCAGACGAAATGGTAGAATAATGCTCAAAACGGTCAAATTTCTTATACGAAATTGCGTGACGTTTGGGGCGATTAGCACAGTTTTCTGAAGACAGTGAGGAGAACGCTTTTGTGTTTCTTTCCATCCCCATTAACTTAACTGTGTGCTGCATGAACCTAAGTTTGTTAATGTGTTTTGCTTCTTGGATGAAAGTGCAAACAGGGAGAGCACTTACCAGTTAAACCAGGAGCTGAATTTGGGCCACAGACTATGTATTATTATGTGAGAAGGACCAAAATGTAGCTGCAGCTAAGCATCTGCTCCTCCTCCTCAGCTAGGGACAAAGGCATGCACAGTTAGAGGCAGAATTTTGTACAATTTGCAGTCCGAGGATAAGAGCTGACAGTTACAGACAGTGCACTGGGGCCTGATACTCTATCAAACCAACCTGTTAGCAAATGCATGGAAATCTTAAATGAGAGAATTGTTATTCAAACCATTTTGGAAAGCTCAGGAAAAATTTGGAGTGTTGGAGACCAGATTCTGATTTCCTGGAGGCCCTGGTCCAACAAACCATGTAACAGGCTTGTGATTCAAAGCAGGTGGGTGATTGAAATTCATTTCAAAGGAACTGCTCCTGGACTTTAAAGTATTTGGCTCAACTCGAAAGTCAGGAGGGGAAGCTAAGTGGTTTGTGCTACAGAAGAGCTTCTACAGATGGTCCCTTCCTGATCTCAGGCTCCCTGAATCTGCAATCTAAATTTAGGTATGTGTGTAAGTGTTTTGCTGAATCGAGGCTTCAGAGTGATATAAAAGTAACAGGCTTTGAAAAGTTGCACTCATGAAAAACCAGTGAAAATTAAATCAGAACCCGATGCTGACAATTATATTGGGCAATAGTTCACACTGTAATTCCCAAAATGCCACATTCATTTTGAATGCCTTCTGCAGTGATCTGTAAAGGCTGTTACATTTTACTTCTAAATTTTGTACAGTTTGCATTTGAATGGGGTGGTTTTTGGCACCCCATAAACATGACTTCACTCTAGTGGAGCTTTACACTGCTGTGTCATTTTGTCAGCCTGAAAGGCGTTGCAGGCCTTGCAGATGTTGATGTGGTGTTTGAAGATTTAGCGGCAGCAGCCGCTGCTGTGCATCCTGGCTTGTGGCCGCAAGGATCTAGAGGGATGAGAAGACTTTCCATGCATTGCTTCTGCAAGAGGAGGTGGTATCTGCCTGGCAAGGAGAAGCATGGACGTCCTGGAAGTGACAATGCCTTAACTCATCACTTCTGGATCTGCTAGAGCTTGTCTGTCAGAGCTGTGATTACTCACACAAGTTGGCATGAGGGAAAAAGAAGGATTAGGCCCTTTTGACAGGGGAAATGTGAGAAATCACACAAACAAGGCTGCAAACAACTGAATCTAAATAAGCCTCTTTGCAGCAACCTCGGGTTGAATGCTCCTGTTTCACACATGCTTGTGTAATCCAAGAAGAATTCTATTAAAATCAGTAAAGGAAAAAAGTTCAGAAAAATCTTTGTGAAAACCAAATGTAACTAATGGACTTCAAACTTCAGCATGAATTGAGAGGTACTTTAAGTCAATGTTGTAACTATTATAATGAAGAAATATTATAAAGGTGATTTAATTTCTCAAGGGCCTTATTCCTCGCACTGATTCTACACCATATTACTTCTTTACATTCAACAGATTTACTCCTGATTTACTTAAGTATTCCATGGGATGGAATTTGACTTAGTGGTTTTACATACAAAACATGTACATAAAAGATAAGAACATATAACAGAATAGCAGTGGCCATTGAACTCTAACTCCATAATAGAGATATTTCCATCAGAAAGTGGAGTCAAAGAGTTACGTTTACCCTAAGGACAGAAAAACAACATGTGATCTGTATGTCCAATTAAAACAGCTTGAAAACTGAGCACTCAAAATGAAAGGCTTTTGAACAGACCAATAATTATACACCAAAATCATTCAGGAAATAATTCTGAATAATGAACATATTTGAGAAAATTGTGATCTATTTGCAGACAACTTGTAAGCAAAAAAGAGGCAACATTTGCCTAATAGTTGATTTGCTCTGAATTATTCTCCCAGCTCAGCTAAACACTGACCTTTAGCTACTCAATGACAACATGCATTTCACTGTCTGACAGATGACAGACCGTTCTCTGGGATAGACTCGTAGAATCATTTTGGTTGGAAGAGACCCTCATGATCATCAAGTCCAACTGTTAACCTAACATTGGCACTAAACCATGTCCCTAAGGACCGCATCTACGGGGATCACACGTGTTAGAGATGGAAGACCTATTCACTCTTTTTGCCCATCCACTACTAATACAAGACTATTTCTTTCAGTACATTTCCTAAGCAGGACATTATGCAAGACATTATGCAGATCATTATCAAATATAATTTTATACCTACCCATTGAAAAAAAAAATTGGCTTGTAAGTAAAGATTCTTCATCCAGTTTTGTCACTGTCCGTTTCCCCATGGGTTTAATCACAGGATATAACGATATGGTGCTACACTTATTAAGAACTGACACATGCTTTGGGGCTTAGCTGAACTGTAGTTTGAGGGTGAGGATAGTTCCAAAAAATGTTCTAATTCTTCTGTTTCCCTTACTAATCAGGAGCCCATTGTGTTATACAGACAATGCACTGATTTACATATTACTTTTTCTGCACAAAAGTTACATGTAGGTTTCCTTTCATGTGTATCTATATATTTATTGCTTATTCTGTCAGGATATCTGTGAAGTACCTCCTGGGCAAGTGAAAACCACTTACATGTTTTCATGTGCAGTTGGCAAATGCCCGTGCTGATTATGGTAGAAGTCAGAGGTATCATCAGAGAACATAAAAACTAATGAAAATGTGAAGGGAAACAATCATGTTTTAGTGATTCCTATAAACTATCTAGGAATTGCAATAATACAAAAATACACATGGCTCTTCAAACATGTTTTAAGCATAAAGAATGGATGTCCAATGACTAAAAAGCTGTATACATGTGAGTGTGCAAAAATTATGTATGCATCTCTGTGTACGTAACTTAGATACAAATTTCAAGTGTACTTCTAGAAAGCTAGAATATAGTATTGATTTAATTTGAATTTCTCCTAATTAACAGACAAGTGTAACTGAGCTCATTTCAGACTGCAGCACTGTAACCTTAAGACTGCCAGTTACTTTAGTAAGGCTGATTTAAAATGGATATTGCAATGATAAATGAAGACCCCTTACTTCCTCTCTAGAAATCTCAACTGGAGTAGCCATTGCATATGGGCAATGTCCATATAACATTCTAGTAGACACTATTAAAATTCCTAGGAAGCTGTTTTTTACTGGAAACCAGGAGATCATAAAGTTCAGTGACTAGCCAGAGTAATTCAGGGCATGCAGAATTTCCACAGTACCTAAGTACTGCTAGGAGGTATGTTTAGAGTTCTTCTCTTACTATAATTATTAATTTATATGAAAAGATGGATATACTACCTGTGTGTTTGGGGGATGTGGGTCTTCACTTATTATGGTGCACAGGTCTTCCCACCGGAGTGAGGTGTGGAGAGATGAGTGAAACTAAGATATATTACAAAAGCTGAACAGACATGGAAACACTCCAGAACAAACTCTTATCATTTAACTCTCTGTGGTGTAATGGTGAGAGCAATTTTCAGAGTGAAGGGGTCTGGAGGAGTAAAGTCTTCATATGATATATTCCCAATGTGAACCATCTGCAAAAACAGGGAAAATTGATATTGATAGCAATAGTAGTTTCTATTCAGGATGTGGCTGCAGCAATCTAAGCAGAAACCAGGTACTTATCACAGAATACTTTGAATTCTTAGCAATGATGTAACATAATGCAGCTTCACTGAGAAAAGCATCATTCCTGCAAAATACCCCCAAATAACTGACCAAATGAAATGATACAATTACAGAATTAGAAGAGGAGAGGGAAGAAGATGTTAAGAGATATAAACAAGGGAGAAAATCATGTTTCACGTGTTAATAATGTTCAGATGAAAGGAATGTGTTGGAGGATCATTGATGAATCAAGCCTGTTAGACATTTCGATATACCTAAGTGAAATGGGAATTTAAATCCCATTTTAGATGTACCTTGAGTTCTATGACCCACTGGTTTTTAACAAGCTTTGCATTGTCAAATGACTTTTTGAAAATAAGGCAGTGGTTCAAAGTTATTTTAGCAAAAATCTTGTGTCATAGATAGATACTATTCTGCTTATATTCCAATGGCTTAAATTACTACTTTAAATACCTGAACACTTTTGAACATAGAGAAATTGGAATGGCAGATTCACGCTGTCTCAGTTTGTGACTTGGTCACATTTTTACTAAAGAGAGACACAACTCCTAACTCCCCATATTTCAGGTCTAGAAACTCATCACTGTACCCAACAGAGAGCAGAAATTCAGGGCAAACAGCACACGGCCACGACAGCGGTCTAACCATTTCACTAGGTATGAAAACTGTAGTATCATTTCCAGATCAATACATCTCATGAGTGTTCTAGTAGTCCTATGGAGAAACTCTTGGAATGACACCCTAGTGGAAATCTGTCTACAGAAGGTTCAAATTTAGCTTTATAATTTGGCACATTGCAAAGACTCTTGAAGTAATAGTATGAAATCTTTGCTATTTAAAATGCCCAAACTACCAGCAACTAAAAACATGAACTTTCTTGTTCAGGAAAACACATTTTGAGGCAAAAATCATGTTTCTGTATAACAAATGTTCACTGATGAAAATGTTTCTATGTATGTACCAGTTTTGAAGTTTGATATGTGAAGCATTTGCATTTTTCTCCTCTGCCATCGTTTATCCTTTCTACAAAAGAGTTTCAGGACAGATAACATGGGTACTCCTCATCTACTCTAGTGCAAAGTCAGGTAGATTAACCAGTTCTCTGCTGACAGATCAGGCTAGTCTGACTAGAGGAGAGTATCTCAGCAGTGCAATTTCAATTGGCACATCTTGTTCTACAATGGATGATTGACCATGGCTGTAGAATGTCTTGTCCACCCATGGTGCTATGGTGTTCCAAAGCAGACAAATGCAGAACAGGAGTAACAACCAGTGAAAATGGGGATATGTCTATGAAGATCGATTCTCTTCCCCGATGTGGATATGAAATCATATTTCTTTTTTTAGTAGCAAGTTAGAGAAATGTAATTTCTAGTTCTGCTTTGTGGGGGGAACAATCTAAAATGAGACATTTCCTGCTGTAAGTCAGCATTGCTCTGTTGTGTCATGGCAGATAGGCTTACTTATCACCTGAGAGTTAATTTCAAATCTGTGATACCCACCCCAGCTTGGTAAATGGCTTTAATATCTGATGTATTTTTCAAAATGTCCAACATGTTTCTCACATTTTTTAAAGCAAGAAATGTCTTAAACCAAATTACCTTGATTGCTTTGTGATCCTGAGTGTGACTTCCCCAGTAAGTCAATCCTCAAAAGGATTGTAGTAGAAAGTAGTAACTCTTGGTAAATTAAGTAGACTGTGCATGTCAGTAGGGACTTCTCTGATGTATTTGAATGACCAGCCAGCAGCAAGAAGTTGCTTTTTTGTCATTTCAGTCTGACATAATCTCTGAAGCAACTTTTCCAAGAAGTATGTACTTGTCTTGATATGCAGAAACTCTGGCCACAGAGCTCACGTGATTTTCCGTACTTGGAGACTGTTTCTTTTGTTAGCTGCTATTGAGATGTGATTTCATGTTACCACTTTAATCCTAGTGATGAGTGATTCCTCAATGTAAAATCAGTATGTTTCTCTTCACCATGCTGTTTTCCCACAGATGAGGCTTTGGTCATTCGTTCTCTGGCCAAGCAAGACTTGACATTGGCTTCCCCTAAGCTGTTAATGTGAACTAATTTGTACAGGTGATTGTGCCTCAAGGGAAGTTTCTTGATTCCTGTGAAACACTCCTGGCCCAGAGGACTGGTGATCTGTTTCTGCAGTTCTCCCACACCACAGCTGCATAAGCAAAATAGGAGCTTAAGCAAAAATGAATTCAGATCCTCTGGGTACAAAGGACACTAGAACAACCTGCATAACTACAAGTAAAGTGTTGCATGGCTTGCCTCTGTGCCTACCAACCACACATCGTATTTCAGTTTGTTCAAATTCCTATATGCTCCTGATTTTCTCTTCAGGGTACCTTTTCTGTTCAGGGAGAGAAAGAGACATACAGCCTGAGGGGAACAAAGCCATCTTGGAGAAGCCACTCTCAAAATGCAACAGGTTTTAAGAGGTCAGTACTGGGAGTAGTTATGTGCAATGTTCCATTAAAACCTTAGGTGTTGGCCTGGAGATAGCACTTATTATATTTGCATATCAAACCAAGCTGGGAGAGATCAAAAGTATGTCGAAGGTTGGTGGTGGTGTTCAAAGCGATTTTAATATCTCACTAAGTTCACTAAACAGCTGTTAGTCAGAAAAAAAAAAAAAAGGATATGAAGGATCACAAGTGACAAGAAGACAGCAACACACTGTTGCAAAACAAGGCAGATGTGGGATGACAGTGTGGGATGTATCAACAAGAGAGTAGCCTGCAAATGATGTAATGTAGTCTGCCCACTCTGGCCAGCATCGGTGAGAACTTTAGATGACCATTTGTAGGTTCAGTTCTTATGATTCAAGAAAAACACAGGGCAGTTGGAAGGTTGTCCTGAAGGGAGAAAATAAAATGGTCAGGAGTCTACAGTGTATGTTTGATGAGGAAACATTGAAATAATTTGGATGGTTTATCAAAGAAAAAGAGCAGAAGAAGGAGCCGACGTGAAGGAGGGAGATAACTCTTCTCAAGTAGGAGAAAACATGTTGTAAAAATGTTCTCCCCTTCATGGCTTCATATGCCTCCATGGTACCTGGAAGAAGAAATGTAGCCACTTCACTTTCACAAGAAATTTCACCTTATGCCACTCTCAAATCCTTTCTTTGGAAAACCCTTCCTTTCCTCACAAATCAGTGGTCATGGCTCCCTTGACTGGCATCTTAAAAGAGGAAAGATTCTTTAAAAATGTTTACTAAACAAGGGAGTTCAATGGCAACACTTGCCTTCACCCAGGATTTATCAGACAGACTTGTGGACCATATTCAAACCTGGTGTAAGCTAGTGCATCATGAGCTTTGAAAGAGTTCCTCCTTCTTCCACCAGACCCAAATTTAGACCTTAATTTAACTCAGAGAAAAATGCAAATTAGCCTAATTAAACATACAGTTCAAGCAATCAGGATACTGGTTTTATACTATATTGAACTATTTTAAAATATCAACGTAGGACAGTTAAAAGTAAAGGGGGCAATTAATGTCGTTCCCTGGAAAGGTGTGAAAGGTACCTGTCAGGTTTCATTAAGTGTATTTATTCTTTCCCTTCAAATTGTCTCTCATTTTAGCAGACCGCTCTTCTGGGTTAATGGTGACAGAAGACAGCAGCACTGCTGTAAGCATCCTACACAGCCAATGCAGCTTATTAGTGAAAGACAGAGAATCCTGAAAAGGAAATACTTTATTGTTGATGCTTCTGAAATACCCCATATGCCTGTACATGTCTCAGAAAAGCAACAGTAGAGCTTGCTACCTCCGGCTTTGTGAGAGACTTAATATCTTTGGGCAGGACATATAAACAGTAAGAGAAAACAATTTATTATAGTAGCTTTATGAATGGGGATCTGAAGCATAGAATAGTTAAGTTACCTATTCAAGGCTATAAAAAAAAATTTGTGAAGTAACCAGAAGTTTTGTGCAGATCTCCTGAGTCCAACTCCGGTGAATTTTGATCCTGTTCCTCAGTCCTACAGGAACATCCATCCTTTGGTAGATTTGTTGTTATGGCAAGCAACATCCGAAGGTGTAAGAAAATCTGTTTTTCCTATACAAGGTTCACCCAGAGCTTATCCAAGTCATTGAAAAATCTCCCACTGGTTTCAATGGGTCAGCTAAAAACTGCAAAGGGCAAGGCCATCTTCCCATTTCGGGGTGACCCCAGCATGACTGTGTTGGACCACGATGTCCTGCCTGACCTCAGCCACCCAATACACCTGTCCATCACTGGGAGAGCCTGACTTGCCATGGAGAGCGAGAAGGAGCTGGGGGCAGTTTTCCTACTGAACTTGCTGCAGCCGGAGGAGAAGAGGTGATGGACAAGGAGGATCTTCCTGTATTCCCTGGAAAACCTGCAATGTGCTTTGTGTGTATTTGTGTGAGTTCCTCTGGAGTGAGTACTGCAGGGCTGTGATCACAGCTGTACAGATTGCAAATAACCAACAAATGTGAACAGCCGTAAGTCTCTGAGTTATGACCTTTGATGGTGGAATAGATTTCCCTTGTGATGCTGAAATTCTTTGACAGCTGAACATGACTCCAAGTTTACATGTTCTGTCAGGCCAGCATCTCTCAGGGTTTGTGGTTAGGGTGGCCTTGGTGGCAGTCACTGTTTTCAGTTCAGGCCATGAAAGAGATTCTGGGCCACAGCAACAATTCTTCAGATATTTCTCCAGCTGAAAATATGCACATCTCTGAGCCTGACATTTTCTTCTCAGTAGTTTTTAATGTTACACAGATTTTTAAGAAGTATAATTTATGCCAGTGATGTTTAATGATGCACCTTTAAGCAAAGATAAAATACTACCCCTGTTGCTTCTGATTTAGCCTTTTTGGCCTGGTTGCTGCAGATCATTTTAGCAAGGGAAAGGTTGTCTGCAGTATGAATCCCCCAACCAGTGAAACTACTTTGTCTTAATTACCTCAGGACGAGCGAGTGCCCCTGAAGCAATCATCTTTGTTTGTTAACACACCCTATTCGCTGCACTACTCCCCATAAATAAAACATGACCAAGATTACAATGTCATGTTCCTGTGGACTCCAGACCCTGGTAACTGCTCAAGTAGAATGCACAAAAACATCCCACAGCAACCCAGTGCGTATCGAAGGGCATATCGAAGGGATGTTTCTCATTCCTAAGCAACCACATGCATACGGGCTTCTAATATTAAACATGATGCTTGCTTGAATGCTAACAGGACGTATAAGACATACTCTTTCTCGCCTTTGTCGTGGGTAAACAACAGATCCCATGCCAGATCTGTAGCTGCTAAAAATCAGCAGAAGCTCCAAGATCTGGCCTAAGTGTTTACCCTCTGTAGATTGCCTAATTGGAGCCCATACCCACACTACCAGCAATTACCCTTGGCATTTGTGAGAGAGAGTTGTAGGTGATGTTAAAGAAGTTATAAGAATTTGCAAGTGTTTTGTCTTGTTTTTCTCTTGTTTTTCTCTGTAATTGTCCATTAGTGTTCTGCTAGTGTTGCTGTGCTCCCCAGGCAGGATAGCCCTTGATTGCTTAGGCTAGGACAAATTAATGTTATAAACAAATAGTCTGGCCTCTTAAATATCTCGGAGAGTGAAGTAACAGGTATCAGCTGTGAAATAGTTTCCCAGGCTTTGATTCTTAGAGGCAAAAATAGAGGGTTGTGTCACTTCTGGACTGAATAGTGTCTTAATCTGTGGTTGATCTCTGTTAAAATTAAGGGTCACTGTAGGGTTAAAGGTGGTTTAATGGAGGTTAAGACAAGGGCAGTGCAAAATCACCTCCCCTGAGTATAATTTAACATTAGAGTAAGAGAAGCCCAGTTAGCTCTGAAATGCTCTCCTGCTCATTAGAAAGAAGACATATTTTGCTGCCATCCTTAAGGGGATTTGGCTATTGGTGCAGTGGCGACCTGGGCCAGTGTGGTAAGACAGAAGGGAAGAAGGGCTGGTCTGACATCTGGCACCTTCTGCCTGGTCTGCTGGGCTGCTTCAGAGACATGTGACTTCAAGAGGCTTGAGGAGAGCTCTTCTGACCTTCTGGTTATATAGGTCACTTCTATTGCAGAAATACTACATTACACCTGCATTGCATATCTGCACATGTGTTGGGCCCAAATAAGTTAATTTAAATGTACTCTCAACTCTCACTTGCCCTCTTTTCTTAAAGAAATAATGTTTTCCATTCTACTCTCATCTATCTCTAAAAAGCCCCCTATTAATCCTGATATGAAATTGTCTTCTGTTGGCTCACAGATTATCTACAAAGACCATTGTTGTTACTTGCTTTTTTCAAGTGGTTTAGCATGGTTCTTATTTGGAGGAGGTTTCCAGGGGACATTTAAGATATGGAAAGAGGACAATGAAGAAAAGGTCTCTTCAGACTGTGAAAGAGATATCTGAAGTCTCAAATTGTGTGGGTGGATAGGGATGGATGAAATGATGCTGGCTCGGGAAGGTCAGAAGTGGTTTTCCATATAGCGTGCAGGTAAGCTGCAGAACTCCTTGCTGTATATTTCTAAAGGTTTATGTGCCTCAAAGGAGATGTTATGCAAGCTTGTAAAAGAGAAACCTTCTGAGGATTCTGGAATACACAGAAACCACCTCTGGCCTAGGAAGGTGTTGAACCACAAGGGGCTGGAGGTTGAAAGATGATTCAGAGAAATGTTGTACATATTGCCTTGATTTTAGCTGCTTCAGATGCACCTGTGTTCGGGCACTATTGGAGAAAGAAGATACAGACCTTTGTTCTGATCTCACACATTGCTCCTATGGTCATACTCAGAGGATGACAGGAAAATCCATATGGCTGGTGTTATAGACTGGTATATGCATTTCATGGCACCATTCTAAAATTTTCTGAAACAATCTTCAAAAGCTCTCCTAGTTGAGGACATCTTGTATGTTTGCAACTGTGATGCTGTATTTGTTCATTTAGAATATCTCTGTTTCTGTGGTCCACATTACACACACACACACAGAAACATGCTCTATGTCCAGTCTCAGCACCTCTGCTCAAAAAATCAGTTGTGCCAACTGCCCTGGTGATTTCTGTGAGAAAGACAAACAACTCCTGCAAGGGGAACTGACATCTTTTACACAGGACACTAAACAGACATCAGAAAGGGCACACTGCTGTCTGACAGGCTGTTCCACGGACTATCAAAGGCAACTGCCTGCCAGTGCCTTGACCTACTGTACACTTTAGTCAGGCCACGCATTTCATTCATTTGTGATTTCAGAGGTGCTTTTTTGAAGGCAAAAACCTCTTTTCTTGGCTAGTTGCTCTAAACGCAGGACTCTCAGTCTCTGTAGAATACTCCAGTTCTTTTAATGATTTGTGCCCTGTCACTTACAGAGTTCTGTCTTTTTCCCAGCACTGCAATAAAATGATATTTGCCTCTCTTGTGCTTTCTTCCTACTACTGTACTTTCAAGTTTTGTTTTGTTTGTTCAGTGTTGTCTTGATAAATTCAATATTGTTCTTCCTGGTTTCCTCTCTCATCTTTGTCTTTATATTGTTGTCCTGATTTACAAAAATCTGCTTTATTTCTTGAGCTTAAATCTCTATATCTGCCTTCTTATCTCTTGCAGTTGCCTTGTTTCCTCAGATACATCCCTGGCTTTTATCTGGCATCTTTCAGCTTCTCTTGGCAACTTCTGCTAAGTGTCTTCTATTTTCTTCATTTGTAGCATCATTATTCAAGTGGGTTTTACTTGGAGATTTGCTGACTTTCATCAGTCAAGATGGCACACTGGAAGTTATGTAAGCACTGTTTTTTTTTATTTAAAAGCTATCAGGTTAAAATGTGTAAAAAAGAAGGGCGTGAAAAAGAAGGTTGATGGCCAAAGCCATAGAAAAAAAGAACAAATCTCCATATTGCATCAAATCTGTATGTCTTTAAATATCCCCAGCTGAGGGTTTGGCCCTGGCTGTTAATTCATTTATCTTGCTCAGAGACCTATCATCTGTGGAATATTTCAGTCATTTTGCAGCTGGGGAGAGAAACCTGTTGGGGCAGATTTATGTGTCCGTGCAGAGGAGTCAGGATACTGTGAACCTGCCTGTGCCCAGGTGTGCAGCGCTGCGGGTGGAGCTCCTCAGCTGCTTCCCTCTCCCACGGGCAGGTGTGTGGGCAGTGGCTCGGAGGGACGGCTGTTCTGCCAGGGGAAGGGCTACGGGCTGCTGCTGGGAGAAGCTGGTGGCAGACAGCACTTTCTGCCCTGGAGAAGATGCAGGAGAGGGACTGTGTGCTGGTGGGGCTGTCTCTGAGCTCCTCAGCCTCCCAGGGCTGCTTCTGGGCTGACTTGCCACCATCAGCTACTGCTCTCCGGGGGCTGCACCTGGAGGTGTGATCTGAGCCGTAATTTGTTGATGAAAGGGTCTCATAATGCAAAAAGTCTGAGTTACTGACCTCTAGGTCCTGTTAATTAAAGGCTCGTAATCTAGGAGGAAGGAGGACCTGAAAAATCACATTTTGTTCTACATGAGCGTTGGTTTTCAGACGCCACTGCTTTCACATGCTGACACTAGGGGAGACTCCAGACAGACCAGCAGAGTTAACAGACAGAAACCAGCCTTGTAAATCTGAACTGCCAGTTTTTGCAACAATGAACAAAAATGTAATTGTTTAACCAAATGTATGTGTCATAACTTGGTGACCTCAGTGAATATGCTTTAATTAAGTCCTTTTGTTACTTTTCACCCTTTTCCCCCCAAGCAATTCCAAGTTTTTGAAAACAGCCAAACAAAGTCTGTTGTGGTTATTATGTATCTGACAGAACTGTGAATGACCCACAACTATAAAAACACAATACACAAGCTCCCGTCTTTGGCTTTTAGGCAGGACTAGTCGTAGCCATTGCTTCCAGTGTGATGTGCTACAGTCCTACCCTAGGGCAAAGCTGTGTATGAGCTGCTCAGCTACTCTGAGCCTGCACATTTCTCCTGAAATCAGGGGGGATGAGCTGATGCATATCAGTTCAGGATTTGGCCCAAAGACATTTGCTTTTGCCTTGAGAAAGGGACAGTCTGTAACTGTATCATTCACGTTGGAAACCTGGCCTAAAGGCATGAAGCAAAGGAGATTATAGGAGCTGCAGGTGGGATGGAGCTATGGAAGCCCTTCAGACAGGTTTGAAGAAAAGGTTCAGGTGATGTGGAAGATGCAAAATAGGGGTTAGAACAAAAGAAGCAAGGAGAGAATGAGGAATGCATGGGAAAGAAATCCAGGCCAGGGAAATGGGAAGGTGGTGGCAAAGAGCAGGGCTTTGTGGGAGGTGAGGGTTAGCAGAGTGGTTAGGTGGGTTTCCGTGCTGGGCATCAGAGCAGAAAGTGGGAAAAGGTTTGGAAACTGGAATTACTCATTTCCCAGGTGGGATCATAAGGCATAAGAACACCAGGAGGTCCCAGCAAGGTGGGAAGTGGTATGATCTGAGGCAAAGGGCTGAGTGATGTGTGTTTGAGTGGCATTGGTGAAGTGTGTTTGAATTTTCATTGTAGAAGCAGGTGCAGGAAGGATCTTGATTGAACAGGTAATTATTCTGCTTTTGCAGAACTATGAAGAATTTTCTAAACTCCAAAGAGGATCACAGAGAGGTAGACCATTGAAAATAACTAAGTGGATGATCTCATTCCATTATTTTTGACTCCATATACCATTGATAATTAATTTGTCTGACACCATATTGATTTTCTGTCTCTTGTTTCATTGTCAGTGTTTTGTTTGCAATATATAACTGGTAAAGATACAATTAACCCTTATTGCCCTGTTCAAACATATCTGTGCATGGTTAGAAGCACAACATGAATATGATGCCTTGAAATGGTGCTTGCAATGTACAGTAAAATGTTCATGCCCATATAAATGAAAAAAAAAACAACCAAAAACTACAAGAGGGGTGCTAGCATGGATGAAGGTAGAGCCCCCCTGTTTGGGGAACACAGTACATACCTCATAGTGACTTTATTCCTGTTTCACCCATATCTAGGACAAAAGATCTGTACAAAGTATTTCACTGTAGATTTTTTACCTAACTGATTAGCATTTCTAAGGGAATACTTGTGTTCAAGCCAAATCAGGATACTTTGCATTTCTTGAAAGAGCTTCCCTTCTGATAACATGAAAAACCTTGATATGCATACGCTAAACATGTGATTCTATGTTTTTTCTTGGTGGCCTGACACTGTTTTCATTGTCTTAAATGTAAGCTTTCTTGCTCTAGAAAAATTAATTCTGTTTTGAATCTCCAGGATAGCTAGTATGGGTATTTACACACACATTCTCCCTTTGATTGAGGTTTTCACTCCCACACTATGAACCTCAGCCATCAGGAACACCAGTTCTTTTGAGTAATTTCCAACAGAATAACCAAAATGCTAAACCCAAACAAGTAGCAATGATCTCCTGTGCGCCTTCTCCTCTGCACTGTCAGTTCTTCATGGCAGAATGGCTTTGCTTTGCCATCAAAACACACAGAGTCAACTGGAAACAGTCCCAGAGAAGCACCTTCCAGCCACGATGAGAGTGCTCACAATCCTCTTCTCCTCCAGCTGTTCATTCTCCTGTAACTCAGACACCCGGACCTTCCAAAATGTTTAATCCATCTGCAATTTCTCTGACAACTGCCCAAAACTGTCCTTCCTGGCTGCCAACAGCTATCAATATATCCTGGACAAGCTGACTAAACATCCTCCTTCCTCTCATGATACATGCCAGCAATCATGGCCATGAGGTGTTGTCACATCTTGAGACTGCTCCTCCTAGTTTTTACATAACATTATGGTCTAGAGGGAGTGGAGTCCTTCAGTTCATTCTTATTTGTGAGTAGTTCTGTGGTTAGTGTTGGTGTGATTTGTGTTCATGCTGGTATGAGGAAACTGACGTAAGAGCCTGGGCATCTGGGAGGAAGAGCAGGCTCCTAGCTCTGAACTTCCAGCCTCTGAACACATGGGAGTTCAGTCTTAGCCACCAAAGCTCTCTCCTGAAATTCAATGGTCTGTACTTTTGTTGCAGAGGTTGCTTCAGGTGTTATATAAAGCTACTGTATCTATATTTTCTCTTGTTGTCATGGTTCATAGTATGAGGATCATTAGGTTTAGTAATTTCTAATCAGAAATGGACACAAGACACAACTCCTCACTTGAATTCTCTAGGGGACACCTGGGTTTTATCCACTGAAGTTTGTGGAAAGCTACATAGATGGCATTCTGGTAGTGGACACTCTTCCATTTGGGTAAAGCTTGTCTGTGAAGGAAACACAGCCTTACAAAATATCTCCATCAATTAAAATAAAATCCTATGAAGCTAAGGACCATCACAAGCCTTACAGTCTTCCACTCCAAGTGTGAGACATGCTTTGTGACCTTCCTTTATCCAGTATGCAGCAACATGTGCAGACAAAACCAGAAAAAAAAAATCCCTAGGAAAACAAGAGGCCTGGCGCCACATACTCCTTCTCCATGGGGAGATGATGAGAGAACAAAGAACATGTGATGAATGTGAGACACATCTCCTAACGTGATGTCCTCAGATACTGAGATGGGCAAGTATCCAAGTTTTGACAGGACAGAAAGACACCTGAATTTCTGCGATGGATTTCAATGGAGAGCGAAGATGATGGGGTGAGTGTTTTGGTGCCACGGTGTTCTTGCAGTGAATGTTCATGGATCATCAAATTTAGTGGTTAGTATAGACATGTTCTCTTCTGGACATCTCATGGCATTCCTGCCTTTATTAAAATCATGTGTTGTACTGCTGTGCTTTTTTTTTAATTTTATTCTTCCTTGTATGTAGAATGTCCTAGTTTGACTGCTGGTCCGGTGGCTATTTTCCAGGAAAACTGTTTTGTAACAGCTGGCGCATGTTCCTTGACGTTGTCTCATAGACTATCAGAGTTGAAAGTCTGCCTGTAATCATGTAATGGAGACAGGGCATGTTTTTAACTTACATAGCAAGGCTGAAGCTCTGACAGCAAATATCACTTTCCCTACAGAGAAAGCTATAGATAGGCAGAAAGAAAAAATAATTGTGACCAAAGGAAGAAATTCTTCAGTTCTGTTTCCACATTGAGTGACTTGAAGTCTGTTGGTACCTGATGTGACTACTTGCCTGTGGGAGATAATTTTCACATAGAAGGATTAATAATAACCAATTCCAATACTTCCCAAAATTAGGAGCTGTTTTCAGCAGGGAAAACAAACTTCTTTGTTGATTTTTGGAAGTGGAGCTGTGAAGAGAATCCTCCTGGAAATTAAACTTCAGATAACAAACAGCCATCATTTAATACAGTCTCATGTAAATCACTCAGGGAGAACTGAAATGATAAAGTGTTTTTGGAATTTTCTGCCCATAACCATCAAATCCATCAGATCCAATCTTCAGCTATTGTAGTACTGTAAGAATAGTGGAACGTGATACTTTTTACAGGTTCTGAAAACCTGACTTTGTGATTTTTCAGGGTGTACAGGAGAGAGTAGTTCACTGGACAAGTGACATATTCAGGGGAAAAACAATTGATGGATTTCTTTGTCCCTCTGAGTCTTGCCTCAGTTGCTGGGGTTTGTGGGGATGTGTAATGGGAAAGCCGGGAAGGGTTGTTGGTTAGCACAGGAGCCGCCTGTATCCTTCCTTTCTTCATCTGATCCTTCTCACATGATTTACATTGTTCTAAAAGGACAGGCCAACAATTCAGGACACAGCAGCTTCCTTGTTTATCATCTTTTTGAATTTGAGTTGAGAGAGGGCAAGTTCTGGCCTCAGAAGGCTGAGCCTAGCTCTAGTTGCTTTCCTATTGCAAGCTGTCCTTGCAGTCTGAGGCTGAGAATCAGAGGCTCAGCTCACCATAACACTGCTGGACAGGCATGTCCTGCATATCCAAATCTGCTCATCACATTTGCTTGTATGGGTGTCCTCAGCCCATCAGTTTTGTTCTCTTGTGTTTCATCCTCCCCTGCAGAAGACAGCTGGCTTTCTGGGTGACATCTTCAACTAGATACCTGCTGAAATGAGACATGCTGTTCTAGCAAAGATCCAGTCTTTGCCTAGTGTAAAGATTCAATCTGGAAAGTGGACTCTAAGGCACATAATTAAAAAGGAAGTTGAAAATTATTTAAACACGAGTCTTAGCAGGGGAAAGCTGTAATGTGAATGTGTGTTTTAGCTCACTGCAAATATTTAGTGGCTGTAGATACATGGAACGAATCCGTTGGCTTGGCTTCCTCTTGGAGGTGGGTGCCTTGATATGGTGCGTGAGCTGCACTCTCATTTGACATGTAGGAGGACGTAACCCTGCTGAGCTGCAAAAAACGGGACATGGTAAGCAGTAGGATAGTCGCCTGCCTTCTTGCAGTCAGCATATTTGGGTTCATTATCAGCTGGGCTTATTATGTCAGGTTTAATGTTTTGCTAACTGCAGCTGACTGGAGTGTGGCTGGCTTAGCAGGCTGGCAGAGTGTTCATGTCTGCCCACATACAGCATATAGACATGCTTCATTGTTCCTATGCTGTGAGGAGGTTGGTCTCAACAGCAAAGTTAATTCAAAATATTGGAATTTTCAGTTGTAGATAATAAGAAATGAAAGTGTTAGATTTTGTGTCACAGTGTACAAAAACACTATGGGAAAAACATCCTGCATTGTTCCTGCAGATCAAAACAAAATAAACAACAAAACAAAGGCCTGCAGAAGCCAAAGGAGCTGCTGGAGAAAAATGTGAGATCCACTTTAAAGAGAAAAAAACCCCAATAAGTCAGTACAGCACTAACAGATAACACAGAAGGTGGCAAGTAACATTTCTCTTCAGAACCCCAGACAATGCCTTCTCTTTTAGAGCTGTTGTCATTTCATTTGAAGGACATTAGTACCTTCATCTTTACTGCACTCATGGGAAGAAAGGAGAATAGGCAGCACCTAGAAGTTATATTTCCCTGAAAGGAAGTATTAAGGTTTATTAGGTAAGCTAAAAAGGTGAACTAAGAGTGAAGTGGTGTCCTTGGTGTTTGATGTTCAAGCACAAAAAGAGAGAGAGCCAAAGCAGTGCATAGTTCAGGTTTTAATCCTTCCTACACATACTGTGTCTTTCCTAATGTGCTTTTTGCTGTACTTAGCATAGCAACATTAAATGTGGTTAGCAGAATTTTCTTATAAGCTTAAAATTCTCATCAATTATATAACTTAACACTGCTTCATACCAAGTTCTTTCTTTTATAGTTTTTGTGAGCTTCTAACTTGCTTGGAGAATTAAGGTGTTTTCTTCTGGGTTTAAGAGTTACTTTTTTCATGCCAGTATTGTACAAAGTCTTGTGTTTACCTTGCAGGCATCTTGATGTTGGTGCCAATGCAATTTATTCTTGTGATGATAAGAGACTGGCTTGTACGTGGTTCTTCTGTTAGCAGGGTGTTTTGAAACTCTGTTCTGATGTTAACTGGTTGGTTGTCTGCTATGTTCCTTTCCACATCCTGCTGACTGAGTTGCAGTACTACCTTCATGTTAATGTCCTGAGTTTGTAATAAGTGTGTATCTGTGATATTTGTGAATAATATACCCAGACACTGCTGTGCTACATGATTGAAGCTTTATCTGATCAACACACGCATCTTCCTCACAAATATATTATTTCTCCTGAGATTACATTTGATCCCAACAGGGTCTCCTGATGGTAGTTTTGAGATGATGCTAGTTCATCAGCTATTGTGTGCTTTGAACTTTGGAATTCTCGATTTTTTGTCTTACTTATCCTTTTACTGTGGGTTCTAATAAAGCTTTTACAACCAAGGGACTATAGGCATGCATCCATGCATTTAGATATCAACCTAGTAAGACCTTATGTGGGAGACAACTTCTCTGTCTTTTCTTTTCTCATTGAGGTTTTCTGTAATAGGATGGAAATTTTTTCCTTTCTCTACTTGACCAGCTTTCACATTTCCTGCTAAATTGCACAAACTCATTGCGAACAAACTAGTGTCTATTGTCTGAAATTACACAGCGTGGGATAACATCCATGATGAAATGCTTTACTGCTTTGTTTGGGATGGTCACTGTGGTTGTGTCTGACAGTTTGTCTCATTTCCAGGAGGACGGTTTTATATTAAACAGTTTAGCATGAGCGTATCCCTTGTTTTGACCCAATCGCTTTTTCTCGAGATGCTGCTCTCTGCAGTGCCCTGGCCAAACTCCGAGTCAGGGAATAATTTTCTGTCTATAAAAATCCCTCTTGAAGTTACAAATAATCAAGTCCTAAAGACTCCCAAATTCAAATTGTCAGGTTGAGGAAATATCAGCTTAAGATAAGAAGAAGAAAGCCTGAGATGTTTGTTCCTTTTTCTATTCTTCTAAATTTTGACGAAATAGAACTTTGTTTTTTACTTAAAAAATGGAAAATGTTTTGGAATGCTGAATATGTTTCTCCTGTTTTTTTGATATATCCTATGTTTCAGGCAGCTGTTGGGGCGTGTATCTCACAAATCAATCTGTATTTCTATAATGAAAAAAGATGTTATGATATTGAACTCTTACACCATCCTTTAATGAATTATCAATTTAAAATAACTTTGTTTGTTTAATTGACATTTTGATCAAAAGTTCTTTTTTTTTTAAGTATTGATCAAAAGACGAAAATACTCACTTCTCATTTCTTCAGTTTTCACCAATGGAAATGAGATTTTGTTTCCATGTAAATCCTTTAAAAATAAGATTTTATCAGTTTAGTTGTTGCATAACTAAAATTGCCCAATCATCTCCAATATTCAAGTAAAATATTTGCAAAATGTCTGCAATGAAGAAGGAAGGTATGATTTATCAGCAACATTTGGCTTGTATTTGAGCAAAGATGCCTGTTTATCAAGACTGCATGGAATCCCAAGTCACTGGGGAAAAAAAGAAATAGACACACACACACACAAAACCCCACAACACAACAAAAAACCTGAAACAAATGCATATTGGCAGGTTCATGAGAATGAAAAGGGAAGTAGGAAATTTAAGTATGTATCGTACTGTATGGAACAAAATATTTAAAGGTTGACATGTTATTTTTTGGAACGAGAAAAATGGAATTAGTGACAAGTCCCTTTGAGATCCTTTGGGATGGAAGATGGCACATAGTGGCAGGATGCACATTATTTGCTGTATTATTATAATCTTTCTAATTGTTCAGAGAAATAAAATGTACTTTGCTTGCCATCCTGTCCCTCAAATTTCCATGCCCTCTTAGAATATGCATTTGAACAGTATAAAATGATGTTTTGGCAAGCCCTGTTGAAGATAATTACACAGACACTTTATTTAGGTCAAAGCAACTGGGACTGCAGTTTCTTCTTCCAAGTTCCTAGAGATTGTTATTTTTGCAGAGGGGTCATCTACATAACTTAGAAATGAAGAGGCCCTTGCATTGTATATTAGGCTTTTTATTTTTTTTCTTCCTCTTTGCCTTTGATCTGCATAGAATGGGGAAAACCTCCTCCAGTTTGAATTTCAGAATTACATGAATTCTGAGTTTAGAGAATCACAGTGTGCTGGGAAGAAAAGGGAGAGCTGGTTTATCTTCTATAATGCTTTCTATACAAAAGGAAGGAAATATCTTAACAGCATGTTGCAACAATAAGTGCGTTGTGCGTGCGTGTGCACATGTGTGTATGAGTGCACGTGTGCTCATGCCTCCAAGTTTGTGGTTGGAGTTGGAACATCGAGACCAACTAATAAATAAAGCTCTGACGGGTTGTGTTAATCATTGCTACTCTTGGAAAACCACTTTCATAGGTTTTAATTTGTAAATCTCATGCCTTACTTAGATGTTTAGAGCTCTCCTTCTGGGGAAACATTTTGTAAACCACATGTGTCATTTATTTTCTGTAAACAGAGGAGGAGAATTTTTGGGTTCTCCACATTTACAAGGTAAATTTGCAAATTTGCAAAAGCCAGTTCCAGGCTATGGACTAAAAGTTGCAATTACTGATGCATCCTAAATAGAGCATGAGGCTTGGTTTAAAATAAAATTGCCAGTAAAGTAGAAAACTTGTGTGATGTGCAAGCATAGTAAAAGCTACAGCAATTCACACATCATCCAATTCAGTGATGTTCCGGAAGTGGTGGATTTGGCTCACACCTTTTCCATGGTAAAGTATTGGCTCAAGAGTGATGGGATGTCATATGTGTTGATAGTTTCCAAATAAATTAGAGAACTATGATCTCTTCATGTGTTTCCACTAGCTGCCTATCTGATGTGTTCCATATAAAATTATTAATTAGCAGGACATCATGGGCATAACTCCCTTAGTGCCTGACATTACAATAGATAATTTCCCTTATTTTTATATAGGCCTTATAGAATACCTGTATACTTATTCGTATCTATAAAAGCATAACTGTATATTTTATGTATATGTTATTACTTCTGTATTTGTAAAAATAATGTATTTATATGTTAGCTCAGAATATTTCTTTATAAATATAAAACATCAGAAAAGCTTCTGTTGTCTTGAGAGTACAAGTAGAAAACGTTTTTTTTTTTAATTGCCACAAAACTCCAAAAATCCTTCTGTAAAACTGCAGCTGTGTGGTGCTCTTTGGCTGATAGCCTGTGCTATGGAGGGATGGCAGCAGGCTCCTGCTGTTACATGCTAAATGAGTCCTTCCTTGGCTCAGTGCTGGAAGAATATTCTCCTTCAGTCATATATACATTTATATATATATTCATTTTTGGAAAAGAATGGAAGCTTTCTTTATTCAGAAACAGAGAAATGTAGCATATTAGCAATTAACTTCCTTCTCCAAGTGATAGAGGAGTCAATGAGCAGAGGTGCTATGCTGGGCCTTGTTCTCACCAACAAGGAGAGACTGATGGGGAATGTGAAACTCAAGGGCATCCTTGGCTGCAATGACCATGAAATGGTGGAGTTCAAGATCCCTAGGGCAGCAAGGAGGTTGCACAACAAGCTCACTACCCTGGACTTCAAGAGAGCAGACTTTGGCCTCTTCAGGGATCTGCCTGCTAGAGTACCATGGGATAAAGCCCTGCAGGGAAGAGGAGCAGAAGAAAGCGGGTTAATATTCAATGACCAGCTCCTCCAAGCTGTGGAGTGGTGCATCCCAACTAAGAGGAAGTCGGGGAAAAATGCCAGGAAGCCTGCATGGTTGAGCAAAGATCTCTAGGACAAATTCAAACACAAAAAGGAAGCCTACACAGGGTGAAAGCAAGAACAGGTAGCCTGGAGGAATACAGAGAAATTGTATGAGCAGCCAGGGATCAAGTTAGGAAAGCTAAAGCCCTGGTAGAAATAAATCTGGCCAGGGATGTAAAGGGCAATAAGAAAAGATTCTATAGTTATGCTGGTGCTAAAAGGAAGACTAAGAAAAATGCGGACCCTCTCCAGAAAGAAATCAGAGACCTGGTTACTTGGGATATAGAGAAGATTGAGGTACTCGATATAATTAATTAAGGATACCTTGGTGTGCTTTTTTTGAAAATACATGTACCACAGGAATGCTGAGTTCTATAACATCTCATGTTACTTGTCTTCAGAATTGCTTTCCATTCTTTATTTCCTACCTTATGATAGATGTAGAAGCAGAGGGATCATCTAAGACCAAAAGGAAAAGAAGAAAAGGAAAAAACTTTGCTAAGATAAAGGAAGTCGGTACAGTCCTTTATTTACTCAATCAGAGGACTATATGGCTGTCCTGTGAAGTGGAATCATTTAATTAGGAGATGGTACAAGTATTCAGCCGAAGTGCTGCAGTTAAGTTCTGTAATTGCCACATGGAGCATCAACTGTGTCTTCTTGTATGCTGTCTGCTCCTATAAGATTACATCAGTATGATCTATTGTGCCATCAATATTACTTCGCATTTTCAATGGGAACTCCAGTGAGACTCTGCAACCTTGTCAGACTACTGAATGACTTGAAGTTGAGTTGGTTACAATAGTATCAATTATTATAAAGGAAAATTATTAAAAGTTTTATCTGCCAAAATTAACTTTGGAATGTCATTCAATTAGTAGCTTTGATTGAAGTACCCCAGGATCTAGAGAGACTGTGTTTTAAGTGGGCAAATGAAATGCCGTGGTGGTAACTGCAAAGTAGTTGTATAAAGAAGGAATCCCCTGTGAAATCCTTGTCTGTTGATGTCCATATATCTATGGACAGGATGGCACAGGCAACCAGAAATATTTAAATCATTTGCGAGAGTCGTTGAAAAAGGATCAGCTCAAGGAAGATAAAGGGAATATTAGGAACAATTAGGTAAATAGTAGAGGAAAAAATCCTGCATGTTTATGACATTTCTGTATCTTAAATACTGAATGCAGTTATGGTTATCCTGTCTCAAAAGGGACAAAGATACCTGGAAGTGGTAGTGAGGAATGTGATGTGTTTTACCAGATGCAAGAAGGCCTTCCATACTCTGTAGAATGGAAAGGGAAAGAGTTGGAAGTCTTAGCTTGGAAAAGAACTCAAGGGATATGACAGAAGTCTGTAATATAACTAACGTTGCAGAGAATGTGATTAGGAAAGGATTAGGCTCTGTTTTTCACAATCCAGTGGAATTATTAGGTTTAAAACAAATAAAACTTCCATTTTTGTACAGTGCATAATCAAATCAGAGAATAGAAAAAGTAAAATATAAAGTAAAATAGTGAAAAGTAAAAATGAGTTAATAAAAGAATTAGACATATTAATCGAAGTCCAGTGGTGGTTAAACCATATGTATCAGAAGTAAACTGCTTCACAGGGTCTCTAAAACTGGTTG
This sequence comes from Nesoenas mayeri, assembly GCF_963082525.1. Taxonomy (NCBI): domain Eukaryota; kingdom Metazoa; phylum Chordata; class Aves; order Columbiformes; family Columbidae; genus Nesoenas; species Nesoenas mayeri. The sequence goes on from NC_137548.1 coordinate 14,080,479, forward strand.
AGGGAAGCTGGGAAGACAAATCGGAGACAAGGCCCAGCCTGGAGCTTCTGGAGCATCCCTGATGCTTGTCCAGACATGCATCACTGGGCACAGTCTGGGTAGATTGTCATCTATACCAGGACGGGATTTGTGTTCTTATGTCTGGTGTTTAGAAATCTTATACTAGATTTATGTTATCATTTTTATTATTTTTTTTTTTTTTACCACTTTGAGACCTTCTGTGTACTGCTTTTCCCACCATCTTAGGTCCAGTTGAACAAATCTGGGAGACAGCCCCTGTGCTAATGGGGTTTCAGTATAAAAACAAGCTGTGGGAAAGACCATGGCTATCTGGAGAAGTGACTTGCCCTTGCTCACACAAGCACTGAGTGCTAGTCAGGAACAACTTTATCTATCTGTGGTGAATTCTTGACCTTGTTAAAATTAATGTCATAAAAATCTTTGGTTCCAAAAAGAGTTAGCTCTTCACCCTTTGTAATGAAAATTCTGTAGACATTAGTTAGTACACTGTATTCTGAATTATGATATATATTAGAATAGGCTAGTCCAGGCTAGAAAAGTAATTAGAGACTGCTCTTTCCAATTAATGGAAGCCTATTTACCTTACCTTCAGAAACTCTGAACTGCTTCCATCACTGTGCATGATACTTATCACAAGCTGCCTTGGTGATTATCCAGTAAGGAGCTGCAACTTTGAACTCACAGGGAGCTCTGAGAACCCAGGAGATGTAGGAGACAGTGTGCATCTAGCAAAAGCAGTTTTAAAATAAGTTAATCCATTTTTCAGGTATGCAGATTCCTGTCCTACATGTTGGTGCTCCAAGTCTCACTGTGTCTAAATCTTCTACCTGCACAAGTTAACTTCAGTATGGAAAACCCCTGGGGAATATAGCAGTGCCTGTGAAAGGGGGACCTGGATGTTCTTGATTATGAGATGTATATCTCAGATCGAGTAGGAATGGTTTTAATCCAGATTATGACATTTGTATTCTTTTAAAGTTAGCCTGCATAAGGGAAAATTTATTAGCATCCCAAATCTATGGTCCAAAAATTATTTTCTATATTAAGATTAAAATCTTCAAGTTAATTTTATTTTTTTTTCCTTGGTTTGCTTATTCCTTATGATATTTCTCTTGTCCCAGTGCATGTAATGAATAATAATCTTAAGTCTTCAAAATAACAATAGCACTTGGATTTTCTTACACATTAACTGGACTACATTTTTTGAACACATGCTAGAGATTTGTAGCCATATCCTTGTGAAAACTCAATCAAAGGAGCTTTGTTGATTTACACAGTCTGAAGATTTTTCTCTGTGTTCTGGGCTTTGCTGCTAGCCCCAGATTTCATGCTACAAGAAACCATGAGAGTTTCCGCCATCACTGTATAACTGGCTCTATGCTTCCAAAAGCCAGGGGAAGGAGAAATACAGATGATCTGGAGAATATTAGTAGTAGAAATTGGTCATACAAAGTGCAAAGTACTTCACTTAGGACACAATAACAAGAATTTCTGCCAGAAAAAGGAGACTCATTTAGACAGAAGACATGTCTGCGTCTCAGACATTGCAGACTAACACAAAGAGATCTACCTGAGCCATTTGGCAATGATGTGGCTGTGAAAAAGGCAAATGAAATCCCAGGTAAGACATACCTAGTAAAATAGCAAAATATTATCAATACTGCATCTGGAATAGGATGTACAATGCAGTTCTCTGCACTCTTCCTGAGTAAAGAAAGATTAATTTAAATGGGGGGAAATTGTATGAGTGAATCTACTGGGAAGACAGGGAAACAATCTGTCTCAGGAAAAGAGATGGAAAAACTTGTCAAGAGAAGCTGCTGTCCTAACTCTGCCCACTTTCCTGAGAGCATTCTAACTTCTCAGGCAAAAATGGTATCGGTATCACCCAGACCACCATTCTGTGTTCAAACAATGGCTGAGAGCTACATGTAGACCCTTAAAACAATCACTTCTCAAGTCCTTTGATATTTCACAGCTTGCTTTCTCACAGATGAATTTTAATACATCTGTCAGTCTTCTTTAGGTAGGAAAAGTAGCATACAGTATGCAACACTGAAAGTATTTCCTACCCGCTCTCCATATGGATGCTGTCAGAGTAAGCTGCTTCACTTAAAGATATTCTTAGTGGGAGCATAACAGCATCCGCGTGAAGATCGAACACGGGATTAATTCTCCCTAACGGTAGGTGCCTAAGGTGCTTCACATACAAGCCTAGTTGTATCCAGAGGGCAATCAGATCTTAGGTGGATTGAAACACCCTGGAGGGATGTCTCTCTCTTGACTAAGCAGTGTGATTTGGCACTCGGGGTTGGTGTCTCAGATGGTGTCTCTGTAATATCTCATAGGTGAATCTCTCTCCCTTTCGTGCAGAATTGTTGGTGTGCTGCAAATTCTTACCTCAATGTGAAGCAATGTCAAGATGAAGACGAGGCCAGCATCAAAGAACAAAATCAGTGGTTGCCTTGTCACTGATTTGAAGGCAAGAGGATTTGGTTTAAATTAACATTCCTACCCAGAGTATGGCTGCTTAAAATGTATATCTTACCATGAATCCCTTCCTCTCAGGGCAAGAAGATGGTAGTTAACTGGTTCTAAGTTTGTTTACTGGTCGCTTCTACATGATTAATTCAAGCCTCTGAGGAAGAATTACTTCCAGGTTGACTTTTCCACTGGTTGGAATCTCTCCTGTCAGGATTATGAAGCTGTCTCCCACACAATTTAAAAATCTCTTTGATGTAACCTGTATCTTGCTTTAGCTGCACGGCAAATATCTGGGAAATTAAACTCTCCGATGGGGAGAGTATCCTGTGGTTACAAGTATCTTGAGAGCTGGTCCAAGAATTATAATTCTTGCTTTCCTCCAGTCTTGGTGATCTATAGCATTTACCTCCTGTAGATTCCTCTTTGATTTTCATTCCTTTTGTCTTTATCCAAGAATTTCACTACCTTATTCTCCATTTTCATATTGTCGTCTGCTGGCATTGGAGAAGTTTTTCACATACAAAACCATCCCTCCTCTGTCTCTTCCCATTGTATCTTTTCTATATAAATTGAACCTGTCTGTACTGATATTCCGGTTATGAGAATTATTTTACAAGGTTTCACTTGCACTCATATTTTCAATTCTTTAGTGATATTTCTAGTTATTCTTGCTTGTTTCCCATACAGAATTTCCATTCACATAAAGCCACTTTATGACTTCAGTACTTTTATTATTCATCTTCTATTTCAGAGCCTCAACTTCTGTCTTATTTTGTGTGTTGAAAGCACACTCTGGATTCCTTGGGTTAAGTAAAAGCTTTTCATTTCAGCTTATTTTTAAACCAACATAACAAACCAATTTTGCACCTGAGAAGTTGTCACTCTATCTGTTTTACCAGAGACCATCTAAGCAAAGAAGCCATCTCTCATCACAGAAGATGGCTGAATACCCTTTGATTCTAAAATCTTCATGCTGTGGGAGAACATAGTGATTGGTGTCTCATATCTGTCTTCACTTTTCTTTGTCAGTGCATTCTATTGGAAGACTCTGAGAAAAAATCACCTGGGTTGATTTCAGCTTCATTTCTTTCCCTATTTCTTTTCCTTGATCTCTGAGGAGGTCTTTCATCCTCCCTAAACAAAATTATAGCTGTTCCTTAAGTCAGAGATTGCTTATCAGGAAAAAACACACACACACACACACACACACACACACACACTTCCCTTCTAAAGAAATAAATAAATAGAATAAAACTAGATACATATGGAACAAATGTTTCACATTTCTTCAGTTATCAGTATGCTAATGTCCATGCTCTGCAGTATCGCTGTGGAAATACTGCAGTATTACTGTGGAAACAGTGATGTGGGTTATTAAAAGAGATGATCCGTTGTCAAATGATTGCCAAAAAAAAAGAGGGGTCAATTTCTTTATGATTCTTCCTATTAAAAAGAACAGCAGAAAACTGAAAGTCCAAGCTGATTCAAATTGTTGCAGATTTTGAAGGCTGAGCTCACAGCATCATAATAAAATTGCAGCCCCAGCACTCCGGGAAACATTCTTGGGCTGTGTAGGATCGCTGAAGGGATAAGCAGAAATATTATTTGTATTTTAACAGATAAATGTCAGTTAGCTGCTTTCCTGTTTTAACAGGGAATTTGAATTATGATTCCTGAGTTTTTGTGAGGTTGGTTCACTTAGCAGCACTCTTTGATATTTGTGAAATGCCAGCTTTCTATGAATATAGGAGTTTGGCAAAGAACGAGAGAACTATTCATTAAAATTCAAAAGTACATAAATGACAAATAAGGAAGTAATTTAGAGGATGTATTTGGCATGTGGGGTATGGAAACTAACCAAGTAGCCTACTGCAACTTTGACTATATTTGAAGTTCTGTGTTTAACTCATCCTTCTGATCCCAGGCTGCCTGGAGTCTGCAGAGGAAGTGTTTCCAGTCCTGTGAGAGGCACCAGGTGTGCTTTGTACCCAGGTCAAGGGATGGCCTCTAGACATTCATGAGGCCATGGGAAAGGCTGAAGAGCTGGGCCATCTGCTGCCTGTGCTCCATGGGCTTGATGGAAAGTGACAACACTGACGTAACCAAATGACAAATAAGGTAAATATAAGTGATGTAACTAAGAGCTTTTTTTTTTGTATCTATTGCCACATGAGGCCAGGAATGGGAGTTGTCCAACTGATGGCAATTTTTTCTCAAGAAAGGACAAAGGCAACACAATGTTGTATTTCCACAAGGATTAGAAGAGCTTGCTCTGTCTCTGCTGTGCTTAGAGCTGACCTGGCTTTGAAGATCATCTTGAGCAGGCCAACTTAAGGAGGGTTTTTGCCTTGCCTGAGCTAGAAGTCCAGGATGTTGAACATTCATTGCTATTTGTACTTGGAATAGATAGATGAAACCTATATTGGGATCACCTGTATGTGTCAACTGCGCTGTTGACATGTGGAAACAGTAATTTGTACTCAAACTCATGTAGTCTACCAGGCAAAAAGCATCTCAGAGACATCAAAACTTCCTTTGCACGAGCAATTATCTTTGCATGCCACAATGATTGTGCCGACTGCATCTCAGAGCTGTGTTGCTGCCTGGAGTTTGCAAACATGCCTTAGCTCCCTTTTCACAGGCAGTTGCTTTCATGGGAAAAAGCTAATGAGTTCAGAGGCAAGGTTTGAAAATATGCAGTACCATGAAAAAATATTGCAGAAGACAGCAACCCTAATCACAAAGAAAGTGAAATATCAATCTATTATTACTTCTGATAAGCTCATTGGTACACACTAAAGTCAGGAATTACCTTTACTTGCTTGCATGCCATTTTAGGGTACACAAACTGCACGGTAACTTCATTGTTCACAATGGTAATTAAGTCACTACATTATCTCATCACAGTGAGTCACTTAACTGGCATCACTGCTGCAAGATGGGAAAATTTACCAAGCTGGAAAATTATGGGTCAGATTAACTCCTAGTGTAACATTCAGAAGTATTATGCCCTGAATACATTTGGCCCACCCTTTATAAATGAGATTGTGTTTAATGTGCTTCGGAGAGGAGATGAATCAGACGGCCTGTTTGAAACAGAAAAAAAAAAAGAAAAAGAAGAAAAAACCTGTCTCATGCTTTTAGTTTGCCCATTCCTTAGGGGAAATGGCTCTTGAAGTTGTGGAAATAATCCCTTGTTTTTCCAGAAAAGGCCTACCTGCAGCTTCAGCAGTAGATCACCAAGAGAATGTATCTTCTGTACCAGGTCATAGGAGTTCAGTGCAGAGTTGTACAGTAGAAAGAGCATGCCTGCAGTCTCTTAAAGACATCAGACTGCTGCAAGTCAGCCATGCACATGGCCCTGAAGGGATATCTACAAGGTACTTAGAGCTATAACATCACTTGCAAAGGTCTGAGATGGGAATCGAGTCTAAAATATACAATTACATTTGAGACATGTTTTAAACAGGCCATGAATATCTGCTTTTGAACCCCACCATGACTGAATTTTCCTTTTAACTGTTAAAAATCTTTTTAAGAAGAAGGAAAACAGAAACTGTTGATACTGTAATATCTTTTACTGATGACTTGCGTTATCCCTGAGTGACAGCTCCTTAATTCAGTTGCTGGAAAATATGGACATCATGCCCAGGTAAACATTCATTAACTTTTCTTGACAGCCCTTTTTAAATTAAAGAAAAAAAAAAAAAGGCACTGCAAGTGGTTGCCAAATTTGGCAGCTCTGATCTTGTCCTGACTCTCAGCCCAAGGGGCGTTTACCAGATTTGGTTTCCGAGGACACTGGTGTGCTCAAAGCAAAGTGGGTGCTGCTGCCCCTGACAGGATGGGGGCTCTGGTGGCCACCACCACGGTGGTGTTCCCAGGTGGGAAACATGTGGAGCAAAACCCCTGGGTGGGTGCAGAGTGATGCTCTTGGGTTTGAGTTTTGTGGAAAGAGTTAAGTGTTCAAAGACGAGGGTTCAGGGAAGGAGAGTCTGAGCCTGTTGAACTTGTTTTTCTCTCCCCCAGAGCTGCCCAAGTTTACAGTCTGTGGCGCTATCTGTAGAGCTTCAGACAGCCATAAAAGGGAGGCAGAGAGGTTCCCTGACAAAAGCCTGAAACCCTGGTATCTCTTTTGTTTTCACCCTCGTCTATGGCCACTGACATTACTCCCTTACACCACGGATGGATAATAAGCCCCCTTCTCAGGAATAGAAAAGCTCTTATACATTTTAATGTGACCTTAGACAGTGCTTTTCAGAAATCACAGGCACATCTGACTACACTTGAGGTTGAATTGAGCTAATGGCATTCACCTCATCTTTAGATGCAAAATTGGAAGATAAAAAGACCTTGATGTGAAAAGGAAAGGGGGGTTGTGGGGAGCAGGGGTGGGGGGAAGAGAAGCAGATTAGAGATATTGCTTAAAAATCTTATGATTGCTAGCTGATAACGAAATGTCTCCTTCTCTTTCTAAAAACCCTATGGGCTTGCAAGATGTCCTTGCACTTTTATTTTTAATGATAGAATCTTTTTATTCCCTGGCCAAGGAAATTTCAATGTTGCTGCATATGTGGCCAGGAGATATGTTGACCTTTAGCAAATCTTATTTTTAAAATCAGATGGAACAGTTATTGCAATATTCCAGCCCTGTAAGATTAAAAAAGAGCTTTCTTCCTCTGTAATCAGACGTGGATTAAATTTATTAAAGGTGCAGTATCTCTTTTTTAAATGACACTTGCCAGTCATACTGAATTCTAATAAGCCATTTGAAGATTTTGTATCCTCCTGCCTTTTTTTTTTTTTTTAAAGCTGAGACCACGGCATTATAAAAAGAGTGGGATAACTTATTTGGCTAGCAAAGAAACTTGATGTTAACAGGAGAAGGGCAGCACACAAAAGAAAGCAGCTGAAACATTAATGAATTATAATGCTGAGCAATGAAACATGCAAAGGAGCGTGCAATGAGGAAATTCAATGAGGAAAACACAATTGAAAGACCAAAGTAAGTCTACTCAGTGAAAAGGTGCAACTAGCAAAGAAAAAGGCTTAAAAAATCAAGTGGTGAGTTGGTTATAATAATTTTAGCACTATTCCTGAGCAGAACTGTCTGCCTGTTCACTGCATATGCCCATTTGAGAATGCGAGACCAGTCAGTCCTATTTGAATGTGTTTGTATTTTTTAAGTACAAAGGGTTGCTCTGGGTTGTCCAAAATATAAGTAAAGCTACAATCCTTTCTCTTAGAAGTGTACAGACTGACTAGATGGGTTCCTTGGCACTGCTGAAATTTTCAAAGCAAATTTAGGCAGTTATTCAGCAGCTTCTATTGAAGTGAATCTATTTTGAGTCTTCCTTGAAAATCTTAACCTCTAAGTGCGGGTGCAAAAACACGGATGGCACAGGAAATACGAAGTGTACAAGGACACTCAGCAGAAGTTTCTTGTTAAGCATATACATCCTTTCAAAATAATTAGTAGAGCCCTAATTAGGGACCTGATCTATGCTCTTTGATTGTGCCTATCAAGGAAGTCTTTCTGTCTGACCTTCCCAGTCCTACTTAGCCAAAATTTTTGATGGTTCTGAGAGCTTCTTTTGCAGAATCCATCCGGATGTGTGATAATCACGGTGGCCATCCTCATGGCCAAAAAGGAAAATTCCAGTTTTGCACCACTGTGTGAAGAGCCCTGTGTTGCTGGAAGTGGTGCAGCCCAGGGCTCTGCCAGGCGTCTCGTTCAGGATGGAGCTGCAGGTGCACCAGTGTCACTGTCCCTTCTGCAGCAGCCTGAGGAGAAGCCGTCCAGTGCCAGGTGCTGTCAAAACACCTTCTAGTATCCTACTCGAAACTTCCCAGCTCTCTTTCTGGTTTCTATCGCTTATTACCCAGGAGATGCCCATTATTGGAATTATATATGATAGCGTGATACGTAGAGCCAAATGTATCCCCAGGGTAACTTTGCTGACACTAGTAGATTAGCATGTGTGATAAATTTGGCCATTCCCATGGTGCAAAACCTCTTCTTTTTATCCTTAAATAAACATTAATTAAAAACTTTACATACATAAAATATATGAAAGGAAAAAACAATGCCCAACTGCTCCTGCATTAACATCAAGAATATCACAACAGCAAAAGTTAAAAAATTAAGTAATTCAAGCTAGTCTGGAAAATTGAAGCATCAATGCCAGCTAACAGGAGATGAGAATTAACTACCTGAATGCAATTTGTTAGTCGTATTGTTCCCTTATGATTTTTGTTATACATAGGAAAACAGTTCTACTTAAATTGTGTGATTTTTTTGAACCCAGATGCTGTAGGAGCCTTAAAACTTTAAATCAAAATATTTTATCTCTTTCTTTCTTTCTTTCTTTCTCTTTCTTTCTTTCTCTTTCTTTCCTTCTTCTTTCTTTCTTTCTTTCTTTCTTTCTTTCTTTTTCTTTCTTTCTTTCTTTCTTTCTTTCTCTCTTTCTCTCTTTCTTTCTTTCTCTCTTTCTCATTTCTCTCTTTCTCTCTTTCTTTTCTCTTTCTTTTCTCTCTTTCTTTTCTCTCTTTCTCTCTCTCTTTTCCTTCCTTCCTTCCTTCCTTCCTTCCTCTCTTTTTCTCTCTCTTTTTCTCTAACTCCTCTCCTCTCCTCTCCTCTCCTCTCCTCTCCTCTCCTCTCCTCTCCTCTCCTCTCCTCTCCTCTCCTCTCCTCTCCTCTCCTCTTTTTCCCTTCTTTCTCCTTTTTTCTTTTCCACTCTGCTGTAGCAGATGGGAGTGCCTAACATTAGGCCCGTGTTCTTGTCATAATTTTCTAAATAAAAATTATTATTATTAGAGGGTGGTCCATTATTTCCTATATTTTAAAATGTATTTTAAGTGGCTTTTATGATATTGTACAAGGCCCCAAGCACTTCAGTGGGTGAGCACTTTATAAATAAAATTATTATTATTATGCTTAGTGCACATGTCAGCAAGTGTTCATAAGAAATAAGTGACTGGTACCCTTGCCCTCCAGAGACTGAGAGCCTTATTTCTTTAACTTGACTTTCACCGGCCTGAAGTCTGGGTAAGAATTAGAGTCACTTCTAATCTTGTTCTTCCTATTGGCACAAGAAAATGAGCTGTCATTGAGTAGCACTGGCAATGAAGGGCCATTTTTATAATTCCTCTACATCATATGCTATAACCACATTCCCCTTTTTTAATTTCAGGATGTAAAGTTGTCAAATGGGAAAAAAGATCTCTTTCAAATTTCAGTGGGACCTTCTGGAAGATTCGTGTGTGTTGTGTGCACGGAAGGGTGGATGGACTGGCAGAAAGGCAGAAATAATCTTAGATTGTATTAATGTTAAAGCTTAATAAGCAATTTGGTGCAGTATATGGAGGAGGTGTTGGTCATAAGTTCTGATTGTGTAGTTTATGAAATCTGCAATTCTTTAATAGATAATTTTTTTCCTTTAGATGAACCTAACAGAGACATGATAATGTAAGCACTGCTAGTTACTCTAGGTTGGGATTTAAGATTACAGCATTTAGTAAGATTATATATTTGATGAACAAGGCGAGGTGGTGTGTGTCAGCCTTTGAAGGGGTTACCTCGCTTAGAAAGTAAGTATTAACAGCATCTCAGCCCTACCAAGATTAATGTCAGTGGAATCAAAACTGGCATTAGCAGAGCACTGTTGTCAGGAAGCTCACGACAGTTCAATAACTTTAACACACTGGGTAGATTTCAGTGTGTGTGTCAAAGACTAGTACTGCTTAAAAAGGCATGTGGCAAGTGGGAAGTTTTAATATAAAGATCATAAAAGATTTGAATACCAAATGTACGAGTGTTGAGTATTACTTGTGGGTACTTGAAAAGAAAACAACTTTTTTTTTTCTTCTTTTTTTTTTTTTTTTTTTTTCCTCTTTTTATGGTTTTACATGGGGATTCCCATCCATGAAGAACTGGTGCAGGAGCTTAATACAAGCTGTGTATCTAATATCTTACATACATACATAACTGTAGATGAACCCAATAAAAAATGTGGTTTGTTAGCTAATTATAATAGGAAGGATATGTAAGGGAGGATGAAAAATGCTTTTGATGGGTTTGTTAAACATGATGCTATATGCCTTGGGTTTTATTTTCACTTTTATGTTTCTTTACTTTTTCTGTGGCAATATTAAGGAGTCCAAGCACCATAAAAAAACTAACTGTAAGTGACCCTTTACTGACCTTTGAAGCCAGAGGAACAATGATGAAAGCCGGTGATAAGTGTTTATAAATATCTTTTTAGGGGCACTTAAAGAATTACACACGAGGCCCATCCTCTTGTCCACCTCCGTTCCTGGAGGAAGAAACAAAACAAGCCCAAGCTTCCCGTTAACAGGGACTCAAAGGCGGGTGCCGCTCCGCTGGTGCTGCAGAGAAGCGGGGGAAGCGGGGCCGGGGGGAGCCCGGAGCGCGGCCGCGGGCAGCCGGTTCTGCCCGTCCGCGTCCCCCACCCCGCCTCGGAGGGTCCTCCCGCTGCCGGCTCTGCCCGCGTCCCCCCACGGCTGTGCCGGCCCTGCCCGCCCGTGCCCCCCACTCCCCCTTTGCGGGTCCCCCCCGCTGCCGCCCCGCGCCCTCCACCGCGTCTCAGGAGATGGTAAACGGGGACAGGGATTTGTTTTCGAACCGACTGAGAAGCTGCTCTCCTCTCGCCCCCTGCAGCGCATCCGAGAGTGGGGTTGCCTGGGTTTAGGAGTGATGTAAACTAGGAAATATTTTATTTTTTCGGCTTGCTTTGTCAGACCTTTTGAGCTGAAAGCAGAAGACTGTGCTCTATGCAGTGTCTCGGTCCAGGTCTGGTTTGTGTACGTGTGCGCACTGTGCGATTCTTATTCTGAATTGGGAGCTGCGATTTGACACAGATATTAGTGCTTCTTAGGAGGAACTCGGGATTAATTTCTATGAAACAGATAGTAGTTTAGTTTACAAGTCAAATACAGATAATATGTTGTGCCGTGTAAATTTGTAGGAGTGATAAGTTTGGGGATGTTTTTTTCTGTCTTTGGGAAAGGAAGAAAAATATATATTCATTTGGGGAGGGGGATTTATTGTTACTGTCCTTCCATTAATTTGTCTAACTAAAATATGAAATCTTATAAAGCTAAAATGAAATAATATAAAGACTATAGTGTGCTTGTTTGCCTCTGGTATAGGCTTTTTACAAATAAAGGATTTTGGCTGCAAACGGTCTGAAATGATATTTTAGCACAAGCCTTAAACCGTACACTATTATTACCCATTCCCATACTTGTCTCTATGTATCTACAGATATTTTTGCTGTCCTTGCTACTGTGGAAACACAGTCCTTTTCACAGCTTTCTTTTCTGTAAGTTACTGGGATTTGAAAACCTAAATCTGACTTCTGGTTCCTCCTGATTCTTTAATAGCTGCCTCTGCTCTGCAGTTTGGTACTGAAAATCCAGAACTACTGGGAAGGCAAGATAAATAAATAAAGAAAAAATTTATTTGCTTTAAATGTATGAAGTGTTCCAATAATTTTAAACAGTTTAATTTAAATTTTAAACTGCAAATCTTCAACCTCTAATCACTTCTAAACTGAAGTGGTTTTAACCAAATGTGAAGTGCTGCAGAGTTTGAAATGATTAAGCCTGGAGTAGATGACTGTAAAGTTTGGAGAGGGTTTCAAACTATATTTTTTTTTTTAAAAACAAGCACTTGCAGAGCATTGAACTATTCTGAAGAAGGCGGGGGACTGAGGGGGAAACTCTATTAGTATTGCAAGACCAAAACAGTGAAGAGATCGAAGCATTTGAATGTTTTCGGAAGTACAATGCTCAACATCAGGCTGAGGCAAACCTAGAAAGCCCCTCCCATCCCGAGAACCCTGGTAGGGCCGGGGGTGTGCTGGGCGGTGGGTGCTAGGCAGGGTGGGTGCGGGGTCTGCAGTGCCCGGGCTCCTGAGCTGCGGGCAGGCGAGCCTCGGCGGGGCTCTGTGGAGAGGAAGGTATGTGTGCAGCGGGGGGATGGATAACACTTCCAAATTCGCAGCTATGTTTTTAGGACTCCTTCCAGCATTAGTTTCTCTTCAACATTTTTATTTTAGGGCTTTCAGTCTTTGCATTATGTGTTTTTCCTGTTTGAGAGAGGGAGTAAGAAACTTAAACTAGAATTCAGAAGCTGGTCCAGGACTCTGCTCCAGCTGGAAAAACACATGTGCTGGCATTCAGCTCCTGTAAGCTCCTTTCTGACTATTTTGAATGCTGGCATTGTTACAATAGGCAGGGGAACAGCCATGATAGCCCAGGGTGACAAATTGCTCAGTCTTGTGCATATATGTTTTTGCCTGGCTGGTTTTTATTAACATGTAAGCATCGTCTGCGGACTGCACGTTCTTTCCCTTTCATTTTCCTGACCCCGTCCAGTTCAGACGACTGACAGATTCACTATGTGATTTCCAGCTTTTGATGATTAACTTTTTGACAGCAGTCCTTATCTTTTATTTAATATTATTGTGATGATTATAACAAAGGGCTGCATGTTGGGCAATGTGGAAATTAGACTGGTGCTGCCTCCTTAACTCCAGTGATAACTTTGTGTTAATTTAACAACAAAACAGAACACAAATTTATGAGTTAAATGAGGAAAAAGGGGAAAACTGCCGAATACGATTGTTTGTGTTACTGCAATAGGCAGCTATTTTATGTCAATAGGTAGCTATTTTATGCCCTGCTCCTTCAAGGACTTGAGTACTTATTTAACTTTCCTCAGGCGAGTAATCCCATTGATTTAAGTGAGACTACACATATGTGTGTAAGGGCCAGAGCCTTATTATGCAGAGAGGATGTAAATAAACATCAACTTTTCCCCCTTTGGTTAAATGGAGACTCTTGTAAATGAATGAAGCCAAATGAACAAACAGAAAACAGATGAAAGAGAAAACATCCCTTCTTCCTGAAAGAAAAAGGTTACATGCATCACTTCAGATTTGGCAGCGTCTTGTCTCTTACAGACTCTGGTTTTGTTTGCTTAGAGATGGCTGAATTACTATTTTTGATACCTCTTAGGACCATGTGCTAGAAAAGGGTTCTCGTCAAAGCTTCCCAGTGGGGCTGGACAAGATCTCTCTAGCACGCTCTGCGCTCTCCAGCAGGGACAACAGGGGAAGCGGTGAGGGGTAATATTTGCTGTGCAGCCCCTCTTTTGCATAGGAATTTGCATGAAGGATGTAAATACACTTTGCGTGTGCAAATCAGAAATAGCTGCTTGTTGGGCACTTGCCAAGGAGAAAGGCTTTGGCTTTGCAGCTTGCTTTCACTGCTGGCCCAAGAGCTTAAATCTCTTGTCCTCTAGGGTTATTAAATTATCCATGTCTGTTGCTCTATGTTATATTTGTTCAGTGTTGCTGTCTTTCCTAAGGGTAGATGCTGGTAGAAGGACTCTAGATGCAGAAGAACAATTTCCTTTCTACTCCAGGATCTGCTTGGTAGAAGACTGACTCCTTGATTTCTCAGCCATTCTTTCCCCATGTGAGTTAGATGCTGCTTTGTTGCTTTGATTTGAAACAGCTGCTAAGGGGATGTTTACCACTGAGATTTTGGTGACAAAATGGAGATTGCATCCTCAAACACCCTGACAGACATGTCTCCTTCCTTCTATGCCTTGCAGGGAAGAAGGTGAGGTTAGCATTAGGAAATGCCTCTGGGGGTCTTATGGTAGTAGAAAATATTCCTTTGCTTTGGGAATTCAATACTGGCAAGCAATGGAGGCATGATATCCCCTTTTCACCACTGAAGTGGAGTGAAGGGGTCAGTTCAGGGCAGAATCCTGTTTCCCTGTTTAGCAGATGTTCTTCTTTTGTGCATTGAGATTTTTCCAATCAGTACATCTTATGATTGGACTCAAGCAATACAAGATAAAATCAGTCCTGTTAGTGGGTGGAAAAACAGTCATGAATGTGTGAAAACTGTCTGGGAACATCCACGCTCTTCATTAAGGTCTTTGAGTACACTGAGGCTGATGGAAAACCTCCTGCCATCTTCTCTGAACTTCGAATCAGGCTTGTACATGGATTTCAGTGATCAGCAGAGGTCTTGTTACACATTGATGTCTTGGCTAAATGCTGGAGGTTGACCTCTAAAGGTACAAGGTCTGAGCTGTGACAGCACAAATTAAGAAACTGGGCTTTTATTTTTCTGGCTAAAGCAGACTCATATCCTATAGACTGACTGCTGAGGAGGACGTTTAACAGACTGCTCCTCTGTGAATCTGGTCAAAGCTTTTGTGCTGAAACATTTCTTCTGTTAAAAACACACTTGTTGGCACTGAGACATTTCAAAAGAACAGGCCTGTTCTGACATATCTTCCAAATGATTTCAAAACTGGACAGCGAAGCAGATTTCCATCAAAACCAGCCTGGCTCCTCACTGTTCCCTCTCTGCTGTCCACCCCGTGGGCTGTCTGGGCTAGAGTGGTCCCAGACGTTGTCACTGCTGCTGGTGTGACCCTTCTGCAGCCCCATGGTGCCCTTGCAGCTCCCCATGCTGGGCACACCTCTGTGGCAACAGAGGCCATAGCCAAGACAGAGGTGTCTGTGCTTTCACTTCCCTGCACTTCTAACCAAAGCATTTCAATAATTTACAGTAGCTTGAATTTTCCTTTCCATACCCAACTTTGAAACCTCCACTTGTCACTTTGATGTGGATTTTTGGTTCTTTCAATACTGCAAACTTTCCCTCAGAAAGATCACTTTGGAAGCCAGCTCTGGTCATTTTGTGCACCTGGCTAACATAGCCTTAGAAGATAAATGGAGCAAAATGGACTGGCACACTGATCGGGGGATTTTCTGATGTCAAAAAATAGGTAAATAGTGCCTCACTCTGCAAACACTTACCATGAAGTGCTTATTTTTGGGGGCACTCTGAACACCTAAATGAGCCTGTGCCCTGGGAATAAGTGTTGGACTTTGGCCACCACCTTGTGTATGTCAACATTGCTGCCTTTGGGTAAATAGAGTAATGAACTTGTGGTGGATCTGGCTCTCTATTTTGTGGGAGGCTTTTGCAGAAAGTGGCCTGCACTGAAGCTTTGTCCCTTGTTTAGGGGATGCACCAGCAACGCGTCGTCTCCTCTTGGCTGCTATTCAGCCAAAAAATTGGATGAACCCATCACTGGGTTCAGCGAGGCTCAAGAAGCTGGTGTTAGAGAGGCACAGTGGGCAGGGACAGCTTTCAGGAGCGTGGGGAAGACTTTGGCACTTTCCATCTCTGTGCTTTTCCGTCAGGGAGGCTGAGTTTAATTTGCTAGTTAGTCTCTGGTGGTGAAATTCATTTCTGCTCTGTCTGTTTAGATTGCAGTGACACCTGCCCATGCTGACATCCACTGCACCCTTTGGCTGCCAGGTGCTCCGGTGCAGAGGAGCGAGGTGGGGTCCTGGCTCTCTCCTGGACCTGATGGGGTGGCTACTCTCCTGCATTTGGCCCTCATGTGACATAAAGAGACTGGGGTCTGATCAGAAATCCCTGCTCCTCATGCAGAGCCCTCATAAACTCATCACAGTGCAAGCATCCATAATATTGAAGGCCTGAGATCACTTGAATTTTGTCTCTCTCTTTGTGGGTTTTAGCACTTAAATCAATGTGGTTGTCCTAGTGGCTGTCTTTTTTTTGTTTTGTTTTATTTTTCATCATATAATTTTCTCATGTTGGTTAGGGGAGGAATACAAATGGAAGAATAGAAAGGGTGGAAGTTTTCTGGTTCTGCTTACACGGGGCAACATTTCAAAACTTTTATATCTTCCTCAGCATTTTGGCTCTGGTTTTAATAACTTTTAATCACTTTGTTCATTAGCCTGATTGTTCATTTTTCAACATACACTTTTAACTACTATATACCTCACAAAGAATAGTGCAGAGAAAGCAAATGAATTTATTAGAAAAGCAGAACCACATGGCATTCCATATTGGGCAGATTTGTGATGAGCAATTAAGTATTTCTATTTTCTTCCTTCTTGGTTTAAATACAGTTTAAGTTGTTGATGTTAATATTATCGAACCAACATTTTTATATCATTCACCAGGCTTGACAGAATTAAGTGGATTTCTTTAAGTGATAATAGACATAATTAATTTGGTGTATAAGTTGCTTTGTCGCCTTTGAAGTTAAGTAAAAAATGAGATGTTAAGACTGAATTACTGATATTTAATTGGAAACCATTATAGAAAATAAACTACATAAATGGCAGTTCCATGAAATAGAAAAGAAAGAGTGTATGTATAACTGCAGAAATTAACAATCTGTGGTTCAATGTTTTGCTTTAATAGCTGTAAGGGAGGCAGCAATGTTTGCGAGCACAATGGGGAGAAGGCAGAGTGACATAGAAAGGGCAGGGCTGAGCTATTTGGACATGATTGACAAGAATAGTTACGTGAAATTTCTTTATAGGTCATGCAAACAGACAGAGTGAAACCATTGCTCTTGGAGATAGTGCAAGTGTTTCATTTTCCTTATTTCATCTTTTGTAGTCTTGTAATAAATAGTGGTTATATGCAACATTAATACCTTGCAAAGGGTGTTAGGTTCAGCCATGTACCCCTGCACCTGTCTCAGTAGATATTTGGAAGATAGAAGAAGATGTTAGCGTGTTTATTGGCTTTTAACATACAGTACTGCTTATCAGGAGCTATTCTGAAAAATGACGTGCCAGAGATGTGGCATTCTCCTGTGCATCAACTGGACAGCCTAGAAAATCTAATCTGTGATACCAGTATTATAAATTAGATATTACTCTCAGATATTATCAACTGATTATCAGCTCAGTCCTGTGTAAAGTTAAATTTGGTTGTTTATTAAAATGACTAGGTTTCTGGCCTGCCTTTTCTCTCAGAAATAGCCTAATTTAAATCTTAAACTGTTAAAAGAAAATTCTGTTTATTTTCACCCATGAGGATAAAGCAGTTGTGGCAGGAGAATATGTGGAAGGAGAAAGGAAGGAGATGACTTCCCTCAAGTGGAACAGGCCAGCCTAGTAAAACCAGTAATTCTGCCCCAATAATAGTGGTTTAGGCAAGGTAAAAAATGGGTGCTAGATATATTCCTGTATTGTTGTGGTGAACTGAATGCTCTAGTTTATATTGGATGTCAGTTAGGTAAGGCGGGTTGTGTAAGTGAAGAGATTACGGTGGTGCCTACAAAAGGATGAAAACTAAAGCTTTTATTCCACCTGAATTTGCAAGGAAATAATGTGGATTGTAACACCAAGATTCCCTTTTCCCCCTCCTACACCTTTGTTGACAGTGAAGACATGCACCAGGTTCATTCTTGGTCAAGTATGTGCCTACAAACCTGGGTGGAAGAAGAGGGGGGACTGTTGAGTAGTAAACAGAAGGTGCCTGTGGTCACCTTTAAATTACTGTTATGGTGAAAGG
This sequence comes from Nesoenas mayeri, assembly GCF_963082525.1. Taxonomy (NCBI): domain Eukaryota; kingdom Metazoa; phylum Chordata; class Aves; order Columbiformes; family Columbidae; genus Nesoenas; species Nesoenas mayeri. The sequence continues at coordinate 14,098,386 of NC_137548.1, forward strand.
TGCTAATAGCTGCCATCAAGTGAGCCTTTGATCCAAAGACAATAATAGATTTCATTAAAATCCGTGGGTTTGCCAAACACTCCTTTTCAGGCTCTGAAGAAGCAGCGACTGAGCCTCTTTAAATACAAAGAAAATAACAGGCAGAGACAATGGAGGGATTTCAGACAGCACATGCCAGGTCAGAGCTGAGTGTGTAGGCAGGGGGATTTCCTTGGTGGCTCACAGGGGGTGGGATATTTGGTTTGTGGTTGCTGAGCATCTGGTGGCAGCAAAGCCACCCAAAATCCAGGAGCAGCAGTTGTGAGCAGGGCTGGGGAGGCATAAGCGGGACCAAGGGTCTCGGGTGTGGAGCCTAGTGGTGCGGGATGGTAAATTCTGGATACAGAAACCCCCTCGATGTTCAGGGAAACACACCTCTGGCTTGGTGAAATAAAGAAAAGTAAAAACACAACCTAGAGAAGATCACTGTACTGTGTCAGTGTTTTCTCATCTAGAGTGGTTCTGGGGGGAACTGAATCCTCTTGAACTGCTAAGACCAAAGGAGCAACAGTGATGCACTTGAAAACCATTGAAGTCTGTGGGAGACTCCTATTGCCTTTTGTGAGCTCTGGATCAGGTCAGGGTTGCCAAGAGTTTGATACTGCTAAGATGATTATCTCAAGGGGATGTTTCTGATGGAACTGTACAGCGGGGAAGACAATACTTGCTTTGCTTGGTTTTGACAGTATGTCACATTCGATGGATGCTCTCTTCAGTTTCCAGCTTTTGACAGGCCATAAAGGCTAATTAAACTAAACTACTAAATTCACATGCATCCTTCAAAGGAGCACACATTCATCCTGAAAATAGTTAATACCTACTATCATGGGTATGTATGTAGTCAGTGTGATATAACACATATTGCAGAGCCTACTGAAGGCAGATATTGCCAATTAACACATGATATTACCAATCAGTGTTCGTGCCATTTATAGAACAGGTTGCCTTCCTGCTACTGGAGCTTCAAGACCCACGACAGTTAGAAAGCATTTTTAAAGTAGGATTTTATGTCAGAGAGGGAGTAAAGTTCTGTGTTGTCAAAGAGATGGAAGAGCAAAAAAGGGCTGAACTGTAGGAAAAGTAGCATCACTTTACAAATGTCAAAAGGCAGGGTCTCCGTCCAGAGGGTCTTGCAGTCTCAGGCTGAGAAAATTCTGTGTATGACTCATCAGAAGATGGCAGTGGGAGGGAGAAGGGAGGGAGATAAGGTGGTGTCATAAAACACAGGTGTGTACCCTGGAGAGCAGCTTTTTTGTATTGTGCTTTGTCAGCAGGTTGCAGAGGTACAGAAGGTTCCCATCTCATGGGCAGCATTGATGGGAACCAGCAGGAAACTGAACAGAAGAACATAGTTTGAAATGGATGTTTAAGAAAGGACAGTGAATGGGTAAAAGGCCACTTTCTGCCTCCCCAGTTTTGGGCTGCCTGGGGGCAAATCAACTCTTCAGGAGATATCAAGCAGCTCTGAGTTGCTGAGAGTCATGCTAGCCCAGGAAAGACTTCAATGTGGGCATATGCTGGAGTATTTTTCTTTCCTTCCCACTCAAAAATATGCTGTATTCTTATTTTTTCTTCCTGCCCCTTTGCTATTACAGCTGCCCAGAAAATCTTCCATCAGTGCTTGGGGCCAGAGTCTGGTATTTTCCTCTGTCCCCAAAATGTACTGAGCAGCAGAGAGGTTCCTGTGCTTGAGGGACTGGGAGTGGCAGCCCAGGGATTAATGAGAGGAATGGACAGGTGATGAGACATAGGAGAGAAATGTATATATATATACACAAACACACATACATATACATGCATACGTATATACTATAGATACAGCTATATAAAACAACCAGAAAATGAAGACACTACAGAGAAATAATACTGCCTAAAAGTGGTTTGACATACAATTTCTCATGAGGCATTATTCTATTCCATCTCCAATGATGCAGTTCGCATGCATCAGGAGTAAAAATGAGTGAACACCTTATCCTGAAGAAAAACAACTCAAGTCTGGAAAGTCTGAGAGTATCATCCTTCACTCTCCATGTTTTCCTTTTTCTTTGAGGAAGAGCTGTTGGCACCTCCTGCTGCAGTACAGATATTGGTATAAGTGGATATTGGTATCTCATGAGGGATGTTTGTTTTTTTTTTCAACTAAGGTGCTGTAGTATTAGGTTTTGTATTCTCTTGATGCTATATAATCACATTGTTCTCACTCAGCTTGTCAGGAGGTTCCACTGGAACCTCTGAGGTGACTGGACCTGGAAAGCTGCTAAAAAGAAAGATAGGTGAATAATTGCTACGGGTATTTTAAAAGTGTTTTTGCATCCTCTGTAATTAAGAAAGCACAGCTTGGGGTTTGTATAGATGTTTGTACAATTTTTTTTCTTATCTCACTTATTTTTAACAAGAGAAGTCTGAGCAGTGCTCTCTTCCTTCATCTTCTTCCCTTTTTCTAAATGCTATGGGAAAAAAAGAAACAGAAAGGAATTAGCGAAGTCACCTCTGAAAGTGTGCATCTCCCCTCCATCCACTGGTGGGAACTGAATACAGACAGTAACTAACACCCTGTTTCTCATTAGTTCTAGATTCAAGTAGAAAATGAGAGCAAACCCAAAGATTTGCAGTGCAGGTGACTTTTTCTTCCTAATGCTGGCTTTAGTCATCACTTCAGCCTTGAGTGTTTTACATTAAAATCATACTGCTCAATTACCTAATTTAATTCCTCTATAAGATTCCACTGGTCTCCAAGTACTTGTCTTTCCAATCATCTCTAGTAATTTGCAAGAGCCGGTGAACTTTTTCAGCGAGCATTTTCCATTTCTTAAGGCAAGACATTGTGCTTCCTCTTTATGGCCACAATGGAAATTGCCAGGGGATTTCTGTGAGTCGAAGCAGATTCAGAGGACGGCTTCAGCAAAGATGATTTCTTCACAACATCGTTCTTGGAAAAATTGTACAACGTAACCATACAACTCACATGGGTTTTTCCCTCAATAGCATCTACTTAAAAAACCCAAAAAACAAAACCAAACAAACACAACCAAAAAATGCACACAAAAAACCTTTACCAAATAATGTAGCACTATAGTAAAGGCTCCACATTTTTATTTAATTGCTAGTGAGTGTAAATATTGAGCTAACAGCATTTATAAATTTGAAATGAAAGTACAAAGAAAAACATTAGTAGAAATTTTGGTTTTGTATTAGGTTTCTTCTTAAGAGAAGGAGTTCTTAAGAGAAGATTAGTTACTTCTTTAGAGAAAAATCAGAATTGCAAGGTAGCATTTCTTTTTAACGTACACGTGAGTTTTGATTAAAATGAGCAGCTCTTTTAAAATAACAAGCTGTTTGCTTTTACCAAAATTCTCAAAAGCAACAATTTTCATAACCTATAAGAACACAGGAAATTTTGAAAATCACAATTGTTCTTACGCTCAATAGCTGAGGAAAAATCATAAACATTTGGTTAGCTTTACTGAGCACATAATGTGCTGTTTGGCCTTCAGTACAATGTTTCAAAGTATTTGAATCCAAAATAGTCTCTGAGCCATACTGAATGTTTTATCTTCAGTGGAGTGGTAGCATTTATGGGAGTGGGAGCTGTGATATTGATCATTAGAAGTTGCATATTGCTAACATTTTAGCTGCAAACTTGTTATAACTCTCTCAAAAAAATCAACATCTTCCCTGGAGTGGATTGAAATGTATATTTTACAGATGCTTTGCAAAATTTCTGAAGTTGCACAAGTTATGTGAAATTTCTTTTTAGGTCTGAATAAAAATATTATTTCTGTGCTAATTTATTAACTGTTTTACTTTCATTTCTGCTGGCCATCTAAAGCATAAAGCATGACTGAGGTACACCTTTGTTTTTCTTCCACAAACCCTCCCAAAGTGCAGAAATCTAGTCAATCACTTCCACACACCTACAAAAAATAATAGCTTGACCTGCTTGTGGCCAGATCTGACATGCCCTGCTGTGGTGGGAAAATTAATTCACCTCACTACACTGCAGTCACCCTCAGCTGAGTCCTGCAATTATTTCATTATGATCTAACTAAGGCTGATAACAGATCTCATTTGATATCACGGATGGCTGGGGGGGCAGCATGGGAGGGGAAGTGGATGCCCTCACATGTCAAGCCCTTGCATCTAACCAACAGAGCTTTGTGAAGCTTTCTTGCCTGATGGAAGTGGGGGTGATTAAAGACATGTTGTGCCCGTCTGTGCAGCTTCGACATGATTTTTCTCCCCTAGATGATGTACTGTGCAGTTAACATATTTGCAAACCTAGAGGCTTTTCATCTTCTGCAGGGGGAGGGAGGGATGTTTTTGATGGACTGACTGGAGGAGCACACGCAGAGTCCAGTGAAAATACTGGAGAAAGGGACCATTATCATATTTTCTTTCTTCTTTTTTTTTTTTTTTTTTTTTTTTTCACCTGTGCTGTGACAGATGGACGAAAGGAGCCCTGGAAAAGTGTTAATTGCTCTTTTTTTTCATTCAAGTGGTTCGGAGGTTCAGGAGACCCTCTAATTAAAGAATCTGTGAGTGAGCTGGGCATCTGGCCTCTGCCATTTTAATCAAACTTGTAATATGAGGAGAGGGCAATGGTTGTCCAATTACTTGACAGCTTGAAGATGTATATATAGTAAGCAAATACATTTGCTCAGAAGATGCCAAATTGTCATAACAACAAAATGCCTGCTATCTATTTTATGTTTAGCATTTTAAAAAAGGGGATAAACATGTACCCCATCCCCATCCACTGAATGGATCTACATCGGTTATAAGATTCTTCTGCATGCTTTATCATCTACAACACAATTGGTATATGGAAGTTTTGTAATATATGCAAATATCATGATACTGAGTCAGAGAACAGTTTCTCTGATGTGACAAAACTACTGAAGTTCTTTATTTCCAAGTCTGCTGTGAAATATCTCATTTCACTCATTTGCCTACAGAGAGTTGCCATTCATTGGAATAAAAAACATAGCTACTTTTTTCCTATTTTTCAAAGGATCAAAATCCTGGCTCACACACTTGGAATTTATCACAGAGTATATCAAGACTCCTTCATGTTAGTGAACATTATGCTGAGTATAAAATGATGTAGTGCTGTTTTCTTGAATCTGATGACAACTTGGAATAATTGCTGAGCAATGTGAATTTTGAAATTCGTCCTAAATGATGTTAGCTCTCTAATGTGAAGATGAATGTTCAAATGCTATCAGTGTTACTTAAATATCGAGGATCATGTTGAATCAGCTGAATTCATATTATTTCACTGTTTGTTTTTTTAAGGGAAATTCTCATCTTGTTACCACAAACTACATCCCATATTCTTCAAGGTGAGACTCTAGTGTCAAAGTAAACAAGCCAGATGCCTCTATAATAACTGCATGATTCAGATTTATATTTAATTAATTACAATGTCAACACCAAGATACTGAAGGAAGCTGCTGCAGAATTTAAAGTTTGCTGTAGAATCCAAAGGACCTTGTTGCAAATATTATGTCGTGCATCTTACATATTCTTTGAAATGTGGAAGTCTGAGTTGCTGGCATCTGGTCAATGGAGTTTCTCTTCTCTCTGGCTTTGAATCAAGGTTGAGCAGTGCATAACAATAGACAGTATTTTTATTTTCTACAAACTGGTCAGACCTATCACCTCTAAAACTCATCTTCATAACTCTCAACTGTATTGGAAATATCAACAGAAAAGCCAATATAGATGGGATTGTTAGACTCAGCATGGGCTCTTCTGGAGTCAAAATTAGGAGCTGCTGGCTACAGAAGAATGTGTCTTCAACCCCATTGAAGTGTTCCAGTTGTACTTTTCCAGTTCTATGAAAAGAGAGAGGTCTCCACTTCATATATTTTACTTTATCATTAGTGTTAAGCTTTATTTTGAAATTTCGTCCACCAGGGAATGTCTCTATCCAATTCTTGCTTGCACACAACATAGAACACTGGCAACTGTCAGTATTTTTATAGCTGGCCACCAAACCATCAATTTGAATGAACAAAGCAGACTATTTTCTCATACTTATAAGACCTACATTTATGGTATCCACATGCTGGGGTAATTACTGCTAAATAATTTAATACTGTAAAAACTGACGTATCCATTTAGGTGTATGCCTGTTATATTGTTAAACTGTATTGGGGTTCTGACCTCTATTAGACAGCAAATAATCCTACTAAAGACTGGTCATTCTCCCTCTCACGCTCTTTCTTGCTCTTGTGGTGAATTTTATTCATGAAGCTTAGGGTTTTGCAGCTATTCTCATCGTTGTGTGATTAGTAAGTACACACGTGTGACAGCAGTAAAAATTCAGTGCAATCACAATCATGTTTGATTATCAGTTCAGAAGGATCTAGCTATCTAGCTGCAAGGATAATTTTGCTCACTGTAAACAGCTTCGAGAATTGTGTGCGATCATGTTGTGTGACCAAAAAAAAAAAATTGAATTAGATTATTTGCTAAATGCCAAGGCACACTAAATATTTTTGACAACAATGAAGATTCTTTGTAAATTGTAATTAGACTGGAAATTATTGCACAGAGCCTACTTCTCTATAATCCTTTTAAATCAGAGTAGTTGTAATTGGCCTTAGAGACTCAAACTGTTTCGTGTTTTATTTTCTAGAAGTTCTGCTTCTGCATATGTAATAACAGAATCCTTTGTGGATATGATACAAAAGACATGTGTGCAGGGTTATTTTAGTTTATTTGTTTTGGTAGTGAGTCAGATAACCAGAGAAAAAGAATATAGAAAAGAAAACATGCCGAATGCTCCTGGATATGAATGATATTTGCATACAAAAAAAAGCGTGGAAGTCAGAATGGCCCATATGAGGCTGAGGGAAGCAGCACAGCTCTGCCAGTTACCATCCGCCAAGGATCTGGACCTATATTTTGCCCATGGTACTGTCAGAGGCTTCAGGAAACCTAATAATTTGAGTTTTCCTGAACACAAAGCCATGGATTATTTGCGATTTCCAGAGTCCTTAAAGCTTCCCTTTCACATTTTTATATATATATATATTTTTTTTTTTTTTTTTTCCTCTTTTTTTCTCTTCTGGTTTTAGGTTCACGGGGTGGAAACTTCAGGAGAACCTGTGGAAAAGAATGAATTCTGCTGCAGCCATTCTACATCAAAAGAAGGCCCTTTTCAGTGAAAGATCCTTATGCTACCAACCGCTTTGGAGCACGAGCATGTCTGTGTGTTTGTATAAATAATAGATGTGGGAACGGGAGGGAGCAGTGGCAGATAGTCAAGGAGTTAAGTGGAAGTCAAAATTAAGTGGGAATTTTGAGGCTTATTTGATGTAACACTTGGCTTTGAGGATAGAGGAAGTTGGACTTGAAGCAAACCTGCAAATTACAGCCCAACCTCATTAGAAATTAGCTGGTAGTAATCAGAGAGCCTTAACTGACTGTAAAGTATCTTTAATCTGGAGATGTGGGATTCTGTTAGGTGACTATTGCTCATTCTCTCACAGGCTAAATTAGCTAACAAAAACAAATCCGTCAATACATCCAATATAAATTTTCAGCTCACCTCTACTGAGCTTTGATTTATCACCAATACCCAAAATGAAGCAAGGTTTGTCTTGGAGCAGTTTACACAGGCCTAGCATTCATGTGATCATGACTTTTACTGAAATGAGTATAACTGCTAGTTTGTAGATGTGATGAGAAAACAATGTATATAGACCCACTTCATCCACTGCATGCATGAAAGTTACAGACCACAATCTCCACTGAGACTCCATGTAAAACTTGAAATTTTGGATCTGTTGAATTATTTTAACTTTTCCTCTATCTATATGAGGCTAAACACTAGTCTACATCTGATCTTTTTATATTTTTAGTATTTAGTTTACACCCATCACTTAGAAGTATAAAGCTCATCTGCTAATGCAGATTTATTTAAATTGCTAGAGTCCAAGGATCAGATTTTGGTTGCATAAATAAAGCAAATGGCAAAATCAACAAGGAGGGACTAGAATTTTATTGTACAAAACTGATTTTTAGAAGACTGAAAAATTTGGGTAAAACCAACATATCTGTCTTCAGTGTTTCAAGGAGATAAGAGCTGCATGAAGGAAGCCCATCCAAACCAGTGAAAAAACTCTATTATCTCCAATGGGTTTTGTATCAGATATTCTGACAAAGGAGCTCAAAAAATATCTTTATAGGCATTGACAATTTCTATTTAAATGGATTATTTCCTGGTCAAGCTGTTTTTGTTTTTTTTTTTTTTTTTTTTTTCAATAAACTAGAAGCTCCTAGCCAGGAGAGAAATTTCTAAACCAAGGTCTCATACTAGGCAGCAAGTTAACTTATGCTTGCTTCCTTCAGGATAGCCACAAACATTTTTGTATTCTGAAATTAGTGAGATTCTTAGATCGGTACTACGTGATATAGTGAAGTTGCAAGGGCATCTTTGGCAAAGACTATCACCTTTTCTTCTTTCAGGTTTGCCTCATTGCTGGCTGAACTATCTTGTTGTGGAGCACATAGACATGGGAAGTATTAAGGTTCCCAAAGCTGAAAGGAGAGGATTTAAACAACTAGAAATATATATATGCAGATGAGGCACTGAGAGAGACATCTGACTTGTCGCATTGTAAAACAGAGCATGTGGCTCTGAAGAGCCAAAACAACTTTAAAAACCACAAATAGTCTAAAGTCCTGGTGATTTGTGCAAGCTGGAGGAAGTGCCCTTGGACAGCTGTTGGAGAGTGGGGAGGCTGCCCAAGCCCACGGCCCCTTTTCTCTGTGAGTCATGGAGCTGATGGTGGGGCCAGGAGCAGGATGGTCCAGGGCAGGCAGGAGCACTTCCCTGAATCCTCCAACTCGTGAGAAATGGCTGATTCATGATGTGTTCCTGGGGCCTCTGTATTACACAGCACCGAAATATAAGAGGCTTTTCTGTCTGTACCCTCTCATCACCACACTTTGGTGGCCAAATCTCACAGACTTTATTTAAATGTTACTCAGAAGAACCACCCATTGAGTAGCACCTTTTCCAATCAGTGCTTGAATAAGGAAGTTGAACAAGGTATTACGAAGGGGATGGATGAACCAGGTGACCTAACTGGTCTTTTCACCTAATACTTTAAGGGACAGAAAAATGCCATGAGGGATCCTGCAGTGTGTTGGGAAAGAGGAGCAAGCACACTGCTAAAGTCGCAGGGCTGGAAGGCATTATGGCTCAGAGTGGTGTAATTATCCTGGTGCTGCTGCTGGGAACTAATTCTTGCTTCATCAGAGCACAGGTAATTTCAGCACAAGCTGTGCTGTAGATCAGCAGCAGGGCCATAGCCCTGCATTGCCCCGAGCAGCAGAGCCCTGGGTCTGCTCATGCTGGCTGCAGGGCCAGACTCCTCTCCAGTCCTGCTCCTCTCAGTCCTCTGGCCATTGTCCTTCCAGTGTAGAAAAGGCCTTTGTAACAGGACCCTGTTTTGAAGCAAGCAGAGTTTTAATATGAAGAATGCTAAATTTTACAATATGTGTGTGTGTGCGTAAGTATATATGAAAAGAGAGAAAGAGGCTTTATATGCGCATTCGTATGTGCATATATTTGCTTACTAAGACTCCATCTTCTAAAGGTAGTTTATAAAATCGGCAGAGAGATGGAGTCAAACTTCAGGCTGTAGCACTTGACCTGTGGTCTCTGCCATCATGTTCCTTGTTAGCCTCAGTATCCTCATTTGAAAAGTCGTTTATATTGATATTATTACCAGACACCTGCCTCATAGCTGTGATGTAGAGGTTAATTAGCTACGAAGTTTGGAAGCTCATGGAATTTGAAGAGTGCTACAGTGTGTTGTTGCTATGTTGCTGTTTATTTCTGCAGTAGGTCTGGCTGACAGTGCGCCATGTACCTCTGTGTGCTTGAATAAGTGCAGGTCCATGATGCACATGTTGCTCTGTGCTCTCCGTTTCTGAAGTACTAATGAATAATCAGAGGGACTTGGTAACATAACCTTAAAGAACTGGTGGGAAACACAAAACTGCAAAGTTGCTGCAGGTAACATCCTCTTGGTTTTCCCTGATAAGCCAGATATACCTACTGACCAGGCACGTGTTCATGCCAGCTGCATGGAAGGCAGTGCAAAGCAGGATCTCCTCACCTCATCTTCTTTTCAGTTTGTTTTCCGGGGAGAGATGATTTTATTTCCTCCTCCCCATTCTCTGTGCTTGCTGCTCCTCTGGCCAGGATGACTGGCGTGGGCGGTGTGTCCCCCTGAGCACTGTGAGGAACTCCCTGACTTCTTCCCCTGGAGCCCAAATGTCTCCTTTGATTTTGCTGATGCCTGTCACCCTGCCACTGCTGCTGCTGATGTCCCCTGTGCCAGGGACACTGCACATGCAGGAGCTCTTCATGAAGCACGGGGATCAGAGAGAGCCTCACACAAAGCCTGTGTTCACCGCTGATCTCCACAGCCCCAGTATGTGGAGACCAGTGGTGGAGGGGTGAAGCTCAGGCACCACCAGCTCTGCCCTCTCTGCACAGTGGCTGCACCCCCAGCCCTGTGCTCCTAAATATATGATTGCCTGCATCTCGTCACCCTGACACAGCTCACCCTCTCACTGATGTGAATGGGTACTATATTTACCCAGGACAGTCATGAAAATTGCCATGACAATGATTGTGGTTGCTTGGGAATGCAAGGAGCTAATTTTGCCTGAATAATAAGACACAGAGTCATCTGTCTCCCTTGGTAAAGCAAAGAGGAGTTTATGCAGGTGAGAACAGGTAATCTTTGTGAGGGCATATTTGCAAAATACAAAAACGTTCCCGTATCAGTTCAGACCAGTGACTAATAACTAGCTCTAATGTGCTAATGACTGAAGTTTGATGCACTTGCTTGTTCTACTGAAGATCTGTAGGAAAACTGAGCGTCCCTGCCCCCTCATTTCACCACCAAAGAGAAAAAAAAAAAATCCCATAAAGAAAACTTTAGCCTGAAAATAACTCTCTACTGTACATCTTTGCCCAGGGCAAATTTTTCACTGGTGAGTAACAGCATTTTCACAATCCACCTTTTATATTTATCTCTCTAATGCTATGTAGTATGCCAGAGTTCATTTAAAGGAGACTACAACGTTTGCTTTTGGAAATCTGGAGGAGAAGAATAAGACAGATACCAAAACCTTAAACTTCCTCAACTAGTGCTTTTTCTTCATCACACTCCATCACAAAACCTGTGAAGACCTCTTTGGCAAAATAGTGACAGAGTTTCCCATCCAAACAGACTAAAAGAGCACTAAAAACATTCCCTGTTTGTTCCAAGAATGTCTTGGTGTCTCTGAACAAAGAGAAAAGCCAGTCCCAGGAATGCAACACCCCCACTGAGGCACAGAGATTTGAAAAGGATGGCCATGATGGGCAGGTCCTTCTTCCATGTGTGCTGGAGATGTTGACCAACTGGCCTGGGAGCTCATTGCCCCAGTGCACAGCTCCATCACTAATAACAGCAAGGGGCTGATTTTGTAGATGGTTTAGAAAGAAGTGATTTCAGACATTCATTAGCTTTTCCCAACCCAGACTCAGCAGTTCTCATGGAAAGCTGAGAAAGTGTTCTCTGCCGCACCTGACTGGAAGCAGCACGGAGTGAATACGTACAGGCACAAACCCATCCTCCCTCCCTGTGTTTCTTTTACTGCAGCACAGACATTTAAGGCAGCTTGCAGCTGTGTCTGAGGTACTTGTCTGCTCGGTTTCAGGCGGCGGGAGCAATTAGCCTTCAAAAGCATTGGCCAGACTCAGTGGAGGGTACTGGTGGCTTAAAAACTGCTCCTAGGAATGAGATAAACAGTCTCTTAGTGCTCAGAAGAAATCACTCTCTCACTCTTAAAATTTTTTTGGTGTCTTGCACTTTTAGTAAGTGACAGTTTTGCAAATTGCTAGTAAAGAACTTAAATGTCTAATTAAATCTCGAAGATGTACAAGAGTTTGAAGAGCGTGATTGATGCCCACAAAGGTATGGCTGCCTAATGGAGTCGTCCTGACAGCAATCGCGAAAGCCCATTTAACGGCTGATGTCTTGTTGTGATCCATGTTGTCATTTTTTCATTACTGATTAAAATTAAAAATCTGCTTGGCAAATCCATTGTAAAAATTTCCTTCATGAAAATCGACGGGTACAAATTATTTTGTCAATCGCCTGGCAATCAAACTGTGACTGAAGACTGTTTCATGCCCATAGATATTTTTTTTTTCTTTTTGCTCATGCCAGTGAGTTTTCATAGCAAAGTTTTTTAGGCGTAGGTGGCAGTCTTGGCAATGCTTAATTTTTTTTTAATTTTTAAATAAATAAAGCTGCAGCTCTATATTTTAATGAAATACTTTGTTTATGTTGTCTTCCCATTCCAATTTGAAAGCGAAAGGGAATGTTCTCCACTCTGAAAGCTGGACTATGCTACTTAATTGTCTAATGCTGTGTAATGACAGGTGAATAATAGTAATAAAAGCCTTTATTAGAATAAAATCTGTTTTGAGAGTGGAAGCATAAACTCTAAAAAGTAAAACTTAAAAAAAAAAAAAAAGAAAAAAAACCAACCAAGCCTTGCAATTCTACACTCACTATAGCTAGAAGATATTTATGACATCTACTTCTTGGTTGGGTTTCCAGCTCAGTGTTCTCATATGTGGGTGCAGCAGCTGTGGGTGAGCTATCCCAGGGTGAGTTATCCTGGGGTGAGCTATCCTGCGGTGAGCCGTCTCAGGGTGAGCTATCTCAGGATGAGCTCGCACCTGCCCAGGGTCGGGCTGCAAATCTCCTGCGAGGGCTGAGCCCTGTCACGGCGGCCAGGGTGCCCAGGTACCTCCAGGGTGGCACAGGGGGTTGAGGCTGCGAATGAACACTCACGTGCTCCTTGCAGAAACAGCTCCAAAGGCTCAGCAGCATGAGTTTACTCTCAGGAAAGTCATTTAGAGATCCAGGTTTCTCTTCAGAAGATGTTTTACTCTGGGTAAAAACAGACAACTCAAGCATCAAGAAAAAATATTATTGTCCCATTAATAAAACTTTTCTCCTGCTTAATTGATATTTCTGCTTCTCATAATTGAATCTCATTGCTGGGTATAAATCAAAGATTATAAAAATAACTCTCCACAGATATGTGTGCTGGTTTCAAGTTTGATGTCTTGCTGTTCATGCTTATCTAATCTAATCAGTGTATCTTCTTCTGCAGGTTCTTGTATCACCCCTGTGAATATTTCTTATTTCAGAGAACAAGAGAAAATGAATGTTTTGTTTAAGTTGCAGAGTTGTTTCTTTATTATGATCTTTAAATTAAAATGGAGAAATGTATTGTCTTATGTCTTCCTTCTAAATTCTTCTGAAAAAAAGGAGTACATCGTTTGCTCTGGATGAGTAAAAGTTTTCTAAATAATTCTCTCCATGTTTTAAGTTTATTACAAAGACCATCATGTTTTGAACAGGAGCATGAGCATTTTATTAGTAACATTCTCAGGGTTGTGAAATATTTAGAGCAAAATAAAGAGCTTGCAAGAGACTTTACAGTAAATACATTCATGCTTATATGAAACGGGTTGCAGATTTCAATGTAAAGCCCTTGTCTGCTTGTGGCAAAATGTATTTGTATGATGGTGTTTTTGGAAAGGACTGATGCACTCTACCCCAGAATAAGCGTTGGAGAATAATTACTGTGAGAAAGCTGGCTGCCCAAGTCCCAGTTTTATAGATTCTTTAGTGCTTCTGGGGATATGCTTTAGGCAGTTAGTATAATGGTTAGTATAATGCCTGGAAACTGGTGTCTTTTTATTGGTGCTTAAATGTGAGTGTTACAACAACATTAAAAAGAACAATATTTTTTTTTTTCTTGAAATATTAATTTCCAGAATAAAATGGATGTTTTGACCTTTCCTGCAGAGGGTTGTCAAAGTACGACCTTTCAAAAGTTGGGTACTATGTATCTACCTGGGACTTGGCAGAGCTCAGCATGCCAGGGAACCGTGTGCTGTCTGCAGCCCAGTGCTGAGCTCCCCTTCGGAGGGGACTTGCAGAACTGGTGACCCTCATCCACACATGCTCCTCTTTTAACTAAGAGTTTCCTCAGTCTTTCTAGCTGGGAGAGTCAGATCTGAGCTATCGCAGCCGGATTTTGGTAACCTTGTATGCTGAACTGGTATGTGGGGCTGAAATCCTGGCAGCACGATGGGACTACTGCTGCTCTCCAAACAATTGCACAGAGCTTTTGCTGCTTCATCGGTTATTGTTCGTGGCATGGGTAATAAGTGAAAACAATGGACTGGAGCAGAATAAGGAAACAAACAAAATAACAATGTGAACATCAAAACAACAACAGCAAAAAACCCCCAAGTTTACATGTTTTTAATAATGTTAATGTGACTGAGAGAAAGGCCAAGGAATTTTAGCCATGTGGGATATGTCACTCTTTATTTCTGTCTCTGAGGCAAAAGCAAAGCAAAATGCTTAATTGTTTGAGCTTGGAGCAGGGTGTCAACATCAGTTTATGAAAGGTTATTATTTATTTTACAGTAGTGCCCCAGATGTGCCAGCTGCTACATAAAAATACTGGGAAACATGTTTTTTCCCCTGAGAGTTGGTGTGGTGTGACCCCTCTTTAAGGCTGTCCGCAGGGTTTGAGCCTGAGGCTTACACGCATTCAAAATGTGTACATACTGACAACTTTCCCACTCTGCCGTCATATCATGTCTCCATTACAGGGTAAAATCCTGGCATGTACCATCGTGCATCCCACAGCCCTTTTCCCATGGAAAAGAAAGCAGGAGCGTGGGTTTGGAAGCATGCTGGGAGGATTAGATGACAAAATCCTTTGGTGTGCTGTGGTGCTCTTTGGCCTCAGAAGCTGGACATAGCAGGATTTAGGGGTATAAAATTGAATTTGGGTAGCTAAAACCAAAAATATAATTCATAGAACCCTCACCTAGCCTCATATGTTTGATTAATTTATAGCTATCTCTGTTAAAATCACAACAGAAGCTCAGCAAAACTGGCATCTCTTTAGGACTGAACTTAGTGCCTAACTCGTACCTGAGGTGGTCAGCGATTTTCTGGAGGGCAGCATGGGTTATAAGCATTCAAAAGGTTTGGACTTGTGTTTACATATACATACATACGTTATTCACTTGGTTAAACTTTTGAGCTTAAGTTGTTACTGAAGCTGCATGTATGTATAAACACACCTAGCAATGGAATTCATTGCAGAGGTTGTCTGCCGTTACTCTTAGTAAAAATAATAGAAGATCCAGTGTCCAAATTCCTCATGAAGTGTTACAGTGTCATCTGACTGAAGGGATGTTTGGGTTAGCATTGTGGCTTGCCAGAGTTTTATTTTGATGAACACTGTTTAATCAGAAATGTCTGATTCACAAAAACAATATTGTTTGCAGAAAATAGCTTGTTTCAATGTATTTCTCTAAAGATGTAACTTTTTATGCATGTGTGAAAATGTTGAACTAACAAAGTTTGAAACAAAGAATGTTCGTCTTCTCTCTCTGAAACAGTTTTTGTTTGAAATGTGCAATACACACACACACAGAGTAGATGTCATATATAATAACACATCCTATACAATACACGTGTACACTTGAGTATTACATACTCTGTGCAAATACAACACGCTAAGTCATTCTGTACACTTATATAGTTATAGGAGGTTGAATGTTTTCAGAAGAGCCAGAATTCTTCAGGATTTTTGCACTTATGGTTTAGACTGGAAGCTGCAACATGTCCAAAGTGAGACTGGAACCAGTCGTCTTTTGACTATCTTTGTGTGTGCTTGGATTCAGTGCATGGACAGATGTGATCCTGTCTAAAACAATATTTAGTGGTGTTGCCTTCTTACTTTAATCTTTAGCCTATCAAGGTACTACTTATGAAGAGACTGTCTTTCCTTAGTTTTTCTCTGAACATGAGTGACCAAGGAATATGTTCTCTCTAAAGACTCAGGCAGACACAGGATTCTCTGGTGGGTGATGGACAGAAAATAGACTTGTGTTCCTCACCTTCCTGAAGATGCTGTATCTAATTCAGCTTCTCCACTTAGGGACATGCACTTAGCTGCAAAATGTGGTAGCATGAGTTTCACCAGGGCTGTACACTACTGCTGGGGATACCAGGTTCATATTTAGGAAGTTGGAGCCTCTGCTGTCACATCTTTGCTTCCCTGTCACCTGAGGGAGCTGCACTGATGTGACAGCAGGTACAGCTATCTGCACTGGAGTCACACCCCCTGACTGCATTACATAGATAACCTTTGTGTTCAGGAATAAATCTGTGACATATGTATGACATGCATACCAAGTATTTCAACTTTTGCCCTAGAGTGTGTTAGCAATTGTCTGTGTGTGCTAAATACATCACCATTTATTAAACTAATTATCCTTTATTCTTACATTAGACATTCTACGGTGATCCCATCAGTCTAGTGTCACTGAGTTGATAATCACATAATAAGTTTTAGATCACACAATATTTCATATTGAACCATTTCCAGAAGTTATTTACCTTTAAGACCTGTTACATTTAAATGTTCTTGTGCCACTGGGATCAGAGACTAGACTGAAAACAGTTTGAAAGTAGGAACCTTGTATTTGAACAGGGAATGATTAGGTTATGAGCTGGTAAATATTTTCACTAGTGACAAAGTTCATTCAAAAAAGTAATGCCACAAAAAAAAATTAGAGAATAGATGGGACTCATTTTTTTCACATGGTTGTATGAAATTCTCTACAATACTAAATATCTTAAAGCTAATGAGACAGTTACCACTTACCAACAAAACTAGTACATAATCTTGAAGTGTGTATGCTTCTGTAAAACTGCATTACAAGATCACAATTATCTACAGCTATTTAATTATCTTCAGGGACATGATATAGCTCATAAAACTAAGTTTCCATATTTGTAGAATTTTGGTCTTTTTGAGAGTGAATAAAGTATTTAAACATAAAGTAGTTCCTCTCAATGTGGGCCACTATTACTGAGGTGAGAAATCGGACCCTTTCACATTTGAGAGCTAGTAGGTCAATGTCTCATTACGCCCCAACAGTCAAGGTCTTAACAGTATTTCCATAACATGTTTCTGTTTTGAGAGGTTAATATCTCAGCCTATCAAAATATGCTGTGTGCTGAAACTTGGCACACAAGGTCTCAGCACGGGATAAACTTGTTTTTACAGAATATGGTTTAAATCACTTGGATATTTTTTAAGTTACAAAAAAGCAAGAGAAAAAAAAAAGAAAGAAAAAGCAGAAGTTTGTGGTTTCACACTGGGATTTTTTATGGTCCTAAAAATGCAAAACTAGTTTTGACTTAAGCAATGTAATTTTGCAGAAACTAAGCTGTTGTCTCTCAGTATTTAACAGAGCCTTGCGAACTTCTGCCATTTCAGGTTCCTGAACACTTGTTTTTTACCCTGTTTTCAGTCTTAACTTTGGTTTCTTGTTGAAGTGAATGTAAAATCTAAAGTGAAACCAGGCCAAAACGATATTGCACTTCAAGAAAACATGGTAGTTCAGAAATTCATATCAAGATTTCTTGATGTTAAATGAGCATCCTTTAAAATTAAGCTTGAGATGCCTCAGGCTCACCTCAGCACTTCTTTCCTGGTGTTAATGTACCCACAATTGTATCAGTGTTGCTCCAAATAACTGAATGAGGAATGTCAGAGATTTTGTTGACCTGTGTGAAAAACTTACAAGTGAACTGAAACTATTTTAGTAGCCGTTGCTCAGAGATAAGTGACCTTTTATCTTGACATTCACAGGGTCACTTCATTTTTTTGGGCCAAATTCTGCAGCACCTTCAACTGCACTACTCAAGCAAAAATGTATGTGACATAAATAAAACAGTAAGGTTCAAAACTTGTTTCAACTTTATCTGTTCTTGCTTCTGATGTATCTGAAATCACATTAGATTTTCTGGCATCACCATTCAACCTATTGTGCTTAAAATATCTTACTCTACTTGAGACATTAACATTCAGCCTTGAAAATACGCTTACAATGGAGATTTAGTATTAAAATCATCAGCTTAAAAATTACTTCTTCAAGAAAATGTGTAAATAAAAGGAAGTTATACATCAAGTACATGCAAATCCCATTAAATCTGTGGTTCCAGTTTTTTGATACATTCCAGAACTTAAAAAAATAACTTTGTTTTGTTGACTTGCAAGGCAGCACTTAAAGTCTACAAAACTTTTATTGAGGCAAACAAGTAAATTGATTGAAAAGTCATATGTATTTTGCTTGCTTAAGGAGTGGAGCGGATTCTGTTAAAGAGCAATATGCATTTCAAACAGTACTTTGAATATTTGGGACAGAACGTAAGTGCTGTGATTTCTGCCCCCCCTCCCCTCATCTTTGTCCGTTTTCTCAATGGGAATATTTAGCACTCCAATTCAGTTTGTGTACTGCTTCTGGTAAGTGACATGACAGATTGTTGTGGTCTATAGGGCCAGAAGCTGCTTTTACAAAAATCAAAATGAAATGGGTTTGAAAGGTAGTGTAGACAGACTTGCAGTTGCATGAAGCCAGCTAGGTCCAGTGGTGGCACCATGGATCTCAGCAGGGTCCAGCTCTCCTGTCAAGGCAGTTAAAAGTTGACCTGAGTGTCTCTGTGGTACTGCAGTCTGCTGCACTGGCTTACCTAGTTTATGTTCTTTCCCTAGAAATGCTATACACAACTGTATATGTACATACAGAGATGTAGCGTGTGATGTCTGTGATGCATTTACCAAAAGAGACATGAAAAGAATGCTATTAAGTGTCAGCTGAGGCCCCAGGAGTCAAACTATACTGGATTTAAGTTTTCCTGCAAAACTGAAAATTGATATCTTGCTAGCAGGCTTAAAATACTAATTTTTAGTCATGACAATTACATTAACTGAAAACATGAAGAAGAAAAAGAAAAACAAGAAGAAAAACAAGAAGAAAAAGAAAAAGAAAAAGAAAAAGAAAAAGGGAAAAAGAAAAAGAAAAAGAAAAAGAAAAAGAAAAAGAAAAAGAAAAAGAAAAAGAAAAAGAAAAAGAAAAAGAAGAAAAAGAAAAAGAAAAAAGAAAGCAACTCTACTTTTTCCACAGGACTCTCTGGAGTGAATCAAGGTTGAATAGTGTGAAAATATGTTTTTCGTAGGAGCCCTGAAACTCAAACCTGCTGTGCTGGACATCTATGTGCTCTTCCTGGCCCAGGTCAGCAGTAAGGAGTAAGTGCTAAATGCAAAAATAAACTACATCAATAAAAAGAATAGGGGTTGATGTTGCATGCTGCTGGTTCCCAGCCCAGTTCATCCTAAAAGCATTTTATTTTCCTTAAGGAAAGTTAAAACAAAGATGTATTTTGTTGGTGACCCCTGTGGAGTGAAAGAGAAAAGCCAGGGTGGACCATGAGCAATAATAACAGAAAGAGACAAACTCTTAAGTGCTGATGATGGAAATAATTTTCCATCCATTTATAACTCTGCCAAATCTGAAGATACCTCCACAGGGTGGGCAAAAGACACCTCTCTATCCAAAAAACTACTCTTATGCCAAGTTTCACTGTAACTGCAAGTAGTGTTGGTATTTTGGTTCTCTGATAAAACATCTGGAAAGTTTTTACTCATGAAATATGTTACACAACCTAAGTATAGAAGTCATTGCCACTTTATAATGCTGTGCTCCAACCGTAACACGTTCATATGTATATGTAAGCGCATGTGTATGTCTATATGTATATGTATACGTATACGTATACGTGTACGTGTACGTATATGTATATGTATATGTATATGTGTCTGTATATTTTGGATGACATCTTTTTAGGAATGTTTTCAGATGGATGTTACTGTTCGTATTGCACCTTACAATGTACGCTATTGCTGGAAATGCTTGAGTAATTTCACAAGTAAATGTTTGACACATAAAAGTTACTTCATCCACAGCCCAACAGTAACTTAGACTTCTGATTATCAGTAAATTTTCACTTTTTAGATATTCAAAAGTAGTTTTTTTCAAAGGAATGGCCATTACATCAATTATTTTTCCAATTCTACTTTAGAATGATGTACTACTCCAAAGCAGCCTAGTGAGGAATTGCATTGCAAGTGATGTGAAAGGATTTAAAAAGGGAAGAAAAGGCGTAATTTTGGCAAGAGATTTGTGACTTTTTAAAGTAGAAAAGATAATAAATATGGATTTGATTCTCCATAAAGGAACTGTAACATTCAGTCCCTTGCCATTTCAAATGATATAGTATTTTTTTATATCCCTTTCTGTCCTAATCTCTTTTGTGATGTTGTTGTGTTGTATTGTGTTGATAAGAGGCTATCTTGGGGCCAGCAGTGGATAAGATGTTAATAAAATTCTTGTTTGCTGTTACAAAATCAAACAATTTAAGTGTAGTCTGAGGTTTCATGTCAAATTATTGCTGGCTTCTCTTTGTATCATTGACTGCGAGAAATACCTCTTAACCCTTCATGAAAGCAGAAAAAAATAAAATAACCCCCAAATCTTCCAAGATATAAAGAACTAAGTTTAGAAGGAAAGCTTTAATTTATTTCTTTTCTCTTTAGCAACATGGTGTTCTTTTGGGGGAAGTCCGTGTTTTTCATCCTCTCAGATGAGATGACATGTAAATCTGATTGGAAAA
The DNA here is from genome assembly GCF_963082525.1 of Nesoenas mayeri. NCBI lineage: Eukaryota > Metazoa > Chordata > Aves > Columbiformes > Columbidae > Nesoenas > Nesoenas mayeri. The sequence goes on from NC_137548.1 coordinate 14,119,076, forward strand.
CTCTGACTTTTTTATCACCAAAAAAATCCCCCAAAAAGCAAGAAACAGAGAGAGTGAGAAAGAAATAAAGTGGTTCATTTGAAATGGAAGTGACAAACTTTGATTTGGAAGAGAAACAAACCACTTTGCTTCCACATTTTAAATGGTAGTTTTCATTTTTTGTTTTGAGATATTATAGTTATTGTATCTGCCATCATGACAAAATAAAAGGGTAAAAAATGATATGAAAAGTCTACAATTATATCAGAGAAATGTTTTTCTTTAAGTTTTGAGGTAAATTTTCATTCATAATTATTCTGAAAATTTGCAGAAATATTTCTGTGATTCAGAAATAATCAAGCAAGCAATCTTTTTCCTCTCCTTTCCCAGAAAAATCCATCCAAAAGCAGCATATCAACCAGCTATAATGTTTAATTTTAAAAATTTATTTATTTATTTATTTATTTATTTATTTATTTTTGTAGAAATGGCAGAAAATATGGCTTCACTTTCCAGTGCATACTTTTGTTAACTGTTGAGCTTCCAGGAAATTACACAAGCACAACAGAAGGTCTTATGCACAGAGAAACTTGGCAAAATTTAACCAAGATCATCCTGTTTAATGAACTGTGATTATTTGCATCACTATTTACAATTCTCAGAAGCGATACAAAATGTGAATTTGCCTGGCTCTACCAATTCAGGCTTTTTAGACAGAGATAGAGTTGAAGGCAGTGTGATGGGAAAGCAGAATGTTAGATTGGAATGGACGGGAAAAAGTAGTGTTAACATCCCAGATACGGTTTAAGATTTCGCTAAAGCCCATGGACACAGTGATGCCTTCTGGCTTCAGCCCACCTAGTGAGGATATTGCAGATGAATAGCAGTACTGTGGTGAATGATATGGTCTGAGATACCGTCATGATGGGCAACAACTATATTGGTAAACTTATTTCTTCAAGACTATCTACCTCATGGTTTCCTTCAGCAACCCCCAAATAAATATTGTGCAGAAAAATAATCTCACATCCATGTCATTAAAGTGAACCAAAGAAAATACATTCTGGTTATTTGAGCTGTATACATTTTCTCCTATTTGTAGGCTCTCTGAGTTTGTTGTCATGTCAACTTGTGACTTCACCAGGTAGTTCAAGGACCCCTTAACTAAGCTACTTCAATAATAAGGAGGCAAAATTGACCACTTTCTACTAGTATTTCTCCTTATGTGACATTAAAAAAAAAAAATAATATAATGGGTGAACTGGACTTTTGTAACCTTGGACAACTTAGATTGCAATTCTCTATGTAACGGTTGTGAGGTTACTCTAAGAGGTAACAACACTTCAAGGTCCTCTGAAATTACAGTGTCGCACAGAGGTGATGAGGTATGTAAAGGAACTGGACATGTTCTAGGAAGGAATAGTTATTCAATATTAGTGAATATTATTTGAAGAAAATCACTTAGCCATTAATATTGAAAGGTGTTTTGTTTTTAATGATGTATAACAGAAATACAGAAATGCAACTAACACAGAAATCACCATTTCGTATCAGGAATATTTTAAAGATGGAAAATATCTTTGGAATTGTATTTCCTCTTCCTCTTCCTCTTCCTCTTCCTCTCCTCTCCTCTCCTCTCCTCTCCTCTCCTCTCCTCTCCTCTCCTCTCCTCTCCTCTCCTCTCCTCTCCTCTCCTCTCCTCTCCTCTCCCCATAATAATTTAGTAATAATTTGGGGCTGCTTATAAAAAAAATACTGGCACCATTTATTGTTCTTTTTGGGGTATTTGTTTTGTTTTTTAATGTTTACACAATTTTAGGTGAGGAGCTGGGCGTCTTCTTATACAAGTGAAAGTGTCTGACAATGCTGTGTATGGGGAAACTGGTTTAAAAATTCTTTCCTTGTTGAGCCAAAATGTCGTCCCAGTTATTCTTCTTTCTTCAATTTCCAAGATGCTCTCTCAGTCACACTTTGTCTCTCTCCTGAAACACATATACACAAAGGCCTTTCTCCTTTGTGCCTGTGAAACCTACAATACCATTTTTGGGCAGGAGAATGCAATGTATGTAGAATAAATTAAGTGACTTTCAATTACATTTTCAGAAAGAAATTAAGCTATCCAGGGTTGCATGTATACATCACAGAGGAAGTTCTACACATAGAACTGCTTGGTTCATGTTTGACAAAGCAGGGATGTGACAAAGATTATGGCAAGTACTGCACAAAGATTCTGCGTATTAAGAAAATTAAATGGTTTTAAAATAAAAGAAACCCCACAGTAATGTGTTCTTTAGCAGTGGATTGCATACTGGTCAAATTCAATGACTCTAACACTTCTGAAAAAAGTAGAATACATATAATGTCGGAAATAAGCTAGTCTAAATGAAAGGGTTCTATCCTAACATTTGCCTTTTGTATAACTTGTTACTACAGTAATAGAGTTCTCAGTAAATTTCAAACCAAAATTTTCATCTCAAGTGTTTTTTGGAAAGGTATTATTACAGACCTTCTAATTTCCACTGCAGCTAAGCATGTATTAATAACAAGGAGGGCTAAGGAAACTGCTGCTATATCCAGTAGTGCTTGACATTTAGTAGATGAATTAAAGTTTACAGTCAAATTGGGTTTTAACTAATAATATTAGAGATCTTTGTTACAACTGTCCATCTTTCTTTCTCTCTCTCTCTTTCTTTCTCTCTCTCTTTCTCTCTCTCCTTCTCTCTCTCTTTCTTCCTTTTCCTTCCTTCCTTCCTCCCTTCCTCCCTCCCTTCCTCCCTTCCTCCCTCCCTTCCTCCCTTCCTCCCTCCCTTCCTGCCTTCCTTCCTCCCTTCCCTTCCTCCTTCCCCTTCCTCCCCTTCCTCCCCTTCCCCACATCACATATGTGACACCATGCTGAAACACCAACAGTCACTTAGACCAAGCTACCCTCAAATAAAAATGTATCCTTTGGGAATTAGTATCCATAATTGAATAACTTTGGGGAAATTATGTTCTCATTTACACACCTACTGTAAGTCACTGAGGTTGTGGGAATAATTGGGAAAAATGATCTGAATTTTTCTTTCAGTCATATCAATGTAAATCTACAATGATTTATTTGAATTTAATAGCCAATTATGACCTACCTTTACATATATAATAAAATAATTAAGTTCTTAATCTTTAACCAATAACTATTTTTTAATTAAAATTAACTTTTGGAATGATTCAGAAAAAAGTATCTTTTTGTCAAAATTGGGAAACACCACAAATGGCCTTGTAAATCTGTGAAGATTAAAAACAAACAGAAGAAAAGCATGATTAATGTTTCATTGTATCCATTTAATACACCTGTATAATGTGTGTATTTTTCAAAGCTGTCCTGTTGTCATTTCTTCCCATCTCCTGACCATGTTTTATAACATGTCTCTAATAAAGAGTATAAAGCAATGCTAGGATCTGCGCTGTTGCTGAAGTGTTTAATAATAGGGTGGTTACCAACTAACTCTGCTGCTCTTTTTTGACTGGTATGTCAGGAATTAAAGTAGCACTGCCCAAGCATTTCAGTTCCCTCTCACCATTAAGAACATTTGAAATTAAAAATGTTAAAATATGTTTTGATTTTGGTTTATTTTAACATAAATTTTGATGCCCAGTTATTGAACTTATATACTTTCTTTAAAATACAAGATTTTCTGTGCAGGAAAATAAACATTTTTCATGCAGTGTCTCTGGCGACAGATAATGTCCAGAATAATAACTGCACATCAACCATCTTACGTGAAGGTTCTGACTATGGTGACAGACAGCAAGAACTTTTGTTTGCTTTTATTTGAACATGTGGGTGGAATAGCTGTTGCTGTCCTTGGCTCAGCTGTGTCCTTCACAGATACTTGAATGAGTTAATTATAGATTGTTACCTAATGACATAACTATGCTTTCTGAATCCCACAGAATGACAATTCCTGATCAAAATACTTCTTATTCCTGTATTTGCTCATCAGAATGAAAACTACTATGCGTGTACACGTAGAGAAAATTTTCTTCCTTCCTTCCTTTCTTGCTTTCTTTCTTGCTCTCTTTCTCGCTTTCTCTTTCTCTCTTTCTCTCTCTCTCTCTTTCTCTCTCTCTCTTTCTCTTTCTCTCTCCTTTCTCTCTTTCTCTCTCTCTTTCTCTCTTTCTCTCTCTTTCTTTTCCTTCCTTCCTTCCTTCCTTCCTTCCTTCCTTCCTTCCTTCCTTCCTTCCTTCCCTCTTCCTCTCTCTCCTTCTCTCTTCCTCTCTTTCTCTCTCTCCTTCTCTCTTTCTTTCTCTCTTTTCCTTGTTCTTTTTTCCTTGCCTTGCCTTGCCTTTCTCTCCTTTTTTATTTCCTTTTCTTCTTTTCTTCTTTCCTTTGAACAGCCAATTGCTTCGGTTCATCTAGTAATCATGTTTCATTCCACTTTTCAAGTGCTTAGATTTGGTTAAAGTTTTAGATGAGCATTTCCACTCCATTCTCTCCTCCTGCACAGAATATGTGACCCCATCACTTAATTTAAAGATCTGAGATGAATTCTGCACCTCCCTCTTCCCCCATTCCAGGCTCCCCGTCAGTAGTAGAAATTGCTGTTTATGTTTCACCTAAACTCTGACCACATTTTCCATAGATGTGAAGTCACTGTGACTCCTGGTCTTGACAAGTTATCAGTTAGATTAGTTCCTTCTTTTTAATGAAACTGTTGGCCGCTCCAAGGGGAGGTAGACCACTAGACATCTAGTGTTGTTCTGAAGTGCTATCTAAAGCAGGCCAGAATTTGTCCAGTTTTCAAATGTGAAATCTCTACCCCTGTACATGTAGCCAGTTCTAAGAATATTTGCAACTCACAGGCAGCTTAAATCGTACTCACCTGTTGCCAGCCTTCAATGTACAGATTTGGGCTTGTGTTCTGCAAAAAAGGTGGAATTTATTGTTACAGTTAGACATGAGCCATTCCCTTCTCTGGTTGAAACATCAGATACATTTCAAGCTCTTCCATTTAACTCACCAGGAATACTCAGAAGTATATACCCCTGCAACTAGCTTAGCAAGCCCTAGGCAACTGTTTTGATACACTGATCCTTGATGAACAGAAAATCCTATGGAAGACCATAGTGGAAACTCAGAAATTGTAGCAATTAAGCACATTAAATTTATCTGATGGACTTTAATACTTCTGAATTCCTTTCTTACTAACTCTCTCAACTTCATGTTTTAGTGTCCTAGAGAATGGCTTATGTTACTGATGTGATGATAATGTAAACAATTGTGATTGCAAAGTGCTGCATTTGTGTGTTTTCTTGACTTGGAATGTCTCAGTCAAAGAGGACATTTTCTTAAATACTTTTAAAATTAATTCAGCCATTATCAAGAAATCTATACGAATGCAGTAGCCACAGAAGTTTAACGTTTTATGATAATGTTTTCCATTTGTGTAACTACATAAGTCATAAAATAGGTTCCAATCCAGTGCTGTCTGCTCCACAACTGCAAGGGTTCTTTCAAAAATCATTCACAAAATGCTAGATGGTAAAAATAGATGAAGACATTTTTCTGGTCTATGACTATAAATATTATTACACAATTGCACTCGTACATTTGTATAAATCATGAGGGAGTGTTCAGTTCAAAAGAATGTGTTTCTGAGAAGGGAATATAATCTTGGGGTTCAATTTTTTTTCAAAACATTTGAAAGTATATAAAAATATAATTCAAAAGACTCATGTATGTGTTGAGTTAATTTTTTTCTTTATTGTGCACATACTGACCTACGTTTATGATGTATATTAAGGCACAATAATACGTGTCCTACCTTCATGCATACACAAACCCATACAAGCACACATGCATCACACAACAAGAACAGTGAGTTATGTTAATTGAAAGAACTGTAATCCATTCTGAATCCTAGGACTATATGAACAATAAAAAATTCTAAGATCCACTTATGAATTTCTAAATTTCACTGAATTTTCACAAGGAAATATGTTTGTTCAAACACTTTAAGAACATTATATGATCTTTGATGAAAGAAAGGGATAGTTAACAATTACAGTTATAAGCTTGGTGAAGTCAGAGATGGAAAAGACACCTGTCACATAGTGTAGCTCCACATTTTCCACTGTATGTATTTGCTTTGTGCATTTGTATTTTAGAAGTCCAAAGAAATATACTTTTCACCTCTGAGTCATATAGGGGCATATTTTTGACACACACATGCACCACTGTATCTTTACAGCTTTTGGTATAATCTTTTCCCCATTGTTTTGTTCCTATGGTGTGGGATGATCTGGGTAAGACCTGTTTGGGAGCAAAGGATGCTACACAATATATATGAAAGGGGAGGGAGGGCAAAAGTTCTCGTGATATGAATTTTAAAGAGTTGTGTGGAAAGGGTTAAAATGTTTCAAACTAGCCATGCGTTGCACTCGAGTGATTAGGTGTAACTCCCAATTAAAGATCAATAAGGCCTTTAAAGTGATTTATAAAAATGGATTAGTAAGAAATGTCCATTTAGAAAGTACTGTGAGTAAAATTACTATACTCTCTGTCATATTGATCGGGCCTTTATGTCTAAACATGCATTAACTGGGCCAGACAATAAAAATTAATCCTCTTCTTTCGTAAAATGGAAGGTCATTTTCCCAACTCTCCCTAGGGGGAATGATGTCATTAAACATGCTACTAAGACATTTTATTAAATCTGACTAGGCTGTTTGCATAAAAGTAAATTAGAGCAGTCAATACTGGAAAGAAAGGAATTTTAAGGAGCAATAACTATAGGTATTTATTGTAAGTGTATTATACAAGAGAGGCATAATTAAATTCAAAACAACTCCATTAAAATAATGTTGAGGGCCTGGCTTAAAATGACAAAAGGCAAGGTTTTTAGAGCCCTAAGCATGCCCTGTTGTACCTAAGCATTTCAGGGGTCTCCAAGCAGTAGGTGATTTGACATACCATATGTGCTGATATTCTCTGCTCTCTCCCCTCCAGGATAATGTTATTTATAAATAAAACCACTGAGCAAAGGGGTGAAACTGTAACTAGCGCCAACCTGACTGAGACAGTGTCCTCAATAAAACACCTGCCGTTTATGTTCCAGCATGCACCTCCTTGCATGCATGTTCCCTTGGATAAGAAGCGTCTTTCAACACTGAAAGAAAAAAAGAAAAAGAGAGGAAGTCATTTAAGATTATGTTCTGCTGAAGGCATGTGGACTTCAAGCTGCTGGAGCCACTTGCCTGGTCCCCGACAGGAACAGAGATGAGAGAGTTTACACTTAAGCATAACATCTCTGCCATGGTACCATGTGCAACCATTTGTGTCTGAATGCACCCTAGGGCCACTCCTGGGCCAATTTTTTTGAAGGTTAAAGTCAGAATTTCAAGTTGCATTTTTGTGTGTCCTTGCGTGGTGCAGACCTCACTACTATACCTCTGGGTAGGTGACCTCCTTCCCATCCCCTCTGCTCTGAGGCCTATAATTGACCTCCTCCCTTCTACAAAAAATTCAGAAGTGGTTAAGTTATGGGGCCACTGCATATATTACTGACCACACAGGAATGCATTATCTCTGCAATCTCTAGGCAGCTATACACATCAATTTGTTGTCTCTTATCTCTGAGACTATAGATAATTCGCGATATGGAACATCTTTTTGTTAGCACTTTAGCAGAATGGAGGTCTTGGTCATAGCCAGAGGACCATGCTCTCGTGCTAATTTCAATAATATGCAACCTAATGCTGCTCTTTTTATTACAAAATGTTCTTAGTATGTCAGCACTAAATAGTTCCTATATTTTGCCAAAGATATTATAGAGAATATAAAGATAAAAATTATCTTTCTTTTTAACCCAAATAACTGAAATTAAATCAGGGTAGTAGATGAATCTCAAGTTCAAACAATTTACCAGAGTTTGATAGGTTAGAAATAATCTTGTGATTGTGAAATCCAGACTTGAGCTCTGGGTTTCACGGTTGGGTCATAGATAACCCATGCCACAGGGTGATCATTTTAGGTCAAACCCCACAAAAGCCCTGAGGAGCCCTATGGTGACAGCTGTGTAAGTGCTCTAGAAGGAAATCATTAGAGGGGGGTCTAAGCTGTAAGCAGCCAAGAGAGATGAGGAGAGGGGATGTATGCTGTGGGCGTGGGAAGGCTGCTGACCACTGTGGGACCCGGAAACATGGATGCAGAACTGCCTGAAAAATATACTAATAGTGCCTCTGTCTCATGCCTACTAACATAGGAGGATTTTTCTGATTCTGCATTTTGGCCAAAGAGTGAAAAACTGAATAATTCCAGATTTTGGTGGATGGTTGGCAGAGAAAAAAAAAGACCAGTTAGAAATGCCGTTTTGACCATTTGAAATCTCCTCTCTGCTCTCCTTGCAATTAAATGATTGTAACAACCTTCAGATATTATTGATTACAAAGAAAAAAAGTAATAACTGCCAGTTTCCTAAACTGTTTATTAAGGGGTTTGAACATAGACAGATTTTTCGCTCGTATTTACATCTGTTTCATGGCTTGAATCTCTGAAATTCATAGAATTATAGAACGGTTTTGGTCGGAAGGGACCTGAAAGATCACCTAGTCCAACCCTCCTGCCTTCCACTAGACCAGGTTGCTCAAAGTCTTGTCCAACCAAGCCTTGAACACTTTCAAGGAATGGGACAAACACAACTTCTCTGGGCAACCTGTTCCAGTGCCTCACCACTCTCATGGTGAAGAATTTCTTCCTTATATCTAATCTCAGTCTACCCTTTTCCAGTTAAAAGCCATTACCCCTTGTCCTGTCACTACATGCCCTTACAAAAAGTCCCTTTCCAGCTTTCTTGCAGGTCCCCTTTAGGTACTGGAAGGATGCAATAAGGTCTTTCCAGAGACTTCTCCAACATGAACAACCCCAGCTCTCTCAGCCTGTCTTCATAATAGAGTGGCTCCAGCCCTCTGATCATCTTCATGGTCCTTCTCTGGACTCGCTCCAACAGGTCCATGCCCTTCTTATGCTGGGGAGCCCAGACCTGAGTGAAGTATTGCGGGTGGGTTCTCACAAGAGCAGAGGGGGAAGAGTCACTTCCCTTGACCTGCTGGTCATGTTCCTTTTGGTGCAGCCCAGGACATGGTTGGCTTTTAGGACTGCAAGCGCACATTGCCAGATCATGTTGAACTTCTCCTACCAAGTCCTTCTCCTCAGGGTTGCTCTCAATCCATTCTCTGTTCTGCCTGCATTTGTGCTTGGGATTTCCTCGACCCATATGCAAGACCTTGCACTTGTCCTGATTGAACTTCATGAGGCACAACTCTCAAGCCTGTCAAGGTCCCTCTGGATGGCAGCCCTTCTCTCCAGTGTGCCAGCTGCACCACTATTTATTGTTGACAAATGCATTAAACAATGTCACAATGAAATTTTGACACGAAAAGAAATACAAGGTCTCATAAATTATTTGCTAGGTAAATAAGTTCAGTCCATGTAGTTCTTCAAGGAAAGCATTTGAGTCAGTCTTATATATGGTATACAGTGAGCAATAGGTATGGCATCAGCTCTCCAGAGAATACAGATAGTGAGTGTCCAATTTGAACAAGTTAATCCAACCTAAGTCTGTTTTTTTTTTTTTCTTTTTTTTTTCTTCCACCAAAGCTTCAATATGCATCCAATCTCAGGATATTGGATTTTTCTTTGAGGGAAGAAATAAATGACTTACCTGGGGAATAAACCCAGTCTTCTCTCACTGTATTGCTCACCATATATATTGTGCTAAAATAAGGTTCACTGATTCTAATGTAAATCTCTAAAGCTGAACCGTGATAATATGAGTTTCTGCATTTTATGTGGTAGGTAAGTAGGTTGTATCTTAGAAAAAAAGTAGTGAGAGAGATTAGTGATTGTACCTAAGGAGAAAGGGAACAGGCTCAAATACCTTCAGGGTCTGAAACTCCTTGACAGACTAGGAAAAACTGTTTGAACACATTTGTTTTTGTTTAAAATTGAGATGCATCTTGCAATTTGACTGCTTCCCCCCATCTCCCTTTTTACACACACATTTTGTGACATCAGGATTTTGTCTCTATGGGCAATTCATTCCAGTATGAACCAGCTTGCATTGCTATGGAAAGATCCGCATCTCTAAGGCTCCATCCTTTATGAAGGTGTTATTGTAAAAATTTCTGGGGGATTTTCATTCTTGCAGAAACAGGAATTAATTTTTCTTCTAAAGAAGTTATGCTGTAGCACACTTCTGTCTGACATGATGTTTTCCCACATGGTTTTGCTGCTAACCCCAAATGTCCAATCTGTTTACTGGAACACCTTTTTGTAGCCTGAAGTCAAGGTAACCGGATGAGAGCTCCCTGTGCTAGCACAGCCAGCAGATTCAGCTTCTTTGAATGTCCAGAATGTCTATCAATGACACATCACATGCTCCTCCACATGTAGCACACTTCTTCAGTGTCCTGAGTAGGCTGTGGATCGCGTCTGTCCCTGGGATACTTTGTCTTGCCAACAACACTGGCTATAGCAATGACTGGTAGAGTGACTGTACAGGATCAAGGTCCAGGGATGGCTTATGAAAGCAAAAAGGAGACAAGTGTAGCTCTCATATTGGTGTGACTGCCTTGCCTTGTTACAGGAATTCTGACAGGATTTCAGGCTGGGATTAACATCACAGACTTGATACCAGTGAGATGCCAATCATCAGGAGTATTCCAGTAAATGGACAAAACATAACTTTTTCTTTTTTTTTTTTTTTTTTTTGTTTTTTTTTTGACAGACAAGAAGCTGTTTGATGTTTAACAGTCCAGCTGAGGAGATTCATTCAGTCACCCAGGCTGCCATTCTCACTGTCACCAATCTTTTAGTTCCTGGAAATGCTCAGGATGCCAAGACCATGGTAGAAAAAACTGGTAAGCAACTCCGCACTTACAGTGGTAGTGTGCTCCGTAATACAGAATGAACATTTATTGCCAAAGATGGAAATGGTCATATTGCATGGAAAAAAGATAGTATCATTTCCAAATACCAGTATTTCTCTTTCCAAATTGTAGCTTCCCTGGGGATCCCGAGAACGAACAATTACAACGCATGAGTGTGCCCACTGTAGAAGGGCCTGCACAGTCTTTCATTACTTCTCACTGATACCTTCCCACATCTTTCCTATCCCAGGTTCTGGATCAGAACATCTCTAGAAAACTATATACTTCCTATCGGTTCTCTGCTGGTTTCATTTCCTTCTCTATGCCAGCTGGGCCAGATTTAAGAAAGCATACTACATCATGTGGCTGTTTAGAGTCATCATTCTGTAGCTGCATTATAAAGTACCTATCATGCTTTGATCACCCAGGAAATTAATCCAATTAATCAGTGAATAATTACTATAAGCATAAATCTTTAGAAGGGTGGTTTTTTTTTAATCTTCTCAGGGCACTTTTTCAATAAAAAATTAGCAAGATTTTTTAATTGATAAAAATCTAAGAAAAACACATAGTAAGTAGAACTTCAAGTTTTTTAAAGCTAGTAAAAAGGTACATCATAGCAAATGCCAAGAAAGATAGGCAACATATCATATGCTATCATATAGCACTAGTAAGTCAGAAGAGCCTCAATGCCACAAAATAATTTGAAAATATCTGTAGCTATATCAAGTGTCATCTAAAACACAGAAATAAGGTTTCAGCACTTGCATAATGAACCTACTTTCTCCTTTACTCTTTAACTAGTGAATAGGCCCTTCCTGCTGTGCAGAACCATAGGAAGTATAACTTAGCAGAATAACAAGAAGTTACCCAGAAGCTTGCAGAGAAAAGGCTTTCCAAGGAGCAGGAGAAAAAAAGGGTTACATTGGTGCAAGCCTGTCTGGTCTACCATAGAGACAAGGAAACAGGGAGACAAATAGGCACTTTTTGATGTTAACGGATGGAAGAAATTATTTTTGAAAAACATTCTCTGCCAGACTAGGTACCCCTCTTCTATCTCTTTCTCCTTAGGCACACTGTTGCATATCCTGATTTTAGGGAACTTGTCATGTTAAGAAGAACAATTTTTCGTTTGTTCCGCTATCACAATATCCTGGCCTGGCAGAGAAAATAAGTTGTAGGTGGCAGCTTCATTTCTTTGATCTCTTTATCTATCTCAGATAGTGGTATTGAGGCCAATCACATCAGTCCCTTCAATTCCTGACCAACCTCCATCAGCAAAGCCTAATATACTGTCTAGGAACCATTTTTAACCTCTTGTCAAGTGAGACTAAACTTCCAAATTCTGTGAACTGATACCACACTTGTTTAATTTAAAATCTTGTAACTGGAATTATTTGCTCTGCTTGCATATTTAGTAATCTACAGGTTTAAATCAAATTTTTGGAAGATTTTTATTTTTGTTAGAATTGTTCCTGCCTAGCTAACATCATGGTATAGAGAATCACTTAATTAATGAAATATTGATTCATAATGAAAATATTTTAAAGCAAAACCAACAACTTTGAAGAGACAAGGGCAGTGGCATAGTAAAACAGGAATTATGCCATTTTCAAAGTTTGTCGTACAGATACAGAATGATTGTATTTCTGTGTATGTCCCAGTGTGCATGAAGTGCAGAATCCTACGGTACATAAGGACTTTAAGTAATAGAAAGGAGTGCAGGATACCTACCCACAGTGCTGAATATATACACTGGATGACAAACCTTTTGCAATAGCAGGGGTTCATAAGGATTTTATCTTCATTTAAATGCAGACACCTGCTTATGGGAACTATTGAATGATTTCCTTTAAATACAGATTCTCTTGAGGAGATAAACCCCACATACAGATAGTTCAAAAATGGTTTTACAGCCCAATATACCACTCACCAATGTCGTCAATCTATTTACAGACCAACTTTCATTAAGGTTGTCATGGTTTCTTCCAAAATAACCCTGGTTACCAATTTCTATCTCACTCATTTGACTCACCTGAGCCTTTTGCAAAGACCAATAGACATTGGCTAGAGAGTTTACAATAAAAATGACAGGAGTTCTTACTGAACAAAAATATTGAGATCCTAGTTTGAGTCTGATTCAGCAATAGAGAGGATCCAAGCAGTCTATTTTGTGCTAGTAAAATCTGAGGGCAGACTGGGAAGGGGAAGAAGAGGAGAAAAGGACAGACCACAATGTGCTGGAAGGTGAAAGCTGTGTGCACACAGGGTACTGCAGGTTAAAAATATTGTATGGGATATTGCCTAGAAGCTCCTAGGCAATTATCAGAAAATCTTTAGCCCTAGACATTCTGATGAGCTTATTTGACTAGTCTTAAAGTACTTCAGCAAAACTGAGGAGTTTATAACATGAAGCAGTGCTGTCTGAACACAGCTATCCCTTGCTTTGAATAACTGGCCAGCTAAACAAATTCTGATTTTATACAGGTCAGGTCTCCATCATACTGCAGTTGCTCTCTTGTTCTTTTCTTGTTCTCTCTCTTTTAGTCTTAATATGCTCATTCCTCTCTAGACCAACTCAGCACCATTTCAGTGACAGGCCCTTCAGTGACATTCAACTGGATGATGATGATACCGCTCCTGCACTGCACATCTCTTCTAATTTGCCCCTCAGTCTTTCCTCAAGTAAATCTCCACTGAGAGCCCAGAATTAGGAGAAGCCAAGGAAAGAACCTCCCTGGAGAGCATTTTTTATGTGTAAAATTTTATTATTTTCTTTTTTCTTAGCTTAAAGCGTAATTCAGATGCTAGTACTTATGTTATCGGATTGATGAAGACTACATTCAGTTGAAATCTTCAGGAATGTAATCATAGCAGTTATGGTAGCATTACAGGGGAAGTAAGTGGTGTTCAAAAGTACACTGTTTCCTTTACATTTAATTTTCTTAGTGTACCTTGGTAATAAGGGTCATCTTTCTCTGGCAGTTTTCTTTAATTGATTCAATAACTCAGGAATTGTCCCATTTCTTTGATTCAAATGATCCCAGCCCCAAGCTGCCCGTATTGCATCCCATATCTTCACTTTCTTGTGAATGTATGTCAGGGGGAATAGCTTGGGATACTTTGTAACTGCAACCCATAGCAATCTAGTTCAGAAGGGTCCATACTTCATTAACTCCTCACACCTTGGCCAATCAAGTGCTTGTCAATACTCCATAACAAATCTAAAGTCCCTAGTAAAGGCCAACATTCACAATGGTAATTTACTACAGGGATGGAGTTGGACAAATCTGGAGCATTGCTAGTACCTGTTTGTCTGCAATAGCCTGGATTTTGTTGCACAACCAGAATTTAATCTTAATAGCAGATCAATGAAGTACCTCAATATTCAGCATCCAGCAGACCCAAGGCAACCACCAGAAACACTGAACTTTGGGATTAATAGTATAGTGTGAGTGCAATGCAACTCCCCTTGATGTTCCACGACATCATCTAATCCAAGAATTCATGTAGTGAGCTTTAGTTTTTTATCCTTGGGTTTTCTCTCATCTAGTTACAAAATCATGTCCATAAGTAAATAGATGTCAGTCTGAAACAATACATTTTTTTCCTGTAAGACTGTTACAGAGCTTTATGCATTTGTAGACTCGTAAATCTACCCAATTTTTGTCTAAATTTATTAATGAGTTATTCATAATTGATTTTTATCTTTTGATCTCATGTTGATATTTTGCCTTAAGTAATTCCCCACAACCAAATAGATTCACAGAAGGTCATGATTTCCTACCATGCTTACTGTTCCTATCCATCCAACTCCTTTAGTAATGACCTGCTACATTTGAAAGACAGTCATAGCAGGCGAGTGCTTTATGACTGTGACTGGTGAGTTTGCTGATAGACCCTGTGGTTTCACAAGGACAGCGGTTCCCTGGGAAAAGGTGCGTAAGTGTGCCTTAGGCTGACTGGAGAGTCTTCTGACAGTTTCTTGGGGAACTGAGCTATGAGCACCAACAGAGACAGAGTGATTAAGGTAGTGGTAGGACACATTTGTCCTGGTTGTCATTCCACCTTCCTTCTCCTGTTGACATAGGTAAAAAGGAGATGGTGGAGGGAAGATTATTGCATAGACAGCCACTGCTACTGGGGTGCATCAAGGCACCATAGCAGCCATGCAGCACTGTAGCTGCCATGGCATGTTTAGTGAGGATTATCCAGCCAGTGTTTTGCACTGTACAAGAAATACAGTTTTCAGAATTTCTTTGTTTTGGAGTTAGATTTTCATGTGATCTGAGCTAGATGGATTTGTGGGGGTGGAGGGAAAAAGGTTTATTTGTGTTGTAGAAAAATCCAGGGCCTTTTTTATCTTTGCTATGAGATTAGATTTAATACAGTAATAATTTAATTTGGCTCTGAGAAAAAGACACTAACTGCCGTAACCTGTCCAAGGCTTGAAGCCACCTCTATATGGGTCACCCATTTCTTCTGAGTTCCTGTCCTATGTGGACAAACAAAAAGTCTGAGAATCAGGTCTCCCACTTCTTGTATGTAGCCTTAATAATTTTTTAAATAACACAAATACACCGTGTGCTTTATTCGGGACAGTGGATTTTTCTTTTTTCAAAAACTGTGAAGGAAAAGGCACCATTCTGAATATATTTTTAGAAGAAAAATGTGCCCCTCTCTCAGCTACTGCATGCCCATCCCTTTTTGTTTGCAAAGCCATGCACCCAGAGCACAAATGCGAGTTTCACATGAGGTGAAGAAGTTATAGCATGGAGTTGTGAGAATATGGCCTTTATCTACATTCTGGGAATGGTTTTGTTCTGCACTCTCTGCTACATGACAAGGAAGGACTAAAAAGCCTGGACATCCAGACAAAAAGAGGGCCATTTAGCCTTTTCACTGAAGTCTAGGATCCTTGCTGAGGGATTATTTTACGCAGGCCTGTGTTTTGGCTAAGGGGGTCTGGTTTTTACTCAAAGCCAGGCAGCAGATGTCAGGCCTCAGAATTGCTCACAAAATGATGACCTTGCTGGGTCAAGGCCTATACAACCTGCTTCGCTTCAAGCTGTGTCAAACACAAGCAGCAGAAAGACTTTCCCCGGGCAAGCCTGTCTGGGTGACCAGCTATCCCCAATTTTCCCTGTAGATTGAATTCCTTGTGAAATTCTACAGCTCTGAGAAAAAAAACTCCTGACAGCTAACTTGGCTTTTTCTTTTTATTTAAGTAATGAATAAGGCAGTGAAGGTTTTTTAGGGGGTCTAACACATTATTATGCTATTTTGTAGTAACAATTTATATTCTCAGGAAAGTTTGTTTGGGGTTTCCATGTGTGACTAAAATGTGTTAGTACAGATAGGGTCAAATATAGAGATGATACTCTTGAAGAAATAAATGCGAAAAAGAGGGCAGTGTATGAAATGCAATCTATGGCAAATTCACATTGTGTATTGGATGTAAATATCTTCTGTGTGATGATCTTTAGAGGCAAAAGAACATCTACTGTGATTAAGAACAGCAAATTATATTTGCTATAGTTATTGTCTTATTGGGAAATATTCACAGTCAAGGGTTTAAAAATGTAATAAAAAGTGGATCAATATGTGTTTGAGGATTTCATCAATTGCATATTAACAGTACTAGTCCTTCTGACCTCTTTTCTTTGAGCTATTCCCTTGATCAGAGCAAAAACGATCTAATAAATTATGAGTTTATTCACCCATGTGCTGAATTCTGCTTTCTGTTTCTTTTTTCTTGCATAAAAAATTGAAAAACAATGTGTTATTCCTGAATGTGCTTCATATGAGCATTGTATTTCTTGTAAGCAGAGATTTCAACCAAATTTCTGCAGAATAAAAATCAGAGAATTTTGAGTTATACCATAAGATATTTAATGCTCTAGTTTATAGCAGTACAGCTTGGCAAATCAATGGTAGTTAGCAGATTTCACATTGAATTTACCCCTTTGCAGAGGCTGAATTTCTGCAAGTGGATCACAAAGCTTTAGAAAAGTTTTGTGTTTTATTTTTTCTTTCATGCATTTGTTGCATAAAGGTCACTGCAAATGTTATTCACTGGACATAGTAAATCTTATCTACCTTCTGTACTTGTGGCAAACTGCATGTGTCCATTGATCTTGGTTCTGTATCCCAGGTAGATCATCAGGATGATGCTCCTGAAAATAAAAAGTTTTGCAGTATGGGAAAGCCCCAAACTGACTTTTTTAGGACTCCATCAAACTGAGGAAGAGCAAATATGGAAGATATTTCTGTTGTCTTTTTTATTCCCTCCTCATGAAATCAGGCACAACTTGCTTTACATGAATGAAATTGTACTTTCTAACAAGTCATCTACAGACAACTGAATTCGTTTATAGACAGAAGCACAGAGGCAGATGGAGACCAACCACAGCATCTTTTCATTTGAAATAATTAATATTTTGTGAAGAGAATAATTAGCTTCATGTAAAACCATTCATGTATAACTATAATAGTAGTGACTCAGTGGTGAATTGGGCCTAATATTTGTGTTCATATTTGGACAGGTGAGCAAGACATTAATGAACTCTTATTTAGAGCATTCTGAATTGCCTGTGTGGAAGAAATGCTGCCTGTAATAAAGCTGGAAAGAGTTTTTCCACTGAGCCAAGACTTCATGCCATTTATGTTGTTACATCTTCTTTTTGGTGTGGAGTAAAACATTTCTGGATGTGGATACTGAATATTACGTAACTCAGAATAACATACATATTTTTCTTAATTTGCTTGACTGTGTATGTGAAAATGTGTATAAAACCATATTTATTTATAACTCTTAACTCCAGCTCTTTTGAAATACATCATCCTTGCTGAACCTCTGTGCTTTAAGATATAGTGTTTCTCAGGAAACACAATGCTGAATTCTCTTCAGTGTTTGCAAAATGTTTAGCTGCCCTAAACTACACTCACATGTTATTTCATTTAATTTAGAACACTGTGTTATAAACCTGATGGGGCTTGATGTTTTCACCTGTTACCAATTCTACTATAGAGCAAATAGAATTGAAAAGGGAAGTATTTTCTTAGCAAAATGTTTTCTTCTTGAAAAAAGATTCATGTACTGCATGAACTTTTAGTGTCCCTGCATGTCCTGTGTAATAACATTTTCTGCTCTTGTGGGTAAGCAGCAACTATCCCCAATCTCAAAGGGTACTGAGTCAGTTCCTGGATGGGACTATTGAGGTACTCCTCCCCTTACACCAATATTTTGTTCAGATCTATTAAAAAGGGAATAAAGGACTTGCACAGATAATCAGGAAAAGCTAACATATCTGTCTATTTAAAATCACAAAAGTCACATGAAGATTAATGTAAAATTCTGATTTTATTAGGAGTTGGAACTTGACTTGTACTGCTCTGTTGTCCTGGAGGACAACTGGAGTCTCTTTAAAACAATGTCCATTTTTATCCCTCTTTCTCTCTTTGAAGTTGGCTATAATAAAAAGAAATTAAAATAAAAAAGAGAAAAAAGATCTCTGTAGTAAAGTAAAATGGTTATTCCTCACACTATCATCCAGTCTGAAGCGTGATGAGACATATTCAGGAAGTCTAGAGCTGAATGATTTTCTAGATTAATGCTGGAAACTAGTCATTTCTAGTATTAGATCTAGTTAGTTTTTGTTCATATTTCACTCTTGGGTTTATTTTAAGTACTACTGTCAAATGGTCCTGAGAAAGACCTATCAAGTTTCATTTCTTCCACATGTCACTATATACCTTTAAAGGTGTACTGTATGGAAATTGAGCAAATGTTCCCAGACTCTGTAGTCACATGTTTATTGACAGATCTATTCTGAAGCAGGTGTCAGTTAAATAAAAATGTTAAAGCAAATACAAACCCATTTACTTCAGGATATAAAAGACACTTTTTTTTCCAGAGTTTATTGAATAGACAGGAAAATAAAGCATACCATTATTTATCTTGACATTTCTTGACAGTTTGCAGTACAAATCCTAATCTATATTAGAAATAATCACTTCTCTAACTATCATGAAAGTTTTTAGTTGAAGGTCATACTCATATGTGTATACTCTGTTTTAATATCATCTGATTCAACAAACAACCGTATTGATTTCATGAGGATGGTTCCATTAGAGAAAGCAAAACTTCACCACAGTGAGCAGAGGAAAGGTAGAAAGATATTCTCTTTAAAATCACAATAGAGAAACAAGATGAAAACCAGTATGGAGTCCTATAACTGAGAGAATAGCATGACACTATTTGCCTTGAGTTAAATAAGTGCTAGACTTGTCTGTTCATGGGAAATATTACAAATACATTTTGGTGCTAAGGAAATATGAAATACCCAGCTTGAAAACAGATATTCTCCGTGCACAGGAACTGAAGATCTAATCTCAGGGTTTTGTCATGTGAGTAGGAGCATTGTCATTTGAAATTAAATGAGGCTTTTGAGCACCGGAGTTTTAATTCTTCTCTGATGCATAGATAAAAGCAAAACTGTCTTACACAAGTGAAAACTACCAGTAAGTTACTTTAGTTGCATCTTCCTTGAGTCAGAATTCAGTGTCTCAGAGCAGATCCAGCATTAAGTCTTCTACATAATATCTCAAAAGATTTATTAGAAGCAACCTGGCCTTTTTTGGTAGCAGTTGGGAGATCAGCATTGCGTCAACCCAGAGTATATTTAGTTTTGTATGTCATATTTTAAAAAAACTTTGTAAATGGCAGTTCCTAGATCTAGGCTGATTAGACATATTCTGGGTACTTAATGACATGCAATGGATAGAAAGACACAGCATACAATTATAAAGATGTCACTCATGTAGGCACATGCCTGATTATATAATAGAGGTAGTGGTTTTACATCTATTAACCTCAGAAACTGTGATATCCAACAGATTGATTTTGTGCAATTCCTGATCATCTTTTATTTAAATAAGGTTATCTTTACCTAGCCAAATTTTCAGTTGATTGGCAGAGTCTTCCATACCTGAACTGTCTTTGAATCAAAGTCCCAGTCTTCTCCATATACATCTATATTCTCTCTTAATTTTCCATTGCACAGCAGATGTTCACAGGGAGGATAGTGTCTACTTCAAGGAAAGCATTAACAATTTGCCAGCTTTCCTTGCTACTTGGTTTCTGGTCATATAGAATATATCATGCATGAGCAATAATCGCTGTCAGCTGGCACCTTATGGAGAAACAGGGACCTGAATATAGATGTCCTAAATTCCAGTCCCATTAAAAAAAGCAATTTTCACTTATGGTAGGTCAAATTGTACATTAATTACATCCATTCAAGCCTTGGGAGCTGAGAGATGATTTTGGCCCTGTGTCTGTATCTGCGCCTTCCTTCAAAAGAAAGCAGCACTATGAGGAAGTTTTGTCGTCTGAGGGAGCCAAAATTTGCTGCTCCAGGAACGAACATTTCCACACAGAAGCAGATAAAAATGAAAACAACTTAAAAAAAATTCAATTAGATTAAGAGAGACAAGTGAGTGCTTGCCCAGCCATTCCTGAGCAACAATTTATTCCTAGGGTGGTGCGAGAGACTCAAGCCAGCGGTCAGCAAGCTGACAAATCTGTCAGCTTTGCTGGGTGGCTGTCAGTCAAACCAGGTGCCCGCTGTGTGTTGTGGTGCTCCTTGTATTAACACCCTGCTGAGATAATTCTTTTTTATCCTTTTTTTTTTTTTGCCACCAAGAGGGTCTGCCACCACACTGCTGTTTTTCATCTTGTTAATTGAGTCATTTATTTCGTTAAAAGGTGAAACTTTATCAGGGTTTATGTGCCAAATGTGGGAAGGCATATTTAATGATATATCAAATGTTAGAAGCATGCATTCGCCTCTGTGTATGCTCTTTAAAATGCTGAGAGGCAAGGTAGTTCTTGTAAATTAAAATCACCTGATATTAACTAAAAATAGGCGTTTGTTCCCAGGCAACAATGCAAATACACAGTACATATGTGTGTATATGTTTGTTACTAAATATATAAAGCACATGGATATTTATTTTTAATTTTCAATCAGTAGATTCATCCATATTCCAAAGCAGATAACTGGAGCGATAAACAATACAAGAGCAGAATACAAAAATATGTTTAAAAAGTCAATAATTTCTAGGATGTCAGCTAAAAACAATGTTTGAAAAAAATCCTGCTCACTTCTCCAAAGATTTCCCTATCACTGATTACCACCTTTCTTCCTGGGATTATTTGTTTATTTTTTGGTTGGTTGGTTTTGGTTGGTTGATTTTTCTTTTTGTTTGGTTACGCTTTTGTTTGTTTGTTTGTTTTTGTCTTTTTTTTTTTTTTTTTCCCCCAATCTGTATTAGGAAGGCCATTTAATTGGTTAAGTGTGGGTAAGCCTCCAATGACATTAATGAGAATCATTCCACTGCTGTCAATGGCTGTTGAATCATAACTGTAGATCTGCTTTTAGGAGGGAATGAGTCTGGGGTCTTCAAAGAAACCTAAGCTCTACTGAGAACAAACAGGGTTTGAGCCCCCGTCCTCCTCAGACATCCAAGAAATCAGTGTGGGTTCATCACCAGGTAGGTGCATTTTGCAATATCAAACCCATCCTCCCATACAGAATGATAGAAAGTGACTAGGAGTGGGAACTATTGAGATGTCAGGAAGGCTGTTTGGTGCAACTACCAGTTTCTACGTAGCAGTCAGATTGGTTGTTGATACTAGTGAAAACTATGTTCTGTCTTCTTCTTGACTTTTACCTTTTAGTGAAAGTAGAAGAGATTGACATCATTAGCAGACTGTAACTTTCGCTTTAAAAGAGCTGTGTCATTTGCAAAAAGAAGTGTTGATTCAGTAATTCTTTTTTAGCAACCCAAATTACTTAATCCAATTAACAAGCAAAAATTGAAGAAATTCCATCTTTGGTAACTGGGTTTCTTTCCCCTGGAATTCACTGCTGAGTGTTGCCTTCACATTGAGGGTTAGACACCCCTCCCCCAGTGGTTGCCAAGCTCTCATTAGTTTAGGAGGACTAATACCATCTGTGTCTGAAAGGCATACTCCTACGTGGTTTATTTAGTCAGCAGCTACCAAATTTGTCGTGCCTTCCAAGGCTAGGAGTACGTGTGTGGATCTGAGATCAGGCCACTAAGACCAGGCTGGTGTTTCTGCAACCAACTAAATATAGTGGGTACATTGTGTAAGGGGTGCTTCACTTTGATTTCAGCATTAGTCCCTGTGCTCATTTATTGCTTGGAAGTCTTCTAATCCAGGTGAGTAGTTTTCATTCATGCCACAGAATTAGTTTGAAAAACTGCACCAGAACGCTTTCCACCTAACATCCTTGTTCTTTCCTCACTTCATCCCACAGATATCAGAAAGTGTATGATCACTTAGATAAATCTTCAGTTTCCTTGCAATAGCCATCAAGCACTTTCACTATCAAGAAAAGTGCAGTGTGATCTTCTCATGTTTCTCCAAAATAGCTGAACCACAGTTCAACTTTTGAATGGCAACCTCTTTCTCAATAAACCCACTCCTGTGTGGGTTCACAGTCCTAGTTCCCCTGTGAGTGACAAAAATAAGTGTTCACTGATTTTTAGACCCAAACAAGCTCTGGGAGAATAAAATAAAGTCTAGGAATGGATGTTACAGCATTGATAGTTTTAAGGACAGCCAGTCAAGCAGTGGCTTTGTTGACCCATTTCCTACTTCTAGTGGAAAAGTTTCAAATATTGGGCCAGAGTTGTCTTAATGTAAGCAGCCCATCTGCTGTTTCCCTGTGGCTCATGTGGTAACAGCTCTCTGGTGCCCTGTGATCACCAGCCCAACTCCTGGACAAGGCACATCTCCAGCCCTGCTCGTTTTCCTTTGAATGAATGTGCTGCCATCAGGTGTCATTGTGGCAAGAACAGGACTTTGGGTTACACTTACTGCCCCAGTGTCCATTGCCTGTTTCTTCCTGACTGTTGACGTAGTGGAGGCATTTATGGTGGGGCCATGCTGTTGGAGATGACTCTTGTTTCACGTTTTTGAACAATATGTAGCACTCAAATGTGGACAAAGTTCAGATGAACAATACCGTTAGGGTTTGCCAAGTCAGAAATCTTTTTAGCTGTCTGTCATTACAAACGTATTCAAATAAAAATAGTACAATCTCACACAAAGGAGACACAATAACATTTCTATTGTCTCATGATGATCAGAATCATTTTTCTATTTGTCTGGACATACTAATGAAGCAATTTTGTCTTCTCCTTACTGCGGCTGTTTTTCCTGTTGCATCTAGAAGACAAGTATAGATCAGATTATTATTTTGTTGTAGGAATAAAGAACAAAAGTATTCACCCTGGCCTCCAAAAATTTGCAATCTATAAATATGACAGAAGTCATAGGAACAGTAGAAATGATCATGCTAGTTGCTTGGACTAAGTTTATCTACCTCCATGTGGTATGTTAAAGTGTTTGTGGATGATGTTTAAGGGAAATATAGAAGAAACAAGGCAAGCAAAAAGCAATATGTTAAGAAAACAGCGTGGTGAGATTAGAAAATACAATGAGCCAATCTATTTTTTTTTGGTTTGATAAGCACTGTGTTGTTCATCCTGGGTATGTAAGGAGAAAATCTCTGCTAAATCTCTGCCTTTTGGTATCAGTCATAATTTGTATTTTTGTTGTCTTATGGTCCTGGGTGGCAAAAAACTGTATAAATATTAATTATTACAATACTGATATATTAAGTAGGTAGAGTTAAATTTTATTTACAGCTGCAGAAACTAAATCAGAGAAAAAGTGTGCATGAGATCAGTGACAAGGACTGTGTCTCATTCCCACAAGCCCGGACTTTCCATCATTTGTCTCTGCTTACCAGTAACCTGTACCTGTATTTTTCTACTAGACAAATATACAACAGAATCACTTCTCTTGTACTAGCAAGAGGTGATTGTCCCTCTCTATTCTGTGCTGGTGCAGCCTCACCTGGAGCACTGTGTGCAGTTCTAGGCACCACAGGATAAAAAAGATATAAAGCTACTGGACAGTGTCGAGAAGAGGGCTATGAAGTTGGTAAAGGGTTTGGAGGGGAAGCCCTATGAGTAGCGGCTAAAGTCACTTGGTTTGTTCAGCCTGGAGAAGGCTGAGGGGAGACCTCATGCTCGTCTATGGCTTCCTTTCCAGGGGAGGAGGAAGGGCTGGCACTGATCTCTTCGCTCTGGTGACCAATGACAGAACCCAAGGGAATGGCAGGAAGATGTGCCAGGTCCTGGTTCTGGTTGAACATTAGGAAAAGGTTCTTCACCTAGAGGGTGCTGGAGCACTGGAACAGGCTCGCCAGGGAGGTGACACAGCCCCAAGCCTGACAGTGTTCAAGGAGAGACTGGACAATACCCTCAGACACATGGTGTGAACTGTGGGGTTGTCATATGCAGGAACAGGAGTTGGACTTGGTTATCCTTGTGGGTCCCTTTCAACTCAGGACATTCTATGATTCTAGCACCATTTCTGCAGTCCTACAGATCTTTCCTATATCTATTATCCTCTCGCTTTACATGGATCATCTGAGAGTCAGTTTGTCTCCCATCATCACTCTTTCCAGTAGCTACCCTGTCATTTCCCCCACATCCTGGGACATGCAGAGAGATGTGGTAGTGAAACAGAGATTATTTGGCTCAGCAGACACATGAATACCTATAAGGGAGATTGCAATATGCAAGTTAATGCTCTTTGAAAACGAGCTCTGAACATCTCTAAAACCTGATGCTTTTTCTTTCTACGAAGAGTATAAACTGTTATCCAAGGGCTTATGCTCTGTCATGTTAATTTCTGAAAATTAGATGTGGTTGGAAAACTTGTTTTTATCTTGTAACACCTTATAACTTACAAAAGAAATACCAGTTTTGCTTTCAATGAAATTATTCAACATTGGCATTTTCCTGCTGCTGCAACTCAGAAATTCTACCTTAATTTCTTGTAATTGAAAAGCAGTGGGCAAATGAAAACAAAGTGGCTTTTTTTCACCCCAGAAGTTTGCAGATTATGTAGTCTTTAGTTGAAAAATTACAAATGATCCCAGAGGTAAGGACTAGAATTCTTTTTTTATTTAGAGGAGTTTGTCTTCTTTGTGAACATCTTAAAACATCCTAATGAAAGTGTACAAACCAGTGTTCAGCTGGGAAACTTATTTTCAACATAGAAATCTTTTGTCTTATTTACTGTGTTTGCCAGTTTACAAAGAAATATGATAAGGCAAAATTGGATTCAAATCTGTAGCTCATCAAGCAGTGACCAGCAGGGATGGTGCTGATTTATACCCCAGATCCTTTCTCCCAAGCTTTTGCCTGTGATTAATACCCTGCTAAGGTTAGGTCGATTTCTTTTCTTCCACCCTGTCTGTATCAAGCTTACCACAGCTTACACACTGTAATAGGATAAAACCAGCTTAGGTAAGTAAAGCCATAATCTGACAAAAAGCTGGGCCTGGAGGCCTTTTTCTTAGATTTGGGTCATGATCATGGTCCCACTTACTAGTGGCCCATCAGGCAAAAACTAATGATTGTAAAATTGCCATTAGTTACCAGGGTGGCCTCAGGACATAAGATCTCAGCTAATTTTGAACTCTGCTGATAGATTCCTGGGCTTTGTGTCTGAAGATCAGTAGTTAGCTTTCTGTTAAAGGCAAACTTCACACTAAAGCCACTGATGGAGTAGTATTAAATTATCTTTGTCATCCAGTATGTAAAGCTTGAGTGATAATGAAGCATGGAGTTCAAAGGGAAACACTTGCACTAAGAAAATGAAAAAGATCTTGTCTGTTGTACCTGCACCAATTGCTACGCTGACTAGTTATGAAGAAATTAACTTAATTTCCACTCCGGAGTCTTTTAAACATACTCCTTATTTTACCTTTGGAGATGAAGGGACATACAGCAGAACAAAGTGTTATCCAGGACCTAGTTGCTCTGCTCTGTGAGCAGAAAAAAAAAAAGTGAGGTCAATGCCAGTATCTTCACACAGTCAGAAAACAAATCTTGCTACTGTTTGAAAATTGCAGTCAGTTCACAGAACACTGCAGTTAACATATATGCATTTGTGTCATAGGGCTTGGGATCATATGGTGACATAACAAATCCTGTTTTCTGGAAGTTAGCTATTATAAAGAATTAAGGGTGTTATAATTGCAAATTTTACTTTTACCTCAGCTAGGTGTCTGATCTCCCTATCTTGCATTTCCCTCATCATTATAAAATTCAGTGGCCTCCTTCAAAAGGCCCACATTTGTACATGTTTTCACATGCAGAAATGCTCTTCCAGGCTAGTCTTCATTGCTCAGTGCCATGCTGTGCAGAAAGACTCAGCTAATTTGAAATGAGTTAACTGGGTTAACCTCTGTGACCACAACTTCACTATGGCTAAATTACAACCAGTAGCATAGACTTGCTGCAAGAGCATCACACATCTGTAATAGCTGTCATCTCCTTCTGTAGGTCTTGGAAGAAAATTTGGTGTCTCAGACACCACATTAATATAACTGTGGGTAAATTGATGATCTCTTTTCTTGAGTAACATATTTCATTGTCTTTCCTCCTCTAATTACTCCTTCTCATCTTTGTTCTTTTTCCCTTTCTTTCTATTGCAGTAATTTGTTGACATCACAGTGAGGATCCAAGGACCCAAAAATCTGTATAAACAGACAATAAATAATTAAACAGGTCTTCCCCCAACAAACAGAATAGAGGAAAAGTTCCCTCAGACAAAACTTTCTTACTTTGCATCATGCCGTATTTCTGAAACTACAAAGAGGAAGCACATAATGTGTTCTGGTTCAGGACCTGAGCTCATCTGTTTTGATGATTATTTGTAAAATCTATTGATCAGTAAAGTTCTCCTACTGAATTTAGGCATTTGGCAAGGAATGAGTTATAGATCCTCTAGCAGGATTGATTAATACCTTAACCAAAATATGCTGTCAGGCAAGGAAATGGTACAGAAATATTTTTGAATGATATGTCAAGATGGTTTCTACTGGAGCTTTCTGAAAAAATAAATCAGAAATACAAAGTTGTTAAGTATGCATCATAAGGGTTTTCTTATTTATTTGCCCCTTCAGTAATTTTTGGTGCAATATTCCCAGGTATTGTATTTTTGTTGGAAAAACGTGACTGATATTACCTGAAGGAAAGTAGAAAAAAGTGTTCAGGTAGGAAGGGAAGGATGAAGAGAAATTCCCAACATATATTTTTGTATGAATTTATATTCCTTTTGTATGAATTCATATTCCTTTAATTTCTTTTTAAAAAAAAAAAAACCAAAACAAAAACAAACCTCAGGAAAAAAAGGTAAAGCCTTCTCTCATTTTTAAGGTCATTTCACTTTTTAAAAGCTTCTAACAAAACATTTATCATACCTGTATTTGCCTGCAGAATTTTAACTACATGTATTTTATTCTGATCATAATTTCATTTTTTTGATGTAAAAGCACTTTTTTTGCTTTGGAATAAGTAGTAAACTATATAACTTCCCTGTTTCCATAAAGCTAATTTTTAAAAAGTTTGGGCAGAACACCAAACATCCTGAAGTTCCTAGTACTTTTTCATGTTCCACTAGTGCTAGGGTAGCACCAGGTTCTTCAAAATGGTTTTGGAACTGCATTCAACATATCATAACTCCCTTCATTTCCTTACACCATAACAGAGTTTCCAATGTTTTATACTAATTTTGCAAAGGATTTTTGTCAACTTATAAGATAGAGATGCTACACAAATTCCTACCGCTGCTCCTCTCTGCTTTCTGTGGGCAGGGGGTACTTTGTGATGAATTGAAAGTGGTATGGGACCCACTGCAATGAGATTGTATTGACACCTTAATGTCCCATGGTGTTTATCTAAAATGGAATGAGGGGGTGAAATCCTGAACCCTTTGGTGCCGCCCACCCTTCCCTCTACCTGTACCCATAATGTTCTTTGCATTGTACTCCCTGCACTGATGAGCACAGGTGAGGCAAACACAACTCCATATCTCTCCGAAAGCACAAATGCAACAGCAGTTCTGTTGACCTGCTCACATGTACAACTAATATTATTTGATTAAATGTGTTCTCCTTTTAAGAGAATTTAAACAATTTCTGAAAGCCCCACAAGTATCTCATGAACCCCATGTCAGATGTTGCCTTGTTTGATTTATTGGTCTTTTATACAATAACTTTGATCCCATTTTTAAAACCAGCTTTTGCCTCAATGCATCTTCACAGTTAGAAATGATAGATTAGATAAAACACAATGATACCAAATATATTAGGTTCATAAGGATGACAGTTACTGCTTATCTGTGGGCCTACAGTTATTCTTTATGGTAGGTTCTACACAAAAATGCATGTTTTCCAAAAGACTTCAGAACTTCTGCAATATTTTAATGAATTTTACATCCTGGAATTTTGTTCTATATTAAGGCTAGTAACATTGAACTCTGTGTGAATTGTGAATGGAATCTTGTGAGCCACTCAAAGAGAGAAAGAAGCAGAGATGCAGTTTAAATATCATAAATTTTAGCTTAAAAGTTAGCATTTTGCATTTAATAATTGCACTTAGCTATTTACCTGCATTATGTGGACTCACACACAGAGTGCATATATTCAAGGCAGATACGGAAGGAGAAAAATATATGGTATAAATATTGTATATCTTTGTTTAGAAGCTACCCTCATTTAGTAGCTACACCTTAACCATGCACCTTTACTATGCAAGCTGCAGGGAAAAGTAATTAAATTTAATAGCTGCTGCCCTCGTTTTGAAGTCACCCTCAATATAAAGCTGCACAGGAAAGTAATTAAATTTAATAGAAGTTGCGGATTCTAAACAAAGATATACGGTATAAAGTCTATATAGTTCTTGGAAAAAGTTAATTTCCAGCAGTAGCAGGCCTGTCACTTGAAATATTCATGGTTTTGTAATTGTTTGAATGAAATATCTAGCTACAAAAGAACTTTCTCTGTATTTGAAATGATGGAAAGATGGAATGATGAAGTATCTGTGCATGTACTTGGATACCACCATAACAAGAACAACAACAACAACAATAATAAAAGAATGAAGAACAAAATGAGATTATAAAAGAAGCCCCCCAAAAGTCACACGTTAATATTCCACTCTCATTTTCATCAATCACTGAAGCAATACCCCCTAGATCAGTGCATTAACTTGTTTATCTTTTACAACGAGGAAAAACTTCATAGCTTCATCATTCATTCCAGAGTGAGGGGAGAAAAAACAAAAGGCAGCCACCGAAATTTGCATGGTGCTCAATTATACATTAGTGAACATCACTTGGCAATCTGTTCATATCAATTTAATTGGATTTTAATACTGCCTCTGATCTTGTTTTCTAATTAACAGCAGTGCCTGGCAATAAAGCAGAACCATGCACCCAGCAACACCTTTGATCTCAACCATATGGAGCTCCTCTGTGCTCTTGAAAAAAATTTTTTCCCTTGCCTCCAATGCAGGCCGAGAGATACTGGGGCCCCCAGATGGCCGAATACCACTCATGACTGTGACTTCATTGATTATTTTCTTTCCTGATTGATCCTGATTGAAAATAAATTAAACATGCACTTGGAACTGGATGCAAATCGGTGTCACAAGCTTTTGGTTATGTTGATGGTTTTCTCTGCTCCTTCTTTAGATGACAAGTATTTAAGTAAACATTAATTGACTCAATGGTCTGTGTTTAGGAGTGTAACTTTATCACAAGGGTCTTTTGTTTCATGTGTAGTTACTGTCCTACCACAGCCACATTTTTATCTGGGATTGAAGGAAGTTAACTGTTCATTCTGTATCTTTCTCATGTTATCATCATAGGAAAACTATTTAAGCATGATTTGAACTCAGCAGTTTGATTTAGATCTGCTTTTTGATGATTTGCTTTTGACAGTTGCTTTTAAAAAATTTTTATTTATTTTTCTTTTATTTCAGGACCCCTAGGTAAAAAGTATTCAGAACAGAGCTCTGATCTTTGTTTCCTGCACAAGTCTGGCTTCAAGTACAGTATGCTCAAACAGACCAAATGTTGGAATGGTACATTTCATATGTTCTCAAGCCAGAGCTTTCAATAGTTCTCTGAGATGCAAGGAACTGACTTGGTACATTTCTTCCTCAGGTCCGTAAAAGAGGTATAAAAAATGTTCCAGAATATTAGTCTATGAAGTGGACTTTTATACAAACATTTTAAAATGCTATAAAGTATATATAGATATATGTTATTTGGCTTTGCAAGGGGGTGAGTGACTAGAGGGAAAAACATTGCTGTCTTTTTGTATCTTAAGTATTGCACAAACATAGCACAAAGAACAATTTTGATTTCTGGCTCTTGGATAAATAAAGAGAAATCATGCTTCTCTTCCTTCTCCTTTCACTTTTTATTCTGAACTTGCCATCTTTGCCTGTGTTTTGATCTCAATATGACCATAAGCAAGGTCAGGTCACTGTTGAAGAGTTACAGCAAACACCCCCACATGCTGCTGCAGAAGTAGGTGCTGCTGACTTTGCAGGTGACACCTTTCCCTTTGTGTTAACACTAACCCAGCATAGTGTTACGGACGTTGGCTCCAGGGCAGCTGTTCATCCGAGATGCAAACCAACACCCTGACCAGTTGTGTTCATTACAAAACTAGCAGACCTACTCAGCTCTGCTTGTAAACTGTGTGCTTTTTTATGCAGTGTGTGCACACTACATGGTGTCGTCTCCTTTGGTTTCAGATAGATGCTTTTCTTGCATGGCTCCGAGCTCTCATGCAATATTCTTTGTGTTTGGTAATAAACCTCTGCAATACACCGTCAGATGATACTGGTGAAACTGTACTAAGAGATCTCTCTCCCTTCCGTGCTTTGAGAACCTAAACTGAAAGTCCTCAGATGCACAAAAACGTATTAATACTCTTGGTTTTGTTGAAGTAGTTTATCTTTTGTGTCTCAGTTTCAAACCCCAGATGATTAAATATCTTTACTTTTGAACTTTAACAATTTCATTAAACAAACTTGATCAGAAGCTGTATGGCTTCCACTTTGGTGGAGATATGCTGATAGCTACCCACCCAAAGTCAGAGTCAACAAACCAGTAAATAAAATAGTGTGACAGCTGGGATACAGGCAATGAATCCATGAAGACACCAGGTTCCCTTTCCTCTGCAAAACCAGAGCCCAAATCTTGCTGGTTTTGGATTACATTTCATATGTGCTATTTCACACATTTACTGCATTTCAATCAGCTTCTAGACCTGAGAACCTCAGAAAGCAGGAACAAGCCTGCCTGCTCCGGATATAACCTTCCTTTCTCATAAGAATAAAAAGTAATTTGGAGCCCATGTTCTGGGGAGATGCTGGAAAGCTCCTCCAGTCTGATTGTGGTGAGCAGATATTCAGGCTGTTAACAGGACTCTGCAGGTCCAAGTGTATACCCTAATAGATTGGTTGTAGAAATGGGGCTTATACACTTGTACCAAATACAAGTTTAATCTGTATTTAAGTTTTTCTTCATTTGCTTTTCAGAATTTCAAGCTACAAACTCCTGAATTTTATCATGTAGCGTGAAAAATAAAACACTGAAGGAAATAAATGACTCAAAAGAAGACAGAAATTGCATTTTTATTCTGCTTTCAATTTGCTGATAAATTAACACAGTACTAGGTTCTCCGGAGTGCAATGACATATACTGATGAGGGAGCAGAGCTGATAAGTGTGAGGGTTTCCTGTTGCACCCTGCAAGTAAACTGCTGCTGATTGGATGTGTTGCACCAATATTACTGCTGTGGTCTTTTTGAGCACTGGGACGTGCAGACATTGTCAACATTAATATGCTGAGACACCATTTTGATCTTTGTTGCTGATTTCCTTGCTCTGATAACACGCTAGCTGATGTCTTATTTGCTTCCTGAACTGCTTGCTCCCAGTTTGGATGAAAGGTGTTTTGTTTGTTTGTTTGTTTGTTTTGTTTTGTTTCGGTGTTGTTGTTTGTTTGTTTGTTTTTAGTATTTTAGTTGTATATTTGACTCTTGTTTTTTGGATTAACCACTCTACTGCTCTCACTTTCCCTCTAGAAATGGGTGAGGGTGTGTCACATCACATACTTCATTTAAAATAAAGGCTGTTTTGCTGGGCCTTTAAATTGTTGAGGGACCAGGCCTTGTTTACCAAAAACAATTCAAGGTGTTGATGTTCAACATCCACCCCTGCTATGAAAGTCTTTAAAAATGAGATGGGTATAAATTTATGTTTATGCTTGAAAATGTGTGAATAAGGGTATAATAGCTCATATCTCCAACAGGAATAGTTACTCTAGCCATGTTCTCAGATCCTGGAGTACAAAAGAGGCTGCTCAGTGAGAACAGATTAACAGAAATGTCATGCAGAAACCCCTTCTCCCCTCTTTTATTTTCTTTCCTAAAGAAAAAATAGAAGCAGGCATGTGCATGCAAATGATTCCTATTAAAGTTGAGTTGTGGGAAATGTGAATTCTTAGACATAAGAGGAGTAGGGCTAGAGGTGTGTGGGGGCTGCAGCTGCCCAGCACTGCACTCTGATGCTGGGTTTGTGGGCAGGCTGCTCCCATCAGGAGGACTCTAGCTATGCAGAAATGAAACATTTTATTTGGGCAAGAGAGCATCCAGACCAGCAATGAGGTTCCTCCATGTGTGTGGGACATAATCAGGAGGTAAGTGTAAGTAGGATACTGGTTACTTACATGCTCATGGCTTTAGGAGGACACCATCTCCACATTGTTGGTGTGACTGTTTCACTGCGGCTCCTTATTCGGGTTTCCCATGCTGACTCCTCTCCAGGTAAATGTGCACATGCTTTCCAAACTACACTTCTTTGGAAATGCTGCTTATTTCTAAGTGCACAGAATAAGTAATTTAGTTTTTCCATTTCTCTGAGTCTGTGATATTGTGACCATCAGATACATTTTTAAAAGGATTGCTAGAAAATGAACATAAGCTTTTTTATTATAAGACAATACTTGGTAGGATTATTGTGGTTGCATTGGATAACAGGAGGTTAGTCAGCTACCTTATTGACTTAAAACTTTTCCTGATATTACTGCTTGTTCTATTTGATATTAGACACACCTGAGAGAAGTCTCCATTTACACATGTTTTGTGACATAGAATGGCAAGGATGAACTACATATCTGAGTCTCCCAGTATTAGAAACATTCTAATTTCAGTCTTTTCCTAGTCTCAAAATATACATATACTGGTTATTTGTATTCAGGCCAAAGTTATGAATTTGCACAGCAAATGCTGCTAACCACTAATATTTGATATGTTTCTTCTTGGTTATTTGAATTTTTAAATACTGTTTCCTGCATTTATTCTGAACAACTGATTCTTAAACATAAAGTGTTCTGTGATGCTTCATTATACTATGTGAATTTTATTTTCCCTTTTCATTTTGTCTGGGTCAAATGTAATTATTTGAATATTATTATTTCACACATTCATTTAATTTAGTCTATTGTTCGGGGGAAAAAATACTGAATGATGGGTGGTTTCTTCCCTGAAGTCTTTTTGCCCTCTTGAATTTAAGCATCTAAAGGCTTCCCCAGCAGTGAAACTTAAACATACATACAGACGATGACATGATATCCTGTGAATGTATCATTGTGAAATAGCCTATATTCTCCTAGGCTATATTCTCCTTCAAGGACCTGTCATCACACTAATGCCAGTCGTAAAGCACAACAGCTCTGGCAGCTGGCATTGAGCATATGGGTTACTCTCTCTGTTTGCGCCTTCCTTTGCTGATCTAGGCTATGGCTCTTCGGTAGCACTGAGTTTTCAAAGTCCTCTTCTTGCTATTGGTAATTAGTAATGGTAGTACTCTTGCTGCATTTACAAATTTAAATGAGAACCAGCATCTTCAGAAATGTACTGCCCTATTTCCTCCCCTTTAAACTGACTAAACAAGGTGACCCTGGAGGCTATGTGAAACAATAAATTGTTAAATGTTGTTGATTCTTCTACCTTATGAAGGTTACCTACATGGTGAGTTACAGCCTTATCTGATAAAAAGGCATAGTTAAGCTACCTCTGTTAACGACAGACAGACAGACATAACAAATTAGTGAAATGGCTTTGAGACTCTGTCCTCAGCTTCTTACAGCCCTGAAATAAAATTACCTTCAATCTGTTTTCCTTGTCTTGGACTTTCAGTTTAGTACTTTAGATCTACCATCCATGAGGGAGAACTCCTCCCCCACCTTCCTGCTCTTGTCCTCAGTTTGTGACCAGTAGGTTTTCTACTGGTCACATGTGCCTTTGCAATTCTCCCTCTTCCGCTCTTTGTTTATTTAAATTTACTTGACTTTATCAGAATAATATCTTCATAAGCCAGCAAACATATCTTTGGTGAAGCTGTCTTGAGCTTTCTCTCTCTTCCAGACACTGTATGCTTCTTTGACACTTCAGAGGTGTTTTTGTTCTCACTTCTCTGTGAAGGAAACTACAAGATGAGTAAGACTCCGAGTCTCAGAGAAACTTTCACTCCAAGATTTGAACTGGGCTTGTTTAGCTAGTATTTTGTGCCCAGGTGAAAATAACACCGAGCTCCAAGTAGGTCTGGGATGCCGTGGGCAGTTACTGCAGAGATGGCTGAGAAGTATCCTTGTATGGCAAACGGGGAGTGAACCACTTCCACCTGGCAGCATCTTCTTCTTTCCAGGGCATGATGCTACTAGCCAGGCTTTGTAATACAGGTGTGTAGGATGACACACATACCCTGGAGACAGGATTCATGTTCTTCTAAGACTAGAAGTAAGTCTATTTGGTTTGTTTGACTTTATCTTATGATTTATTTCATTTTTTCTGTTTAGCAATGATGCCCTTTGCCAATGGGGAAGAATCATCACTCTGCAACACTTCCTCCTTCCAGCCAGGAAACACACGGCTGAGCACACAGAGCTTCTCCTAACTGGAGTGCTTTGTCATCTTGTTCTGCTTCTTTTACTCTTGTTTCATCCCCAAGGGAAACAAGGGACTCCACCTGTGTCAACAAACCCCTCAGACTTTCGGGTGTTCCCTTGGGGGAATTATTTTCCACCTTAATGCAGTGAAACAGTGGACACTCTCTTGGCCTTCCCTCATGTTCTTTTCCCCACAACTAGATGTGTTCTTCTGCAGGTGGAAGCGGTTGTCTTATTATCTTAGGTTGCCTTCCCTTGCTATCAGTTGTTAGGTGTGAGAAAATAATCAGATGGAAAATTGGTGATTTTTCTATTTCCCCCTTTCCCTCTCTGCTCAGTGATGGAACTCTGCTTGTCCTATTACTTCCTTGCTGGTACCCTTTTTCTTACTGAAAGAGCAAGCCAACCATGATCCACTAGGCTTACCAGGACAAAACAGCTTTTGTGGCTGTTGTGCCAATGTAAGTCCAGAAAGGAAGTATATAGAGTGTACCTGTTGCACATCTATTATACGTTCCATGTGTCTAGCATCTGTTATCGTCTTTCCTTATTTAACTGTCAAACCTTCTAGCAGTTCTTCCTGTTCTCAGCATACACAGCTACTGGACTAACACTGTGTTGCTGAGTCAAGATTTGAGTGTTGTGTATAAATGAAATGGAAGCTATTTTGCCTTTATAATTCCTTTATGTTTCCTCTGGTTTATAAAGAATAAAAGTAATGTGAGTAACTCTTAATTGAAAATATGGTTAGATAATGTTTCTCTTGCTCTGATGTTCAGTGGAAGCTGGGTGAAAAGCTTGTTTGAGTGTTCAGATGTGCGCTGTTGAAAGCTAGGATACAAAAAATAAGAATAAAAGCATGTGCTAAAATAATATGTCTCTAGGGATTGAAAAAAAATTAAAAATTAGGTTGAACTTATAACAGTGGCTGTGGTTATGCTATAATTAGAATGTAATTACATTGTCTTTATAATTCTGGTTACTTGTAATTAACATTAATGCATATAAGGAAGTAAACTACATATCTGAATTGCTTATTAGTACTCTGTTAGAACTGAAGCCTATAAACATATATGGAATTTTACTCACCAAATATTTTCATTGGCCGTCATTGAATGACTCATGTAACTAAAGCTATGAATGTGTGTTTGTAGGCAACAACCCTTAAATTCTAACTAAAATTAACATAAAGTTACCTGCGCTAACCACTTTGGATTTACCTACTGCAATTACCCTGAAGTTAGACTTTGATACTTTTTTTTTTGGTAGGCATGTAAAGAATTGGTTCTGCTACAGATTTAGTGTTCCAGCTACATGGAAAATAATAACCATAGTGCAAGTGCAGTAGAATCCCAATCAGTTCAAACTGCCATAGAGTGGAACAGACTGTTTTTTTAATTTAATATACTTGTTTGTAACTGATATTTGGCTCAGGACTTCACAGTTCCAGAAGCTAACTACCTTTAAAATAGCTGCTAGCAATAGCAAGAGCTGGGAGTTCTCCCTGCAAGGTGAGAAGTGGCATTTTCAACCTTTTTATAAGAAGTGGTAGGTAACAGGGCCCCTTTCTATCCTGACATTCCTAAAGGGAATTTAAGTAGATGAGCATATTTATAATACGATGCCTTCCACAGATAGCTGGAATCTTTGAAGACCTCAAGAGAGAAAAGAAATATTGTTCTCTAAAAACAGGGCTAGTTTTTTCCTACTTTTAAAAATCTTAACTCTTCTTGTACAGAGAAAGAAGGGGGCTTAATGTCTTGTGAAATATGGAGAAGGAGGAAGTTTGCATATGGCATGTATCTATCATCTGAAATTAAAAAAATCATGTCCAAATGCCATCTATTTACAGCCTTTCTGCTCATCCCCAATATATATGATAGTCTCATAATGAATGAATATCAGAAATAGGTTTCTATACAGTAGATGAATGATGGACTGCAGTGCTTCTGAAAGTCTATTGTGGCAATGACCACTGAACTAAGGAGAATTTACGTGATCAACCATTATAATCGATCCAGTCTGTATTTTAGATAGTCCCCAAATACACATCAATGTGACAAATGGAAATAGCTATACCGTACAGGCCAATAACTTGTGCTTCAGTCGTAAATACTTATTGACACATAGACTGCTCAAAAGAACCCTCGATTTAATGAAGTAGAAATGGGATTTTGGAGTCTATTAAAAATATTGTATTCTACTAATTACATATCCCATTAGGATACTTAAAATTATTCTGTAGGCAGAAAAGGCTTCCTAATGAGTAAAATCCTGCCATACTTATGGTCAGTACTGTGGTCATATATGGGGTATGCTCAGGCAGAAGCGAAGATACAGGAAGCCTTCACAGTCATTTCTTCCCTGCAACATGAGGATTTTTCAGCTGTAGGGGTACTGTTTTTGTTCCTGCTTTAGAAAGGTGTCAAGAGTGGAGAGCATCAGTAAGATAGATGCATCATGTGAAAATTTCAAATGTAAATAAGAGATACTGTCACTCCAGGAGGCTCCTGAGTTGTTCCTCCCAGTGGTCTTAGGGGAGTTCCCTTTTTATTCCAAGGGTGGGGTGTGGGGGGTGGGGCTGAGCAAAGGAATGGAGAGTTTGGCTTGTAGCACATGTCATGAGCCTTTTGCTTTGTTAATGTTATTTTTATCTCTAAGCATTTATCACACAGATGTTTTGCTGCCAGAAGATACTGATTAGTGGTATTGGTTACAATTAGTGTTATGTGTTATCACTGGAATGGAAACTTTCACCGGTTATGGTGGGAACTTCTGGGGTTCAATGGGAATTCAGTCACTTGAATCTACGTACATGATACCATTTCAGAAGCCTTGGGTATGTGGGATATCCCCACGGGACTGGCAGGACCTTCAGAACACCTTTTCCTTCTGGAGTGGCAGCTACAAGAGACAGCAGGGAAACTCTGAGCTATCTCAGCTGCTATTTAGG
This sequence comes from Nesoenas mayeri, assembly GCF_963082525.1. Taxonomy (NCBI): domain Eukaryota; kingdom Metazoa; phylum Chordata; class Aves; order Columbiformes; family Columbidae; genus Nesoenas; species Nesoenas mayeri. The sequence goes on from NC_137548.1 coordinate 14,156,842, forward strand.
CAGCAGCCCTAGGCAACTGAATCCCACCTTGTATTGGGGGTTCTCCAACTGCTATCCATGGCCGCGAGGGTGTGGCAGGAAACTTCAAAGTGATTCCCAAAATATTTTTACAGTGAAGGAACAGCCAGCTATCACAGAATCACAGAATGTTAGGGATTGGAAGGGACCTCAAAAGATCACCTAGTCCAATCCTCCTGCCAGAGCAGGAACAGCTAGATGAGGCTACACAAGAATGTGTCCAGGTGGGTTTTGAATGTCTCCAGAGTAGGAGACTCCACAACCCCCCTGGGCAGCCTGTTACAGTGTTCTGTCACCCTCACTGAGAAGAAGTTTCTTCTCACATTTAAGTGGAAGCTCTTGTGTTCCAATTTGAACCCATTACCCCTTGTCCTACCATTGGTTGTCATCGAGAAGAGCCTGGCTCCATCTTCATGACACTCACCCTTTATATATTTATAAACATTAATGAGGTCACCCCTCAGTCTCCTCCAAACTAAAGAGACCCAGCTCCCTCAGCCTTTCCTCATAAGAGAGATGCTCCACTCCCTTAATCATCTTTGTTGGCCTGCTCTCTCCAGCAGTTCCCTGTCCTTTTTGAACTGAGGGACTCGGAACTGGACACAATATTGCAGATGTGGTCTCACCAGGGCAGAGGAGAGGGGAAGGAGAACCTCTCTCGACCTACTAACCCCTCTTCTAATACACCCCAGGATGCCATTGGCCTTCTTGGCCACAAGGGCACAATGCTGGCTCATGGTCATCCTGCTGTCCACCAGGACCCCCAGGTCTCTTTCCCCTACACTGCTCTCTAATACATCATTCCCCAACTTATATTGGAACCTGGGGTTGTTCCTGCCTAGATGCAATACTCTACACTTGCCCTTGTTATATTTCATTAACTTTTCCCTGCCCAACTCTCCAGCCTGTCCAGGTCTCTGAATGGCAGCACAGCCTTCTGGCATGTCAGCCCATCAGCAAACTTGCTGATAGTACACTCTATTCCCTCATCCAAGTTGTTGATGAATATGTTGAATAATACAGGCCCCAGTACTGACCCTTGAGGGACTTCACTAGATACAGGCCTCCAACTACACTCTGTCCCGTTGACCACGACTCTCTGGCTTCTTTCCTTCAGCCAGTTCACAGTCCACCTCACTATCCGATCATCCAGACCAATTTGGACTATCTTTCATTTCCAGCAGCTGCTCAGTAATTACAGCCAGTGTTGTTCATTCCCTTGCACTGAAAGAGCTAAGGAGCTTATTGTAATGAAAAGTGGCAAACTTCTCTGGGACTATCACAAGCATTTGTCTCTGCATGGGAAGGAGATGGTTGTGGTCAGGGGCCACCCCAAGACAGGTGAACCTACACAAGGGTGAAATTTCAGGATCTCATTCTCTATTGTGTTGTCACCATTTATACAACTACAAAGAAAATACCAAGTGGAGGAAGGAAGCATCCACCACCTTGAGTACGGTAGCATTCTGTCTCTACTGTGCACAGGTGCAGAGTAAGATAGAAACAGTCCTGATGTCTGAATTTTAACTTTCCTGATTTGTCACAGTTTAAATTCCTTAATGCAAGTCATGTTCTTTGGCTGAAAGGAGCTCTTAGTTTTAAATGTACATTTAAAATTCAAAAAGTTTCTTTTTTTTGAAGGCAGAAAACAAACGGTATCTCTAATAATATTATTTGTTTGCCCAAGCTCTCCACCATAACTGAATAGACAGGATACCTCACTTTCTTCTCCTAAAATCAACGGTCTTTAGCATGCAATTCTTCCTGCAAAGAGTTAATTGAAGCAAATAAAGTTCTTAAATTGTTAATAATCCTCCCAATTTGATCTTGTTCTTTTTTCCCCCTCAAGCAGTAAGAGGATAAGTGCGAGTGATAGCCAGATTTATAAATTATTTCTTGCAAGCTGAATGCTTTAAAAGGGAATATAAAAATCTGCTATGTGTCAGGCGATCCATGGAGGCATTAGCAAGCGTGGCTGATTCTCAGTCCCCTGAAAGCAGGAGTAATAATTTGTAAATCTAGGAACTGTACGTGGAGAATGGTAATTTGTCATTAGTAAGATTAACATGATCAGGGGAATAGAATAGATTATTTACACATAAAATACAGAAGATCATTGATGCAGCAGTGATGAATAAATACATTTTGATAAAATTAAGTTAATATTTTTGGGAATCAATACAAGAGTTTTTAGCTGTCATATAACACTGCAGCTTATCTTTTATGTTGTATAAAATGTATTGCCCATTTGAGAATGGTTATATAGATGGATTTTTTTTTTTGTCCTGGGTTTCTTTGTTTAATCTACCTGTAGAGCAATCCTTTTGAAATGCTGTACTTTTAACCACAAATTAATTTTCTTAGTTCCTTTAGAATGAAATACCACTTAAGATGTAGAATATCTGAGGTCTCATATACTATTTAAAGGGATATGACATTTTTATTATTGCAGTTTCATATTCTAGTTAATTTTTTTTGTTCAAATAGATTTGCCTTGTTGCAGAGAGAAACTATCACAAATAATTTAATACATTTTGATCATGTTTTCTATGCTGACTGAATTACAGTTGCTGACACGGTTCATTTACTTACACAAACTGTTCTTGTGCTCACACTGTTGCTCAAAAATTCAACATTATCAGGTGAAAAAAATTGCATGAAGATAGGAAGTCATTATCCTGACCACTAAGTAATGCAGAATGAAATATCAATTGGCAAGTTGTTAACTTTGATTTTCAAATACCCCATTTGCAATGACTTCTAACTACCTACAATAAGTGCTTATAACCTTTTTTTAAAAAAAAAAAATTCTGAAAGCTTCAGTAAACTATGTTATCATGGTGTTTAAAGAATTTAAAGCAAATTACTTGAGGAATATTGCTCAAAGCAAGTGCTATGCAAGGCAGTAAGTGACTTTTGTGGGTGACTGAGCACTGAAGCAAAGCTATGAGGTTTGCTAATGTAGACACTGTTTATTTGCAGGAAGATTCCTTTGCCACAGATGTTCTCGACAAAACCAGTTCTTGATCTTGCTGATGTGAATATGTGCAATGCTATATGTGTATGTACCCAGAGAGTTCAGTGGGATTGCTCATGTGGATAAAATTACTTGTGTGCCTGCATGTCCAAGGCTCAGGGCATTGGAGAGATTTAATCATTAGAAGGTGAAATAGAGGCATTTTTATTATACTTTGTTATACTGTGAAAAATCACAAGTCAGTCTTAGTTACAGGATTACTTTTCTCACAGAACAGGATATCCAAGAAAATAAAACAAACCAGAAGACAACATGGTTTTGTAGCAATATAAGCTTTGAACATTCTCTGCCGTAGGTTGCTCAGACTTCCATTGACATCACAAGGGGGCTGTGTTTAGGTGAATAATTCTTTTGGCAAGGGCAAACAAATAAGTGCTCAAGGGAGAGCTATGCTAAAAGAGGAGGAAGCCAGAAATCTGGGACTCATGCATGTAAGGTTACTATGACTTTACACACAAACACAGTATTAGACTCAGTTATGTGTTTTTGCTTATAATCAGAACAACTGATTCACAAATGCATTAACCTGCTATAAGCACTCACCTTGTGACCAAACTGCTGGCTACAGAAGGCTCAAAATGACTCATTTTGCACTAATAAGTAGAAATAAATTGGAGAGGGAAGGATGGATGAACTGGAAGACATAAAGAATATGAAAGTGTTTGAACAACCACCTCATAGAACATAGTTTAGTGGAGAAAGTAACAAAAAACAAACAAAAAACCCAAGCAATTTTCTATTATCAGCTGTCTCATTTCAGTAGTGGAGGCTTGACCAAATGTAGATTTCTCCTATCCTGCTTCAAAATGGACCTTAAATTCTTCGGTGGCCAGACTGCCAAATAACTCAACAGAAATGGCAAGTACTTCCTGAGCTTCAGATTTATGATTCAAAATGATGATGGATTACAAAGGCTGCATATTTCCTTGAATTAGAAAAAAATAATGAATTCATGCTCTTATTTTTTTTTCCCTGTCTTGAAATCTGGATGAAGACTGGAATTTTCAGAGAAAACTGAGGTTTTGTGAAAGATATATGCTTGGCATTTGAGGTCTGTATTTGTTGCTCCTAAACTAAGGCATTTATCCAGGGACAGAATTTAGAAGCAAATTGACCATATAATCAACATAGAAAATGAGGTACATCCACTAATTTTATAAGGGACCACAGGGCAACTGTTGGCACAAATTGCACACCCAGTAAAGTGGCCTAATATTATTGGGATTAAATTCGGGCTTTAAGTGCCTTTGAAATGCCAAAGCATGATTTTCAGCCTGAAATGAACTTCCTTTGAGGATCTGTGATAACCCTTCAAATTAAGTGTCTCAAATGAATAATTACTTCCACAAACTAAAGAGTTCAATTTAATAGGATATTTATTGTGTGTTAATCAAAAATTATTAAAATAATATTTTAAGGGAAGTTTAATAACTATATAAGAATGACGTAGCTAAACACAGAAGATACATATCTTCTTTCTTGTCAAACCAGTAAGGATTGGTAATGTTTTAATACATCATTCAGAGCTTTACTTTATATTTTTTGAATTTGCATGCTGGAAAAACAAAGGTGTTAAAATAGTGAAATTTTCATTTTAGCTCATTCTTATCACTCAAAATTCTGACATAATGGGTGACAACTGAGCATACCTTCTTAACTAGAGTAAGAATTTCACCATAAACATTAGAGATAAAATAAAAGAGAAAAAACCCTTCATTTCAAATACGACTGTTTGGCATTAAAACTCTAGAAAAGAAAAGCGATGGCAGCAATTGTATAATGAATAGCTCCGCAGGCTTGTAGGCAAAAATTTTTATGAGCTACTTCACAAAACACGATTTTAAAATATGTGACTCTTTATATATTAGCTAAAAAATCCTATAAAAGATTTCTAAATCAGACTGACAATGTTTTTGTAACCAGTGGTAAAATGCACACTGGCTACTTTGATATTGTTGGAGTTGTGTTTTATAGCTGGCTTGACCTGAACTTTTTGGAACTGTCAGTTCAGGAGGAGTTTTGGGGGTTCAACTTTGAGTAAGGAACAGAAAATTGTTTGAAATCTAGAAAATGATTTGAGAACTATTCTCATCTCCTCTGTCTCTATTAGCTGTAATGGAAAGAAAGAGCCTCTCAGCACCAAGGAGCACACCCTCTAAATGTACTTTGTGCAAAGGTGCACTAGTCTACCACATTTTAGAAAACAGCCTCAGGCTTCAGTAAATCTTGTGGTGAGGACTGAGTGTGGTTCTCTGCATCCTTGGGAGAAGTAAATCCTCTCTTTACAGCAAGGCACATCCACACCCTTCCCTTTGCTCTGCTTCCAGGATTCCTGGTTTTCCCTGCATGCATTGTGATAGGACCCTGTAGACTAACCTCACTGCACAGTTACACAAACATGGACTTTGGTGAGTCCCAAGAACTCTTCAACAAGCAAATCTGGCTCATGAAGGATTGTATGAAACTTTTCCCTGGTTTCAAAGGAAGATGGAATTTTACTTTCTGTTTTGTATTTAAGCAGACTCAAAATCTCAAATCAAGACACCATTGGACCTACTGAGCTCCACCTGTCTCATGTCAAATCCATGTAATACCCCAAGTATTACCCATATAACAAATCAAAATGCCTTGAAAGGCTGAACTTCAGTGAACTTCAGGATAAACTGGAGTTGAGCTGCAAGCTTCTGTGAAACCTGAAACCAAGTGGATTTCACCTGGCTTCTTTTCATGTTCATGAATTTTGAGAAGATCCATAGTGTTGCCAGTATTTACCATTTTATCATGAAACTTGCCCTAACTGGTGTTTCTTTAAAGCCTCCATTGTTGAAATGAAGTGACCATGTGAGACTCTCATCTTTCCTTTAAAAGAAAGCAGAACTTTCCAGTCCCTGTGGTTACGACAAAAAGCTTGAACACGTGCCCAAGCACACTAACAGTTCAAAACCAAAGGTGACTCTAGAGACTTCAGCATGTACTTTATTATTTAAAACTCGTAATTTTAGGGTCTTAGCTAACAGTTTTTGATCATGAAATCTAGCCCACCATCTGTAATTATACTTTCTAGCCAGAGGATATTAAGTTTTTTTCCCCCCTTCTTATTGTTATGGTGCTACAGAAGGCAACTTCAAAGCAAAACACTGGATTTGGGTAGCTGCAAGCCTGGCTCCAGATCTGACATTTGCGGCAGTGTCTCTCTGCTGAAACCCTGCGTGCCCACGTACCTGCATTTTGTGTAACCAATGACACAAAATCCAGAGAAGTGTTTAAGTCGTCTAACCCAGGCCCACAGTCAATAACCCAGTTTCTTCCAACCTCCAAGTTGATTTGAACAGCACTGTTTTCCTTTGAAGGCTATAGGTACTTCACTCCTCTTTAACAATGTACAGATGGTTTCTGGAAAAGCCCCTTTGTTCCTTCAAATAAATAACACAAATAGGCTTACTTATTATGCTCATGTAAGGCACCGTGTTGTGCTTTTTTCATTTATTGGCCAATTGTGCAATTTGTTTTGGCTTGTGCCCCCTCTGGAAGTGTTAAAGGCTTTCTTGCTTGTGCTCAGAGAAGGAGTTTGTTTGATGCCAAAGTCAGGGAATTTCCTTGGTACCAAAGGGTCTTACGTTTTACACTAAATACGTTTCATGGACCAAAAATCCACCTGACTGAACCACACAACTTTTCTGAATTTTGCTCAAAGATACTGTAACTGCTTCTGAAAATCCAGCCTCATAGTAAATGTTTAGGTCAACAAAAATAATAGTCTCCAATTCAGAATATTTTGGTATGCCACTAGCAGAGAAATGTGTTGGTTGGGAGTTTTTGGTCATGTTTTCCTGTTATTTAATTCAGGAGAATGGATAATGCTGATAGTTGAGAACAAGCTGTCTTTTCTGAATTAAGTTAAAGCAGTTGTCAGAAAGGTTAACAGAACTAAGGCCCAGTAACTCGAGATTTTGTTGTGCAATAGCAATCCATTTTATTCAGAAACTGTAAAGCTATGATAGTGTTATGGAACAAGATCATGTGCTAATAAAGATGGCAAAGTTATTATTTCATGAAGAATACAAAATAGGTAGTGTTTGCTAAAGGTAGTAGCAACCTTTCTTATTTTCATGTTGTTTAAAAGTTTATATTTTCTGGAAGCTTATTTTAAGAACGTAATAGGGATAACTAATCTGCAGGTCAGATGTGAAAATGTCAGGTGTATTAGCCATGTAGTAATGACACTGCAGATTGAAGCTAGTCTAGTAAGAGTACACTTTGGCAAGTCACGTGAAACTGATGCTTCAACTGACAACCAGTTTGTGGAGGAACAAACACCTCAAAGCCTAACATGCAAAGAAACTCTTGCAAATCTAAAAATAAGCAAATTGAAGCTTGAGATGAGATAATTTCTCTTTCCATTTTTCCTGCTATATGACTGTAGCTGGAATTAGTTGGGTATTCAAGCTGGAAATATGAGCTTCAAATTACTTGGGTTTATAAACAGTGACTTAGAGGGCAGTGATATACATTAATTTTCAGAGGTGCATTTCAAGTTCCATTAGCTTCAATGAGAGATGTAGATAACCTGCAGTTTGGAAAATCAGGTCAATACTAAAGATTACTTTGCACATAACACTTCTTTCTGTATTCAGAAGCTTCAAAATACTACAGGTCCTTAATCAGAAATGGCAAGAGTGATCTCTTCTGTAAGTATTTACTTTCTTTCTGTTTAATGCTTCTGGAAAAGCCTCAGGAAGTTAAAACACACAAATAAATTAATGTCTATGTGGAATACATGGTTAAAATTGATCTCTTTATTGCCATAAATCAGACATAAAGAGTAATGTAAGAAAGATTGTGCAAGTGATTAAAGTACAAACCTTTTCATAGTCAAATACTTAATCATAAAGTGTGAAATAGTTTTAAATGTAAACAAATCATGCTAGGGTTATTTGGTATATGTTTTAGGTAATGTTCCTATATTATTTTCCTTCCAGAACACAGGATATGAGGTTGAAATACTGTATCATGTGCAGATTAAAGACAAATTAGATATAGATGAGGTTACATTTAATTACCTGGAATAGCTTTGTATGTTGAGTGAAAAACACAGTTTTCATCAACACCATATTAATTATTGCTGCCGAAAGCTGTAATTGACTACTGTGTTTTTCAGCTCATGAGTCAATGGTGACTAAATGTTTACTTTACTGCTCCTAATTGCCTGATATGCAGCACTTGTTTTTCCCTGGAAAATCTGTGGTCTAAGTTTTGCCTAGTTTTCATGCATATAACCCTACAATGTTTTACATGTATAGCATAGTTTGGCTTCAAATTTCCTGGCTAAAATGGTAATCTGGGAGTACTAACTGTCTTGGCATTCAATATGTAGAAAAAGGAAATGTTATGTCAATACTACCCCACTTCTGGCTCTACTCTTCCATATGGGCCCTGTAGAAAACTTGAACTTGTGTTTAGACTGGGGTGTCTACAGATCTCATTTGCCCTTGTGTCAGTTGAATTCTAGATCCCTGTAGTAAAGGCACCAGCTTGGCTTCTCATTTGTATTAAGCCATGTAAGGGAATGAAGATGACTGAGGCTACCATCAGGATTTTCTGCCAGAGGAATAACTTTGGAGACATAGAAACACTGGAAAAGGACCACAGGTGGAATCAGATTCTATAAACTCATAGAGATTAGACTCTTCTCCAGTTTTACAGGTGACAGGAGTAATATCCTCTCTCAAGACCAGAGGCAGTGTGGTTCCTAGGAGAAAATGCGCACAGTAGGAAACTATGTACGGGAAGTCTGAGAAAGTCCGTGGAGGAATCACCAGCCTTGAACTTCATTCTTCATTCAAAATCATCCTTCATCCTGTGGAGAGGATAAAAATATTGCAGGAGATGGAGGAGAAACTAAGAGGAAAGCAGTGGCCAACCCATTCTGGGGAACTCAAAGAAAAAAAAAAAAAAGGTGGGGAGAAAAAAAAGGGAGAGAAAAGGTTAAAGACCCTCAAGATCACTGCTCCTCTCCCTCCATCCTGTGATATACTGACAGCGACAGTGACTATTGTCCTGATAAGAAATGCTTTCCTGTTGCCACCAGCAGAGTCAAAGTTGCTCAGCTTCACATGATTTAGGGGAACATTACTGATTTTTGGGAACATCGGGATTCCTGTCAAGAGAAAGACAACTAATTTTTCTTTCATGTAATTCCATCCCACAGGTCTTCCCAGAAACCTGGTATGACTCTTGATACTTGTAGAATGAGTATTTTGTGTATGGAAGGATCAAATCTTAGATTTCAGCAAAATCATATCCCAGCTAAAGCTGACAAAAAGATATGTAGCACAGGGTCATTTGAATCACTGGGGAGTCTGTTGAATATTTCTAGATCTTTCAATGTTACCAGCAGTAATTTGAGTTACATGGACTAAGATGCTCCTCAGGCATAAGGCCGGGGCCAAATGAACATTGTAGATGTATTTCCACTATTTCTTCTGCATGTGTTGAAAATGGCATGCATGCCCAAGAGAAGCCAACCTGTCCATTGCTAAAAAAGTGGTTTATACATAGGTTTCATATCCATACTTGTGAGCATAAGGTAGAAGACATAGCGGAGTGGACAAATAGTTTTGTCCTCTCCAGATAACTACTGCAGTGCTCAGCTACAATGACAAAAACTTGAACAAATCAAACAACTCATGTTTAAAGAAAACAAACAGGTTAAATGAAGTGAGGTGTCAGTAAATATTTTTGGAATATAAATAAATCACTTTTACTGTGCTTTTGACAAATGTCTGTGTATCTGCTGTACACAAAAATAATTAAAATGTATTTCTGTATGTTCTTTTTTATTTGTTTGGTTGATTTTAGAGGTGATTTTTACATGTCAGAGTACATTTTCAGTAATAACTCCTTTCCTGAGTCTTGCAAACTTAAACTTCTAGCATAAGATTTCAATTATATTATCAAATTCGCATTCTTTTTCCTCACTATTTTAAAAATGTCTTGTATCAAAATTGTTCTCCCACTAATGGCACTGATCTTTCTTTTCTTGGATCTTTGTACAGCTGCTGCATTCACTTTCTGTTTCTGGAATCGGTCTGTGTTCAGACAGATTTTCTTCTTTCTTCATATCTCAAGACATTCTTATAATGGCCGTTACTGGTCTTCTGACACTTTCTTTGACTTTGTGGCTTTACATTGTGACAATTATTCCACAGAAAAATAAAAGGTAGCATCCTTATTTAGTGGTGAATTTACAACACCCCTGCACAGTTCTATCTTGGAGCTGGAATGCAATGTTGACAGAGTTCATCCTGCTGTATATGAATTCCTGAGGCTATTTTTCATTGGAGGCTCTAGTGCAGGAGGGATGGATATACATAGAGATGTGGGTGTCCAAAATGTGATCTCTCTTTCTCTCACATGCGCACATACAGAGACACATTCACAGAGCTTTGTTGCTGTTGTCACATCCAGAAGGTGGCCACTGATTCACTGTTTTTCAGTACTTGCAGAATTTTCCGTATTAATTTATTAGATTAGCCTGTGAAAAATGGATACGTGAAAATTTATCTGTAGCTATATAGTTGCTACCATACTACACACATACATGCATGCATGCACCCTTGTCTATACTGGATCTTCAGCTTTTCAAAAGTCTGCACTAAAGGAATAGAGTAGTTTTAAAAGAAGAATATCACAGGAAAAAAAACAAAACAAAACATAAACAAGAACTCAAACCAAGGGCAGAAAACTGGGTGAAGAATACTTACATTCTAGTGTTCAGGTTTCAAAACACTGCCTGCATTTTGATGAAATTTGTAGGAAATAGATCTCAAAATACCAGAAGGACCTAATTGTCACAGTTTCCTTAGATTTCAGCTTCTTTCTCTAGATGTCTCAACAGCAATCTAGATACTTCTCTATCATCATCCATATTTTGAAACAAGGTTCTTGTTTTTCAGAGAGTAGAAAACACCTTCTATTAGATAAAGATTTTTAAACAGAATCAGTGTGATGTGATTCTTCAGCTCACTATGAAATGTGCTGGCCTTCTCACCTTCCTTCAACTCCATTAGAATGGCAATATATGGCTTACCACATAAAAGGTGCTTTCTCTGCCAAGTAAATTAAATTCTTATAATAAGAGGCAGAGTGATACAGTGGTCAAAAAGTAGGCCTGGCAGCTAACTCCTAAATTTTAATCCCAATGCAACTTATTGAATGACTTCAGGCAAGTTACTTAACCTCCAAGTTTCCACTTCATAAAATCGTGATAATAAAAGTGTTTTTCTGAAAAGCAATTAGTTAATACTTGTTCTCTACTCTGAAAAGAAAAATGCAAACCACTGTGGAGGTGCTAAGCCTTATTAATTCTAAAATTCTAATAATATCAAACACTCATCATGATTACCACAGTTAAGTAAACTGGTAAGATTATAAAACATGTACAGCCCAAATAATCATCCAATGCTTTTGATTCACAGGATCCGTAAGGGACTTGTCATCCAAGTTGACCCAAGAGTGATGTGCAACTTTCGAAAGCCAGCCCTTGGCTCCCCATGGTATTTGTCTTCATCTCACAACTCCAGCCATGCTCCTGTCCCCTTGCACACAGGTTGCTAGGCTGTAGCATGGGCATTTTAAGAGTCAAAAGGTACTGCTATGAGTCAAAAGTCCAGACGACACAGAAGTATGAGGCTGATGTTTAGATCTCACATTTTGTTTAGGTTGGAAAACTGTCTAAGGAGGATGAAAAGCAAAAGTTATTCCTTCCAAGGCTCCAAACGCAACTCGTGCCCACTTAAGTAGTTCCAGATCTGCTTTGTATAGGCAGAAACATAGGAGTAATTTAAGTGTTTTGAGAGAAATATCCACTTCTTCCCAAGCCTTCTCTCTGTTGGAGACCAGCCATCACAAACATGGAGGACATGCAGATCTGAAGATCCATAATTTATGGAAGAGGATGGAATACCAGGCAGATCAAACATCTGGTGGGGTGACTGTTGTCAAGTGCTCAAATGTTTAACTGATTGCATTTGTCAAAGAGCTGTAGGATAGATCTGAGGAGAGAGTTTGGCCCTTGGTGTTGCTGGTTTTCATCCCATAATTTTGAGAGTGTTCTTTGTGCCTTGTTTACTGCAGAATATGATTAGATTTTAATTTAACAGGCAAGGAATGCATCTTTCATGTGGCAAGTCAGAAGGGCCTTGGAGCTTTATAGTGGGGATGGGGGGATGGGGCTGGCGCTTGTTGGGAAGCGGTGGAAAGTCCTGCTATATTGCTCATCTTAAGATGTTGTTTATAAATAGGTCCCGCTAGTCTGGGGCATAATGATTTCAATCATTTGTGCTGTATAAATAAACAGGGCATTGTGAGCTTACTTGTTCAGGAATTGTCCCTGGCTTTAGTTTTGGCCACAGGCTCCCAGAGGCCTGCAACCAATCTAAGCCGGAGGATTTAAAGAAACAGTCCGTCTGTGATCTGAAGGGACTGGGGGAGAAGGGAGGGCCAGTGGGTCTGGGCGGGGAAGTAGAACGGTGGGGAAGGGGGATCTTCCATGAAGTACTACTTTCCCCAGCACGGGGGAAGGGGAGCCTGGGAAAGCCCCTGGCCAGCCTGCCATGAGTGCAAGGGTGACCTAGGTTGATGGGATGAAAACGGCTTCTTTGTGGTCTGATGGGACAGGGGCAGTCTGCAGGGAAGCAGACTGCTCCCAGCTGCTATGGTGCTAAGCACGGGAGGGTAAGCAAGGACTGCTGCAGGGTCTCTGAGAGGTGTTAAGTGCGTGAACCAGAGGGTAGATTGAAAAGGGCAGAGCTGTCTCAGCTGGTGCTGACTTAGTCCAGACTCTACCTGTCTGCTCTGTGCTGTATTTGTTTCCATGGGTCCCTCCATGGGCACAAACCACATGGCTAAGCTCCTCTCTCATACCTTTGGCCTAACAGCCTGCCTGAAGGTAACCAGTGTTTTAATCTCTTCTTGCTTTGGCCCTGTGGACTTCCATTAGAAGTAAGACTTGACTTTGGAAACCATTTTTGAAAGTTGGAGACTTCCTTGATGACAATAAATATGCTGCAGTTTTCTGCTATGATTGACAATGTGCTTTTATTTTCTTATGCAGCACTAAAGATGTGCAATTCACTTAGTAGCTCTGTCAGCAGATCCTGCACTCCCTGTGTAAGCATTGCATATTTGGGGAGGACCTGTGGTAGTCCCATGTTCAGAGCCACTTGAGAGGGCAGAGACATGAGACTCTCCTAAATTCTCCAGTTCTTTCCTAAATTTGGGGCTTTTTTTACCCGCAGTAGAGTCCTCACTTCCCTTTGGAAGTAAGTGGGGTTTGGCATTTGCCTGTTTGTCTGACACCCAGTCAGGAAGCTAGAATTGATACCATTTGGTCTATATACTTATCATGTCTAGCAGAAAAAAAGTTTACTAGCTGACTAAGAATTGATTAGAAAATGTTAAGCTTACTCATATAAACATAAAAATCCTCACAAATAAGTTTGTTTTTGTTTTTGTTTTTTTTTGTAGTTTCCCCAAATTATTTTTAGTATCACTAAATTTCTGGAAACTTGAAGAAGCACGTACTAAGTGGAAAGAAAACCTTGTAGTCAAATATTTCAGGCATATCAGTCTTCAATTTACCTTCCAAATTCTGAGTACTTTATGTTGAGAATTAGATTTTTTTTTTTAAACTCAGTTCAGTAAGTTCAGTAAATATTACAAGCTAAGCACTTCCTTTTGAATTACTGTCTTGTTCAAGGATTAACCTCTAAGTATTTCATTTGTATCCATATACTGTAAGGGTTTTTTTTTTTGTACCAAATATTGTTCTATGGAAGGTTAATGAATTATAACTAAAAGGTTGTCATTTGGAATTTTTTAAAAAATTATTAAAATTAAAGAAATGGTTTCTTTTTATGTGTATATAAAATCATTGCACTTTCCATTTAACAATCTAGGTTTCATTTTCATTATCAGAATCATAAAAAATGATTGAAGTGATGGTTTCTTTTTAAAATGCAAAGTGTTTCATGCCAGAAGTCTGAGAAATTAGATTTTCTTATTCTATTTGCAGGTATAAAAAGAAAGGTATCTGCTTCTTTTATTTTGTTTGTTTGTTTGTTTGTTTTCAACTCTGTTTTATTCTACTTTTCAAATGGTTCCTCTGCTGTTTACAACTGAGGAAGAAAATCACTGCAATTATTTTTAGTGAAACAAAGAGAGGGAGTGAGGAAGTTCAGATGAAAAGTTGTATTTGTAAAGGCAGAATAGAGAAGTAATTCACATTAATTCAAAACAGAGTCTCCTTATTGGATTATGGGCTGATTGTGTTTACAAATACACTGCCAGGAGGGTTTTAATTTTGGGGCAATTTCATTGTTCATAGATATATATCTATATATAGATATATATCTATGAAATTATGTGGTTATGTGTTTTAAATGAGATACAGCTCCTTACTGCATAATGTAATATATGCTTCCATTTTATGACATAATGCAAAAGCAGACCAATTTCAGAACAACTTTAGTTGAAATATCATCATAAATGAAAGATGTAAACAATGTTATGTTTATAGACCCAGTTGAATTTGAATTCATTGTAACTTGGTGATCTCTTTATTTAACAAAGCTGGACTTTATTATAAAAGTACAGTCAAGCTGTAGTACTACTTCTTTGATTTCAAGCTTTTCAGCATTTTCTGCAAATAGGGTAGACACAGGAGTTTACATCCTCAGGCAGATCAGAGCTCCATCTAGCTCAATATTCTCTCTCTAACAGGAGTCAATAGTACATGTCCAGCAGAAAAATATAAGAAAACAGGTAAATATAGAGTGATTTTTCTGCCAGACTATCTTCCCTGGTTCATGCAACCATAAACTTACCAACTTCTTGAACTGGAGGTTGTGACTAGATTTGTTTTTAAAAATCTGTGATTGCATCATCCTTTGGATGCTGGGCTACATTAGCAAAGGCATGGTCAGCAGAGACAAAGAAGTTATTATCCTGCTCTACATAGCATTAGTCGTGACACACCTGGAATACTATGTTCAGGTTTGGTCCCTTGCTATACAAAAAAGATGTGAACATGGTGGAGAGGGTCCAGAGAAGGGCTAAAAAAATGACCAAAGGACTGGGAAGCTGCCATGTAAGGAAAAGCTGAGAGAACAGGGCTAGTTCAGACTTGAGAAAAGAAGATTTAGGGGAGATCTTGTCACCATGTTCCAGTATTTAAAGGGTAACTACAGAGATGGTGACTCCCTTTTTGCAAGAAGTCACGTGTAAAAGACTAAGGGCAATGGGTACAAGTTACTCCTGAGGAGATTCCAACTGGACACAAGAGAGAGATTTTTAATTATGAGAACAATCGGAATTATCTCCCCAGGAAAGTGGTGGATTCCCCAACAGTGGACACTTTTAAGATTCAAGTGGGCAGGGTGCTGGGCCATCTTGTCTAGACCCTGCTTTTGCCAAGAAAGCTTGGACCAGATGTTCCTTGTGATCCCTTCTGACCTAGTATTCTATGATTTCTAGACATTTTTATCCTTCTGGACCTCGCAACATCCTACAGAAATTTGTTCCAGAGCTAAATTTGTGTTCTGTTAAGACATCTTGCTGTTCATTGAATAGATATCTCCGCCTCTCTACCGTTTCTATGCTAAATTTGAGAGGGTCCATAATATACTGAAACTGTGTTTGAGAAGGGAATCCTCTTCTTAAATGGTGTTCCGTATCTCAAAGGTGTTCGACAATATCAAGGCCATATTCAACATTGAGACAGCATGTCCACAGAGAGAAATAAGACAAAGTTATTCACATCTACATATATAATTGTGTAGGTAAGGCTTGAGCACATAGACATGAATGTGTGAAACAGAGCAGAACATGGCCATAAGGAATGATGATTTAGCAGAGTATTGACTACAAGTCTGTATTCTCCATCTGGTTTATCTCAATTAAGAGGCAGAAAGCATAACTCAAGATGGAACCTGAAAGACCTGGTAAACCCTGGACTAGTTTAGCATAATCTGGCTGATGCCCTGTGTTTTGTTCAGAGTTAAATCATCAATCACAAACTAAGCTGTAGAGTGCAATTCCATAGTCTTTTCACACTCAAAACTCCCATTAATGCCATTCAACACTTATGGTGTTCATTTATCTCCTACTGTAAAACAGCCTGATTCAGTGGGAAAGGTCCTTGTTGTAAACTTGGAGGATTCTCTTTTCATTACTGGCAACAGTTTCCTGGAAAAAGTAGAAAAAACCTGTGTCTTAATATCACCATTTTTAACCTGACCTATTGATGTGTGTCTTCCTGATATTTTGATGATTTTGATATTTGCATAAAAAGAACGTCACAGGTATAATTTTAAGCAGGATTTCTGGGTAGAATTTTATATATCCAATAAACGATAGAGATAACTGGCTACCATTTTATCTACATGTCCAGTCTAGGATGTTTTTATTCTAGCACCTCATCAGAATATGGGTTATCCCCATTTTATAGAGGAATAATTTGATGTCAGTAATGGTATCTGCAACCTGCACATTTAATTGTTGCATAGACATATATGAGCTGGTTTCAAAGAAACCTGTGTAGTTGCTGGAAAAGTCTGTGGGACTCAGTTTCTACCTTCATAGTATTCGGTGTGTCTTATTCACACTTTGCAAAAAAAAAAAAGCTTATTTTTTGTAAATTATCATGTATACTTTGAGCCAGGTTACCTTTATCAGGAGGTGGATTTCCTGGAGAAATCAGACTAACTATGGGGAGTGTTAAAAACTTGTAACTTACTAAATTTTATCAAATAATTAAAGAATAGACTTGTGGATAGCCACAGCCTGCAGGAGAAATGTATTTGTGTAGAACTTCTACAGACAACATCCAATAAGTATTTGATGTGCTGATGGACTAGAGTAAAAACCCTGCATGTGAACATATTACTGGAATTGTTTTAACCAATCTGTGGACAAAATAATTTTCCAAACAAAGCTGAACTGAAACCTCAGGTCTAAATGTGTGTAAACTTCTGAGGGGAAAAATAGTGAAAGCCACACCTATATTTTTCATGTATTTACCCATTACTTACATTAGTTCAAGTGTCATTTTTAAGAAAGTAAAATTTTTTAAAAAGTTTCTACATATTCCATGATAAAGTGGAATCAATATTATGTATGTAACAGACATAAAGCTCTTTGTTGTTTGACAGTGCTGTGGTCTTTGTAAATGCTTCCTATTGTTGTTGTTGTTGTTGTTATTATTATTATTAATGGTTGACCCAACCACAAAGCCTCTCTGGCAAGTTAAGTTAGACAATTATTGCATTAACTCTAAACATGTTTTTCACTTCTTTTGATCATTTACTTTGAAAAGTTTCAGAATCTTTCCTACTTCTTCTCCAGCTCCATCTTGGACACTTTTTGACCTCATAATCTGTCCATGCATGACATCACAATCTGTTGCCATGGAAAGGACCATAATATCAAACAAGTAAGATGGCCAAAGGTTGTCTTGCAGAAGAGAGATAGAGATTTCACAGGAAAAATCCATTAATACTTAAATATAGTGCAATGGAAAATATCATGCTATCTTTACCTAAATCAGTTACATAATTTTGAAAGGAAGCACTCAAGTTGGCTGAGCTCTTATCTCCTGTCAGAATCCTCTATTTTCAGAGGTAATTGAAGTTTTATAAATATATGTTTATATATATATATAAATAAACTGCAAACTGCGTGCCACAATATCCCCTGCAATCCACTGAGTCTTTCTCTTCACATTCAGAATGAAATGTGAGAATTTAATCTGATACTTTAGCAACAACCCTGAAGCTACCATAGATTTCCTGAGTGACCCAGGTGCTCTCTGAAACAGTAGGCTTGTTGCTAGAAAAGACTAAATTAAGTCAGTGCTTAAGAATACTGAGTAGTGTACCAGCTCAGTAGTGTACTGAGCTGGTTTTAGGCTTCCATTGTTGCACCCCTTCAGTATAAGTTGTGGAATGTGACCAAAAATAGGTCATTCCTGCAATGAAGAAGAAAAAGGGAAATGCACTAAGAGGAATCACACAAGGTCAGATTCACTGCTCTTTCTGCTTCCAAGGAGATGAGAAGGCTTGCGGCAATGATTTCTGCCTCTGGGAGGGCTCCCACTTGCCCCCATAACTTGTGTACCACACACCTCATAATGCAGCTGCAGCAGCCAGCCTGGATTTCTAAGGCTGTGGTACAAGCGAAATAAGGACCAGGGCTTTGGCTGTTTTTCCTTTCTGGAAATTGGCTGTCCAAGTTAGTTGCTTGTTTTGGTTATGCCTAGAGCTGATCCTGTGTGCAGGGCAATTACCCTATATTATGCCTTTGAAATTAGGCAATGATAGGACACAGAAGTAGAACTGCTTTAATGGTTGAAAAGCTTTTATGGACCATAGGTGTGGCTGTTTGTGTTTATGTTGCTAATTTGTGGTGTGCAACCTCACTGAGGTACTAGACCTCAATGAGCACTGAGTTGTAAATAAAGGTTTACTTTTCTGTTTGTTGAAGTTCTATAACAAAAAGAAATTGTAACAATTCTTTAAAAAGTACCTTATTTTCTTTGTTTTATCACACTCAGAATGCCTGTCTTTGAACACCATGAGGCCTGCAAATGGCTGACAAGATTTTCTTCAGGCTTTCACAGAATTTTTCCTGGTAGAAGCGAAGACTGAGAAGATTTCAGCATCAAAGATTAAAAGACAAAAAAATAGGGCTGTTTAAAGGCAGAGTATTGTTACTGAAATAACTTATAATTTTTCAATAGCACTAAGGAAGTTGAGTTTATCAAGATTTGGACAGTCTATGTGTTATGCAGCTGCCCTCTACATATTAAACTAGCAATCATCTGTATTTTCTTTAGAAAATAATTTTAGCAGTTGGTGTAACTAGACTCTACCTGCTGTTGGCAAGGATGAAAAATACATCACTGCTTGTATCTCCAAGGTAAATTATTCTTCAGGGAAGTGTGCCTCTGGGGAGTATTTTCTTAGGAGACCCATGAACAATGAGAGATTTTCCACAGGGAATGCCCACGGGGTAAAGTGTACTTCAAAGGGAGAGATCCAAGATGAAATGAGACTCTTCAAAGGCCAGCCTCACTTCCCCTCTCAACAAGACAAATGACTTCAAAGGGGAACCCACCAAGGTTGTAAATAACTTTTACCCATAATACAAAAACCTTATTGAAGGCAAGTTCTTTCAGTAATGTGATATTTTTAAAGAAATCACCCAAAGCCAGGTGAGGACTAAATGCATCCAATGGCCATCAATATAAAACATTCCTACTCCTCAAGTAAATGTATGACCATCTAGAGGTCTCAGAAAGTTGAAATGTGCACTGTTCATTTCCTTCTTACTTATACAAAGTTATAATAGGATTTAAAAGTAGCAGATCTGATGGCCTAAGGAACCGTGAAAATCTAGCAGCAGCTTTAGGGACCCTAGAGACCATTTCTATCCAGTCTAGTTTATCAAGGTAACTACAGATCAAAAGTCAGTGAGGCAGTAAGAAGACCCTCTTTTTATATAGGACATTGCATTTCATTTCATGGCAACTATCTGACTGAAGTCTTTCAGACTCAAAACTATATAAAAGTAGTATCAATTAAAGGCAAGTTTTGTCAATAATTACTAAGGATCTTTCATTAGATTTATATCTTGTGGCAAGGCAGCGTTTGCAGACAAGTCTTTGTACAGAAAGTGAATTTAAAAGACAACCGTAGAATCACAATATGATTGAAAAATTCCGGTTGGAAGAGGACCTTAGGAGGTCTCTAGATCAATGTCCTGGTCAAAGGAGGGCCACTGAATTCAGACCAGGCTTCTTTAGACTTTGTCCAGCTTGTTCATGGAAACCTCAAGAGATGGAGTTGTGTTTCAGTCTCTGTTGACTCTTATTCATCTTGCTATGCCCTGCTGTGGAGAATCTGGTTCTATCTTCCAATAACCTTCACAGTGGGATTAGTTCCCCCTTACATCATCTTTTCTCCAGGCTAAACAACAGCACTGGAAGAAGAAGAAGAAAAGAGAAAATAGCAGCAACAGAAACCCAAAATAACCCTTGTCATTAGCATTACAGAGAATTCTAAGTGAAGAAAACAGCTACTGAGCCTGTTTTCAATCACATATATGGTAGGCAGGTCCAGCTAAAGGTATCTCTCAGGGTAAAATCAAGTTAAATTTTGAAATAAACCTGAAAATAATCTGCTGATCAAGCCCAAGAAAGATAAATAAAATCCTAGTGAGTTTTTCTACCCCCAGAGATCTACTGTACAAGCAGTCAATGCTGACTTCACCAGATACATCATAGAGAAACAGTCCCTTGTTACTCACCATTCACAACCTCGCACATATATGCACTCTAATGGAAAGGAGTCATACACAGTGGCACCAGACTATTGATATTTCTACCCTATTGTTTAAGTAATGCACAACATTTAATATGTCAAATAGCATGACCGTTAAAAAAAACAACTAATTACTAGATACTCTTCTCACAAATCAATGATGTCAATTAGCATTGGCTTGGACAAAACAATGGGGGTTGTATACACTAAGAGGCTATGCTGCACTTAATGCTGGAGGTCTGGAAGTCTTAGAAGCTCACCTTCTATTGGTTTTAGCTTGGTTTGCTGAGGAAGGGAAATAACAATTACACCATGTGTATGTGTGATCAATATATCAGTACATTTAGAGTATGTTGGCTAAAGTCAAGCAAATTTGAGGGGCAGAGATCTCAAGTATATTAAGTTCTTGCAGATTTTATGAAAATTGATAGCTGTGCAGAGTAGAGAGAAGTTGTTATCATTCTTGAGCCCCACTGAGGGAAGAACTACTGTGTGGATCAAGCATTGGTTCACCTCAGAGACCCCACACTGGATCTCAAGATCTAGCTACAGATCTGCAGAATTGTTCTCGAAGGGGGATGGGGTTGTAACTGGTCTTGCATCGGTGGGGCAGCACTCTAGAGTTGATGAAGGCTGGGAGGCCTCCCATACCCCTAGGGTGAAATTGGTGTGCTCGGCTCGCTCTCTGAAATGCTTGTACACCAATGTGCGCAGCATGGGGAATAAGCAGGAGGAGTTAGAAACCTGTGTTCGGGCGGGAGATTATGACCTGATAGCAATTACAGAGACATGGTGGGACAGCTCACGTGACTGGAATGTGGTCATGGATGGCTATGTTCTTCTCAGAAAAGACAGGCTAGCCAGTCGTGGTGGTGGAATTGCTCTTTACGTGAGAGAGCAACTACAATGTATTGGGTGTTGTCCAGGCACAGATGAGGACTGAGTAGAGAGTCTATGGGTGAAAATTAAGGGGCAGGCTGACAGGAGTGATACTGTCATGGGTGTCTATTACAGGCCACCAGAACAGGGTGAGGAAATTGATGGAGCCTTCTACAGGTAGCTGAGAGCAGCCTCACAGTCACAGGCCCTGGTTGGTGTGGGGGATTTTAACTTCCTTCATGTTTGCTGGAAGGACTACTTAGACAGCCAGTCACAGTCTGGGAGGTTCCTCCAGTGCATTGATGATAACTTTCTGTTGCAAATGGTGGAGGAGCCAACTAGGAGAGGTGCACTGCTGGACCTCATCCTCACTAACAAGGAGGGTCTGGTTGAAGCTGTAAAGGTTGAAGGCTGCCTTGGTTGCAGCGACCATGAAATGGTGGAGTTCAGGATCTCATGTGGTAGAAGCAGAATAGCAAGCAGAATTGCAACCCTGGACTTCAGCAGGTCAAAATTTGGCCTTTTCAAACAATTGCTTGGGGAAATTCCATGGGCAAGGCTGCTTGAAGGTAAAGGGGCCCAAGACAGTTGGTTAGTGTTCAGGGACTGTTTCTACTGGGCACTAAATCAGAGCATCCCGACATGTAGGGAGTCAAGGAAGGGAGCCAGGAGATCCGCATGGTTAAACAGGGAACTGCTGGGTAAGCTCAAGTGGAAGAGGAGAGTTTATAGATCATGGAAGGAGGGGCTGGCCACTTGGGGAGAATATAAGGCTGTTGTCAGAGGGTGTAGGGAGGCAGCTAGGAAAGCTAAGGCCTCTTTAGGATTAAACCTGTTGAGAGAGGTCAAGGACAACTGAAAGAGCTTTTTCAAATACGTGGCAGATAAAACTAACACCAGAGGCAATGTAGGCCCACTGATGAAGGAGGTGGGTGCCCTGGTGACAGAAAATACAGAGAAGGCAGAGTTACTGAATGCCTTCTTTGTCTCTGTCTACTCTGCCAGAAGCTGTCCTGAGGAGCTCTGTACCGCTAAGGCCCCAGAGGAAGTTGGAACAATGGAGGAGTTTTCTTCGGTTGATGAGGACTGGGTTGGGGAGCAATTAGGCAATCCGGACATCCATAAATCAATGGGTCTGGATGGGATGCACCCACAGGTGCTGAGGAAGCTGGCTGAGGTCATTGCTGGACCAGTCTCCATCATTTTTGCCAAGTCTTGGGAAATGGGAGAGGTGCCTGAGGACCGGAGGAAAGCAAATGTCACTCCAGTCCTCAAAAAGGGCAAGAAGGAGGATCCGGGTAACTATAGACCAGTCAGTCTCACCTCCATCCCTGGGAAAGTGATGGAACAACTTATTCTTGGTGCCATCTCAAGGCATATAAATGATAAAAGGGTCATTAGGGGCAGTCACCAAGGGGAAGTCATGTTTGACCAACCTCATCGCCTTTAATGAAGACATAGTGAGATGATGGCAGTGCAGTGGATGTGGTCTACCTTGACTTCAGGAAAGCATTTGACACAGTCTCCCACAGCATCCTTACAGCTAAACTGAGGGAGTGCAGTCTGGCAGTGAGGTGGACTGTGAATTGGCTGAAGGAAAGAAGCCAGAGAGTCGTGGTCAATGGGGCTGAGTCCAGTTGGAAGCCTGCATCTAGTGGAGTGCCTCAAGGGTCAATACTAGGGCTGGTATTATTTAATATATTCATCAATGATTTGGACAAGGGAATAGACTGTACTATCAGCAAGTTTGCTGATGACACCAAGCTGGGCAGAGTGGCTGACACACCAGAAGGCTGTGCTGCCATTCAGAGACCTGGACAGGCTGGAGAGTTGGCTGGGGAAAAATTTAATGAAATATAACAAGGGCAAGTGTAGAGTCTGGCATCTGGGTAGGAACAACCCCAGGTTCCAGTATAAGTTGGGGAATGACACATTAGAGAGCAGTGTAAGGGAAAGGGACCTGGGGGTCCTGGTGGACAGCAGGATGACCATGAGCCAGCACTGTGCCCTTGTGGCCAAGAAGGCAAATGGCATCCTGGGGTGTATTAGAAGGGGAGTGATTAGTAGGTCAAGAGAGGTTCTCCTTCCCCTCTACTCTGTCCGAGTGAGACCGCATCTGGAATATTGTGTCCAGTTATGAGCTCCTCAGTTCAAGAAGGACAGGGAACTGCTGGAGAAAGTCCAGCGCAGGACAACAAAGATGATTAAGGGAGTGGAACGTCTCTCTTATGAGGAAAGGTTGAGGAAGCCGGGTCTCTTTAGCTTGGAGGAGACTGAGGGGTGACCTTATTAATGTTCACAAATATATAAAGGGTGAGTGTCACGAGGATGGAGCCAGGGTCTTCTCAGTGACAACCCACGGTAGGACAAGGGGTAATGGGTTCAAACTGGAACACAAAAGGTTCCACTTAAATTTGAGAAGAAACGTCTTCTCAGTGAGGGTGACAGAACACTGTAACAGGCTGCCCAGGGGGGTTGTGGAGTCTCCTACTCTGGAGACATTCAAAACCGGCCTGGACACATTCTTGTGTAACCTCATCTAAGTGTTCCTGCTCCGGCAGGGGGATTGGACTAGATGATCTTTTGAGGTCCCTTCCAATCCCTAACATTCTATCATTTTGTGGCTCGCAGAAGGAAATAGCTAAATTTAGATTGATTGACTCCAGTCAGAATACTCATTCAGCTGAAAAAGTTCTGGCTGGAAAGACAATGCATTGTGATGCAGTAAATATCTGACACAAATATTTGAATCCAAATATTGTCTATTTTTACAAAAGCTCATCAATTCTCTGACACGATTAGCCTTTAATCCTTTGTGTGGCTCTTTATGAAACCATCCATAAAAATGCCACTCCTGAGCCAAACTCCAAATCCTTTCCTCCTTTCCCTAAAAAGGAGGCTTGACTTTTGGAAGAAAAGCTTCAGTGCAGATTAATCATGAAGTTCTCTGGGATTCTTGCTCCCAAATGCAACTGAACCATCAAACTGAAGTTTTCCCCTGAATTGCCTGTTTCCAACAAACTTGAATCACCAACAAATAAAGTGTAGCAATATTATGATAGAATGAAAAATAACTCTCATCACATGCTACATGCTGATTTTAATAAGTGTGTATGGTGTGTGCCCAGTCACAGATGAGAATCTACTATGCAAGACTTTGCAAGACAGACATGACTCTCCCTAGATGTACGCTTATTTTTTGATAAAATTTTATCCGGGAGGGGAATAAGCAAATATTAATCGGAATTAAGGAGGAAAACAAAGATCACAGTGAATCTGACTGTGCTTATTTACTCATGTACACCCTTGTGGATTTTGCTGCATGCCTAGAACAGAGTGTAGTCCCTATGAAAGGGCTTGATAGATAACTTCCTTGGATTTTGGACTTGGCCATTAGGTCATAATTCAAAAGGGAAACATTTTTTTCAATAATTGTGAAATCTGTCACACCTTTGCACACCTTTGAATGATAAATAAGCAACAACCTTAGCTGTGCTTTCTGAAGTCCACCAATCAATAATTCTGTGCACGCATAAAATATATGTTTCATTTAAATATCATGTTGTGGAATTGTGGAGAAACTCTTCCTGGAATTGTCAAGAAAGTAAGTATTCATTTTTTTCTTCTTTTTTTTTTTTTTTTTTCCTTTTTCTAATTTTTTTTTTTCTTTCTTTTTAGTGTAATATGTTATTTAGATAACCAGGTTATAAACATTTTTTCTTAACATGGCTGGAATGACTATCATGAATCTTAATTCAGAAAGCACTTAGCATTTACTGTTGTAATGGAACTAAATAATCACCAGAACCAAAAGTGATAATAATGGGTCAGGGTATTTGAATTAGAATATTAGTAGCTTTATTGCTTACAGATTTCACTAAAATTGCATCTGCTGTTTATGGACATTGAATGGAACTATTGTTAATAAACAGAATGCTAAAAATGGAAAGCTTCACATGCATTTTCTTTATGGCATGCATTCTAAAAATTGAAAAATATTCATAGTAAAAATAAGTAATAAATCTAAGTGGAAAGTTTGATTATTATGTTTTCATCATTACTCTCCCTTCTTTGAAGTTTTATACCCAAAAGGTATCTAATCATCAGGTATTATTTTCCACTTTCAACCATTTATGAAAGAAAATAAATGAAATGAGCTAAAGGATGGAAACAGCTACTGTTGCAGTACTAGCAGTGAATAACCATCACAATTTATCCAGCAAGTTGAAATCTGTAAAGTTACCTCAAAAAAAACTTGTGGGTTTGCTGCAAAGGCCTCTGGGAAAAAAACACATTTTGTGTAGCTTACTACAATATTGACCACATCCGGGTAGACTTCATCTCCTTGTGTACCTGAAACCAGCTGCAGCATGTCAGCGCTGGCTTCGTGTGCATGCTGGCTTTGCATCTGTGTTTGTTTTTGATGGGTCTCATCTGTGCAAGTTCACTGCTCTGTTTCTCACCTGTGTCAGTCAAGCTGGTCGCTTTGTAGCCTGACCTGTGAATACAAGGCCCGGGGCCGAGAAAAAGTGTTTCTGGCTTAGAACATTCCTGTCTGAAATCTTTTCAGGCTTTAAGGTTTGCATTTCTGTTTAAAGCCCTGTCAAGAGTTTCAAACAGATAAAGAGGATTTGCCGTGTGATACCGGAAGACAGAACAGTTTATGTTACGGCTTTCTCCTGTCCAGCTCCTTGTGTGCAGTACCTGGTACAAGCAGTCTGCACAATTACAGTGGCACTTATGTATGACGCCCAGAGTTCAGCTTTGGGGCTTAAACTGTTTGGGTTGAGTGAGTTGTGAACTAGTGACAAACTTGGTACCAAGAGAGGAGAAGAATATATGCTATGTAATGCATTTTCTACTAGAATCTACTTTTTTATTACGGCAGCTGAGTGCCTGTGTCATGTGGCTGAACTGAGGCCACACATCAGTTACATACCCTTTAAAAATGATGTGTATTCCCTGCTGGTGCTCACTTAGTTTTCCTCAAAATAAATGACATGAATAACAAACCCCTAAGCTATTTTTTTTTTAATCCTTTTTTCTGTCTATTTTCTGCTTCTTAGCTTGTTGCTTCTGAATTTTGTACTATAAGTGGGACATATTTTCAAGTTTTGAAAATAATTAAAACTTAGATTCTTTCATGATGTCTTCAGGAGATGAAATCCCAATGAAAACATCTAAAAATCTGATACTGTAGAACTTATGATGTGAAAGTATAGTTAGAGTGTGTGGGGGAAGCAAAAGAGGGTTCAGAGGGGTTGTAGAAACTATTCTGTTCTTCACAAAGTTCAAAACAAAAATTTTGAGAAAAGCATTTTTAGTGTGTATACTACTTCTTTGATACAGAAGTACTTTGAGATGACCTTTATCATGCACGACAGGAACAAAAGAAAAATGCTTATTTCTGAGAATTCATGTTAGGGCAAATTGTAAACAGAAACCATGCACATACTATTAATGAAGAAAAACATATTTTAGTGACAAATAATAGTTTATTGATTCCGAAGATGCATTAAGAGAAAACCTTACCTGTCACTGAAATGCAGATGAATCTATACAGGAGTGTAGTAGCTCCTGAGTGGCAAATTCTTGTGTTAAAGGCAGGAAGCTGTAAAAGATATACCCAGATTAAGTAATCTTATATTTATTCACTCATTTCCCATTATGATTTTGCTGCAAGGTTGGGTGGGGATAGAAAGCTTTGAAGTATAAACCAGCAACAAGGAACCTCCAATGCCCCGCCGTGATCAGGACAGGGGAACCACAGACCATGGACACAATGCCAGGGACCTCAGAGAAACATCTTGCCCATCTCAGCAAGAAGGTACAAATCACCATGAACTGAAAAGCAGCCAAACATTTTGCAGTGTCTCATCTTCTCCTCGGATTCTCCTCTTCACTTACTGGCCAAGCCCTATCCTATTTGGTTTCCAAAATCTTATATTATCACAGCCTGAGGCTGTAGGGTTGCAATTTATCCTGGGAAACTTGCTTCAGCAAATCTTAATTCAAAAGCTGACCACATCTTGGACAGGACAAAGCATTGCCTGGCTAACAGATGTAATACATGAATGTTGGCTGTGGTTTTGGTACAACTATGTGCAATATCTTACATGTTCCTGTTTTTTGTTTCACAGAGCATCTGTGAAACTAGAATATTTTGTATGAAAGGTTTTACTATGTTTTGTTTGTGTGTATGTGTGTGTCTGAAAAATGCTTATATCGTTAAATCTATTGGGTGTTTGTAGCAGTTGGTATATCTGTTCTAAAAGCAACAAGGGAGATGAGAATTCCTAAGTCCTATTCCAAATTTTCAAATGTTTGTGTGTAACTGGAATTTTTATACTACATATAAACCAGGTAACACGATATTTTACCTGCACAGCTGGATTAAATGGAAAATGTTTGATCTTTGTGTAGATGAAAATTTACCAAAGTGTACTTTAGTAAGTCTGTATCTACCAGCCTATATATACAGATAAAAAATAGAGATCTTTCTATTTTTTATCCCTCTGACTAACAGTTTCTCTCAGTATAACTTTAATTGTTTTGTGAAAATGATGTTTCAACAAAGCATTTTCACAGATGCTTAACTGTAGGCCTGTAGGGCCTGATCACTGAATTGAAGTTGTAGCATTTATATATTTCACTAAATTGGTGGGTGAAGAAAGAGACTTGAATAGACTTTACTCAGTTCTACAATTATTTGTTACCCAGAGATGAGGGTGGAGGTGGTGACCAAAGAGAAACAATGTAACTTTGTATTTATATTAAAAAAACCCCAGACCTAAACTACAGGAGGTCTTGAGTGAAATGTGTCAATATCTAATATATAGACTTATTTATACAAGACATGTCATTGATATTATGTGTGTGAGAGATTGGTTTTGTTCATGCAACCAAGATAAAAGGAAGGGTACTGATCATAGTATTATCATACAATCTTTTGTAAGTAAAATCAGGATACTGAGTGTTTGAAAATCCCCAGTCTCTTAGCCTGTTAAACAGTTCCTTGTGTTTTTTGGCATGGTGTCTTGAAATCAGACAAAAGCATGGCTTTTGGGACACTACTGGAGTTACACAGGTACCTATAGAATCATTCCTTTGAGAGCTAAATAGACCAGAGAAAATCTGTTTTGCCTGAAAATCATGCTGGCACTCTTTCTTCTTTTTCTGCTGGAATAAACTGTGTTTCCCACGGGGTCATGGTGTGGTCCCCACAAAAAATTCTTGACAGAGTTCAGGTTAGGAGAGGTCATTAAGGATGCTCAGTAATGTGACGAACTTGCCTTCAGGTGACAGTTCCTGTAAAGCAATACTAGAGAAGATAATTTCCTATCAAATTTTCACTATTTTCATTTAAAGCATTCTTGCCCCAATTCTAGTATGACAGACACTGTTTTATCCATTTGTTGGTGTAAATCTCTTAGCTTTAGATGCTGATTGAAATGAAGGCTCCCTTCTTCTTGAAGAATCCCTTTGATTGCAATTTTTCTCTTTATTTACACAGGTATATATATCACATCCTGGAAATCTAGCTTAAAAATACAGGAAACAGAGAATTAGAGACAGAGACAGAAATAAAATGGAAAAGGCAAGGAAAAACTATGTGTGAGAAAGGAAGAAAAAGTGAACTGTGCTATGTAAAACAAAAGAAAAGAGATCAGAATGAACCGAAGTCAATGGAAAAGAGAATAAGTCTAGATAGATGGCAGGAAGCCTGAGGGAGGCCTGGAGAAAGAAAACTACAAGAAAAGGATATCAGAAAAAAAGGAGGGGCTGAAAGAGGAGAGACGTAGGACTAGAGACAATGAAATCCACGCACACACCAAAGAGAGAGAGTTTTGTTTTTTTTTTTTTTTTTTTACTTAACTGGGGCAAAAGGTGCTATTTGCTATTCTCTGCTTGAAAATGAAGGAGTCTGGCTCCAAGTAAAATAGCCTCCATATACTTGTTGAACTAAATTTTGCTTTCCACACCTTGAGTTGCTTGGGTAGAAAAAGAATTCGTAATCATTGTAATCTTGCTCCATGAAAACATAGTCTGCAGAGAAATAGATAGTGAAATGCTACTAGTTTCATTAAAAGAAAAGTGTTATAATTAAACTGCATGCATGCACACACCCATACACATACATACACACACATTTTTTTCTTCAGAGAGCAAGAATATACTGCCTTGGCAGTGCATAATAATTTAAATTAATTTAGGCAGCTTTAATAAGGTATTTCCAGCTGCTTTTGTTACAAATAAATATTTAAAGTTCAGTTTTCATATACAATCAAAATTTAGGAACAAATCTCTTAAATATGCAAGGTTCCTTTCATTTCTCTGTCTCTTTCCGCCCCCCTTGCTCTTCCATCAGTGGCTAGCTTTCAAAGATAAAATGGTTGTTATCATTATTATAAAAGATCCCTCTGCATGATCATTCTAAGTGGGCCTAATCCTCTGCTTTTCTTATTGCATTGCAATATCCTAGCATAGGGATGGAAAGAAGACACAAAAGATTATGACTACTGGGTATGAAAAAGGAGGACCAGAGTTAAAGTTACTCTTTCCACAGAAGTGCTTAATAAACATTAAAGTTTCACACACAGGCTGATAGGAAAAAAAGCCACATGAAAAGAGCCTCTTTAGCACAATGTTTTCCATTGCAATTTTACTGAAAACACAAGTTAATTAAAACACACACACATGAAATAGCCTACTTTTGAGTTCTAACTATGAGACAAGGCCATCCTGTATGCATACAAACGGTAAGAAATAATTTATAGGACAAATTCCCCACAAGACCATTCAGGGGAAGAAAAAAAAAACTAAAAGAAAGAGAGAGAAAAAAAGACCTGGCTCTTGACACTAAAGGCTTAACATCAAATGCGGCCAGAAATCCATTTTCACAGTTTTATTGCCCATTCTGGACGCTTCATTTCAAAGGAAAAGAATTTGAATTCAGACACATAAAATTCCCTTTGTTCTCTTGCCCTCCAGCCTTTGGTGCCAGTGTGGACGGTCCTATAGGGAGAGGTTGAGATCAAAAAAAAATATGCAGCTTAGATACCTGGCCCCAAATGATGCCCCTTGGCATTCTTAATTAAATCAGCTTTGCAATAGATTGACAATGCACTGTCAATTATAATCATTTATATTAGCAAAAGGAGTATTTTTAACACTTTGGAAATAACAGAAGTTCAGTAGACCTGGGGGAAAAAAAAAAAAAAAAAAGCTGTGAAATTATACTTCATGATGGTCACATACAATACAGTGCATCGGATTGAAAGTTGCATAACAACTTAACATTGGGCAAGGCTGATGTGATTTCGCATATCTTTTCCCATCTGAAAGGACATTTCCAGCTAGGTTCATTGGGGTTGTTTGTTTTTCTGTCAGCTTCCAAACAGAAGTTGAAGCGTACTGTAAGGGGGTAGGAAGGAGGGGACATTGCAGCCGTGTGATGGAAGAAACCTTTGTTACAGAGAAAGGGCCTGATCCAGAGTCTATTGCACTGGAGGGAGCTATTCTTATTGATCTCAGTAGGCTTTGGACCAGTACCTGCAGAGATTATTTTCACTGAGAGTTCTGAGGTACTTTTGATATTAAAATCTGCACAGGCATATTTATGAAAGGAAGATATCTCCTTTGCTAGCAAACGACTTATACTGATGAATAAGGTACTTTTTGCTTTCTACAGTATTATTTCTTTATGTTTTAGCCTCATGCTTCTTTCTATTCCAGTTAATTTGGAATAGATACAGATCAGCTCCCAGGCTTCAGAGTGTAAATTGATCACCTGGAGAGGTCAGGAAGGCATTTTTTCCTCTCCACATATAGCACTGCACAAGAGATTAGAGGTCTGTATAACAATGCCTGTATTTCCACTTTCTGCGGAGTTTATAGCTACTTTTTCTTTTCTTCTTTTTGGAACCTGCTGACTCTGATATTCATTTTGCTTTAGTGGGTTATGCATGACTTTTGCTTCAAATGTTCATGTAAGTTGATTTTGATTTTTCTGTATGAAATATAGCTTTACCATTGAATGTTAGTATAGGAGAGCAGATGAGCTGCATGTTGGCAGACTATGTTCTTGTTTGTTGGCAGTTAATGGACAATTCTCTGCTAAGGTTACAGACATGGACAATTTTTAATTGCTTATTGGATTGATTTTTTGAGACTCTGTCACCACAGCAGTTAAACAGAATCTCATTGCTAACCCTGAAAAATAGATTGTTTTCCATAAACTACCCATGGAATAGGTAACTAATTTTTTCTGAAAATTTAAAAAGTTTCTGTAACTGGGAAGTACTGATCAAATGTTGCAGATTTCACCATAATTAGAACATTTTTCTAAGGCTTGAATCTTTGGATTTCAAACCCAGTTGGGTGATTTTGACATTTCTCTCAACTGAACTATTCCCATGTTCCTTAGCATTAAGGACCTCACAGACATCCTAGCAATTCATTTGTCCAGAAACAGGAGGTAAGCTTAAAAGATAAGAAAGAAGTTAAAAAATTATTGTGACTTGAACTGTGGAAGAATCAGGACCTGAAATTTGGGAACTGGCCTTCAGAATGACCTGCCATAGGTCCCTCAGGAATTATTCTTGTGAACTGAGATAGAGAGTTTCCAAGTCAGGACCCATCCGCAAACTGTTATACAGAAAAGAAAGTGACATCTCATTTGGTGAGGTCCCATTTCAAGCATGTCTCAATGACATCTTGAATTGCAGTGGATTGAACTGCAGCTGGAAGAGAATGGGGGAGTTTTTAAACCCAGGTATCCTGCAATAGTTTGTGTGACCATGGTGGCAAGTAGCTGGAGTTGTGCACTACTCTGCATTACTTCTAAATAAATATAAATTTGACCTCATTACAGTAGTTGATCATTAGCAGAGATTTTTTGACTAGCTTTATACATTAGCATAAGATCAGATGTAGATCGATCCTGTCACTGCTGTAGTCAGAGAATCATTCTGAAATTCTTCCCCTTCATCTTTTCTACTTCCATTTTTTTTTTTTTTCTCTTAAACTGCTCTTTGCTTTCACTCTTTCTTTATACTACATTTTTTCTCTTGCTATGAATGTATAGTCAATGTAGGATATATTAAATCTTGCTTGCAGATCCAGCTGTTTCCTCTGAACATGCCTTGTAAGGGCAGTCATTGAACTGTGCAGAGTTTTCCTCTTCTGTTCTTTCATCAGCCTCAAATCCCTTAGCAATAGCAAGCTTGTATGTCAGACTGTCCTCTCTTCTTAGTGTCACTGAACATGATTTGGATTTCCAACCTGCTTTGAGAAAACCTTTCTGGTTCTTAGGTATTCCTTATTGCCTTATTCTAGAATTTCTTCAACCAGTCTACATCCTTCCTCCAAATCAGAATTGTCTGTCCATAATAAACTTCTGTTTAGCTTTGGGAACTAGCTGAAGTGAGGACTAGTCTCCTTTTATATTTAAACAGTAGCTGTCCAGCTACAAAAAAACTGAGGAACATGAGAAGTACCTGGTAATTCAAACAGCCATTAACATAATGGAAAATATAAAAGGTGAGGAGATGGTAACTCCCCAATAACGTCTACTCTGATGTAGTCTCTTTCCCCAGATCACAACCTGGAATAGCAGAGCTAAGTTGTTTTTTTTTTTTTTCTTCCTTTTTTTCTTCCTGTTCCAAGTGGATATCTGTGGAGATTTATTTCCTGTGTAGATCAAATGGTAATTTAGGATGATAAATCTCTTATAGACAACTCTCTGCAGACCTAGTGAAAATGTATGCCTGAAGGTAATTTTCTGCAACAGTCTGGCTTTTCCTTTTCCAGTTATATTGGCTTCTGAATAGTTCAGTCCTTTGTTTTCTGGTGAATCCGGCAAGTATCTTGTTTTTCAGAAAAGACACAGCATCTTATTTTTCAGCGATATCCATGAAAACGCTCCTGTCCAGGGACTCCTGTGAGTATCCAGGTAGAAGTATGTTCCAATTTCATCTTTTCTTTATATGATAATAGTGATGGAACTTTAACATGCAGTTATACAAAAAAAGTATGAAAGAGAACAAAAAAATCCAAATCTACCCTTGTCTCCCAGGGCAGAATGAGCTGTACCTAAACCAGTCTTGTCATTTCTGTCTAACTTGCTCTTAAGAATTTCCAGCAATATAGATTCCATTGTCTCTTTACACAACATATTCTGAAACTTAGAGATAATACATATATATATATATATTTTTTTTTTTTTCTGGCTCATTATTTCTTGCCTTATAGTGTGGAGAATGGATGATTCCATTTTGCTTTGTAGTGACCTTTTCTGAATGTCCACTGATTTTTACTACCTTGTTGCACGGTTTCTTCAACTAGTTTACATTTTCCTTCAAGTGTGGGTCCACAGCTGGACACCATTTTCCATTAGCTGTTGTATCAGCTCAGAGGAGAGGACAAATTACCCAGGTGCCTTTTAGATCCTTTTATATGACATTTTTTATATATACTGTTTGCTGGGGTTTTTTTGGGGGTGTCTTTCTGTTTCATCAAATATAATCAAAATCTAAACTCTACCTCTTAATGTAGTCCGCTATTTAATGTCATTAGTATCTAAACTTTTTCATGGGGGTTCACTACTTAGTATTTTTAATATCTAACTTTTACCGCATTTCAGCTTTATGTTCCATTTGGCTCTTCCAACCTATTTTTTTTTAAATAGAACAGCAGACAACCCAGCTGAGTAACTACATTGAGAGAGAACTCAACATTGTTCACATAGTTTCTCAAACAAAACTGCAGTGAGCTCTGTTAAAAATAACGTTTACCGTGGCACGGTGCAAATATCTCATAGTGGAAAACACTCTAAGCAAGGAAATACTGTGGTAAAATCAATAGCCCGGAACACTATTACGCTTTCTAATGGCACCCACTGTTTCAGAAGGGAACATGTACAGATATTTCCACATTTCTTACATCCTAGTCCTGACTACTGGAATCAAATTACATCTAGGTCTGCACCAAAAAATAGATTTATATCTTAGACTCCAAGCTTCTCTGAAGCAAAATTTATCTGGGGTCTGGAATCTGTCACCAAAACCACTGAATCTGGGGAGATTTTCCCTTTTGTTCAACCAGCTCTGAGACAAGTCCAAAGCATCCAGCAGAAGGAAAGTGGGCAGCACGGTTCATTCAAACACAGCTGGCTTGGGATCCTGCACGTCTCTTGTCCTCGGGATGCAGAGGGGGAGAGAGACAGGTGTCCTGGCTGTCGCCAGGCATGGGGTGCACAGGGGAGCAGGGCACCGGAGATGACCAGCAGAGGTGTGGATCACCACTCCCTGGAGGATGTGGGTCCGCACTCCCTGAAGGATGTGTCTCACACCTGCAGAAGCAGGGAGTGTTTTCACCTGGGGGAAGAATACACTGAACCTATTATACATCCTCCTGAGCTGCAGTTGGTGTGGACATGCAGAACTGGCACACCCCACCTTTGGTGACTCATGGCAAACCTCTGCACCCTCCAGTCATCCTGTGTCAGGAGTGTCCCTGCCCCGACATGCTGGGCTGTGGCAATCAGGAGCACAATGCAGTCACAGTTTGAATGGCAGGCTCTCTTGGTCCTTCAGAACCATTCTGTTTGAGGCTGCACAGAGACAGATGCTAATAGTGCTCAGGTTAAGCTACCAAGTCATTAATTTTTTAGATTTTGGACAAGAAAACTGGTATATGCTTATGACAGCTTATACACATTCTTAAAAAAAAATTGGCTCTTAGTTTTGGTATATCACACTTTCGAACACAAAACTGGATGTACTACTTCTGTGAATATTATGTCTTGGGGGATTTTTCTAGCAAACGTAAAAGAATTCTGATTTTGTTTACTCCCTAAGAAGTATAAAATTGTTCCATATGATTAGTGCAAGTCCCGTTGTACAATATAAACAAAACTTTTCTCTTTTGGAAGAGGAATTGATTGAAATCAACCTTTATGAATTTTACCACTTCCTTGGCATTGTGATAGCTAGGAACTGAGGCTAGAATATGACACATTAAATAAAAAATATTTTGTTAACAGCATATATATGTATGTATATATGGAATATCCTTATATATGTATTGTTATTTTATTTTGTTGGTAACATTTCATAAGTACTATGAAGTACTTGTATATTTATATATATTCCATCATTATGTGCATGAGAAGTGGAACACATTGTAATTGGATAAAAACAATGAACCTTTGCATAGTTCAAACATTTAGCATGGGGTCAAACAATTTAGCTTGTGGGCAGGTAATGACCCCAATTACAAATAAACCTGCCTTTGACTTCAAGAAGATTACAGAATCATTACTGAGGAGACAATTTGGATATATATGTTTGTTGTATGCTTAGATGCATTTTGGAATTATTGTTTTAAACAACCAATCAAGGGTAACGAAAGGTGGAAACTAAGAGCTAAAAAGGATCCCATTGATTAAAATTTCTGCCAATTTGTTTTTTTGTCCTTTTCATACTATATTATTTGTGAGCTTGCCTGAAGTACTTTATGCAAGATTCAGGGGCAACCCCCTGCTACATTGTATAATATTTAAATAATTGAATGCTGGCAGAAAGGTGGGGGTTTGATGAGTCTGCAGTTTTGTATTGAAATCAAATATATTGTAAGCATAGGGAAACACAACTCTTTGCCCTGAGAAGGTCTGGTGTCATGGTCAACATTTGAAATTTGCATGAGAGGTTATTCAAAAGAGAGATAGAAGACTTCTCTATTGTATATTAGCATGGTAATGCAATTCTTTCTGTCTATTATCCTGATCCACACCAGCTCTGGTATGCACAGAGTCTGGGTTTTTACGAGCTATAGGCTTTTATGCAGAGATGTTTTATTAACCTAATTAAAAGTTTTATAAGAGTAAATTATATTTATGTTTGTGTCGCCTATTTGCAATCATTAGGGAACCCAGACCACCTCCGGTGACTTCAGAGAGGGCTGGTCAGGTCCCATCTGTGTAAATCTAGTGAGTTGTCATAGACTCATTGCATTTGATTTACATGTGAAACCTGCGGACTGAGCACAAATGCTAACCAGACAGCTGATAAGTAACACAGTAGCAAAGCAACACTTTCACATTTCTTTAACTCCTTTCCTACAGGGACCTCCAAATGTTTTTCAGACCTTAAAGAATTAACCTTCACAGTAAAAAGATCTTGTTAAATTAATATCCTCAACACCAAAATACTAATGTTTATATACCTTATTATGTGTATCGATTTGATGCATTGTACCTTTAGTAATGGAGTAAGACTCATTGCACAAGTTTTCTTAAACACAAAACCAAAATCTGGTCCTGTCCCAAACATCTCATGAAGTAGAGACCTGACTGGTGACTTCCATTGATTGACAGAAGGAGTCCTTCAAACTCACTGCCCCTCTGCTGAGACATGTCTGTGTAGATCTGAAGCATGTGAAAACCAAACAAGCTCAAGTTACCCAGGAAGTGGCTTAAATCCACTGTGAGTTTGGTTTCAGGCAACCAGTTTCCTTTCATATTTGCAGCAGGCTAGAAACATGTATACATTCAGTTATCAAGTCTCAGCTGAGGGCTGTACCTCAGCTGCTTGTGGTTGGCCTGCTCATACACTAAATCTTGTACCGCTTCAGATGATGAGACTTAAAATGAGGTAGCAATTCCAGCTTTACAAGTGTGAATAAAAAGAGGTTATGCAGAAAGGTGGTGGAATCAGATGTCAAATCCAAGAATGAAGGTTTATTTCCCAGTGTGTTGCTATAAGTGCCAGGAGACCCGTTTCACAGACCTAAAGCAATTTAATATTGACTTTGAGAAACAGGTCCCAGGTAATACAGAAATGAGTCAGTGTTTCTGTGGAAAACTCACTTGGCTCAGCTGCTTCTCATCTGTATAAGAGTCTCATCCCCTGGCCAGTAATGCCAGGGGGAAGCCTTGCAAAGTTGCCTCCACAAAGAGGTTGAGCTCAATTAAGATTTCTCTCTGAGATCAAGGAGGGAGTGATGTGAAGAGGCAAAGAGAAGAGAAACCACAGAGGTTGTAACAACCTGCTGCTTGCTGAGATGCAAACTAACAAACAGGCACAGAGATACACACAGTAGCCATGGTCCTTCTGTCACTGTGCCTCTTCATGCACCTCTGAAAGCCTCTAGACGAACTTGTCAGTGTGACCTGTCAGTCTTTTTCATATCTTTTACTTTGTCTTGTCTAGCCCCACCAAAATGTATTAAACATTACTTCAGTGGATGCTGGATCAGGCCTTGGATTCTCTGTAAAATAGTGTTATGCATCTAGGTCCATCAGCTTCAAAGGGGGAATAAACATATGCCAAGAGTGTAACAGAAAGGAGCTTTAGAAGAAAAAGTTGTGAAACAGACCTATTAGCAACTGGTACTTACAGGGCAGAAAGCCACCTTGATGCTGAGGGGACAGGAACAAAACATCAGGTTACATGAACCCATGACCTTCATGGGTGGGCAAGGGAAGCACATGCCAAATTCATGGCTGTTTTGCAGCATGGGATGTGTATCTTAATATAGATACTGTCCATTATTTGGAAGTATTTACTTTACAATGAAGACAAAACCTAATGGTTAATCTAGCTGTTCTGGGAGCACAGTTTTGATGGTCACTGCTGCACAAATGTAACCTCTAGATAGTGTTATAAAAAAGCAAAATTAAGGCAACATGCAATGTTATTATCGTAACAGTATTTAACAACTACAAAGTAAAGCAATCAGATTTACATAATGTTGGAATTAAAGCTGGTCATTCAGCTCTAATTTAACCCACTTACACATATGGTTTATGTTAATATTAATTATATAATTGCCTTTTAGTTTTCCTTTAAGATCCAGGGTTTATTCTGAACACAGCTTAAGTTCTGTTTATGAATTAAGCTGCTATTCCATAGTTTGGTTTATTTCCATTATTTAGTCAGTGTAATTTTAATGTACTTTGACCAATAGTAGGTATTACAGCTGCATTTAGCTTATGAAAACTTGCCAATTTTACCTGCAAATCCTTTTTCATTTTGTTACGGTATTTTCTGAATATTTCTGTAATTAGGATGTGTGCAGAATGTGTAATTCTGCAAACCCCATAGAGGTGCACCATAAACACCATGATAATTGTCATGCTTCTAGCAGCACCCAGTAGGATGTTGTCAACACCACATTAATTGACCAAGACCAAATTTTGCCAGGTTTTATTGTCATCACTGTTGGGTCAAATGCAGTCAGAGTCATAAGTAAACAGAACTTTTTTACAGTTTTCTGGTTTCCTTGAGTTCTAATGTGAAGTAATATGCTGTTTTTCAGCCCATGTACTAGGCTATGCAGGCTCACATCCCGGAGTTCTGTTGCTTTGACTCTAGAAGCATGCCTCCACAGAGTAACTGCTTGGTAGCAAAAAAACACCTTATCACAACTGAGGTTAATTATCATCAAATTAAGCGCTGAGGAACTGGATACATCAGCTTAGTGGAGTTGTGTGCTAACCCAATAGTTCTGCCTATGACCATGGCTCAACTCACTTGAGTGTCCATCCATGACATTGCTGTGTGTTAAATAATGTGTATCGGCTAACAATGTGAATGGCAGTCACAGTAAGGAAGGCAGGGCTGAGCAGAGACTGACAGTCCTAACACAATGAAACTGAAATACGTGGTAGAATTGTACTCCAGGCTGCACTTTCATCATGGTTGCAGACCATGGTAGACTGGGGTACCTTTCAACAACACAACTTATTTTGTTTTTGTTGCTAACTGAGTAGGAGTTGACCTTCAGAATGAAAACAGAATCATTCTCCCAGGCAAGAGAATGGAAAGGGTACATACTGCATCCCTGTAGGGAAGATAAAACTTTTAACTGTAGTCCAGTACCTTAGGGAAATGCTTTTGATGTGAGAGATGCTGTGTTTTGCAGATGCTTTCCCTTTCCCTGAGTTATCATGCAAGGTGACACCCTGAGATGCACTTTCTGCGTTCCAAAGTTTTGGGTAGTTAAATGTTGAGAAATAAGTTGGAGAAGACCTGAAGGGGCAAAGAAACTTTTAGGTGCAAGATGGGTCAGGAGTGTTCTGTGTTTAGATGGCAGCTTGTTGAGAATTAAGGGCAGTACTTTTCATAAATGGGAGCTTGAGTTGTTGACTTTAAAAAAAAAAAAGGCCCTCTGGTACATAAAGCTATTCTGGGTCCCACAGAGCACCAGGGCCTAAGTGGTTTTAAAGTCTTTCTTTAAAGTTTTTAAGTTTTTCACCCATATGGAAATTTCATCTGTGACACCAACAGAAAATAGTCTTTGTGGAATAGAGACATATTAAATAAAAATATTTTTTAAAAATCAGGAGATTTAAGGAGTCTTGAATTTTTCCTTGCAAGTTCCATACATCTGTACATTGCTCTTCAGTGAAGGAAGGGAAAAATTAAAGAGACAGAACTGGAATGTGGTCATTTAAAAAAAATTAATCCATCATACATAAATGGTTGCATTGTTTGTGAGAATAGATGACAATATATTCACCAAGAGCCACTGGTGCTTCACTCCTAGGTAGTTCTGATTCATGGGTAATTTACATTCCTCTCAGTGCTTTTCAATAAACAACTAACTCAGATCTATAATATAGTCAGTTCTAACAAGCCAGATTTCAAAAGGTTTATCCATCTAGCTAAAATGAACCTCAGTCATCTTTGTGCACAAAACACCCACATAGGCTATTTGTCTTGGACTTGAGTGTTTGGCAAAAAGCTTTGAGCATGAGAGCTTAGTGAAAAATGCTGCCATTCACGGGGGGGTTTTGATGTCCAGGACTGACCCCACCCTCTGTACTTAGCTCTGAGCTTCTTGGCAAAGGCAAAGAAACCACAAGACAAGTTTTATCATCTGGTAAAGCTGTCGCTTGAAAAAGAAAATGACTTCAGTAAAATACTTCAACAATTATAGTACATTTTAATTAGGTGTATACCACGTAATCACAGCTCATTTTTTTCTAGTGTATAAAGTTTCAAAAAACCCTCAAACCAAACCAAACCAAAACCCTAACCCAGTGTTATTCACTGTGACAGTGGTCTGTCCTCCCACACCTGTGGAATACCTGTTAGTTGTTGCTGACGGAAAATACAGTGATTAGGTCATAAGGGAGTTGGATAGGCAGCTGAAGATAGGCAGATACGAACACCTCACTGCATCCTTTTGTCACATCAAAATGAAAGAGGAAGGATTTAGAATGACACAGAGTGAAAGAGGAGCACGATGGCAAAATAAGCAGCTTGCAATGGCAGAAGCTGTTCCCAATTCAGGGATGACACAATACTGACATATGGATGCACTGGAGGAAACTTTTAAAGCTGGAGAGAAATGCTTAGTCTGGTGGGTTGTACCTGCCTCGGACAGTTATCTGATGAGTCTGTCTTTTCCTTATATTTTGGAAAAATTTACTTAACTTGACTTGCCAGTAAATTATCATCTAATTGAATTGACAAGCATTGATATTTTTAAATTAAAGCCTCCAATCTGCCCTGAATTCAACTAGTTATTTTTTTATTGTAGTGTAGTGTCTACCATATGAGTTAATATATTGAGTCACTTACACTTGTTGAAGAAGAAAGCTGATAAAATATCTTTTCACTGGCATAGACCAACAATGTTTTTAGGTCATTCTTTCTGATAGTGTGCTGGCTTTAAGCCCCTCATGTTCGGTTTGGCATGAATGTCACCTTTCATTATTATTCTCATCCCTAATTCGTTCCTCAACTTCAGGTAGTGAATTCCTGGCTACGAGTTCCTCCCATTCACTGTGGTGTCTCATTTGTTGATCATGAAACACCACGAATGTGTGTTCAAAGAGCTCAGTCCTACAAGTTTTGAGAAGTCATGCTAGCTGCTGCTCAGCCTCAGCTCTCATTAAATTCAGCAACAGCAAAGGCTTCTTTATGCTTCTGCAGTTGGCAAGATGAAGCTATAAATTGGTAATTATGATTAGATAATTAAGTGTTAGGTATTATGGAGTCTCTTGAAATACCTCTGTCCTTTCCTTCCTTTTTTCCCCTTGTTGAGATGTTTGTAAAAAACATTCTACAATTTTATACTATGTGTGAAATAATAAATTTAGCTTTTATGATTCTATTTCCATATATTTTCGAAGTGTGTGCTTTCAAAATGTGTGCCGGTGTGCGTATTAGTCATTAAGATCCTTTTTGGTGGGGTTAGATGCCATTATGCCAGTGAATACAAAATACCAACCAGTCCTTGTTATGGAATGTACATCCAAAATTATGTTCACACTTAGATTTCTGAGACCCAACCATCAGTAAGACATTATGGAGAACACTGATGTGCAAGAAAACTATATTTGTGTATTTTGTGTGTTGGCACACACATGCACGAGAGTATGTTTTGCCAGAAAGTGTGTATACCCTGTGCATTAATACTTCGCAAATGCAGTTGCCATATATGCAGTTTTAGAACAGTTTGCCAAGTTTTACTCAACAGCCTCATGATTTTTAAATGACAAATATTTGCTTGGAGGCTGACAACTTCTATGCCAAGTTTCAATCCAAATTGCCCACTGCAATATCTGAGTTAAGGAGCCATGAAAAATGAAATATATACTGGAAAGTAAGGAGGAAAATAGTTAGCTTTTGCAGTTTTGCCCGGTGAGTACTTAAATAGTTGATTCTAAGCTTGCTACGGTAATTTACAATTACAATTACCTGCTACAATCTGTATATTGAATGATGCCATTTAAGAAAGAGTTTTATCTGATTGCAAGGAATACTTAAAAAAAGACAATTTTACATATCACACAGTTTAGAATTGTGACTATCAGGGCCTTATACAAAGCCTTCTGAAATGGAGGGAAAGAGACTGGTTAACTTTAAGAGCTTTGGATTGGACCTGAATGACAGTATAAAATAGATTTTTTTCTCTACTTAAAAGTAATGCAGACTCACCTTTTAAATTTTGTAGGTTAAATTCTATCCGGATTATCATGAACTAAGAGCTAAGGATCTTTGGTGTTCCATGAGCTATATAATATTAAACCTCTTCATAACATTAATACCTCATTGAAAATTCCCTGGTTCTTCAGTGGTCACAGTAAGTTAAGTTAGAAATAAGAGTCTACAGTCTTATGGATTTTTTGCCTGCATACATATGGTAGAAAAAAATCACTTGGCATCTCAGTCATACCTATGCTTGGATAAAACAACCCTGTTATTGTATTGCTGTAACCCTAGTGTTTTACCCCATATGGATCTTATCAGATTTTTTTTTCCACTATACCAAAAATACAGAATGGATCCTTATACCATAGCACCACAATTATCTTCTTGCAGTACAGAAGGCACTGCCAATCACCCCTATCGATAGCAACGTTTAGAGGTTAAGTTGGGAGCACTTAGAAAACAGGGACTGCATCATTCTCTGCCTGCCATAACACCTGCAGTGAATTGATCATACTTGATTACAATATATGAAATCCCAGCCTGCAATACAGCAGTTATATTGCAAAGCTTGTATGTAATCAGGGGAAAAATCCAAGTGTCCTGCTGTGTCACAGTAGGGTTGGAAAGCAGAGCAGAAAATACAGGTAGTCAGGAGGTACGGAAGGAGGTTCAGAGGTTAGGATAAGCTGGTGATATATCTTTTTCTGTGTCTGTCCCAACAGAAATCCCCGGAGAAGCCAACAACTTGAAACTGTGAACTATATTCCCCTTTTGCACAATAAAGGGAGCATCCAAGGAAAGGCATGATGTGAGGCAGGAATATACCACGCCTGCAAACCAAACACATAATGATATGGTGAGGAGGATAACTATGATGGAACTGTTGTAGAATAGCAAAATACCATGAGATAGTTTTGGGTTGCAGCAGATACTGCACAAAAAATGGGAGAAATTTTCTGCCTGCAACAAATGACCTTAAAACATTTTAAAGACACTGGCAAAATGTGATTCCACAACAAAATTACATAAATCCTTATTACTGTTTCATCTGGTTTATTCCCTATTCTTGACACTCTCCATGTTAGCATTAGTGAGCAGGAAGAATAGATCATTAGATTCGTAGCATGTCTGCAGCCTGACTGTGAACCACATCTACAGTAGATGTGATGTGTCCCAGACACCGGAGTAATTGCTCAAGCACTGTGAAGGTGAGCCAGACATATCATACAGAATTTGGTACTGAATGTCAGTGCTATATCACTTTTTTTTTTTTTTGGGGGGGGGCTGGTGCTGTCTGATGTTAGAAATTGCTGATAATCTCAGTCCTTGGAAAGTTCAGATGGAGCTTCCTCAAATATGTTCCTGGAGACAGATCATCTCTCAGTTCATCTTCAGGCCAATGGCTGCCAACCTCCTGATTTTATATTTTCATACTTCACCTGCTTATAATCTCTTCTTGCACCTTAACCAGACAGCTACACAGCTCAGGTAAAGCAACTCTTTCTCTTGATGGAAGATATTGGTCATGATAAAATGTCTTGTTTGGTTTTCATTCTTTTCTTCCAAATGTGTGCCAGAATCCTACTACATGAGGAATCTGTGTAAAGATTTTCTCAGAAATCAATAATTTTTTAATGCAAAACCAGGTGCCCCATAACAATAATGACTACATAATGTCCACAAAATGAATACAGTTTAGTTCATCTAATTATTGTCTTTTGTAGCTTTTCTCACTGAACTTCCTGATACATTGAGACTCCAATACTAAACGTAGAAAAAATATCTTCCAGAAGAAATACAATTAGTATGAATTTAAGGTATATTGATAAAAATATGTAAGTTATTCCTTGACTATAAGGCAAAATACATACAGTCATACGGAATCTAGTCCATGTAAGGTGCTGAGTGAACCCTAAATTTTTCTGGAAATTGGCTTTTATAGGAATTGAAGCTGTTACACAACTCTGAAGATGAGTTCCTTGTTTCCTACTTTCTGTCCCACATATCCTGTAGCCTGGTAAAGGACATTTGAATAACAAAATAGAAGAAGACATGTAAAGCTGGAACTTCTAATTTTGAGTCCTGCATCACCTGTATCCCAGATTTGTACCTTTTCAAAGGGCAAAGGGTAGAAGA
Source organism: Nesoenas mayeri (assembly GCF_963082525.1). Taxonomy (NCBI): domain Eukaryota; kingdom Metazoa; phylum Chordata; class Aves; order Columbiformes; family Columbidae; genus Nesoenas; species Nesoenas mayeri. Next base: position 14,201,235 of record NC_137548.1, read on the forward strand.
TCTGAGGTCTTTCTTGCAAAGACCTGCTGTTTGACACAGGAAGAGCTCAGGTCTAGTTAATAAAGCTTGCTCTGAATCTGCACTTTCTGAGAACCTTACATAAATATCGTGCATTTACTTCATCTTGTCAAAAGTTTTGTCAGTGTCAGACTGCACAAGCGAGTGCCAAAGTATATAACCAGGTTTTTAAATGAATAAGGTTAACTAGTACCTCCCTGCAGAGCAACATTTTCCCTTTTATAAACCCCACCTGAAGTAGGTGAGTGCTGCATGGACACACTGTTTTCAGCCTGCAGCTAACATTTAAGCAATAATCCAAAGTGACGGTTTTATGACAGATCTGAGTAACTCATGAAACGATTGAAAGGATCCTTTTCTTCTTTCTCAAGTGAGATCCACATACAGGCAATTTACACATACTGAACAAAGGAATGGCTCTCCTCAAAGAGCAAAGTGGTATAAAGAAATGACCAATCCTTCTAGACATTAAAGAGATTTAAATCAAAATGCCATTTCCAGGTTAACACTTCTGATCTCTAAAGTACTAGCATAAAAAATGTGTTAATGACAATTGACAAAGTTACCCTTCCTGTGCTGCCAATGACATCTTAACTCATAAAGCTAATATCTCTCTACATTTCAATTTGCAGTCCTATGCAGAGCTTAGTTGAAGAGATACATGTGTTGTTACTACTTTCAGGTCAAGCTCTCATACTATTAAATACAAATGCAATTTTTAAAGCAATGATATAGCTGACATACAAGCCCATAAAAATGGAAGAATTCCTGGTTAAATCTACAACTGGCCCTTCTGCTCAGCTCTGTTGTGTCTAAACATTCCGGCCCATGGGACCTATAAAATAAACTCTGCACAGTAGATGATATTACACAATCCTTGTGGTCATTTGTAAATGCTGTAGTACATATAATGCACCAAGGAATTCAGTGAGGTTTTTATATTGGTATCTTGTTTGGTTTGGTTTTCTCAGTTGCACAGTAATGGATCTCCATAGATTGGATTTTTATTAGATTACTATGCTGTCCTTTTAAGGAGGTGGTCCTCTCTAGAGACAGTGGCAAAACACGTTATAGAAGATAATATAGCCCAAGCACCTCTGGGATCAGACTGGAAAAGAAGGACAAAGTCTGCATTTAATTCTGCATCCTTAGGACACTGTAGTTACGTCTTCGTCAGCTGAATCAAGGATTCCCAGTTGTCGCAACAATCTCACTTATGGACTTCTCTAGAATTATTAAACAAAACAAAGCATAAGAGTGTGTGGTGTTTGCAACTATTTATCTGCAAAGTTATAAATAAAGCTGATTGCAAGTGCTCTCATAAATGTTTCTCTGTGGATTTTTTTTTTTTTTTTTTTGGCTAAATGGAAGTTAGTTCCTGCTTTCCTGGAAAAAAAAAAAAACAAAAAACCCACAGTAAATTTGAGAACTCCAAGTCTCAAACTAACATTTGAAGTATTTTAATAGTAGTACCTTTTTTTCCTTTTGACAAAATGTGTTTTTTTTCAATAGAGGAAAAGGTACTTGCACAGATTAAGAAGTATTACCATAGAACAACACAGCTCCCACTAAAACCAGTGCCCTGTGGCATGTCCACAGGAACATTTCGGGTACAGAAATGTTGCTCAAGGAATCATGCTTCCAGAACTAAGAGAAATTAGTTTTCTACAGCTATATGCCAAAAGAGAATTGCCCTTCTACTTATTAGCTTGGTTTTTCAGATGGAGCCAAAGTCCTGTACACCCCTTGCCTCATGCTGGTGGCTTTTCTTTCTGTGTCTACAGCCAAGGTTTAGCAGTCCTATAGAGGTAATACAGTGTTGCTTTTTAACTTCTCCTTTAATTTCTGTAATCACAAACATTTTAATTATGTTATAGCAATGCTTGTATTTAAGCATGTAATGGGTATATAATGTTCTCTGGAACAAAAGATTTGAAGCCATATAATGGCATTGCACAATATGTAGCATTCACGTTGTTACTCAGACTTGCCATCTAGATGGTTTTGTTCCCGATTCCCTCTGATTCACACTTTGTAGCATAACAGTAAAGCAGCTTTGAGTACAGTATGGGGAACAGACAGCCTGGCAGACAAGTAGGGGTCTTTTTTCTCCTCAAACACTTTTCAGAATGAAACAAATGTTAGCTTTGTATTAGCCCTGTGAAGGTTTCACAGCACCTTGCTGCACACCCAGGAGGAACATGCCCAGGAGAAAAGAAGGTTGAGCAGGAGCCCTGTGCATGTGTGGGGCTGTGTCTGGGGACACGTTGTGACACTGAGTTTCACCATATCTCTTCCTCCATCCCAGCACTGCTTTGTACACCCTTCCCTGTCACCACAAATGCTGACATGCCAGAGCTGACAGTGCAACTCCCATAGATAGCTTTTCTATGATTTCTGCAGCCCACAGAGTTGTATAAGCAGGGTGGAGAAGACTTTTCCAGTCAATTACTACTGTTAGTGCTGGTATGCAACAGATTATGTTCCTATTTTCATAGGAAATTTGCTGTATCTCCGTCACTTACATGGGTACAAAGTTCTTCTGTATAGTCACATAGAAAGGCTGTGTGAAGTATTGGAATTTTTCTCATTCAACACTTTCACTAGGAAGAGCTATAATGGAAACTCATGTCTCAGTTTGCTAACAGTTTCAAATAACTCGTTGTACAATACTCGAAGTAAAATGATTAATATAAAGGATAATTAAGCTCCTGTGATGTGAAATAAGATGTTACATTTTTTTCATGTGCCTTTTGAGGTTTTTAAGTACAGCATTTTTTTTCAGTATATGTATGAAAACCATGTCTTTTCAAAACGTATTATTAATAAAGGGTATTAAGCAATACTAGAATGATAACATGCTATTATTTTATAAAGGTGTGGGTTTTTTTAATTTTTTTTTTTTCTGGCACTGAAGTTAATCCAAATATCCTAAGTATTTTGTTTCACACAAATTTGGGAAAAAATTATTCTATAATATTTTTCTTCATTTAACCATGGAGAACCTTCTTCTGTATCAACTCATGATTAAAGAACTGTTAAAACCATTGGTCCCATATGTAAATATTAATGAAGGTAGCTAGTGCTAGTAGAATGGAGTTCTAGCAGCAGAGTCATTAGGAACAACAACACGATCAGATGTTCGCAAATATTTTCCCTTAATGATGACCACTCAACTAAGCCAATCTTATTTAATCATGAGCTTAAATTAGCAGTGATTGATGATGCTGCTGATTACAAGTGAAAAAGGTAAACGGTACACAAAAGTCAGATCACTACCAATAGGTAAGAGAGTTTAGTGACTGTATTTGGCTCAAAAACACTGCCTTTTGCAACATGGCATGAGTACACACTGTGCATGTATAAATACAGGTTCAATTCTTCATTAACATACAGATTTAATCCAGTCCATACCATAGTTTAGTTGCAGGTCATTGTTTAGTAGATGGGAAGACTGAGTATTAGTCCTCTAATCTGAGACTTTTTCACAAAGAAGGATCATATTTATGAAAAACAGACCACTAAATGCATTTTAAAATAAAATCTTTCATCTTCCCTTTCTTATTTTAAATAAGAAAAAAATAGTGTTTCAGTGTTAGTTGTAGATGTGGCAAATCCAGTCCTGCAATGAATTCAAATCTGTACATTTCATAAAGGCTACTTAGGGACAAGATAGTTTTAGATCTAAGAAACATGTAAAAATGACTCATTGTTAATAGGGTGAGCTCTTTGCATTTGGATTAGGGTTAACTGACAGTATCCAGTCACCTTTTATTCTCACAGATTCCACCGGAGAAATGCTTTGTGCCGGCCTGAAAAAGAGAGAATTAGGTGTTCCATTTATACTATTGATCTTAATAACCTCATCTCATAAATACCTACTTTATGACATCAATAAAAAGAGAATAGCAGCAACTCCTAACAATAGAAATTGTTACTTTGTAATTCAAGTATTTCATTGAGCATCTCAAAGAGACTCCATAGTGGTACAGTAGTGATATTTTATTACCAGTTTTAAATATGTGCACAGAGAGACCATTTTTTAAACAAGTGAAGACTCTAATTAATTGAGCACACTATAGCTTCTAGGTCCCCCAGTTATCACAGTCCTTCTTTTTCATCTCTTATCCTCCTCCTGTTCTTCATTTCACACATTAAAAGGAGCAGATCCCTTTAAGGGCGTTAGTGGGTGTAGGACTAATTTTTCACTAGGCTGCATTGGGTGAAATGAAACACAAGTCATTTTACACAATGGTCTTACCTCCCTGTTACCCTGCACTAGCATGCTACAGATGCTCTTAGGGGGCAGATGGAAAGATATTCTGGACAGAGCTATTCTCACCTTCCTGTAGCTGGGCCAGGACAGGACTGTCTCTGGAACTCTTATCCACCAAACAGTCGCCACCAGGAAGAAGTGGATGTGGCATCATTGGTCTCCACTGAAATCTCACTCAAAAGCTCCGATCCTTTTATCTTCCACCTAAGGCAAAGGAGGGAAACAACCAGAAATCATACAAAAGAAGAGGGACCAGAGCCTTCCCAACTATGAGAATCTGGAAATGAAAAGTTATGGGCCCATTAAGCAGGCCCTGTCCACATCTTTGCACCTGAGAAGTGACAAATTATCTATCACATCTGCTGGAATAGCAGTCTCAGATCAGCCCCAGATGTTTCACACATTATAGTGCAGACAGGACATTGCAGACTATCTGAGAAATAAATGTGAAACACTCCTTCTTCTTGTAATTTTAAAAGATATTTGGCTTATTTTACACATCACATTGATTTAGCTATATTTCTCTATATAACTTTCTTTGTGTAGCAGATTCTTCCTGGTGAATCCCAGTGCTGTCCTCTCAAAAGAGCTGTGTTTTGTATCCTTGCAGAAAGTCAAAATACTTTTTACATTTTCCATTCACCTCATCAGTCCCTATAGAGTACCATCACGAGGAGAGGAGAGGAGAGGAGAGGAGAGGAGAGGAGAGGAGAGGAGAGGAGAGGAGAGGAGAGGAGAGGAGAGGAGAGGAGAGGAGAGGAGAGGAGAGGAGCAATGTCTAGTTTATCTCATATTTTTTTTTTCCTCAGGAGAGAGTACAAGTATGTAACACTTAAAAATATTATCTTTTTTTTTTTAATTCAAAATGGCAGAACAATGGTGTGGCCCAGAGGGAAAAAATACTCTGAAACACTCAGTACTGAAGTGTCCTGTTCAAGTCCTGTTCAAGTCCCAAGACCTAAAAAGCTGTTGTTTTCACTACCTTTTTTTGGACTTTGTAAAAGCCCTTTGTGTTGGTAGATTTAAATTTGATTCTTTGCTTCTCAAAACTCTACCACTATTTCATGTTAGTAATTAATCCAGCTACTTCAGTCAAATGAAATGGTCCCAAGTCGTCTTCTGTTTGCAGAATATAATTGTTAATGATTGGACTAAAATGATTTTCTTTGTTTTTAACTCTATGAGAAACTCACTCACATTTTTATTTCTCTAGCTCTATGACGCCATTGAGTGTGTGAGATGTAATGATGTCACCACACAATAAGGTCACCTCTTTTTTCCCCACACTAGTGATTTAAACATATTTTATTCTAGTAGCTAGATATGTATCTTAAAATTCTTTTAAAACACATGTCTAACACAAAAACCTTCGTTGGCATACAAACAAATTTCCAACAGGAATTTCAAGAGAAACCAGCATTGAGTTTTCAAGTACTCAGCACCTTCAATGAGGGCCAGATTTTTAATAATACTCAGAATTCATAATGAATCACAGATTTTCAGAATGGCTTAGTTCCTGTTTGTGCCTCAAAACAGACTCAATGTAATGGAGGTTGAGCTCTCTGAAAGTCTGTCCCTGTTTTTGGGTGCTACTTGCTTGCAAACTGCCTCCTGAGCACTCTTAAAATTGGTGCTGGATGGTTTTAATAGTCCAGGAGAGGTTTGTGAGCTCGATAGCTCTTTAGATCTGCAAATAAATACAAATGGAGATAATTTGTTTTTAACCTGCAGAATACTTAATGAACCAAATCATTTCCTTTCAAGCATGATAGTAGGACTGAAAGATATGATCGTTTGATGTTTTATGGTCTCCAATTTTCCAGTTAGAATTCTGTCACAGGCTCAGTATTGAACAATAAACCACTTCCTATTTTATGTTCCTGTAAAATGCAAAAATCCAGCAGTACACTTATATAGAGATCCCTTTGGGATGAACATTGTCTTTAACAAATATTTCTATTCTCAAATGTGTAGCATGATTGTTCTTTGTAGACATAGTCCACTGAGAAGAATCAAACAAAAGTGTCATGGCACTTGTCATAAGCTTCTAGGAGTTGAATTCACATGGGAGATCATAGTATGAAACAGAAAAGTTGATTATTGTTTTCTGCTTTGGCATAAAGGTACTGAATCATCAAGACCTTTAATTAGATAGCTAGCTTTAGGCATATGTGTTCTTTTTTAAGTCAGTGGGCTTATTTCTGTAATTCGGTAGTCAACAACAAGGTTTAACATGAATAAGATATGGATAGTAAAATCGGAGGTTAATTCTTTTTGATTCTACTTATAAAGATGTGGAAGAATATGTTATTATAATAAAACCCCAAATATTTCTTTTGAATAGCTTCAGTGTGATTAAAATGGTCTTAAGTAATCACTCAAGACATTGGTTGGAATTAACTGATATTTCTAAAATTTAGTTTTTTATAACAAGAGGCAGCTTGCAACTCTAATAGGAACTATTCATTTGCAATAACTGATTTCATCACTGGTATTATAATTTTGCCAGAACCAGAGAGCTCCTCGTGCAACCCATAGGATCCAACATCTCAAAGATTGATATTTATATACATATGTTTTTAGAGAAGGGAAAAGGTATTTCTCAGATATAGAAAGTTTTTATGTTTTTGTTTTTAATCAATAAACATCTATCTGCCTGTCTGCCTGTCCATCTACTTATTGGTTATATATTGTTACCTTCCATAAGATCTAAATGCTCTCTACTTAAAATCAATGGGTTGGATAAAATTTCTAGTAAGCATCCTAAAAACTCCAGCTCTTCCATTTTTTTTTTTTTTTTAGAAAGAAAGATTTCATGGGCTAGAACTTCTAATTTTTCTTTATTTAGATCTAGTTATTATTTTAGTACTGTAACACAGATTCCTCAGGACATTTTATTTCTGAACAAGTTTAATAAATTTTTTTAGGGTACCTGGGTGGAAACCCTGACAGTGTAATAGAATATGTCCTGACATTGATACCAATGAGTTCAAGGCTGTACTTTTGTTTCTGCAAAAAGGTTTATGATACAGTGCTCCTCAGACTGCAGCACGCAGGCAGCTTGGCTGGTACCCCTTTCTTCAAAGTTCCTCAAAACATTTCAGTTTATTTCTTTTATTATGCTTCTGTAGCAGGTGAGATGCTAAGCAAATAAGGATGGACTCAGACTCCATGGAAGGAAGTAAGCCAGGCAGTACCTGACTGCAGTGTTGCTGTCTCCCGTATCATGGGGCATTTTCTGAGGATGAACAGCAATGGAACTGCTGGTCCTTTTCTCTTCTCAGGGGGGCAGGAGTGGAATGGAGAAGTCTGAAGCAAGTTATTTTCATCACTGGAAGATGGAGAAGTGAAATAACTGTAAATATCATAGAAAGTTGTAAATTGTTTTTAGTGGTTTTTTTTACTAACACAGGCCAGTGTATTTACAAGCTCACTGTCGGTGTGGAAGAGCATGGACTGTCAATCCCTCCTTTGCGAGGGCAGAAGAGTGATTTCTGCAAACACTGTCCTCCTGCCTTGCTGACCAACTTTGGCAAGATGTGGAGCACTTTCAGCAGTAATGAAGACATTTGTCATCTGGCAGAAAGCATCCAGCAATTCACAGGCTGATATCCCTTGTTAAATGAAGATATCTGCTTTATAAAAGTAAGATTGAAAAAACATTCTTCCAGACTGACATCCAATCAATGCATGAGTTGCCAAAATGAACTTGAGGATGAGATTCTTGAAAGCACACAGGATCAGTCCGGCTGAATTGCAAGTTTCACAGTAAAAATCTCTCTTGAGAATTCACTTACACATGAAAATCTTCCACATTTGTGATCTTATTTGGGTTTTTCAGTAGGGTCTAAAGAAACTTAACATCTCACTGTACAGCAGTGTTTACTGAGAATGAAGCATCTGTTTCCTTCAGACACTTTTTAATATTCACTTTTAGGAATAATACAAAACCTATGAGAAGTCACGGTATGATCCCCACTGGTTTTCAGAGGCTTTCCACCAAGCCCTGATTCCACAGATGAGTGCTATTTCCTGTTTTTAAGAGTTCTCATTATTATGTTAGTTTTCCTGTTGGAAGCAGTTGTCGCTGAAATATATTCTTTCAAGAGACAGCAACAACAGTCATAGCATGGAGAGATACTTAGCAAAAATGTCTTACAAAGGTGTGTTCACGGTATTGGGCCAGAGCCTTAGCTGATACAAATCAGTGTAATTTCATTCTAGTCAGCACAACTGTGGTGCTTACAACACTGAGGATCTGGCACTCGGGATTTTTTTCCTCTCCAGATCGCATTTATTCACCTAAGATGAAAGCAAACAGAGATTTTCTTCTTTAAATAGAAACTTCATAGATCTCATCAATCCAAACTCAGCAAGGGAGAGAAGGTACCGAAGGGATGCCCTACTGAAAACCTCTCGTAGTTGGCAAAATGTTTTTAGCAAGGAAACAGAGAAATCCCCTCAGCTCGCCTCCATCACCTCTGACTCTAATCACAGTGGAAAATATCCTGGAGAAGGCAAAGACATTCCTCGGTTCATACAAGGTAGTCTTGTTTCCCTGCTGGCTGCATTTCTGTAGAAATTAAAATTGTGCCCCTTACTTGTCCATCCTGAAAAAAAAGGCTGCTTTGATGTGCAATTGGATCCTATTCTGTCTGGGATCCTGATGTTCTTGTTGAAAGAGGATAAAACCTCTGGGGAGTGTGGCAGGAGAAACTGTTCCAGAATCAGAGTCAACGTACCTATTCTCCCTTGCTGCTGCTTTTTTTTTTTCCAGCAATAGCAGGGTCGTTCACTACTCAAATGTCTGATTACTCTGAATATAACAAAAGGTTTAGTTTCCTTGGGAGTCCAAATAGCCAAGTATGTGGCTGCATGTGCTGTTCTTACTCATAAATGCAAATGCTAACCTATAAATCTTTCCTTTTATAGTACTGTAATAACATTCTATCTATTTAGCCTAGTACAAACCCATCACAATAGCTTTTTCATTGTGCTGCATTCATATTAGACTAATATAATGAGATGCTACCACAATACCATGAAATAAAACGATGTTCTTGACGTATTTCCAAAACATTTGAACACTGTTTCCAAATCGACCTTGTGAATAAATTAAATAATAGCTTGCAAAAATGTCCTCTAGCATTTTCAGAATGTATGCAAATGCAAGCTTGAATGTTTACATGTTTCTTACAGTGTCTGGGATTATACAGTGTATTTGTGCACATGAGTGTTGTCTCTGGGTGTATTTGTCATTTGTGCTCAGTGGCTTGCACAGAATTCTAGCATGATTTGCCCTTCAAGTTGTCCAATTCTTCCTCCTCTCCCTGATGACCTGCATATTAAACTTCTCTTCTGTAAGACTTCAGATTTCAGTGGCCCTTTCCATTTGTCGTATGCATTATAGTCAGTCAGAAACCTCCCAGTACCTACTCTGACACAGTCCTCCTCTGAACCATCCCAAGTCTTTGAGTGTAGATTTCTAAAGGATATCCTCTTCAAAGGATCTATATACATATGTATAAAAATACATATATGTATATATGTCTAGGATTCACACATTGGAGAGGCGGTTCAGTATAGCAGGAATAGACTGAAAATTGGAATGAAATCTGAGGGACTAATTTTCCTGGAAGACACTTTTTGTTTGTTTGTTTGTGTTTGTTTGTTTGTTTGTTTGTGTTTTGTTTTATTTTTGTTTTGGTTTTAAATTGTTCAATGCCAAGATCACAACTGATTGAAAGACAGAAATTTTGTTTACCTGGGAGAGATTATTTTCAGGTTCTCAGCAGCTAATCTCTCATTATTGATAGATTCCTTAATATTTTATCCTGCTGATGTGCTCCTCTCTCCTTTAGGAATTGCTTAATCATGGTATTATATAGAGTGAAAATGAACTTGCTTTTTACCATGATCTTTCTCATAGCTGTAGATCTCATTTATGGATCACCATGGACGCGATATGGATTTGTTGGTAATAAAGTTCAGGGGATCATTATGACAGTATCGTCTTTTGTCCTACGTAACACGGACTGAGAATTTTTCCAGCCATTTCTGCTTCAAACACACAACCTTTGGCTGAGCTGCACTGTACTTTTTAGAAAGATATCTCCTGATTGTAATAATTCCTGTTGCAAAAGTGAAGCCCCCTAAGTGGAAGGATCTTATAGGAAGCTTCAAAATACTTCTTCCATTGATACACTAGCACAAATCTTTTCAATACTCCCATTGAGACATCTAATACAAACCTCAATGATTTATCTTTACTGACTTAAATGGGTCTCACAAAGGTAGTTTAAAGTAGCGGATTATGAATTTCAACCAGTGTGTCCTTCTCATATACTGTAAAAATCCACTGTAGACAGAGACCATGTTGTCTTTCCACAAAATACACTAGCATCATTTCTCTGAGTTGCTGTTGGCTGGCAATAACAGGTGGGTTGCTTCTAAATGCTCCTCTTGATATATGCTATTTTACTTGACCTTTCTGAAGAGGAAATAGTGCATATGTTTATGAGAAACACTCTGACACTGTTACATGGGAGAACGTGCATTGTTTGTACAATGACAATGGGAAATTTTCCACTAAGCACTTTGCCAAAAAGTAATTATAGTTGGCTATCTGTCTTGTTTGCCTATTTTTCCAGTACCGTGGAAATTTTTATATTCCTGGTGGTCAAATCCATAGCAGAAACTGGAAAAACCTTGTATCCTTTTAGACAACCTGCTGCTTGAAATGTGTAATAAGACACAACTAAGCATTCACAGCATACAAGCTTAGAGCTGCAAAAAGCTGGCCAAAAGCAGTCATATAATTAAAGCAAAATTAGATTTTTTGTATTATAATTTTATGTGCACATGCATTTTACACAAAATGAAATTAACTGGTAAGTGCCTGTCCTGTCTTCCCTCCTCCCAGAGGTGTGGCTGAAATCTATCAGTGTGAATGTAGAATTGAAATCTGGAGACCTGGAGTCTGTTCTTCAACTCATTACTGATGTATATTGACCTTGAGTAAATCACTCCTCTGCTCTTCCTCAGATGTAAAAGGGTGCTCAGAATTTATAGAACACCTTAAGATCACTGAGATGAAGGCACTACATATACCCTTGCTGTTATTGTTTATTACAAGACAGGAAAATCCATGTGATATGGTTCACCTGTAATATTTGGGAATGTGAACTATGGGTAAATGCATTACCAGTTGAAAGCCACTTTGTATTCAGCAATTGTCTGAGTGGACAACTGTTTAAAATTATGTGCTCTTGGTGGCTACCCCCCTGAATCTTGTCCTTGTGTCCAGTGACAACAATTGGTTTGTTTGGACACCTGCTCTCTTTTTCTTCTCCTTCCTGGAGTTTCTGTTTGGAATCCATATAATCCAAAGACAACTCTCTGTTTTTCCTCTGTTTAGCAGTTTGTCATGCACTAACGCATTAATTACAGAAACAATGGACAGTAGGATTAGATGGATTGTATCATGGTGAGAAAGGCAGAGCGGAGAATGCTGAAGCTGCTTCTGCAACAACAGTAGAGGAGAGACTGGAGAGCTGATCCAGCAGCAAGATAGAGACGTAGCAGAGAGGAGAACATAACAAGACCTCAGTTCTGCTGCTTGATCCTTGTAGTAAGATGGACCCCTGTGTGCAAACAAACCTCCCTGGATATCAAGGGGCTTGACTCAATTGCATTGGGCACCCACACGCACACAAATTGGAGAGAGGGGTTGCCAGCAGTGAATAGAAGTGATAATATATGATATATGGGTTGACAGTGCTAAAGGCAATCATGACGTGGGCAGCAATTCTGCTCGTTTATTGCTCTCTGCCTTGCAACAGGGAGGATTCATTCCCTGAAGAAGGAGAGCTCTAATACAAGAACTAATCACCCGGTAAATACACTCTTGAATGAGTGTTTATACACCTAAAGAAAGGGAGAGCAGCAATTAGCCCCATACACTCCAGAGCTCTTTGTTCTGTGCACTGAAACCTTCCTTCTTTCTTTCAGTAAATCTTTTTGCCAGAATTTCCCCTCAGAAAAGGACAATACCCTTTATTCATAAAAATGGCCAGACCTCTGATTTCTGCTTACCCTGCAGACCCTGATCTGAGATTAATGTAGACTGTAAGATTCCTTTCAAAGAGCTGGCTTCCCATTTGAAGAAATTATGCCCCCTTATCATTGATCCAGACCAGATTGGTTTTATTAAAAACAGAAGTTCCTCCCACGGCATGTGGTGATTATTTAGCACTATGCATTTTTCCTGTAAATACCATGAAGAACTGTTAGCCCTCAGTCTACACATGAAAAATGCTGGAGATCCTGCAAAAATAATAAAAAAACTGTTTATAATGTAATATCTTGAAGTCCTTCAAGTTTGAGAGGATTTTTATATAATGGTGAAAAGAAAACTTATACGATCTCTCTTCTTCCTCTATGTATACTAACATTTATTCACATTACAGTAGCATCTGGCAGTCCCAACTGACTTCAGCACCCCAGTGAGCTAGACATGGCACACACATAATAAGAGACAGTCCTGGGCTCAAGGAATGTAAGAGAAAATCTTTGCTCAGGGAAGCTAATGGCAAAACTTCCATAAACCAGTGGGGTTGGGATTCAAACTTACAGCCAAATTAGTCAAGACAGACAAAGGATGGACAGTAGAAACCGAGACCTGTGGAGATCTGAATCTGAGACCTGCTCTGAATCATCTATATCAAAACATAGCTGTAACAGAAGAGCAACCATCACTCAGCATAAGAACAACCTTTCAAATATCCTATCTCTGACAGGGGCGGTAATGAAAGCACAGGAACACATAGGAAAAAAAAGCAACTATGAAGAGATCTTTCCTTGGTACATCCTTTCAGTTTTTCTACTGGTATTTTATGAGGTTTGAAAACCCCCAGGTCATTCAGACCATGATGTTTAAAGGATAGCCTCTCTGCATGAGTCTAAGCCCTCTCTGGACCCGTAATACACCTCTGGCCTTGGCACCTTAGATAGGGGAACTTCAGCACCTCTGATGAGAAGCTGAGCTTAAATGTGCACAAGGTCACACAGGCATCAGTGAACTAGACTGAAACTGAACTTCCTGCATTGTGGGAATAATTCTTTCCCTTCACCACAAAGGCATCCTTTCTTTCATCTCAGTTTCTAAAGCAATACTAGCAAATAAGAGTCAGCTCTGTTACATCCTTTTAATGGCAGAACCTCCTGGCTGGGTTAAAGGATGCAATGCTTTCAGTTTCCCAGCACATCTCACACCCACAGTTGTTTGCAGGTGGGGCTGTGGGTGCAGGAATTAACCGTTTTGTTACAGATATTTTAGAAATGAACTTACTAAGCTATTTGCCCCTACACTTTTTGACAACAGCATTATCTCCTTTCCATCCTTCCAAACACCTAAAGAGATTAATTTCATGGATCACCGTCTCATTGTGGAGCAGACTACCACAGAGTGCCACATTTTCTTTCCTCCTGCACATATTTCTGCTCTTAGGTTGTTACTTGATTATAGCAACACAAGTAGGGTCCTTTGTGCTAGAAACTGTACAAATGAATGGGAAAAGATGGGTACAGGTAAGCAGAGGTAGCCAAATGTGAAGCAGCAGATTCACACAGCAGGCTGGTGATAGGGCCAGGAGTAATTCCAGTATCTCCGAGTTATAATCCAGTATTTTGTACATGAGATCCTATTTCACTTTGTGGTGGTCTTCTCTGCTTTTCTTAGTCCTTCACTGAGTGGACAGAGTGAAAGGGCTGTATTCTTCTTGAGGTGGAGACATCACTTCGGTTAGTGTTGTTATCTAACATGATCCAGCTGGGTTAAATTCATCTCAGAGTATTTCTTGTTCCCATTCCCTGAAGCACAGTGCCTATTTCATAAATTGAGATCAGGCTTTATGAAGGGCTGAAGCCGCCTCTTTGAAGCCCAGAGAGAGGAGATTAGGTATCAGGTTTGATATTTTGGGATTATGGTATCTTCTGCATTTCATAAAATTATTTCCATTAGATATTTACATAGACACAAAATTATAGGCCATTTGATCAGACCTGGAAAGATGAGCTAACTTTCTCCATGATCAGCTGGTTGATATGAATATTCTTAAAATCTGTGTCTTGCCAGCTGTCCAGTAACCATATTCTTCTTAAACTATCCAGTTCTCTTTTTATTTGCATTATTAAAATGCCTTCTTCCCTCTTTCTATCAGCAAGCTAAGGACCCAAGCATGGAGACTTCTCTGCATGAAAAGGCTGTTCACAGGGTTGGCATTGTTTTACCAGGAAACACATAAAAATATATTATTTCACATGTCAGTTTGAAACAGACCTATAGATTTATGGCAGAGATGGGCTAATGTCACATAGAGCACTTGGTAGTATGTTTTTTATATGACTGACTTTGCTGATATTTCCATTGAATGACCTCTCCTATTTAGCCATATGACACTTAATAATCTCACTGCTTGAAATAATGTCAGAAGATTCTGTTAACGGTAGAGCAGTCCCACATTGTAAGTTTGAGACAGCTCATTTACTCAGAATCCCTGCAGCATACTTCCATCCAGACATTGCCCATTATGTATAATCATCTGGGAGTAAAGCAGCCTCAGTGCAATATTTGGGATAGCGTAATGGGAAATGAGATTCATATGGATATAGTGCTAAAACGCTCATGTACTTGGACTGAATATGGAAAACTGGCTAGCATCAGAGGAGTCCTATAACTAGTTACTTGCACTTGGCTACCATCTATTACTTACACAGAGAGGGAAGCTGCAGTTTAAACCTTGGTTCTGTGCTCATTAATACCAGATCCCTGCACAACTGGATCATCCTCTATACAAAACATGATCTGGCTCAGGTATGAGGACTTGACAGTATTTATGTCAAATTAATCAGAGCATACAGTATAGTGTTTATCCTGGCCTGATGACGGCTGCAGGAAGACAGATGATAGCTGATCCAGCATAAAATTATGCTTTTGAAATATATCAAACAAGTGTGAATTTGGCAAATGAGTTTGTACTAGTTCTGCATTTTGCCTCAAGTGGCAATAGCACTTTTGATCTATTAAGTATGCCCCTTAAACTTTTTTTGAAATCTTCCCAACTGTAGTTTATAAAGAAATAGACTTTTCCCTTTGTAACTTGTGCACACAGAAGTGGACCTGTGCACAAAGAAATACACATGTGCTGCCTGTAACTGAGTGCAAACCCCAAAATAATGACCACTGAGCAAAATAAAAACCAGGCGATTATTTCTATTTAGGCAATTAAAGATTTGTCCTATATTTATCTATTAGATGCTACTGAGAAAAAAAAAAAAAGACAGGAGAAACTATCATGCCTTCTACATTTACAGTGAAAAAAATAAGCTCTTCCATAAGTAACAGAACAAACTGAGTTTGTCTTTCAATA
Source organism: Nesoenas mayeri (assembly GCF_963082525.1). Classification (NCBI taxonomy): domain Eukaryota; kingdom Metazoa; phylum Chordata; class Aves; order Columbiformes; family Columbidae; genus Nesoenas; species Nesoenas mayeri. The sequence continues at coordinate 14,216,958 of NC_137548.1, forward strand.
CACATGAAGATAAAAATCTTTTGTCCCCTAAACTTCCCGTGGCCTAGCACACTATAATAGGTTCTCTCCCAACCCCTCCCCTTTATTTTTTCCTTGTTGAGCAAAAAACATAACAAGCTGAATTACTAGCCAATTGGCCATTGCCAGAGTGGACAATGAATTATTTTTGTCTCTTTATTTCTTCACTGAAGGCATCAGTTTTGTTTTCCTTTACCTACTGATTTTCATGAGTATATTGGAACTTAAGTGTTTTTATGACTTTACATATAATTGAAATTGATCAATGGATTTATTTAGGGAAAAAGCTATTCAAGGGTGGGGACAGCCAGCCAGCCCATCCACATAGTCACATCAGTCATCTTTCTTCAAGGAAACAAAAGTAAAAAAAAAAAGGAAAGATGTCACAGTGGCTCACTGTGGCTAGCGTAATAAACTAAGTTATGAGTGGAATGACTTCAATTACAAACTTCTGTGACCTTGGGAAAGATTCAAAAAGGTACTTTGCAAGGTATTTTTCACCTAACATTTGGTGTCAGATTCCAGGAGTTAAATTCACAAACCTGCACTATACAACTTGTGAAAAGACTCAGGTGCCTCAGGACTGAACTTCACAATCACTGACACACTAGGAGGTCTAACTAGAAATGTAACTGAGAGATTTGATTTAGAAGTGCAGCCATTGTAGTCTTCCTACGTGGTCAGAAGAAAGAGAAGTACAGGTGTAAAAGGCAATTTACCTTGCAGTTGATGGAAAATTGAATTTCCCTGTGAAGACAGCCAGCTTTCTTCATCAGTTATGTAAGAAATCTAGAGTGACTTTGCTTCTGATATTCAGTTAATTGCTTAAATAAGATAGGATGGAGCCAGCCCTGAACAGAGCAAGAAAAAATAATGAACAACAAAGATTCACAAAGAAAAATGTTGTTGCAGATGATCTGAAACCCCATTTATCTCCTCAGTTTTGCTACCCACCATGCAAGTCCCCCCTCTGTGAGGCTGTGATTCATGTGATGAGTTTCTTTCCTGCCTTTCTTTGTGAATGATAGGTTTGTTGTCATCTTTTCAATCTGATTTGGGAATGGTGATGGCTTAAAGGAGTTAGACTGGCGAAGCAGAGTCTAGAGTGTTTATATCCTGAGGAAATTCAGCCTCAAACCTCCCATCTGAATGATACATTTCCTGCCCAAAAAGACCCCCTTTGTGAAGTCCTCTTGACACAACTTTTCCGACATGTTGTGTGAGGCATATACACACAATGTCAGAGCTCTGCCATCTGAGTTAAGTGGTGAACTGAAATGAGTTGAGATTTTACATATGTCTGACACAATACTTCCTCTGAGTCTTCTAATATAGTTTGATATGAGAGAAAAAAATATAAAATATTAATGCTCTCTCCTATTGCCATTCTTTAAAGTCACTTAAAACTTTCTCTTGATTAATCCCATTGGTAAGGTTTGTAGGGTTGGGAAAGTAAAGGAAGAGGACAAACTGTAAGGTGTGACTATGGAAGTTAACCTTTGGGTTATTTCGTTATTTGATCTTTTCCACATTTATGTTTTGATTTGCAGGGATGCACAAGACTAATTATCCTCACTCGTCATTTACTGTCATGAAAAATTTACTTAAGAAGCAGAGTTATTGCAGAGCTGCACATATTGGGAAAGACAGAAGATTATACATAGAGATGTTTGGAGGTAGGGTGTTAGGATCAGCTTTATCTTCTTCAATAGTGATTCAAAGATACAAGGAAACAATGATACTCTGTTCATAAGACTTATTTATCTTTTCCATATACTTTTTTAAAAATCTTTCAATGAGAATTATGGGTGCTCTTTCTTTTTTTGTCTTCTGCTCCTGTCAGTTTGAGTTGTTGAAAGGTGCCAGATTGACTGTGCTAGAAATTAAAATCCTTTAATTACCCACCAAACAGGTTATGTGTGGACAACGGAAGTGTAAGCTTTCTCATGTCACCCTGTTGGTGCGTGCAACCAAGATGCCGAGCCCTGAGAGTCTGCCAGTGTTGTTGAGTGAAAGAAAGGCAAAAGACCAAATCTGCACCTACCGAAAATTGATGTTGCTCCAAAAACTCTGCATATTTGGGGGAAGAAATAATCAGTGGAATTGTCTCTCTGCAAAAATGATTGGTTGTTTCAAGTAGAAAACTGACTGATACCACTTAAACATATTAGGTTGCAGATAGTCTTACTGTATTTGCTTAAATATTAATGTAGCACATCTCTAACATTTGAATTTGAAGTAACTTCCATCTTTTTATCAGTCTCTGTAAAATAGTACTTCCTTAAATTCTTATATGTATTCCCACTTTACTTAAACCTAAATCCTCTAGTTCTGGTCTCTTCAACAAACTCAAGTATATCATCAAGCTTAATTTTATAATAATCTTCAGCTAGTTTAAATACCTCTGTCATGTCACCTCTTAATCATCTTTATTATTCTTCCAAGATGAAGTAATCCTCTCCTTATATGTAAAATCGTCCATTCTATTTATCAACTCAGTTACTCTGCACTCTTCTGCCTTGGTTTCTAATTTCCTTTATATACATTGACTTTTTCTAAACAGCATGGGCCAAATTCTAATCTCAGTCATGGCTCTCTAAATCCAGAGTAACTGACTTCAATGACTCTGATTGTCATTTGATGTCAATGGATTTACTTGAGATTTATTCTGTTATAACTAAGCTCACAATCTAGCATTATAGTCTTTAAAACTCAAAGCTCAAAATTCCCTTGTGTTTTTGTTGCGCACTCTCTTTTGAGTCCAATTAGCATTCTCTTGACCCCCTTTAAAAAAAATCACATAGGAAATTCAAATAGAGGGGGCATTTTTACTTCTTTAATGTTTTTCTTGATGTTTATTTGGTTCTTGAAGTCTCTGCTGGTAAGTTACCACCTGAAGTAATATGAATATCTTATGTAGAAGTTAATGTCTTTTTGTATGCTTTGAGTGTTGCATTCCAAGTTTGCAGAATAAACTCTTGGGAATGAAGGACCATCACAAATTTCAAAACCTCCTGTTTCACCTACACAGATTTCTGAGACTTAATTCTTTACATGTAGATATTTATCAGCCCACTTACTTACACAATGGCTCAAACTTGAGAAAGTAAGCCAGGACAGATTTGTTATTATATGATGTTCAGATTTATACTAGCAAGTGAGTTTAGGAACTAGAGACTAGAATATAATGGCAGCAAATCTAATTTTTGAAGCCTACATGTGTGCCATGCCTTTTTCCTCTTTTCTTCATGCTCTGTTTTTCCTAATTTATGAGTTGGGTTTAATGTAAAACTGAAGAGCCAGGTTTGAGTCCGTCCTCTTTTAAGAATGATATCTACAACACAAATCACCACAAGCTCCACAGAGAGGTGAAGTGACTCTAACATGTTTGTATGATCATTTTTTGAATGGCAAAAGTAATTTATAGGAAATGGAACTGATGACACACAGCAAGTTTTCACCAAAGCAGATTCTCAACTGAAAAAACAAGCCAGCAAATCTTGGTTATGCAAGAAGATGGATTCACAGTATTTTCTGGAGGTTTTAAGAAGAATTTATTTATTTATTTGTTTAAATATGATCCACTCTTTCAGTGTTTTGTTCCCACCTAACTGTTTCACAGTACTAGTCTGTTGAAGGAGCTCCTTGTTAGTTTCAGCAATCCTGTTCTTTACTCTCTGCTGAGTTCCTCCTAGCCAGTAGGAAGTTAAGAATTTGCTTCATCTCTGTGCCCTGATGGTAATCAGAGCATTTCGTTCATAGAGCTGTATGCTGGGATAGAGAGTAACTTCTGGAAGAAGTTCAGAACAAAACCAATAACTCTGCTCATACTAGCATTACAGGACTCCCTATATGTTTGGAGTTTGCTAAGAGAGACACAGAGCTTGTGAGGATCCTAGGAAAGCTCATGCTTTAGAGGCAAGGTTACTTTACAAATAGCTGAAATAAATTCAAGCATTTCTTCCTGCATTCTCTCTAGGTGAATTATTATTGTCCTAATCAAGAGCAAACTACAGAACAAACTACAGAAAAGACCTCAGTGACCTACAGGTGAAAACACCTGTGCTAATCTGTGTTACTGCCTGAGCCAAACTCGCTGATTTGGGTGCTGACAAATCTGTGTGATGGTCTGCTCCACCAGGCAAATAGTGTAGACAGTCACCAGCAACTAATGACCGTGATTGCACTGGTGGGCTTGAGACTGCCCTTAAGAAACCAGGTCCAGCTGCTCCTTTCCATATAAACCTTCTCTAACACTTGAACCTTGCTCTATACTCTTAAGAAATCAGGCTGTTCCAGATATGGCTGATTTTATATCTATATATTCTTCCACCTCAGAGAGCCACGAAGTTTTTTACATGCTAAAGGGAATAACTTTGCCAATCCACTGCTAAGGAGAAATATGGCAACTCGTTAACAATGCACAATGATATAGCACAACACCTGCTGTCTTCAAATAAAAAAAAAATAAAAAAAAATAAAAAAAAATAAAAAAAATCCTAGATCCAATTGAAGCTTCAGGGAGTTACTTTTTTAAGTTGGGAGAATGCAATTACTCAAGCTCCATCACTGTTCTACCCAATGATTTTTAATTACCTTTTAATTTTATGTCTCTTGTGCAACTGCTCACCTCTAGAATCATTGCTTCTCGTTTTCTGCTGACTAGGGGGGCAAACCACTGAATGTACGACTGGTTCTGCTTGCCTCTTTCAGCTGGATCTGAGCAGGTCATTATCTCAATGTGTCCATCCTACAGCTGCCTCTGTGCAAATAAGAAATGGTTTTGCCCCCATGTTACAGCTGGGAAACTTGAATGTTAAATGACTCGTCAAAAGTTACATAGGAAGACTAGGGCAGAGTGTGTACTCTCTTTCATTTCTTGAAATCCACTACGGTGCTGCTAACCCTCATTCATCCTTTCTGAATCACTAAAACAGCTTCTGTTACAGTTTTCTCTGAAGTCAGTTAAGGATATACCTTTTGTACTCATGCACACGTTATAAAACCTGTGGCCTCAGCTTGAAGTTGTGATATACTTAGATAACCAGATATGAGTTATTTCTTTAAGAACCTATATTTAAGAATCCAAAATTTAATATGAGTGAAAATATATTCTGTCTTTATAATAGCTTTGTACTTTTTTCATCTAATACATTCAATAATTCTCCTTGATTTACGCTCCAGCTCATGAAAGAGGAATAAGTACCATTAATTTCCATACAAAAGTTTCATTGCTTGTGTAGCTGTAGACTGAGGATGCTAAAGCCCCTGAACTTAGAGGATGTTCCTGTTTTTCAGAAGTCTGATAACATTTGTGCACTGGTTAACATATAACCTGCTCTTCTGTCCATGTGGGTTTGTTCTGAGCTGCCCTATATTTGGCTTTTTTCTTTATTGAGATGCTGATTATATTTGTTGTTCTACAGGAAAAGTAGACATTCGCCACTATACTGCATACAGACTGACCTCATCAAAGCTGAGTTCTTCACATACACAAGTATTTATTTGCAGTCTTCAAGAAAATCTAAAAGAGAAAGTGACAAACTCTGTGTACCCTCAAAATACATTAAGAAGGAAATTTACTTAAAGAAAATGTACTGTGGCATTTATTTAGAAGGAATACTGTGCAACTATATCTAAAACATTTCTCCAAGTCATTATGTATGATAAAGAGGATCTAGTTCTAAGCAGAATGAATTATAGAGTATGTATTTGTTTCACTAAGTCTAATAGCAATAAAGTGAGAAGGAGCACGTTAGTAAGGCAGTATCCTTTGGATATACTTATGTAACAGTTCATGCATAAAGCTGTTTGAAAGGTCAGGATGCCCACAGGCTCTGCACAAGTCCAATCGGCTGTGCCTCAACTCCTCAGCCGTGAGATGGGACCACCAGTTCTGAGGAGATGCTGGAAGGTTAATGTGTCAAAGCAAGAGACTGAGGCACTGGAGTGATGGTTATGTGAGTACCTAAGGTACACACCTGAAAGATAAATCTTCCATGTGGCCACAGTTTTTCACAAGGTAATTAAGAAAGCCCAACCACAGAACAAAAGCATTTCAAATCTCTCTCTGTGTTGTCATCACTTATTGCAAGAACATTTCCCTGGGGCTATATCATTTCCAGGATTTTCCCTTCTATCAGGCCTTTATCACAGCTCCTATATGTAAAGGTACATTTGGGAGAACTTTGGAGGGCCTCAGTGATATTCATGTGCCTTGGATTTGCAGAAGATGTGACTTGCAGAAGATGTGAATGAATAGCCAAACAATGTATATAGTTTTTATAATAGCACAGCATGTCAGTTTTCAATTAAGTGTTCTCTTTTTTACTGTATGTCATCCAAGATGGGCTGTATTACAGGACTTGTGATTAGAGGAGGATGAGAAGAATACAGAGCTACCAAAACAACTCTGCTGGCCAGCCAAGACAATGACTACTCAGGGGGAAGAAGGGTGGAGTGAAGGGCATGGAGAGGGGAAGAAGGGTGGAGTGAAGGGCATGGAGAGAGGAAGAAGGGTGGAGGACAGAATACTGGCAGAGCCCTCCATTTGTAGCCAAATAAAAAAGGAATTTGTGACCAGTCGCTTCTGTAAAGAGAAGCACCTGTACAGAGTGACAGCAACTTGAGCGCAAGGTTCTCAGGTCTCTCTCCCTTTACCAGGCAATGGACAGCACATTCTTGCTTGGCTATTGTTTGGAGTAGAGTCTTATCCCAGATTGTTTACATTTGATGCCTTTTCAACACAGACCGTTCTTTTAGTCTTAAAACATCCCCTTATTTTATGTTCTTCTGTTATGTGATGAGTGGAGACATGTAATACAAACTTTTCATTTCATCCATCTTTATAGCTGTATTCAGTAAGCAAACTTGATTATTAAATTTGAGCCTTATTCTGCGTCAGTCTACTCCTGTGCTATGTTCTCAGGCCAAGTTGTCTAAGCAGACCATAAACCAGATGTGAATCTTAACATTTTCAGGACTTAATTTTGCCACTTGGTTTGGATCACAGAGAAGTTTTCAGCCTGCAGTCTTTGATGCCTTATGTTTGCGTTCATAAAAATTATATAGAAAGTTATAAAAGAGTGATAAGGCCTTCCAGTTTTACCACCAAATGGAAAAGTTGTCCACACAAAGAATTTATAACCATCTTGTAACAATTTCTAGGATCTAAAATCATTTTAGCTGATTATGCGTTAGAGATGTTGAAAAGAATGTAAGCCTACCAGTTTCTATGCAAGAATCATGAGAACCAACTCTGTTTCCTGCTTTTATATACCAAAGACCTCTCTTCAAACCTCACTTACACACAGAGATACATTGACTTCAATAGGACAACTTAGGTGAGTAAGGAAGATTTGAATGAATGAGGGTTTCAGGCATGGGATCTAAGATCAAGAAGCATGAAAGCCTTTTAGTTAATTCACTTCAGCATCACTAATACTGAGTGACTGAAAAAGTTCAGTTATGATTAATGACGTTGGGATTTTTTTCAAAAGAGAAAGTCAGGATTCTTTGTAAGTCTTTTTGCCTGTTTTTAGAATGTGAAGGTTACATTTGAAGCATCTTTGAAAAATATTAGTCATGCAAAAAAGCATGCATATCCAAAAATTGGCAAGAGACAGATTTTAAGACAAATTTTCTAGTTATTGAACATTGTATAGGAACCTTCCTTTTGGAAATCGCTGTGTCTAAAACCATGAATGCTTCCAACAGTCTTTTTTGTACATGAATTTTGTGACAAGCCAACAATTTGCTTATATTTTATCCTATAAGAGTTAGTAAAAATGTAGTTTGTAGAAAAATGCAATGACTTTAAAAGGAAAGCTTTGAAATATTCTTACTGTCAAGGATTAGAGCAAGAAACAGCATCATGTTAGGCATCTGCACCCTCCCCCCATCTTTCACTAATATACTTTTGGTAGACAATATCATTTTTGTCTCAACAATTTAAACTCACCAAATGTGAACATAAGTTAAGAAACATTGATGCACAGAAGGAAAAATTACACTAACCTCCACATTTGATATGATAGTGCTTTCACTTGGCAGGTTGCATACAGTTTACTTCTAGCAATAAACTCTTAGCAAAATAACTGTTGTTGCAGCACCCTGCTATTAACAGTGCTATTTCATGCACTTAATAATAGCTAAGAAAGGGAAATAATAAGACAATTTACAAACACTAAAACTAAAAGAAGTTGCATTTCCTCACATATTTAGGGTCTGTTCTGATCCATTTAGGTTTCTGCTGAGTTCTGCTGAAGCATGAAAAAGATCGTAAATCATATTTGACATACATCCCGTGGGTCAGCCACCACTCTTCTAAGATAGCTGAATGGAATGGGAATAACCACTTTTGGAGGCAGAATGTGAAAAAGGAACTGTGATGTACTGTATAAGACAGAAAACCATCACTTAAAAATGATCAGTGGCTTAAACTCAGGTGCTTGCACTCCTTTTTTCAATCCAGGCAAGGAAAGAGTTGAACAGAATGTCAAAATGGGAATCCTCCATGAACTTTAACATTGCCATGGGAAGGAATACAAGAGGGTCAGAGACTTCTTTGGGAGTGCGGGGAAGGTGCCAGGGTATTCACTGGAATGATGATCTGAGAGAGAGACAGGGGGTCCTATCAGTTCTCATTTTTGAGGACCAAACAGCATCTTCTTCCACCATTTAAAATTCAGGACTCTCTCCTGACTCACAGTATGGTAGTACAGATATTTTATATATTCATGTGAGCAGAAACACTTCCAGTAACTATTGTATAAAGGGTGAGATATAGCTGCTAATCAAATCTACTTATGCCGTATGCACTATATGAAATTACTAGTGCAGACTCAGTTCTACCCTTAATGAGGATCATGGCAAACTCTTTCCCAGTCCAGTGGGACTAGGATTAAGCCATGACAGTGTTTGGTATGCCACCCTTTCAGCTCTAGAAGCATACGATGAAGATGCTCTCAAGTACCCAGGCAGAAATGTTGTGACATTCAGTGCATCTGCAAATGGACTGGCTGTGTTTGCACCTGCTCTTTTGTCTAGACTGCCTTTTCCTATTTCAATCAAGTTCCACCCATGTCCTTTCTTTTCTCTGTCTCTTAGACATTTACTATAACCAAGAGAAAAGAGCAGCCTGACACTTCCTAAGCAGGGATGTAACTCATTATTTGTTCAAGTGGCCAAATGTGATGACAGCAAAAAAAGGCAACTCCCACTGCTTGCAAAACTCATCCACCCTCTCCTGCTGCCCAGATTGGTGCTGCCCATGCCAGGAGCAAGTAACACAAGTTTTGAGAGATGCGACATCTATTCGATATTGCCTTCACGTGCTACTGTCCTTCAAACACTAGTATCAGGATACAAAATGTAACAGCTGTTTGTGTGCATGCACGCATGCTTACACATATGTGTATGTGTAACTGTGTATATGTATATTAATGTATTAACTCATTTGTATAGGAAGAGTAATCAGCAACGTCATGACGTCATGGGGACCTGTAATTGCACACCAATCTGGACTCTGTGTCTCAATCTGCAGGCTCACATTACTGGCAATAACATTTCTGGTGTAATCATGCATATATTTCGTATTCCTCTGGCCAGGATGAAGCTGTAGGAGCTAATGTATTCTGAGTCAGACCAACTGCCGCTCATGAAGGGAAAAAAAGACTTGCTTGAGTAACCGTAATAATTGGAAAATTATTTTGATAGCCTGAAACAATCTAATATATTACAGAATTTTATTAAAATAATATCAAATCAAATTAACTGCTATTCCATAATGAATTAGGTAACAAGGTAGGCAGATATTAATCGGCCTTGGCTCCCAGGCAGGGGAGCCAGGAATTTATTAGCTCTTGTGGCTTGTGTGAGGGTGAAGACAGAAATCAGTATCACAGGCTGCAAGGGAAGCCCCTGAGACAGCTGAGCTTTTACTTTTTTCTCACTTTCACTTTATAATCCATCATTAAACACTTGTATTTCTTTCATGTGGGGTCTTATGAAATTTTTAATTTTTTAATTGCTTTGTGATTTAATAATGAGGATTTTTTTGTCCATGTGTGTGTGTGCATAGCATGTGTAACTCAGCTGCTGATATTAGATTTAAGTCACCTTTGTCCACCTGTGTCTAACCTTTATGAAAGAAAGAAGTAATTTTACAACTTGTCTAATTACCAGCAGAAAGATTGCCAAGTTTGTGGGCATTGTGGCACCAATAACAGGGTTTAATAGCCTAGCCTATCCTATCCTATCCTATCCTATCCTATCCTATCCTATCCTATCCTATCCTATCCCATCCTGTCCTAAAAGGGGAATTGAGGAACAGTGGACATGAAGCATGGAAGAAGGGGCAAAATAGGGCAAGGTATCCTCCGGTGAGGTCTCAGTGACAGTTACACTAGACACTTAGGAAATTATGAGGGTATGCCTTTTTTCTTTTTTTTTTTTTTTTTTTTTTTTTTTTTTTGTTGGCATCAAAATTTGCTGTGATCAGCAGTAACTTTATTTCATATTGCTTTGTGTGGTATGCTGCTAATTCCTGGCTGGGTTGTGGTTCTAGCAGTTACATGAGTTGCAGAGGGCTGGAATGTTACTTTTGTGCTAGGCTGCTGTTTGTACAGAGAGATTAAGCCCCCCTAGTCTGAACTATGACAGGTGAAGTTACCAATCATGCCAGTACTAGCAAGAAGGAAGACATTTATCTGATTCAAAAAATCTCATGAGAAAAGCTTTTGGAGCTGGAACTTATTGAGTCATGACAATAAGTGAATCTGGAGTGGTGTGTTCTTGGGAGGATGGCTGTTTTTGGTGGCTGATGGGATGACAGCAGTGGATATAATGACGGACATAGCAGCAGCAGGTAAACTGAGCAAGAGAAAACTGTCAGTAAAATCAGACCTCAGTTTCCTCGGAATAAGTTGAAGCAACAGGTTTGGAAAATATGTGAGGAAACGAGGGTAAGAAGAGACAATTATGTGTCTGAAATATCTAGATTTGGGACAAAAGCTGCCTTCAGTTCTTGTATTATTGCTGTCATACTTTCTCCTTGATTATCTCCTGCCTTCTTTTCCCTCACTTGGCATTTTCATATGGACGTATAATTTATTAAGTGTTTTGGGGAAAGTCAGGGGTACAGCAAGACAGAGAAGTAATGAAAGTACCTGTCCTTCCATCAGAAGCTGGGCAACAGAAGGTAATTTCATTGTCTGTGTGTCAGCCATTTAGCCATTCAACATGTCTATTACATGAACATTACTGTTCAAGTACTTGCCTTAGATCCTTTTTCAGTCAAAACTTATGCTTGTTCTTGCTAGAAGTCGAGTGCCTGGATGAGATCAAAGTAAAACATGTCTAGTTTTGGAAATACTCATGGATGGAAGTGTGTATCTGCTGCAGCTGCAGTCTTTCAATAAAGAAGGGAAAGAAGGATAAAGCTCCTTAGCTATGTTTTTCTGGGGTTAGTGAAAATATTGCATACTTCCTTCAGACCTTTGAAATAAAAGCCCATCTATTACCCCAGATGAGAAATCCAGTTTTTGTCCTGATAAATACAGGTAGAAGGTTTTACTCCAGCAAATATACTCTTGTTCAAATATAAAAGCTGTTCTAAAGGAAACACCTCTTTGCACGGTTATTGGCTTTGTACTTTCAGCACATAAAACAAGTGGAAGAACCTGCTGTTTTGATGACATAGGATGTTCTGTGTGCACTGTAGTATTGACATTTATGACAATTAATGCTTTGCTATTGTTGTTTGGCTGCTGGATTTTCATGATCATCATTTCTGGACATGACAGTCTACATGTGTGTAAAGAAGATTGTACAAAGAATGGTTCTCTGGTAGGCTGAGGACATAGTTCTTTAAACTTCATTACCCTACTCCCCACGTCTTATAAGCCCTAGCACTAAGCTGAGAGCCATAAGGTAAGAGCAAGGCTGATGGAAGCACATGTTGAAGCTGATACAGTCCACTGCTGCACTGGGGAGCAGGGCTGGGAAAGCTCCAGTGGCAGCCCCTGGGCTGCCTCCTCCCTCAGTTCACCCAGCAACATCATGTTAGCCCCATTCAGCTCATGGCAATGAAGAAGAAACCTGGAGCCTCAAGAGCCAAAAGATGCAAAACTGGTCCTTGAAAATTCGCAGTTGTTAGGCAGTTCCCCATCTTGTCTTAAAGAAATATCTGTGTGTATTTCAAGGTATTAACATTCACACTTTGGAAGTGGAGTAACATGTGGGCCTTTTGTTTTTCATATTTTGCACATAAATAGATCCAAAATGAAATTAGCAACTCCCTGGTTGATAATTGCTTTGAAGGGAATGAGATCTGATTTATATAAGCCTACTGGTTAGGGAGATAAATAAGAGATCTTAAATTAAGAGTGAGGGATATAAAGGTCAAACATATAATGGTTGAGATGCATGTAAGGACAAATTGGCTTTTTTAACTGTATCTTTTTATAGAAACTTTTAATTTTAAAAGTCATAGCATGGTAGTGTGAAATGGAATATTTTTATTAAATATCATATCATTGACTGAAATGATGCACAAGTGAGAGTAACAGGCACTGAATAAAACTAGTTAATGAAGACTTTGTTTTTGCCATCTTCTTCCAAAAGTTAGTGACAATCTAGTTTTGCCTACTTTGGGAACTACACAAAGGTGAGAAGGTTTGTCTCAGCCTGGTGGAGATGAGAGAATAACAGAAGGCTTCTACGGGATTAGTGATGGAGATTTAGGAGGCATCTGCCTTGGGATCTGAATATGTTAGCACTCCCAGAGCCCACAAAACTGAAGTCTGGACTGGGCTCAAATAATGTTTCACACAATTCTTTCTATCAGTTTGAGCTCTGTGTTCCTAACCCCTTTGAGCTCTCTTTGGGGTTTAAAGTGAAATTAAATGCAATAAAGCCATCACACTCTAGCTAAAAAAAACCCCAAACCAAAACAACAAGAAAAAACAACCAACCAACCAACCAACCAATAAAACCAAACAGTACAACAACAACAACAACAAAACAAAAAAAACCACCCCAACTAAAAAAACCCAAACCACCCACCAAAAAAACCCCTTCTCATTTAGTTCTATTTGTACCACACTCCTTACTTAACTCATTCTGTTTCTCACACAAAGAAATCAGCTCACATTTACAACTTCTACAAATAATAGTAAAACTCTCTTCAAATACAACATACACCAGATGTATGACTGAAGGATAAGGTAAAAGACTATCAAACCCATCTATATTGGTGTGAAACCTCACTAATTCCAAAGTTTCTGAAGCTTCTTCCTCTTTGTTGCTTAGTCATTAGTACATTTGATACTCATGATGTGAAGCTGGTTCCTATTAAACATAATGAAAAGACATTATCACAGTTGACAAATTCGCTGTGCAAACTAAACCACAAAGCACTGAGCTGATGGCATACAGTAGAGCATGAACCCCCTCTCAATTGCGGACCTCCAGGTGCCATTGCTAACTCACGTGCAAGTAGGCTCAGTTGCACAAATGTTATCCAGCCACAGCTGGATCAAGCACATGAGAAAAGCAATCACTGAGACTGCAGCAGTGAAAAGATCTGACCATGCTTAGTACTAACAGATCTCTCACGTCTCAGTGGATTACATCTTCCTGTGTTAAAAGGCCTCAAATTACCAGTGTATTTATGTATCCAAGCATTTGAACAGTCAACAGAGCTGGTCAGATGTTAAAAGGTAGGGAGTTATTTAGGTGTTTTGGAGGCTGTGGGACCTTCTGCTGTGGAGCATGCCTGTACTGGGTGTTGTTGTAATGCTATCAGTAGCCATTTCATTTGCCTTCTGCAAATTGCAGGCTTCCATTAAAATAATTAGTGGAATATAATGTACTTGACTGATGTATCTCCATAAAGGGATAGTGCTTTAAAAATAAGAGCCTGAATTCTCACTTACATTGAGGCCATTTTACATCATTCTGGCAAGCCTAAGAGGTCTTTCAAGTGGGTGTAGAAGTAACTTATGGTCCGTTTACATAGCCAGATCAGTGTGAAGTGACCTTCATGTAAATGACAACCAGGCCCCAAAATGTTAAGTTACTTTTTTTTAAGATCCAAGTTGGCCAAGGATGCTTTGAGAGGGGAAGTGAAGTGTTTATCTTTCTTTTTTTTTTCTTCTCAAATTAGTCAAATGAGGTTGATCGCTTTAAAGGATGGAAGAGTTCACCACGGCTCCAGAAAAACATCAAGTATGAGAGCCTAGATTATGTCAGAAGACATGCAGCAGCCCACGCATTAGACTTGAAATCTGTGCTCGCACCTGCCCCGACTCATTTTTTTTCCCTTTGCATTTATTGAGATGACACAATGTCAACAGAATTCTGCAAACTTTATGACAAAATTGTGACAGATCTGCAATGGCAGAATGACTTATGGAAATGTTGAAGTGGCTTCTCAATCAAGCCTCAGGATAGCTTATGACTCCATTGTCTTAGGGGTCAGAAGTCAGACTCCACCGAGAAGAGACATCGCTTGATTCTGGTCCAATTTCCTGCCATATGCTGGAGGTGGGAGGGGGGAATCAAGGCTTCTAATTGCTCAGTCCCCATGTTTTCTCATCTGCATTCCCCAAGCTAAAAATGCTTTCCACAGCACACTCCGCTGTTTGCAATGTGGTCTGATAAGTTTTTAAAATGCTGAAGATCTGATTCCTTATGGTCTCAACTCTTTTCAAATAATTTACCATTGCCCAGAACAAAGTAATGGACTTCCATGCACATCAGCAGGTAGGTAATACTGTCTTGGTAGCATTACACTCTCAGTTCGTATCTGTGGAAATAACTTTGCAAAGAAAAAAAGGAGAGGTTAGCCCTGTTGCACACTGTGAACTGGACAGCTTGGATAGGCTATCCAAGTATGGATGGATGGGCAGAGTCTGCTTACTCGTAGTACCTTGCTTGTACCAGTGGAGAACTTCTCTTTGTTTTCATTACCTTTGGTAGAATTTCTCTTACTTTTTCAAATGTACTTTAAAATGTGATTTTCCTAAAGCAGTGAGTATGCATTTCATGAAACTATGAATAAGAATCGAGAAAGAAACTGCTTCTTTATTACATCTATACTTTATGTATAAAAAATATGGTTGGAGAGTTCCACCCTATTTAGAACACAAACCTATTGTTCAGCGAGGCTGACAAGAGAGGGTCGTGGAGCCCAGTGCTCTGGATGCTGCTTTATGTCTGATTTAAATACGGGGCTCAGGTTCCCAGTCTTACTTCACTGAGCTCTTCACAGTGGCCCTCAGGCAGCTTCTCTCACTGCATCCAGCTGTGGCTGCACCCTTCAGAAAGGCTAAACCTACCTGTCACGGGGCAAGATCTAGGAGAGCTGCAGGTGTGGGGAAGAGGGCATATGAAGAAACAGTGTTATTTTTTTTCCTCAAGTCCTAAATTTCCAAGAGTGCAGGAAATATTACTCTTTGGAGAACTTCTGCAGCTTTCTTTTACAGCTTTTTCGTCACAGGAGAAATCTGGTTCTGGGCTAACGAGACATCAATTAATTTCTTCTTCCAGAATACTTTTCTCATTGCAGTTACCAAGACCCTCACATCTTTTCAGGTCTGGATGCACCACCTTTCTAACATGACTTCCTCAAAAATCAAATAGAAAATCCTCTTGTGAAAATGAGAAACTATCAGCCCTCATAAGAGCAAAACAGCTAAAAGATGCTTGGCAGTGCAACTGCACTACCATGAGGGATGGGGAGCAGTCACTGGTCAGCACTTCGCACTGCAATAACGGGCTCAGCAACAGAGAGAAACCCAACAAATCAGCCAAAACTGCCTGTTTCTGCCACCGTCTTCTACACCCCAAACAGGGCATTGCATCTGTGGCATGTTAAACGTGATTCTGCAGTGAGTGCTGGAGAGCTGAGGCACTTGGAGAGAGAGCTTGAGTTCTCATTTGGGCTGGCAACATTAGGAAATGCTCCTTTATTTCCATTCCTAGAGACCTTAGTTCCCCAACAGACTCAGCTACTGATATGCAATGAAAAGAAAAACTGTGAGCGCAACAAATTTTGGTGGCTTTCCCTGACGGGAACCTCTTCACAGATCACTGAAAGAGCTTAAGGAAACTCAGATGCTTCTGCACAACTTTAGTGTGGCAGGCGGGTACCATGACCACTACTTGTTTATATTTAATGACTGTAACATTATGGTACCATTTGTTTATTTAAAGATGAACTACTGTGCTCAGTCAAAATTTAGACACATTATTTAAACATAAGCCAATTTGCCAATCATGTATCTGCAGCTATTTTCCTCCATAAATAGTTAATAATAGAAGATAAATGTTTGTAAACAAGAGATTTTTTTCCTCAACATTAATTTTCTTCTCTTGTTCATTCATACTAAGAGGTCATTGTAAGCTTCTGGTTTTCATATTTTATTTTGGAATATCTTATCTTCTTTGGGAACATCCATAACCAAACAACTCAATGGATGGATGACAAGCATTCAGCATGAATCATATAAAGGAAGAGAGAATGGCAAGGAGAGAAACCCTCATACATGAATTCACAGAGATGACTGAAAAAGAAAAAAAAAAATGAAAGAAACAATCCATTCTTCAGACAGTGTCAGAATGAGAGGTAAATACAATGCTGAACCATTCTTTAACCCATTAACTGGTCAGGATAAACAAGTGAGATTTACTTCAGCTGGCTAAAATGCATTAGAACTGTACCTGTTTCTCTTCACTTCAATTTTAGCATTCATTAGGTGTACACTGTCTGTCTCAGATAAAACATATCCTGCTTCAGCTGTAGGGTCTCAGAGCTTCCTCTTTCTCTCTTAATCACTACTAGACAAGTGCTAAAAGTCTGGTCAGTGATAAAACAGGAAAAATGAAACAGAGTACTGCAAATCTTATTCTGAATTGAGGCTCTCTGAAAACCAGAAATTTCAGTACACGTTTTTTAAGATATCAACATATTTCTGCTCATCCAGTATGAAATAGAGACATTCTTGAAAAGTTTGTTGGATGTGGAAGATTATGTTCAGGTCCCTGCTCTGAATCAGTTTGAAGTGAGATTTATTAAATATTCATTGTGAAAGACAAAGTCAAGCAGAGCAAGGATTTGAACATGCAGTTCCTTCATCCCATACAAACAACCTACCCTTGCCAACAGGTTCACTTGCTTGCAAGTGTGGGCTCAGCTCTCCGCTGTTGTTAGCACAAATTCTGGGTAGGACTGGGTTCTTTAATACCCATAATGTTTTTTCCTTTTTGGCTGTCTGTCTTTCCAGCTTTTTCCCTTTTGAAACTAAAGTAAAAATGGAGTCAAGGGAAATGAAGTGCCTGAAACATATCTGGATTTCGATAGAAATATAGTATTTTCATTCTATTTTTGACTAAGCTTAAAGGTTAGTATTCAAAGCATTAGTTTTCACCATTCCTTTCCTGGATGCCTGAACAGATTGTCAGTATATGTAGAAGAATCCAAAAGTTACTAGTTTTTGACAATATTCATGGTGTCTGGTGCCTGATAAAAGTAAAGATTTTCAACAACAAAAATATGCATATCACTTTATTTTTAAAGGTGTTACTGCAGAGAAGACACTTTTAAATTGCTTGCTGTTGGGGACGGGACAATATGAGGGTGGATTCAGTAATTCATTTTCTTCCAGCACATTGCTCTCTTTAAATATACCATTTCCTGCTCTTTTCCTAGAGGACCTTATGTGCCATGGGCCCAAATTGCTGATACACTGATTTTTTTTTTTCTTGGAAGGTGCTGTGTGCTTGTGACCTTGTTACACATCAGTGGCACTGAGCACTGCTCACCTCCCCTCAAATGGGAACTTGAGAAAGTCAGGAGTGAGTCAACACTTCTGTGGGAGATGCAGGAAATACCAGGAACACAGAGATGGGGGAAGAGCTCCTGCCTAAACCCACGATGTGGTGGGATGACTGGTTGCATTCTGCTTTCTTTGGGGCTTTTCTGGTTTGTCATTGGAGACTGCAAACATTGAAGAGTAGTAGCCATCTCTTTGCTTTGTGTTGCACTGGCTGCAAATTCGCTCTAGGACTCATTGCATTATAATACACATAAACCCAAGACTGGAAATCCTTCCTAACTTGCAGGGATTCCAGTTATATCCAGTTATATGAGTTTTCTATTTTGAATGGTTATTGCACCCTTTTCCTTCCAAAGGGTGAACAGCTGCACTGGACCTGCCATGTGTAATAACTGTACTTTCAGGTTGAATACATCTGTCCAAAATGAAAGCCTCTGTCAACTTGCCTTTCCATGTTTCCTTGGTGACAGTGGTGCAATATTGGGCAACTAGGCTAATCCAAAGTGTAGTTATTTAAACATTTATTATTTTATAACACTGCATTAAAATTTAAACACATTTTAAAGCTATTCCAGCTGCCTCTTTATTAACTCTATACTATCAATAGCTGAACTGGAAGGAGTTAATCACTTCCTCCTAATTTTCTTTTATAAATATGTGATTAGCCTGAATTATTAGGAAGGCACAATAGCTTTATTCTTCCTGTCAACTGTGTGCAGAGAAGTTGGGATTAGTAATCTCCAGGGATCAGGAGCTGATTTGGTGGAGGCAGGCAGGAGGATGGCTAACTTTTGAACCTAAGAGGGCTTTGCTGGGCAAGGGTGACAGCTGTAGCATCTTTAGCCTGGATTTGAATTTGAATTCTATCTACCAGTGCAGCAATGCTATGACTTGGCAATATGTTATAATAATCTTAGTGACACAAATGTCGAGGGCTTTTTGTTACAGGTCCTCAAAGAGATTTAGGTAATTAATGTTAAATTGATGATATAAAGCCTCCATTCTATCACTCTTACTAATTCTGATCTACTGTAAATAGACAGAAATATTCACAGGCCAATAATCCCAACACTGTTTAGGGGGTTTGATTTCTTTTTTATCATGAGTGTGAGGTCAATAGTTGCTGGAAGATATTCAGCTCTGTATCTGAAAGAGTTTATATTGAAAACACAGTGAAAAAATAGGGATGGGACCTGAATGCGTTCTCCTGCTGAGAAGGCCATATACTATTTCGTACTGTAGGCTTAAATGAGAAAATGGGCCAATGGGTCAGAATTTATCAGCTTTTCAACACAGTTGTGGGCTATTAAATGTTTATGTAGCAGATGGGAAAAGTGGAGAAATATAGTGCATAGCACACATGCCGTTTTGGGTCAAGAGGAGAAGAAGTTTTCCAGGCTTCCCCCTTTGCTGTACTATGAACCTATGACCCTACTGCCCAGAGGCAAAAAAAAGCTACCTGCAGAGATGTTAGCAGTATGGAAAAAAAGAATTACAGCGAAACATAAACACTCTACTCTGCAGAGATGCTTTTCTAAGTCCTTCAGGTTTTTTGTCCATTTGTCTCAGTCTTGGCAAAAATGTTGAGGAATTATTTTAAGTAGGATTAAGACACAGAGATCAAATAGAATGAATGAAATTAAACAAGTAGAAAATAACTCAGGATGGAATATTTGGAATGAACTTGCTGACAATGGAATGCAATGTGCATTCTCATCAATTGAGAACTGATGAGAAATGCAAACTATGAAAATCCCATTTCTTGGGAAAGTTCAGGTGAAATAGTATATTCAACAGGGAAAACTCCTGTACTAGACAGGAGCTCAGATCTTAAAGTATTTAAATGTCCTTATGCTTCATATGTGTATTTTGTTAGGAAGAGGGATCACTTTTTCTCAAAGGGAAAGAGCTCAGAGAGAAACCTCTGTCTGAGTTTTTCAGTCAATTAACATATTCTTTAATTAATGAATTAAATTAGAGAATTAATCTTGAGCAATTGGTGAGGATAGATACCAGTATTGTAAATTTTACACTTTAGGGATCCTTTTTTCTCTGGTCCTTTCCTTCCTAGATGATTGGTTAATAAATCTGACTAATGAAGCATGCAGATAAAAGGTAAAATTTTCAAACGCATCTAATTGACTTAGAATCCAAAGCCAATGGGATTTATTGTCCTTAAGTCATTTAGAAATCTCTGGAAGTTTTACTCATCTATTCCATTGTTAACATTGATAAAATAATGAACACATACAGTCCACAAGGGGAAAAAAAAAAGAAAAAGTAGAAATAAGATTACTTATAGACTTCAGGAACTGAACTGACCACAGCAATAACTCCACAGATCTGGTGGCTGAAATGTGTTTTAGAGCTCCTGGCATTTTACTCCTAATATACATCAAATAACAAATGAATAAACTGCTGCTGCACTAGTATGTGATACTCTGTAACATCTTATAATCTCACACTGAATCTTAAGATAGTTTTCTACAAGAATCTGCGGTTGGACAGGCAGTTCCTAAGTCAATGGTCTGTCTTATTGTCACTCCATAACGCTAGATATCGATTGTCTATACCTTTGAAATTTTAATGTTCTCTTGAACAGTGTGTTTTAACACTGTTCCTGGTAAGATACCTTTTTCACCACAGGTACTTCTTCATAGTTTCTTGAGAAACAGATTAACTATCTCTTGTTTTGTATCTCTGCAATGGGTGGAAACCCATTTTGTGCTTTACCATGTCAGGGCTGCACCAGCTGGTGCACTCCTGTATATTGTATAGCACAACCACTCTCATGCTGAGTGATCTCCCATTAGGACAGTCTCAGGTAATCACCTGCATTTGTAAAACAGTAAACATAAAATAACTAAATGTAAAATGAGTAAATGACAATTTAGGCTGCATGGGCCATGGAGCAGAAGAATGTAAAACAGTACAAGCCAGGTGAAGGAGTGTGAGGCAACTTTGAGTTGAGGGAGCTTCCATGAGCAGGACTTTCAGATTAGGTAATGGACCAGTGCCATGGTTTACCATGTTTAACCTCAGAAGTTATCAATAAATTCACTAGGATTTTCAGTGTTTTCATCCTTGTTTTCAAATTGTAGGGCTTATTGTGACAACAGTGATATTGCTAATTATGCTGTCAGAAAAAGCCATACAGCAATATGACTTCCAGTTGTTCAGCTTGTTTGGATTGTATGTAGCTGCTCATAGTCCTCCACAAATCCTTAGAAGTTATTGGCATTGAATTAGTGTGCTGGCTTCAGTTTAAGGTGGCCTTGAAAGGCTGTTTTTGACCTTAGCAGTATGCTTGTCTCAAGGTAGCAACTTTGAAAGAATAGAAGTGCATAAGCATTGCTCTAGTATTCAGTTCTAGAAAAGCCTGAGGCTAATGGCTAGTTTTCCATTTTTGTATTCTTTGTTCAAGATTAAATGGACCAAATTCAGAGGTTACACATTCATTCAGTTCTCACTCAAAATTTCTGTGTGTTTGATATTATTTACCAGCCTGGATAAAGCCTAGAAAATAAAATCAGCAGATAGATAGTTTAGTGAAACTTTCACGTTTCTATTAAAATGTTTAATTTTAAAAATCTTCAGTGTTCAGTGCTGCTGAGACCAGTTACAGTTTACATCATAGCATCATCTCAAAAGTACAGGATGATGATTCAGCTTCTGGGATAAATCCACTTTGTTTCTGTCCTCTTTTTCAGATGAAAACATTTTTGACATTTGAGGACAACATGCATGAAAGGTTTTATGCTGCAAAATATTGAGATAAGCAGAGAAGAACTTCCTTGTGCGAACCATGGGAGTTCCTCGCATTAGTCACACTAATAAATAATAGACTGTACCTACTGAGCTTCCCTTTGAAACAGACCTCCTTGTGTTCAAGGAAACATAAGTATTGGATTCTTCCTTTTAAATTGCTCATTCTGTTTTGCATCTTACTTTGCAGACAGCTGCTATTAGTTACTAGTGTCTACAGGAATAGAAAAAGTAGGAAAATACTGCCTTTTAAGTGTTCTTTTTCCTTTCACTAAATGTCCAGCAAATTCCCAGTTGCAGACAGCCTTATTCCACCCCCTCCTCACTCTCCACCTTTCCTCTGTAAGGTTTTTGTGAATTGCACTTCTAATTCTCTAAATACATTACAACTCATTATTTATTTTGGTCCACCATTCCCTTTCCATGGTACAGTTCTCTGCAGGACCTTTTACAAACAGACCTCAGATATTGCCATTGCAGTAACAAACAGTAGTCTCTGCTAAAACCCCAGTGAGAATCACTGCCTTTTTATTTAAAAGTTTGTTACGAGTTATGTTAGCCCCGCATTTTTAGCTGGTGAGGACGAGAACTCCTCGCAGCAAAACCAAACTGCCTCTTGAGGGCTGAACAGCCCTGATTTACCTGGTCTCCCACAACAACAGACTTGATGGCAGCCAAAGAGATCGAGAGGCAGCCGAGCGTGACAGCCGACATCAAAGCGAGAATGCCACACCTTGATCCAGGCTTCACTCTACCTGCCGGGGCAAACTTATTAACGTGACCACCCTGAGAATTCAAAGGAGCAAACACACATGGGCCACACAAAACCCGACCACTCAAATTTGAAAATGAAAATAGAAGTCTAGACAGCTTCTATTCAGAATTCATTGCTGTTGACCTAATTATTTGGATTTTGTGCTTTATCGTGCTCTTTTCAAAGAACAAGAAGAGTAGTTTATTTTGCTTAATAGAATAATTGGATGTCATAATTGTGGTGTTTCCTTTTTTTTTTTTTTGTTTTTTTGTTTTTTACTTCAACGATAATGTTTTAGTTAAGCTGCCGTCTCTTTCTGCAGAGTTAATGACTAGGCTGCTCATACAATGAGTTAGTTAATTTTTTCCTTACTGGGCTGTTTGGACTAACTTAATCTGATGAAGATTTTGTGTCCGTGCGTGTGCTGTAATGATTGTTTTTGTCTATGGTGTCCTGAGCTGTTAATCAGTTGTCTAATTTTCATTCTTTATTTGTCACATGCAAGAACTACAGAGAAGTAGAGGATAATTAAGATATGGATTTATCTGAACAACCTTTTGTGGGTTTTTTTTGAAATGGGATGGTTACATTTGCCTGTGTTTAACCAATGTTGCATATGCGAAGAGTTCAAATTCCAGATAGTTTGAAATTTGGAGAGTGTGAATGTGTTTTATTTTTGCAAAACTGGAGATGAACTGGATGCACGCCTTAGTCATCCAAACTGCAAAGAATTTTGGGACAGATAATGCAATTTGAATGAATCTAGTCAGCTGTCTCTCCTAGTTGAGAGGATGGATGACATTTTGATGACTTCAGTGGTAAAGTGGCTGTGAAAACATCTGACTAATACAAAGTGGAAGTTTCGTAATAACTTTAACGAGCTCCACAATTTCTCACATTTATAGTGTCTTCCATCTTGTAAATCCCCAAGGACTTCACAACAATATAAAGCACCAGTGAAAAGCAGCTACCTCTAGGGCAGAAAGTGGTGACCAGCTGTCTCCCAGCAAAGTACATAGCAGCAAAATGAGAAGGAAAAGTAATTTTGGCCAAGTAAACGGGATTATAAATTAAAAGTAAGTATTGTATTGCCTAAAGGAAATAGCTTTGTCAAACACTGTGCCCCTTTTTCATTCCCCTTTAAAGAAAGCACTGTGAATGAAGACCATGTTCTGCTTATTAAATGATTTGTCTATCTATCTCAGCCTTTCCCCAACTGTGGTCTGGAGTACATTTATTTGTGGTTTGTGGAGACTTTCTGGTCAGAGTGGTGAGACAACTTCAGTTTTCAAATGGTGTTTGTAGCTTCATGTAGCCTCACCCAGGATTTTTCCACTGCTTTAACTCCCACTGAGTATTCCAGTGCCATATGGCATAGTAGGGAATGTGAGTGCTTACAAATGCTGGGGACATGGGGTGCTTAGGAAACTCATGCTTTTGGTCAAAGTCAGATCTGAGACACTTCTTCAACTTGCGTAATGTATTCTGTGCAATAGAGCACAGAGGTTGAAATGCTGGCCAACATTCAAAAAGAGAAAAAAATGAAATTATATAACATTCTGGTCTGGTAAGAAAAAATGTTCTGTTAAAAATGAATTGATCCCAAACTCACTCCTAAATACTCATTCAGTTTTATTTGCACCTGGTCTGACCCAAAACAGGTGAAACAAAAAAGAGAGGAAAAGAAGAACAAGAAAGGTTTTAATTTGTTAACTATATCAAAATGAAATGTGTTTATTTTCAGCTCCTTTCTTCAATGTTGCCTTAACAATATTTTTCCACAAGGGAGTTATAAATAGAGTCTATAATAGAGATTATGAAATTGAAGGAAGATAATGAGAAATTTCTTATTTAAAGCTGTTGAACAGTGTAAATCTCTTTAGAACTGTGAAGCTGTCTAATAAATATCCTCTGGTCTAAAACTTGTCCCAAGCTAAATCAGAACTGAATGTTCTGATGTAGGTGGTGTACTTTGAAAGCTCATAGCTGAGACAGGACTAGCTCCTGCAAAGAAAGATCTCAAAATGTAGCAAGGAGAGACTAACCCAGAGCAGAGGGTTGTATTTGTATTACTTCCAGTGCCTGTTTATCCTACTCCGTTTCTACCTTTGTTTTCAGGAAGAACCAAAGTAATGGAATTACTGTAATATGCCATTATATTCCAGTTTTGCTAATTTGGGCTCAAAATTTCAAGAGGACACCTCACAGATTTTTGCATAATCAGCTCTAAACGCCTTGCTCTCTATCAGATTCTAGTATGAATCTGGTAACATCAGTACATTTCTATGGGATAGAAATTAAGAAGAAGTCAAACGAGTTTGAAATTTTGGTCTGTGCCCTGCAAAAATAGTAACAACATCATTCCATTCCCCTGCCCATGAGATAAATACTATCAGCGAGGAAGTATGATACTGATCTGGAATATTCTGGCCCAGTTTGGTCACATGTCTGCATTCATTTGCTTGCCATTTTATATTTATTGCATGCTAATTTTACATTATGATTTCCAGGGTGATTAGCATGCCTTTTTAGCTGTGTATTCTTTCCAACTTTCATTGCACACTTCGAACATAGATAATATGTAAATATTTCCATTCTGCGGTGGTTTCCACTGTGTGCTCTTTGGATTTAACTACTCAATGAAGTAAATAGTGGAGCTGGTTGAACTCTTCATAAGAAATAATTCATCCAGCAGATTCAGCTCTTCTGTAAATGTAATGCACACAAACTGATTGCGATTTTCCCAAATTAGTTCATTATTTGTAATTGTCTGTTGAATTATTTTTGTGAGCAAACCATACTCTAGGAATTATCTGTAATTTGAACACTGTGACTATTTACTTTAAGTTATTCCTTATGTGTGACTGTTCACCTGGTTTTACTTCTGGTCTCTGGTTGGATAAGCTAACTTTGAGAAATAGGTGAATTCTTCACTCAAGAGTTTTGTGTGAAGAGGATTAGATGTCTGTAGAACAAAATGTGAAAGAACAGTTCTGAGGAGGGAGGGAAGAAAGGAGAGAAGGAAAAGAGGAGAGGAGGATGGAAGGAAGGAAGGAAGAAAGGAAGGAAGTGAGAGCGGGAAGTGGTAGCAGGGAAAATATGTCCACACTTATTCTTAAAAGAACTTATTGTTGAGATAGATGCTTCTATCTGAAAACAAAAAGCTTCAATTAATGGGTTACTGTTGTAAATAGTACTTAATAATATTGAAATTAAAGTATATTAGAACAAAGTATTAATAGACACCCATTGTACGTCCCTGGGTCTCCTTGTATCACACAGGCCACTAGACTATTAGAAACCGCTCCTCAATAGAACTAAATAATATCTTAAAATCCTACTTGATTTTAAAAAGTAGGGTGAGTTTAGACTGAAGTGGAAAGAAAGCAGAAATATAGAGAGAAATTATGTGACTGAGGTGACACAATGGATGACTGACTGTACTGCAGAGAGATCCCAATATCTCAGGTTCCTAAGGTCATACAATGTCCCTATGCACCATCATCCCTGCTCAGTCATGACATGTTCTTAAGGCCATACGAGAAGCTGGGGACCAGGTCTAGCCCATTTAATACTTTATCCCTCTGGAGAGGAATTGCTGTTGTATTCTCCATACCCATCAGATAATGACAACTTGCACACTTTAACATATCCGCAAAACACATGGATTGAACCTGTTGGTCTTTATTTTAGATACCTTCATCATTCACCCAGCACCCCTCACAGCCACCAACCAGGTGTATATGTGTGGGGCTCTGTATCAAGTGCATTTGCCAGCATACCTGCAGGAGGAAATTTAACTTCTGAACTTCTGATCTAGATTTTACATGTGGCTTGGCTTTATGTAAACATCTGTGGTAAAGACTGCATCAAGGGAACATTAGTGATTTAGTGATTTTTTTTTTTTTTTGGGTCTTAGGAGCTTTACTGTCTTTTTTTTTTTTTTTTTTTTCCTCTGTCTCAAGCAGTACAAGGTAAAAATGACTTTTGGCACGACAGGTTTTTTCCTTTTCCTTAAACCAAGACACACCCTAAATGAATGAAAACTCAGCAATTATTAAATATGCATGCATGCACACACATATACCTCAGTCCGATAATATCCTATCTGTAGCCACTCTGGGGCCAAATTCACGTATAGCGGGCACATATTTGCACCAGATTTAGAACTAAAAGCATGTCTAATTCTGTGAAGTCACAGGCATATTCATTTCCTGGTTTTAACATGCTCATATGGGATGTAAAGTTTTGAAAGGTTAGGCTGAAAAGATCATAAGCCATGTTGTTAGCATGTGTGAGATTTTGTAGCTGTTTGCAAAGTGCTGAGATCCTCAGATGGCAGGTGCTATATAAATGCCATGTCTTATTATTTCTAATATTATCATTCAATTATATATTAATCACTCACATGAATGAAATAAGATTTTACTGTATGGTTTTGACATTCCTTCTTATGCTTTCGATTAATCTCTACAGGACATGATTATATTTGCTTGAAACAGATCTATAATAATGAATATAAACACAGAACTTTGTTTTTAATCTATTACTGATACCATGTTTTATTTAAAGAGAGATAAGACTATCATTCAGATGTGGGACCACTGCTGAAAGTCACCTGTCAATTATGTCCAGAGCTGTACCCCAACTTACTGTGAGCAAGGGTGCACACACCCCCTTGAGACACCAGGAAAGAAGAGGTTAATCCTTAAACTGGCTGGAAAAGGGACCACAGTTGTCTCTCCATCCTGCAGGAATTAGGCCAGCTGTGAGGAGTTAATTGCTTCCTATACATACCCCTCCACAGATAGCATAAAAGGGGTGTGTTGGGAAGGCCTGAGCTTGGCAGGGAGACTGGGAGAGGAAGGAAGCTGGGTCCAGTACTAGGCGATCAGATCTGAGCAAAGCCATGTCCTGCTCTCTCTTGCCTGCCTGGTGTGGGCAGCGCTTAGGCTGAGTACAAACAAGTTATCTTTATGTGAGGTCTGCTGTTGAGAAGGGAGCTTTCTTGTCTGCTCTTGACCTTTGAAATGAGGCACTTTTTCTGGTAGGTTTTACTTTCTAGAGTGATGGTCCTCATGAAATGCTGAGATTCTGTAGTCTCTCTTTTTGTTGGTGTGTCAATAGGTCACACTAAACTCACAGGTGCACTTCAGGGCACCCATGTGTTTTCACAGCAGCAGGGATTCTAAATTACAGAATTCAGCAGGCAGATAGTGGAGAATGCTCATGGTATGTACACAAAGAACTGGGTTCTTCAGGCTGTCTGTTGATGTTAGGAAAGTCACAGTAAAGAACATTCAGATTCTGAAGAAAGCATGCTAGTTTCCTTAAAATCAGATATGGTGTAGAGCTATAATTTTTTATTTGGCTTTCACTTTCCCCCTTTCAGTGCTAGGAAGTGCTGCTTGAGTCTAGAACCTGATGCTTTCTGTTGTTATCTCTAGTTTAATGTCACCCATGTTAGCTGACCACTATGTTCTGAATTTAAGTTGCAAGAATGCTTCTAGGGAAAAGAATAAGGTGTGTCAGGACCTGATCGGCATGACCTACCTAGTACCTGATGTGTTTGGTGTAGGGCTGCTGATTCTTACGCTGCTCTGTACATGACTATTGGGGCTGACCGCATCCTTGCTTGGAGACCCTGGCCCACCAGTGTGAGCTGAGCATCTCCTGTGCCGCTGTGGAGGCTGTGCCTTGCTAATTTATCTTGGCAAAGAATAGGGTTTCTTTTACCTCTTGGGCACTGACATACCTGTTCAGGGGGTAGGATTTGGCCTTTAGTGAGCTGATTATCCGTTCCCTTGACATAACATAAAGCTCTAGGATTTATGACTATATAAGAAAGTAATAATCTTGCTGGGATATGTGGGGAGTTACATACAGTATGTAAATCCCATCTTGAGATAGGAATATGTTCCTTTGAGAGTACAGCTGTAAGAGACCTGTATTATGAAACCTGAATCCATGTAAAATGGCCTGGTTTCATTACAAACTTGAATCTCACTTTACATCACTTCGAAGTTTTGCTATGGTTCATGAACATTTCAAAGCAAATCTGGACCCAGGCTCAAATAATTCTTTCACTCCTCTGTATCATGTAAACTTTGTAACACCATGCTATTTCAATACAAAAACAGATAAAATGCAAGCCTTTTCACTGAGTGTTTTGATAGATTTTTTTTCCTTCTTTTTGTGGTGTTTTCTAGTCTCAAAGTGCAATTCTGCAGCAACAAACCAAGCGAAATATTTGGAAAAGTCTCTACAGAAGCACTGTGATCCGAAACAGACAAGTTCTTCACAGCTGTACTATAGTGAAGGGCAAGGCTTTAGCTGCTAAGCTTGGTGCAGCCACACTCACTGTCAGAAATGCACTGGAGGAATGCAACTTCTCTGGTTTCCATTTCTGCCTGAAGGGGAGCATAACTCAGTGAACCCACAATGAGACTTGGGGGAAAGGAAAACTAAATTATGTTTAAAGAAAGAAAAGAAGCCTTCTGCTTTTTTTTTTTTTTTAAATGATGAGTGATGCTGATCTCTTCCACATAACATAGATAAGGTTACAACAAGCCTTTCATTATGAGCCTAATATTGAAAGCGACCCCCACCAAACTTTGTCAAGCCAAAAATCAAGCTGAAATTTCATAGGCAGTAGCTCAGACCAGACCAGAATCTCCCCTCCTGGCATATTTGTTAAGGTGTGTAAAGAGGAAAGGAGGAGAAAAATAGAGAGAGTATGCAGAGGGAATTGAGTTCCTGTAAGAGTATCAAGTTTACACTACTACACATGCCACGTTGTGCTGTTATCACTATCTGATGCTTTTAAATACAGATGTCTAAATTAATTTTCTTTACAAATAAGCAAATGCTGAGCCTAATGAGATATGGTGTGTATTATTAGGTTTGTTAAACAGGTCAGAAAGAGGAAACAATGTGAGCAGCAGGAGAATTTGCTCTCTGCCTTGATCTTTAATTAAGGTCAGTTCATAACACAGGTGACACTCATCAGAGCCTGGAATCAGTGCTGGGCTTTGATTCTGGAGAGTAGGGATGGTCTTGCATGCAGTTCAAAAAGCTCTGTTGCAGTGCTGCTTTACACCTGCAAATTAAAGCAAGTTATTTCTCAGATTCAAGTTAAACTCTGCTTCCCTTTTCCTCTGGAATCCTGTCTGCAAGACACCAAGTATTTGTCAGCACGAGCAGAGAAACAACACTGAAGAGGATTTAGTGATAGGAGCAAGAAGATACAATACCTCATCACAACACCAGTATTGCTGTCTTTAGTGAGAATGAGAAACTTCAGTTTTAAGTTTGTCCTGAATGTGAAAATGGCAAAAGTGTCAATGAGAACTCCCTGCTGTTACCCGGTATCTTCACACTGACTAGCACTGACCCAGGAAATGAAGCATGACAGTAGACTGTGAAATTGCACAGGGCAAACATGATTTTTTTCCCCACCCTCATAGAAGAAGTTCTAGGAGATTCATAACCTCAGAAATAGAAGAAAAAAATCAAAACCATGCCAAGCCATTTAAATTGGACTTCATGATAAACTGAGATTTGATATTCCTGGATAATTACTAATGAGAACACTTTCCCTTTAATTATCTTGTGGTCACCATTTCAAAGGTGATTAAAGCTATTCTTCACTAGATGTGGTTATAGATTTAATGCAAACCTGGTCTTTCTTGTGGTTTTATCACAGCAATTAAATCTGGCTTGCACACAGACTTTGTGTGGCATGAGGGATTTCACCAAGCAAAATGATTTTACCCTTCAGGCAATGTTAAATTTAGGAAAAATATAATTAATTGTATCAGACAGGTATCTATTATCCATCATGCACACATTCTTAGAGACCAGGGGGCCCACTTCTTCTCAAAACAGAAACAATCATTCCCTCCAGCTCCAGTCTTAAGCACAGTACCAACTGTTGTCTATTCAGACATGTTTTAACAAGATCATTTTATTATCTGTAAAAAGAAATCATCCTTTCTCTGAGAAGAAACAATAGAAAATCCCATGTTTTGAATGTAAGTTCTCCCTTCCTATCCCATTTTCACTTAGTGTTTCATAGTTCTTCACTTTCTTTCTGATTGTCTGCAGCAGTTATGTCTTGGAAATAATGCAGCGTTAGCCTATTATAGTTACAGGCTATGTAATATGTTTCTATTTAGCTTTTATCTGCTGATTGTAAGATTACCTGATTGCATTTTATTTTTTCCCCCCTAGACTACTCGATGGGTTTGTTGCTAACTTATCTAATATGGTACAATCCCTCATCCACAAAAATCTTCCGATTTAATTAGGGTGTTAGGCCTTCTTCTAAAGAAAAAAGCTTGCATTTTCAAAATGCAAGTAGGCACTCAAGACACCCCTGTCAGTGAAACCGTATGCTCCTAAAATGTCTTTCATCAGTGGATCTCAATGCATTTTTCAAAACATTTGCAAAGCATCAGGAGAGAGAAATGTATATCTAGTACAGAGATGCATAAAATGATAGACTGTGTAAGTTATATATATACCATGCTAAACATCAGACTACTCTACTTTTGATTACATTAAAAAGATAGTGTTTGAGATATGTGGGTGATATGGGTATTTTTATTGTTGGTGAGGTTCCTCCCTGATCCTCAGGATAGGTTACCTGTAGGGGAACAGAGCTGGATTTAAAATGGTGCATCAATATGCAAGCATAAAATGAAAATGAGGAGATAGAGCTAACTTTTCTTGTTTTGCTTTCCTCTAATGCTTCATAGAAGCTTATTCATTCATCTGATTAAAATAAAATAAAATAAAAGATTTAAAGATGGTCCTAAGGAAAATAAAACACAGCAGCAGAGAACTAGTTTTACAGTTGAATTATTGAAGTAGAATGCTGTTTGGGAAAATAAGCTGTGAAATCTTACAGAGCTGTTATCAGATTTCATCTGTATCTTCTTTTATTGTTTCTTTTTAAATTCAAAAGCCTTAGTTCTTGAAAGAGTCTTGGAAGTATTACAGCATTCAGAGCAGTGACATTGTAAAATATAGGGTACTAATCACAGAGTAGCTGTGCAACATACAGCTTTTTCTATCTGTCATATTTAATAACTAGACTATCATATCATTTGATTCTCATGTGCCAGAATCAGAATCCTACCTCTCAACAGTTTGGAACCATGACAAAAATAATATCAATCAGCCAATCTTATGACTCAAGTGACCTTGGCCTTTGATCTAGTCAGATCTTATCAGATCTTCAGAGGGTCAAGGTACACCTGTTTTCAGTATTTTAGCATTTTAGCCTGCAGCATTAAAGGGCTACAGGGGACACAGGATACTCAGAGGAAAAGGCATTGCTCTGCTGTGTGCATGTGTGCGTGCCTACGTATGTGTATAAATCCATGCAAGTGCCTCTGCCTGGGGACTACGATATGTATAATAAAGCAGTATGTTATTTAAAACTGAGTTTAATCCAAAGCAAAATGAGTGTGCTTTTTTTTTTTTTAATTTTTTATTACAGAGTGCATATACATTTGAAAATGTTGTTAATGCAAACTATTTCATTAAAAGTGTTCTTGCAACATGCATAGAGAAAGAGAGGCAACTTGGCAGAACAGGTATCATATACATGAATAGAATTAGTGCTTAACAGCACACAAACATGCTTTGCTGTATGGGAAACAGCATGATCAGGTGCACGTCTGCCATATGAAAGGATTATGAGAAGTGGGGAGAAAATAATATTTCATTCTGAATGTAAAAATATTCTGTTTTTTAAAGAGGTGTCTCTTGAAGCAACCATATTATAAGGTATAATATTGCAAAATCTTCTTGATTTAGTACTATAGAGACTATTGATGCTTATGACTGTTTAATTTCTCTTTCTGAAGCATGCAAGAAAGACATATGCTGGAATGTAGGAGGTTTGTAGCATGTCCATTTAGTCAGGAGTAATATGCAGCCAGAGGCACTGAATATGACTATTTTGTTGATAAAAACACGCCAAATATTTTATTCCTGGCTATGAAGTATGGAATAAACTTTTGATGATCAATGCTGACTTCTATTGGAAAGTTGTGCTGTGTATACACCAGGCTAATGTGTATGCATTGTAAGCTATAGAGATATTATTATCATACAGACCATTGTTTGCAAACGGGAAGCTTAGAAGGCTGTGAAGATAATTTCTCATGACAATTACTATGTACAGTAGGCGTAGAAATTGTTTGCCTGTGACCCTCAGTAACTGTTAGTGAGGCATGCCTGCACATCTATCAGGGAGAAAATGAGGGCTCTTCATTTACAGAAATAAGATGGTTTTACTGAAACATGTACGCTGAAGTATTCCTGAAGTTCCCTGTCCCAGCCATGGTGCAGTATGACCCCAAACAACAAAGCAGAAGATTTTGTTTGCATGTTACAAAAAATGGTGATTGTCCCACTATAGGTAAGGATCAAAGCATAATGATTGTAATCTATTTAATATAAAATGGACATTGCAGTATTATGCAGAGTTTCTAATCTACAGTTGACAACCCACTGCTGTGGTTTCCAAGTAACCATATCTTAATTTCATGGGTGGTTTTCAGTAAAAAGGACAAAGGTACAAAAAGTTTATTTTGGTGGCACTAGACCAACTTCCACCATCAGTGACTTCCACCTGGGGTCCTTTTTTAAAAAAAAAACCATCATATAGCAGCACTGATTTCACTAAACTCATGGGATGCTTCTGCTTGCAAAAGGACTGCTTATATGAACCAGCATTGTGGAATTAAACCTTTAATATTGTTCCAACAAAGCATGAATGAACAGAAAGAAGCTCACTGTAAAGAAGAGGGAAAAGGGAACAATTACTTATGCTTCTGTCCTATTTTGGTTACAGCTTTCCTTCCAGTGCTGTCACTTGCTTTTTCTTTATTTTTCCTATTTGTGGAATGGAGGGAATTGATCCCACATATATATACTTAGGGGGATGCTGAACACGACCCAACACTGCCTGTATCACAGAGCTGTTGAGGAGGTAAATATGATCATATTTGCGAAGTGCTACATTGTATGAATTACCAGTTATGTTAACAATGATATATTTATAATTCAAAGCAGAATGGGCTGCATTCCCTGAGGGATCTGAGTGATTTTTTATCCACCTTCCTTTCCACACAGGTAAAATATAGTGTTTTAAAAAGACTTGGATAGTTGGATTGTTTAGGTTTGTAGACAGGATGAAACAGCAGGCAATATATTCTGACAGTCACTTTCTTCACAGCCTGCATACTGTTCAACTGCATCATAGACAATTAAAAGGGGATTAATTGGTATAAACTGAGTCTGCAACATTTTCTTTGCCTTCAAATGTGCCAAATTTCTGTGCCACAAATGATAGTGTGAGTCAGGTGAACTGAAGACCTCTTTAAACTCTTGTTTCTGTTTTCCCTATCTATTTTAATTAAAGAACATGAAGCAGAAAAATATATATATATATATATATTTTTTTTTTAATTATTATTTTTTTTTTCTGCCAAAGGCTGTATCCTGACTAAATGTCTTGGACTCCTTCCATTTCCTGTCAATTCCCAAACACCACCTCTGTACTCACTACTGTTTCCATTTGGCTCAAGGCACTATCTCCCCTTTCTTTGCAGCTCTAGATAACTCCACCTTTTCATAAAACCAACAATACTGTTTCTTAAGGGACAGAGTAAATAAGACACCAGACTCCTGTGGTCACTTCTCTTGTCCTTTCCTCTCTCTTTCCTTTTCTGCTGGTCTTGGATATGCTGTAACCATTCTGTGTATGGCATAGAAAGCACAGTTAAGCAAAACAATGCTGCTTTCTGCAACGCACTATGTGCACCCCTGGACCCAAACAGCAGATTACTGCCTTGAAAGATAGACCTACACAGCTCCTCACAGCCAGTTGCCAGGTGTCCAGGAACATAGTTTAAGGTGAAATGAATTGGGTAGGACTGAAAAGCTACATTCCTTCTTTTTATATTGTCCACGAGTGTTCAATAACCACGTTGAAGTTTTTCTATTAATTAGTAATTTCATATATTGTATCAATCAGGGAACAGATGTAGTTATACATGTAGGAACAAGCTCTTCACATAGATGAAATAGAAGAAATGATATACTGACTCTTGGACTTTGTAGGTATGTGTTAGTTTCAAAGTCAAAAGTAAAACTTGTAAACAAACCTCTTCTTGGCTTTGACCTTGAAAGTGCTATTTCCTTAATGGGACTGTCATATGATTAAAATCAAATTTGTGAGCAAGACTGAGGACTTGCACTTCAAACATATTTTCCTGTTAAGGGAAAGGATGAGTAGACTGTAGTTCCACTAGTAATAGGGAGTAGATGATGGATTGTATCATTGCAAGCATTATAGAAAATCTAATATTGTAAATTTAAAGATGTGAGTGACTGTCTAGTAGTTGGAGCACTGCAGTAGAACCTGAAAAATTTGGGTTATTCTGGCCTAAGATCACTGATATCTTCCTGTGTCGCTTTCAGCAACAAATTTGGTGTCTTGACTACACCTTCTGCATGGTATAGTATCAATATAAATGGCCTAGTCAATACCTAGACTAGCTACTCTGCCATCACAAAATAACTTTTTCTGTAAGGTAAATTAGCCTCAGCAGGACCCTCTGCTGTTATCATTCTTCTAGTATTACTCTTTCTTAACATATTCTGGAGCAGACTCCTGATGCTTTTACAACTGACATGATGGCCTCAGTGCAAATACAGACATTCCTGCCTTCAAGTGTATTTTTATACAACCTGTGGTTTACCTAAACCATGTAGGGCCCTCAGAATGGCTTTGCCGAAACCTTGCTTCATTTTCAGGTCAGGAAGTGCAAAATCGACGTTAGTATCCTTGGTATATACACAGGATTTGGATGTGACAGCTGGGGAGCAGGTCATCTTCAAACATATGCAAGAATGAACTGAATGAACTCTTCAGCTTAGAGAAAATCTTGTGACTCTTAAAAGACAAAACCAGAAAGCAAACACTTATATGTTCATATCTCTCTTTATTCTCTCTGGAAATGACATAGAGACATTGAAGTCCTGTTCCTTGGGCTACCTAACAGATGGGTTTATATGTTACTGCCAAACGGTATTTAGTAGGTCACACTGGTAAGTTTTGTCTCCATCCACTCTTGTGCAGTAGTACATGACTGACAGATACTGTTCCCAGATCTATATATAATCTTGCATATATCATAGATGATGCTGATATGGAAACTCATTGAGGCTGAGTTGGGCTGTCCTTCTATATGTGAGACTTCACTGAAGTGGAACTTTGAGCTGAGATCGATAGTAGGATCAGGCCATAAGAAAAGAACTGTAAAGCCCTATTGATTGTTTACTACATTATGAATGCAAAAAAACGTAGATTTTGAATGATGTCAGATATTCTTAAAGAAACATAATGATAAAACAATTGCCTGATAGCTTCAAATTAAGTGTTTTCTCTGTTAGCCTAAGCATTTACCTAAGGCTTCTAAATTTATTTCCTAACTTGACTAGCCAAGTGACCTTTCTGAAGTTATTTATATTGTCTTTATATTTGTATTCAATTACTCAGCATAAATCAGAATGAGAATTCAAGGCCTGCTTCTACTTCATCTTTATCAGTATGCAATGAACCTGATCCAAAGTCTGCTGAAGACAGCAAATGAGGCCCTATTGACATTAGCTGACTTTGACTTAGAGCATCATATACACAACAGCAAACTGTGGTCCCCTGTATGATGCATCCCAATTCAGACAAGTGAAAAGTTGTATGGGTTTCGTGCTTTCATACATGTGAAAACAAACAAACAAAAGTTTTGGAGGTCCCTCCACATCCTTGCTTAGGTACATGAAAGGCTGCTCTTTGTATTTATAAAATGAAATGCAAATATTCTGCTAGTAGTATAATTAAATGACCCTGGTTTCTTACAGATATATATGCTGTGCCATGGTGCTGCTTCCTTTACTCACTGCAAAAACTTCAAATACCCTTTGGGCCTCATATGACATCCCCTGGAGCAGTATCTTTAGATCTCATAAGATCCCTATCACTTCTTTGGTTTGCTATTGATCTTTTTTTAACCTGTTAGATGACCAGAGGACAGAAATGTATTAAAACTGGTGCCAAGTTACAGGAGGAATTCTTTCCATGGAGAACCGATACGGTCTTTCTCCTCTGTTCAAGTGGCGATTTTCAAAAAACTTATGAATTCTAATTAACTTCAGGGCTTCTAATCTGAACTGGGATGAAACACATGTCAGACTGGGAAAAAATGAATCACTGAAGTCACAAAGTCGGTGGGTGATGTGGGCAAGGAAACTAACCACTAGACTCAAAGTCATTATGATGAGAAGAGATGGTGAATAAGCTGTGTGACTGAATAATCATTGTTTCTGCTAAATATTTTAATTCTTTGTGTCAACTGCCAGGTAATTATTGGCATTTTCATGATGGAATGAATACAAAACAACTTAGTTTTATCCTTTCTAAATCCATATGAAGGTGTAGGAAGCAATTTTTAGGCCTGCTAAGTTCCATCCTACTTCAGAAAAAGTGTCATGAAGTCAATGTCTTTATGTTTTCTCTACCCTTTAATGAAAATCCCTCAGAAAGTTTGACCTACTGTGCTGTCTTTTGATGCTCTTTTGGCAGATACCATCCAGTATGGACAGGATTTTTTTTTTTTAATTTTTGATATATGGATAACTTTACTTTTCCCTCTCTGCAGTGCCTGTGTCATCTGTTCTCCATATAAAGCCTGAATGTTTTAACTGGGACAAAATGCATTAAGGATTTTCACATGATTAGTGACATCGACTGGGATTAATGAAGACTGGCTCCAGCCATGGGGTCACAGCTGAATTTTTTGACCTATTCTCGTAAGCTCAATGGACCTAGTGGGGAAAATCTATATTCAGCACTTTTCTTTGTGTCTCTCAAAGCTTTAATGCAACATGTATTTTTACCCCACAGTATATGAAGCCTGATGAATGCAGTGTACGTTGCTCAGTTTGTTAAGCTATGCTTTTATGCCATTTAGCATATTCTTATCTTTTTCTGGGCACACAACCTGAGGAGGAAATATGTCATCACCCATACTAAAACCATCGAAATAGCTGGGAAAGAAATTGTCCTTGAGTCTCAACAAATCATCTTTTTACAGCATTACATGTTAAGAATTCATTTAAGAAATGATCCCCAAGAGGCCACATGTGAACACTGTGCCATCCTAATCTATCTTTTCCTGACTATTAGGTTGATAATGGGGATTCCTTTGCACAGTCATTATGCATTGTTGTCAGTCTTGAGCCAGTTTTATGACCTGTGTCCAAGATGTACCCTCATTCTCATTAAAGTCTTAAAATGATCCATTAGTCTCTTGCTTTGTTTCTCCAGCTTTTCTGCTTCCTTGTAGAACTTAAAAATGTTGATATTTTTTAGACGGCAGGGAGTCAGCACAGCTACAACTATGATCCATTCTTGGTTCAGAAACCACAGATTTTTATCCATTTTGGTTGCAAGCACCAACTTTTGACAAGAAAATCAAACATAGTTTAACATCTAAATGACTGTGTTGAATCCCAGCAGTAGCACTGATGGTCCATAACAACGAAACCTCTCCTCTGCCATATTAGCAGTGTATGTATGCAGGTTGCACCCATGCAGTTCAGTCATTGTTATTATTTGTTAGAATACACAGTCATTGTCGATGTAAATACTTTGCATCATTTCTAGAATGTAGAGAAGATACGGTACCCTTTAAGACTTGCAAGAGAGATTTCACAGTTTAAGTTGATAGTATAGTTTGGCTATTGAAGTGTGTAGCAGTTGCACATCCCCCTGAGATCCAGAGCCTTCAACAGGGCAGTTGATGGCTCCTTTGCACCTTTTGTGCCCCATTGTGCCTGTCCCCACATACACACCTAGGGTGGCTCCAAGGTGCTGACAGTCACATCCTCCCCTACCCCAGGGCAAAGTGACTTCACCTACACCAGTTGGTGGGGCAGGATGGATGGGACCCTCAGACAATGGACAGGGTCCTCAACAAAGGAGGTACCCAGAGAAGCTGAGAAGCTTCTGGACCATGTTGTAATACCCACAACCAGATCTGACCAGGCTATAAAATGGGGTACCTGCTGAAGACACCCTTTGAATGGCCTTCTCGGAGCAGCGGGTCTGTGGACTGGAGCCCTCTTCTTAGATTGGGTTGCCATCTAAAGGAGATTTACCAGGGTTGTGAACTTTTCACCTCCTGCTGTGGTGAGTGTCCTTAAATGAGTCCTTGCCTAACCCAGGTGAGTGATTATTTCTTGTGGGCACCCATGAGTGAGAGGCCTCTGGTTTTTGTTTATGTGGATGCACGTTGTGGATCTCTGTTATTCTTATGTTGTTGTACCCCAATAATCTCCTCAATTGATATAACCGAACCTGTATTTTATATTGTTGGAGTGCTAAATAATTGTATAAACCCTGTTCCTAGTCAGTATATTGACTACAATTTCCTGGATAAAGTCTGTTTTGGAATTTATTTTTTGCCTAAAACTGACATTGGGGTGCCTCTGTGACAAAGTTTTTAAAAAACCAGCTTCCTCCTGCCCAACTTTTAACGCTCTCCTAATGAGAAAATGAAAATCAATCAATGTTGATTTAAAAAATACTTTAGATACACAGCACACTGGAAGAAGGATGCAGGTATAATTTGAAAATCATAGTAAAAATGAATTAGGGGTCCAACACCAGTACCTTGTATCTTAGGAGAAGCCCTTTTTTCAGTGAATATGATAATAAACAGACTATTCTATTTGAGACAGCACAATCAGTAAAAGGGTACAGTGAAGGAAAGAAAAACTCCAGGCAAATAAGTTCTGTTACTAGTTCATATTCCTCTGCCCTAGAAGTGCAGCAGTCTGGGTAAATGCAGGTAGACTGTCAACCCTTGTCTTTTCCTGACTGATTGCTAGCCATAACCTGCTGGTATTGGAATTAGAAACTGTCTGCACACTCTGCTCTCTATTTGGCTGACAAAGTACTAACAGGGCAAATTGTAGGTTATTTCACTTTTCAACATGGGCTGTCACCCCCTAAGTTTGCTGATATGGTGACACTAGCCTGCACTGTCTCTATTAGAGTTTTTTAAATAAATAGGGTGAAAGTGGATGGGTAAGCTCTTTGCAGCTCTGGTGTCAGCTGTGTACTGATAGTTCTCCACTTACCTACATTGCCTGATCATTGGTTTGATCACTACCTAATGCCTGATCATTCTTCCTGCAGAGCTTGCTGTTTTATTAAACTTCTTCACTAGTATTGTGAGTCTCTAAAGCTGGGTTATTTTCTCTTGAGAAAAGAAAAAAAGATCAGAGATACACCTACTCTAGCAGAAATTGTATTCTCCTTGGTAAACTTCTGTCCTTGTGTACACACCATATGAATAAAGTTGCAATACCTGATGAAATGACTGACACAAAGATACTTTTGTTTATGCATATTGCCATCAGTTTATGTGTTCATAGACAAAATGAATGTTTATGGCAATCATATTTAATGCTATTCGCAATGGATCAGGTGTGAACTGTAGGAGGTTGGCCCACTCATGCTGTTTCTGCTTTACACCAACGTTTGGAAATACACCAACTTTCCTGAAAAAAAACCCCACGTTACAATGTACTGCGTGCTTCCAGGCACCAGCTGTCTCCTAAAACACATCACCTGTGGACCAATGCCATGTGACCTTGTTATTGATCTATCAACCTATTTCTGTATCTATTTGTTGTGGATATTTTTAATGTGTCATTCACCCTGTTTCTTCATACTCCTTTGTACTTACCCCTTAACTGTTTAGCAAGCCTGTGTTTTGACTAAATATTCGTTGCTTTCAGACCCTATTAAAAGCAGTGGAAGCATTTCTGTACATTTTAAAGGATATTGGATCATTCTTTTAGACTATGAAGTGTCTTTATTGTCAGTTTTAACTATTGTGTGTTTTATCTAAGAGATATCAAGAATAAAATTGCTGACATGATCTCATAAGCAGTGGACGACATCCCAGCTCTTTTTAAAGTAAAGGTGATTTTGCTATGAGCTTTATTGTGGACAAAATGCTGCTTATTTATGTCAACTTTTCTTCATTTGGTTTACCACTGGTGGCCATGAAGATCTGCAGTCATGATTCTTCTCTTCATTCCATATTTGCTTGCCTTGTTGTCCATCATTGATTCTTTAACAGAAGTTTGATATTTACTGAACATTCTAAACGTGTGGGATTA
The DNA here is from genome assembly GCF_963082525.1 of Nesoenas mayeri. Lineage (NCBI taxonomy): Eukaryota > Metazoa > Chordata > Aves > Columbiformes > Columbidae > Nesoenas > Nesoenas mayeri. The sequence continues at coordinate 14,257,605 of NC_137548.1, forward strand.
TTGATGGCATGGTTTCCACACACAGATTGGAAGGACTGTAGTTGTACAGATCCTAGTCTGTTTGAGAATCTAGCACGGCTGGCCCTTAAGGTGCTATTTGATTAATATATAGCACCCACTCACCTCTTTGTTGTTAATGAAAGCCATCTACCGGTGGTAGGAAATGCACCTGTATTATGATACTATTATGATGACAATAGTCTCTATTAGTCTCTAAAAAATTATCTAATTCAAAACTGTAACAAACAAAAATAAATCCATTAATATCCAGTTAGTTTACAAATACAGAAGGTCCACTTTTGGCTCAACACCTTTAAGAAATTGGATTTGTTTAGCATGAGGAGCAGATGGGAAGAGCTGGCATTTATCATACTTACAATTTTTTATTACAAACAATGCTAGATACATGTACTGTGACATTCTCGAGAACACTGATGTGCCACTCACTGTCATAGACCCCATTCTTATGTCTTCTTGAGAGTGAAATGTTGTGAAATTTTGCACTTCACTGGACTATTCTAATATCTGTGTGAAGTTAATGGTGGCATTACTATCCCCCAAAATTCCAGACTCATAGGACTGTCTTATAGTCCACAAGATGTGCTACAAAACTATTTATTTTGTGTTCTCCTAACGTGGTTTTAGCTCTCAGATTGCATTTAGACCACATATTCAGAGTTTTCTCAACAACAATGAAGGCTAGAATTGCCATTAAACAAAGTCTATTAAATAAAGATCAGTGAGATTTGCATGTTAGAATCCTCTTGAATTTGTCATTTATGATTGAAGAGAAAACACTGGCAACATAAGGCTTGAACTAAAACAGGAAAACTAGTAGTAATGCGTTCAGTGTTAGCAACAGACTATGAAAAATCATTTTACCTCAGTAGATCCATAGTCACATCTTGCATGATCATGAAAAAGTTCTTATAAAGTCATGAACTGGACACAATACTCCAGATGGGGTCTCACCAGGGCAGAGTAGAGGGGAAGGAGAACCTCTCTCCATCTACTAACCACCCCCTTTCTTCTAATACACCCTTCTAATACACCCCTTCTAATACACCCCAGGGTGCCATTGGCCTTCCTGGCCACAAGGGCACAGTGCTGGCTCATGGTCATCTTGTTGTCCACCAGGACCCCCAGGTCCCTTTCTCCTACACTGATCTCTAATATGTAATTTCGCAACCTATACTGGAACCTGGGGTTGTTCCTGCCCAGATGTAGGACTCTACACTTTCCCTTGTTAAATTTCATCAGGTTTTTCCCTGCCCAACTCTCCAGCCTGTCCAGGTCCTGCTGGATGGCAGCACAGCCTTCTGGTGTGTCAGCCCCTCCTCCCAGCTTAGTGTCATCAGCAAACTTGCTGATAGTACACGCTATTCCCTTGTCTAAATCATTAATGAATATATTGAATAATATTGGCCCCAGTACTGACCCCTGAGGCACTCCACTAGCTACTGGCCTCCAACTAGACTCCGCACCATTGACTACCAGTGCAAGTTGTGGATGCCCATTATTCTTATGTTGTTTTACCCCAATAATCTGCTCAACTAACAACCGAACCTGTATTTTATGTTTTTGGGGTACTAAGTAATTGTATAAACCCTGTTCCTATTCAGTTTCTTTGCTATACTTTGTCGGCTAGAATAAAGTCTGTTTGGAACTTATTGTCTGTCCAAAACTGACTTTGGGGTGCCTCTGTGACATGATGCCTCCTGCTAGTGGTGCTTGGCCAATACTGTGGATCTATCTGCCTGGTCAATCAGGGGACACATATCAGATAGAAAGTAGCCTCTTAGTTTTTGAGTAGAACATGAACTGGAGTTTCTTCCTTTTCTTCTCTCTTGTAGATTTCATAAGCCAGAATGCTCATGTATGACAGAATATTGCAATTGATGAAAATCATTACTCTTTCATCAGCTAGTCCTGCTTTTACAGGTGTGCTGATGAATCCTTAGAAATGTAGACTGCATTAATTTGCATGGGTAGCACTGGGAGTATATGCAATAGCTGTCCGCAGCTATGGTTTGTGTGTTCCTGCTGCACAGCTACATTCTGGTTTTTTATTTCTGATAGATTGGTTGGAAAAAGATGTATCTACTATACTCTAGTTTACTGTTAAATCCCTAGTCACTTAAAGTTACCTTCCCTGTTCAATGGGCTGCTACTCTGAAAACCTCAAGATTTTTAGCCAAGATGTCTAGCCCAAAGTCTATTCTAAGACTCTTTTCACTATCTCAGTCTTCAGTTTTCTTAGATATATGATTCCAGTTTTGAATGTAGAAGAGTTGCAGAGAATTAAAATTTACCCAGTTTGATTTTTGGTCTTGTGCATAGTCCATGCATCATTGTTATGCATTAAAATGACTTACACCAAAGGCTGAATATTCTCTGATGGTGAATCAAGTGCTTGCATAGATTGATAAATGTTGCATCTCTCCACGTCTGGAAAACTGATAAGATACAAGAAATGAGAAAAATGTATAAATATATTAAAAAAATAATATTTATGTTTTTACTGAATACTTGTTAGCCTGTACCACCACCAATTCAGATGTTAGGGTGAGTAAATTGGGTTACTGTTTAGCAGGTTTCTAAATACTTATCTACAAAGATATTCCCCAATATGGCTACTCCATATGTTCCCTTAGGTGCTGACTTGTGAATTTATATATTTACCATACTATTATAAAAGCTGCATGCAATGATCATTCATTGATGTGTTTGATCACGATACTTTCAACTGCAATTTTTATGAACATGTAAGTTAACAAAAAATCAGGAGTGACTCCTTTCTTGGAAAAAGCTTTTGTTTCCTTAAGAATATTAATTTCTTTTCACTTCCCTTTTGGTTATACACTGCAGGGGAAACAAAACAGAATATGAAGCTGAATCAATATAATGGCAAGCATAAAAAAACCTCAACACAACAATGATTGCTATCTTTTGTTGCTAGTATGGAATCTCTCTCCTAAATTTTTGATAGCACATAATGTAGATGCATTAATGAAGATCTAAGAGATAAAAGTTTGTTACATAATAACAGGAATTAATCTGATTTTCTTTTACAAATAGATAATAAATAATAGATTTTATGAATCTTTTGAGTAGGACTTTCCTTGACATTTGCAGATAGAAATAGAGTTTTTTTCTTTATACATTCTCTAGCAAAAAAATACAGCCAGAGACTGGGCTATTTCCTTAAGAACAGATTCGTGACTGAAAACCCTTAATTTCAGATGTAAAGTGGCTTGGCTGCATTCATAAACAGAGCCATGAATTCTTTTCCATCTGAACTTATGTTCTTTGATTTTCACTGAGTGACTGACCATTTCAGCACGCTCTCCTGATCGTATATAATTCAGTCCTTGACCATGACAAACCAATCATTCACAACTGACCCTTGAAATTAATTAATGTCAATCACTGCTATCAGTCAAGAGACGTTCTGAGGGATTTCAAAAGAAGAGATTGATGTTACATGGTGCTAAAGGTAGATGTAGAAAATGCAGTCAGTGAATTTCAGAAGAACTTAAATTACATTTATAGATTGCTAGCATCCTTTATAGTGCATGTAGTTACAAGATGGTAGTCGTCAATGTATACTAAAGCTGGAACAAGTGCTCAGTGTGAAAATGCTAATTTTCAGATACTTATATCTTGAAAACCATAGGTGGTCTTGGCATGGAAAATAACATGCTACCTCCAAATTTGAATCTCTAAAGCATAGCAGGAGGCAGATCTAACCAGCACTGTGACCATATGTGTTTGGGATTTCATACACAATAATTAATTTCCATTCTGTAAAAATAAATAATTTAGTATAACATCCCACATCAAGAGATACAAACACAAACTGAGACATAAAAAAAATGCCATTGAACAAACTTTTTTTATAATCAAAAGCAACTTAAAATGTTATGAATAAAAAATAATAAAAAACCCCCACTATTAAACTGCTTTTATTTCTCAACATAAACATCTCATGAAGACTATCTCTTGGCAATTGAAAGATGTTCAGTTGAATAAAGGACTTAGAAGAAATATGTAACCTGCACATGGATGCTGTCTGTATATAAACCTAACATCCATTTTCTTTTCTATCTGTGCTTCTAGTTATGACCACGTTTCCCCTTTCCTTATTGAATTGTGTGTGAAGGTGAACCATCATCAAAATGCTCAATATTTTTACCCAAACTCAATAAACCTGACACACCTGCAGACTAATTCTGTTCATTGCAACTGTGATAACCAATAGGCTTTAATGTCATTTTCTGATACAGGTCAGCTCAATAAAACTCTTTCTAGAAATTATCATTCTGGTGTCAGATGATCAACAACATCAGTGCTGTCATGTCATCTGGGAGGCTACTTTCTCAGTAAAATGAGAGGAAAAGCATGTATTGTCACTCTCTATGTCTGCTGAGAACATATTCGCACCGAACTATCCAACACGTGGTACTTGTATAAAAACATGTTATACCAAATCTTCTCTCAAGTGATACTTGAAGTTTCTAAAAAAAACCCCTGTTAGCTGATGCATTTGTCTCCTGTTTACCACATTCAGCTGCCACTCCTAGCTCTGTCCAAAAGCAAAACAGCCTTTTTTTTTTTTTTTTTTTCCCTAAATAAAAAAACAAGTCGAGAGAGAAACAAGAACTGAATCTTTAGATTGAATTGCTCTGATAGCAGAAGATTGACTACAAATCAAAACCACGTGCCAGCCTGGAAGTTTTTAACCACCAAAAACTGTTGATTGGTGCTGAAAGAGGGGTTTCAGAAATCCAGTTAGGCTCCTAGGAACATTTCAGAATCCCACTAGATGCCAGTCTGACTGCATATCTCAGAAAAAATGTGGTCCTCGTGAATGGCCTCTAATCTCTAATACCTGTTGGATCTTGATCCAAACTGTGGAATGAGGCCTGGATCCAGGTCCTACTGTGCAGCTAAAGCTCCTCGTCGCTGCTAATGACAGACTAATCTTTAGTGCAGAATGGTGGAGGCTTCTGGGAGGAACATGTGCCTTTTGGGGTGTCTGTATAGGGTATATCACAGAACTGGTGGTTGCTAGTCAAGAAGCAGACATTCCTCCACCCTTCTCTGCTTTGGGTGTCAGGGTTGCATTATATTACCAAAAAGCACCTATCAGCAAGCAATCAACAGCATTCATTATGAGTAGAAAAAGTGTTTGTTGTTTGACGGAGTGTTTGTGAGTAAGCAAATAGCTGGTATTTTAATCTTTCAGAGCAGCATAGCTAGAAAGACAATCAGGCACCAGACTTCCAAAGTTCAAAACCAGAGAAAGGGGATATCTGTGCTGTGCTGCTCCTGGTATCTTGATAAATCACAGTCGTTTGCAATGGGTTTGAAGACTGTCAAATGGAAGGATGTTGTTAATGATGACACTACTCCCATTACAAAGCTTTTGCTTTTCTTAAAAACTTGTCTCCCGTGCTCTGCTACTTGTGATATCATCACTGGCATCTATTCTTTTTAGGCTGCAACACAGTCTTGCCAGATCTACAGTCCACCAGAAACATTAGTTAGAATTTATTTACACGCATATATATAGATATATTTTCCCTAGAAAAGCTGGTTCAGCAAAGAATCAGCAGTTTTTGGCAAAGTTTTCAGTGAAGTGGTTTCTTAGGTTGAAAGCTGACTATTTTAAAAAATAAAATAACTTGAAACATTACCATGCCAAATTTAGTTTCTGGATTGAAGATGCTATTAGAGATGATGATGTGAGAATAATTGAGATTGCCCCCACCCCCCAAGGATTTCTGTTCACCTCTCAGAGTATAACTACGTATCAGGAGGCAACGTAATGTAGCACTCTTGCTACTTCTAAGCTGACTTAGGTATGAGACATTCTAGTTTACTAGACAGCTGCCTAGCCACAGTTATATATTCCTCAGTGGTAGGATATGTTTTTTCCACACTGAACTCCCTAATGTCCTGGCTACACTGCCAGGAGAACCTGAAGATGTTTGTATGTCCTTTCATCACAGAAAACGTGTTACTAAGTGCGACTTCAGTACAGACATACTCAGCTCACTGATAGCCAGTGCTACCTGCGTGCGCTGAAATAGCTCTTGAGACAGCAAAGTGTGAAGGATAACTAATGAATTTAACTAAAGCCTTTCAGCACAGCATGTCTCAAACAGAAGGTCTGTTGTCTTTCTGCAAGTACTGCTTTTTGCTGCTCTGACTGTCGTTAATGAAGCTGCAGCTTGCTTCTGTCTACCCCTGGTTTCCGGTGTCTGGATTGGTTTGAGGTTGAGAGTGGTTTCCTGTTTCTGTGCAGCTCTGGGGTAGGCTAATTGAAACGACATGTCAGCAAATATGTGTCCAGTGTGGCTAGGGAAAGAGCCAAGGTCCGGTTTTCTGCAGCAAAGTGACTGAACATAGAAATCTCCCCAGAAAGAGAAGAAAAATCAATAAGCTGATGTTTGATGTAAGCAGCAAAGTTTGTCACCTTCTGGGAAAGCTGGGCAAGGGCATGGAGGGGAGCACAGGCCTTCTGCAAGAATTGCAAGACAAGGCAAATAGCAAGAGGAAATATTAGTGACAGAGGAAAATCTATTCAGTAATTGTGCTATTGGTCTCTTTCAACTTGACTCTGCACATATTAATAAACAGAATAGAATGAGGAAAAATGCTAAATCTATATATCAAGTCCTCAAGAATGAATCTGTCAGACACAGCTTCAAGTTTGTATGCTAAGCAAAGAAGTTATTATGAAAAAAAGGTTGATTCTAAGTACTGCTTTGTGTTATGAACTTTTTTTTTTCCAAAGTTAAGGAAACCATGGCCATTGTGTGAAGAATGTATCCATTCATATGATTTGATTAAATTTCCAGCACTATTACTTTGCAGCTACTGGTCTCTTGGATGCAGGATCTTCTTTTTGACATATTTTAGCAATCCCAACAGACAGTAGGAATCCATTGTTTCATGCAAAATACATGTGCAAAAACAAATGATGAATTTGGTCCAGAAAGGCTGCCAGTCTAAGGTGCAGATCTTGCATTCAGTTAGTTGGAAACATAAGACTACTCATGTTTTCTCCTACACAGAGTATACCCTTCCAACCAACTTTGGATCAGCATGCAAAACTAGAGCTGTGTCTAAGTCTTGACAGATCATACATCTAGAGATGCAAGCTGAACAGTGACAATGTTATCGAAGATTCAGTCTACCATTTTTACTGATGGAGAAGTCAAGAACATAATCTCATTGCTGCATCTTTTAAGTGCAAATTCCGGTTGTCCACATTGTCTAGTGTGATCAAGGGTATTACAAAGTACCTTCTTCCATGGACAAAGAAGTGTGGGAGAGCATATTTGTGCACTGGAGAGGGCCTTAAATGTGTCTGGGACTGCCATAATGTGGTCTTTCCTGAACCCTGAGGTATGTGTCACTTCTCTTCACCTGGACCGGGAAGTTCACCATTTGCCATCACCCAGAGTTCTTCTAAGGTTTTCAGTTTTTCAGAATCCCCCTGAATCATAGCTTGCCACAGCCTGCTGGCACAGTGATTTCAGCATGAAGGATAAAGGAAATAAATGCTTGATTCCTTTACAGGTATCTGTCTGATAGGTAGCCTAGATGTAAAGAGTTGCGAGAGAACATCTTGGAGCTCTTCTAAAAGTTGTGTGGCCTGTGTTCATGTTCTTTAAGGTACAAATCAGTTTTGACAGTGGTTTTCTTTCTTCACCATGCATAGAGTTACTGCAGTCCTAATAAAGGTAAGATGAATCTGGATCTTAGTGTCAAAACTACAGATAAGCCAAAGGAAGTATCTGAAGTCAAACCCACATCACTTTTGTCCTGGTCTTAGACACATGAGCAATTGTCCTTGGCTCTCTGTTTCTTTTCCTGAATGGTAAAAGTTGAGATGGGTTCAAGAGAAACTGGACAAGTTTGTGGAAGAAAAATCCTTTGAAGGTTACTAAATATGTAGAAAGCACATCCAACTCTGGAAGTTCCCATACTGAAAACAGTTGGTGTCTGGGAAAGTATTAGTTGGAAATATCATGTATGCTTGTTTGCCCTACTCCTCATCTTCCTTAGCCACATAGTAATGACCAGACTTATTTTAATTTTTTCTTTTTTCAAATCAAGATTGTGGGGGGATTTAGACACCCTTTGTTTTTTGTTACAAATAAAGTCACATTCCTTTGCTCGTCATAAAACAGGTGTTTTTTGGTGTTATTCTAGAGTATTTATTTTTTTATTTTTTTATTTTTATTTTTCCCACAATGGAGGACAGCATCACAGGCTGCACAGGAACTCATTCTTCATAAATATTCTCTTGAAGGTGGTAGAGATCATCTCAGTCTTCCTCTGATTCTGCCACAGATTTGAGATTCACTGGAGCTTGCTATAGGTCTTGACCTTGTGCATTACTCAGGGAGACTCTTGTTCCTAATGCAGTGCCATCGAGGTGTTAAGGTGTTGGTTTTGTTTTGTTTTGTTTTGTTTTTGTTCTGCTCACTCACTTAGATTAATTCAGAGCTGGAGATAGTTGAGGAGGGCCCTGATGATTTGAGGAAGACTTGTGCCCACTCTTTAATGAGATGCACTGTCTGCTAGGTCTTTGATCCTATTCAGCATGATTATTTCCTTCCTGCTTTGTTATCTTCACCTGAATCCATTTATTATTTAATGGGGTTTTCTGTTGTGCCTTCCATCTTTTCTGTCTGGGGTATACACGACAGTGTAAGCGTTATGGGCTATTGGAAATAATAGCATTATTTATATAAATATAAAAGGGAGCAAAATATTCTGTGGTTTTGTTCAGGCCCATGTTATCCTATGCCAAGATTGAAAGAGCTAAGCCTTACCTTGTTAAATCCAAATGGACTTCCAGTTGTGAAATACAGTAACTGAAAATGCTGCTGTTAGAAAAATGAAATAGATCAGTGTTGCAAACCTTTCCATACCACTGTGGCAGATGTTATTTTCTTCTTTTTAATCAATATATTACATGAATAGTTTGTTATTTCTTTTCCCTTCAGGGCCATATCACTTTATTCCTCACTGTGAATCTGTCAAAAGCAACAAGATGTTCGACCAGCATTGTCTTGAGTTCTCGCAGAACTTCTAACAGCCACAGCACCTTTAAAACCTTCTACAAACCAATTCAGGGTTTTAGTCAGGGCACAGATGTTGGAGTGGTTAAACTGGCAAATACCTCAGTAACACAGACAGTATATTCACGTGATTGTTAGTGTGTAGTAAAATAGCATACTGGCTAAAGACACTCTTCTTCTTTTGTGAATAAGGATTTAACTGCATGGAAGATGGATCTTGATTCTCCTTGAGTAGGTGTGGCGTGTGGAGGAATGATAAAAAAAATCTCTGAGTGTCCTGGTTTTGTAAGTAAACGGTGACAGTGAGAGAGAGGGAGACAGTGGTTGGCAAATTAACCTTGGTTTTAGGAAACCATTTACCCAGCCTGGATCTAATTACCAGATTGAACCCTGGACATTGAGAGTTGTTATTTTCCCCCCCCTTTTTTTCCACTGATAATATTTTGCTTTGATTTCTGGTCATACAGATTGTCCCAGGAATTACATCTGAGCTTGACTGAACCTGTTTCTTCTGCATCATTTCACTTGCTTACACTTCACAAGCTGATGTTTTGGCTGATTTGATCACTGGTAAGAAGGGGGACAGGTTAGTTTTGAAAAAAATGAATGAGGTTCAAAAAAGTGAAAAGAATATAGTTTTTTGTTGTGGCAGGAATAGAATGTGAAGAAATAGGAGACCCTTAAGAGCCTTTGTTGATAAAGTGTGGAAATGAACTTTATTTTCCAACCTACTTTTTCTACTTTTGCTAAAACACAGATTTGTCTCTTTGTCCTAACAGAAAGAATTTTGATTTCTCTTTTCAGCCTATGCTCTCTTGTTTTCTAATGGGCTAGGGATTTTTTTTTTTTTAAATGCCTGGGAGATCCATCACCCCAAATACGCGGACTTTAAAGGTCAAGAGAGCTCTTATCCTTTTAGTTCTTTTCACGAGATCTCTGAGCAGCAGGCACGGCAATCTCAGCATGGACTCAACGATATTTCCTCACAATGTAGCAAGAAACTGCATGCCTGCAGGGTAAAACAAAATTACCAGTGTTCCCCCATGAATGTCCTACACCTCAAGAGGCCACAGCTAGCTACAGAGCAGTTAGCTGCATGGCTGAGCACTAGCAGTAAATGCTTACTTCAATTGTGGCAACTGCCACTCAGAAGGGATGCATTTAATCTTGAAGGATAGATGTCTCAAGACATCTCCCCTGAGTGACACAAAGTCTCTGGGTGTAGGAAGATGCTCTGAAAGGTTCTGTATGTAGACAGGTTCTCTATGAAAGTGGGATAAGTGAAGAGAATTTGGACAGCTGCTAATACATTAGCTTTAATATTAATCTAGACCTTATGTCTAATGAAAATGGTTAATGAATGCACACAAAAATTGGAACGTGACAACATAGAACAATGTCAATAACACTTTAAAGAAAACTCCCATTTTTCATTTTGCCTATTATTATTGATGGCAATGCACAAATGTTTGTAGATTTGCTTAGAAATTATTTTGATTAAGACATACAATACAACTGATGAGAACCTAGAGTTCAAAATCTAAAGAAATTTCCTTTGGGACTAACACTCCTAAAAGAGATGGCCTAGAGCAGAGGGAGGGTGAGTAAATTGCTGCTGCCTATGGACATCAATGAGACCTTCTAGACATCATCACCCAATCCAGCCAGGACCTGTTGCTAAACATTATCAAGCACTCTGTAAGAAAATGGTGATAGCACTGAGATTTCTTGGGAGATAAACAGCAATTAGGGTCTAGTATGAGTAAAGTGGGTGTAGTTTTTCAACAGCAGCAAAGGGTCTAGCGATCACTAGAAGGATTTAGGCTGCAAACTCACCAAGGCAATTTTGAGAACTGGGCAAAAATTCTTACAGCATTATATAAAATAGATTTTAAAACATTTGCTACTGTCAGTTTCTTTGTGAATTTTAAAAGTATAACCTAAAGGTATAATAAATACTGTGCCACCTGATCTGAAGAGAACTTTAGGTAACTTACTGTAAATGCATATACACACACATGATTCTTTCTAAATATATTGGCCTATTTACTACGGTAGTTACCTGTTTAAGACTTGCAGTTATATTAAGTAAAATAGTGTGCCTGGGCTAATACATTTTCAGAGACCCTATTTGTTTTACTGAAGAATTTATTGCAGCAGTAATAACTGTCAGAGTGAAAGCGTGGTTAAAGTGCTAGAGACAGGACCAACTGCAAAGGGTATCTATCAAACTATCGACTTCCTGCCAGCAGTGTTGTGAACTCTTTTGTCATAAACTCAAGCACCCAGAGTTGAAACCTCAATCAATGAAAGGGGAATCTGGTATCCAGCTCTTTTAGAGAGGGCACCTCTTCTCTTTGACCTATTAGGACACAAATAACAGTTTTTATACAGTGCAGGTTTGATTTACAGCAAGCCTTCAGGTTAGCTAGTGACATTTATATTGTAAACGATGTGAACAGTGCTTGCTATCTGAAAGAGTTAACTGCAGAGCTCCCAGCTGCACACTAATAAAAAGTTTTAGCTTTGTAACCCACAAATAGAAATTTCATTACACTGTGTAGTTATTTGCCATGCAGAATTTTTTTTTTTACTTTCAGCATCCTGGTACCATGGAGCATATGGTCTTGTCTGCAAATGCTGCTGACCGTTGTTTCCTCAGCATTCCCAAAGGCAATATGCCTGGCAGTATGTCTCTGTCCTCTATGGACATAATTCACCTATGCACTCTCCAAAGCCCTGCTGTCTCTCAGAGTATCTGTTTCACCTGTGGCTATTAAATTGTTTAAAAATCCTACAATATTAGGATCAAATTTATAGATACGGCATAATAAAATCTTTCTGAATAATTCATATTTCTAACCTATTCTAAAATACTTTATAATGTAGCAGCAATATGAATACAATCTGCGGCACATAGAGCGTTTTATTCTTGGGATATATGTATATCATAGAGTCATAGTATCATAAAATGGTTTGGATTGGAAGGGCCCATTAAAGATCATCTAGTCCAACCCCTGTGCCCCAGGCAGGGATATCTTTCACAAGGTCCTGTTGCTTAAAGCCTCATCCAACCTGACACTGAACACCTCCAGTAATGGGGTGTCCACACTTCTCTGGCCATCCTGTTCCAGTTTCTCACCACTTTCATCGTAAAAGTTATATATATACATATGTATATGTGTATATATATATAATTACATGGAGCATACTTATAAGTATTTTGATTATGGCCATTTGTGACTGAATGTCATATGTTGTAGCCTAGTGTGAGAGACATTGTCAAAGCACCGTGTTAAAGGTATGGATTAACTTTGTTGATATCTAAGACCTCAAAGAGTTTGCTTTTTTAAAAGTATAGACAACAGTAGGAACCAAACTCATCTCTGATTTGGTTCAAAGATGTGCTTGCCAACTGGAGGGAGCTGGGTCACACTTCGCTTGCCTCTACAGAATTCCACTGGGAATTTCACTTTCAGATCAGTTAATCTGGTTGTTGGACTTTCAAATCTCCTTAGATGTCTTCTCCTCACTTTTGCTCTCACTGGCTTACTGGAATTGGTCAAGGTGTGGACATCAGAGTCTTTTTTATGTTCTGGTGGATCCTCTACATGTGTCTGTCCCATGAATGGGACAACAGGCGATGCTACCCAGGACCATTCACTGTTGTGCAGGGTTAGACCATATGCTTCTTAGTGCAGCAGTGTGAATGCTGTAGCCAGTGCTTTCCTGCTGCTCTGTGTACTTCAGTAATTTTTTTAGCAAGATTTTTGATTCATGTGAAGAAATTTATATATATTTGTTTTTCTTATTTAAGAGCTCCAGTAGAAGTGAAGGGTAGATATCAGCTGTGCTCTGTTTACTTTTTGGAGGCTGGGGTGGGGGGAGGTACTCATTTATATTATGCCTTTCAGATGTGTTTCCCATTTTTACAAGGGGAAACTTTCATTGAAATTTGAGTTCTGTGGTACACTTAGCTTGATCATTACAGTATCATTTCAATATGTTTTGCTTCAGTGCAAACTTTCATAAATATGTTCCATTTTCCCACCAACAAGAAAAACGGACTAGGTAGGCTGGCACTCTCTGTGTGGTAAAACAGCCATGTACCCCAGAGGAGAAACTTTTCTCCTGCCTCAGAAACAAAACTTTTTCCCTTGGTAGATTAGATTTTTGTGCCATTTGTCTGAAACAAAGTAATATAATGCAATACAGCAATGAAACAAAATTTTAGTGCATACCGTATGTTATACACAACACATTGCTAGTTTCCTTCACTGCAGAAGCATTTTTTCTTGCATGCCATAGTTCTTTTTCAAATTCAAAATCATGTTGCCAGACATGGATATTATTTTTGAATTTTAGACATATATTCCAATTATTTTCTATGTAATGCCCTAACATGAAGTGGTTAATAACACTTTCATGTGTCTGTTTCAGAAGACTGAAAATTTTATTGTGTACGGGGGATAACGATTCCTGTTTTCATTTTAGTAGTTTTGTACCGTGTAACATATACAATTTTATGAATATATCTTGAATTGTCCTGCTGTGCATTAGGCCAGGTTATCTGCTGCAGTCTGAATCTGATTTGCTCATCCTCAGTCATATGATTGTTATCTCTGAGTAATCCAAGTGATCAGATTCAGTGCTGCTGGGGTTACACACTGAAAGTGACGTGTTCCTGTAAAATTAAGCTTTACAATAACTATTGTCACAATGAAGATGAGTTGTCTCCTTTTCCTTTTAAAGTGTTCTGTCTTAAGCACACACCAAAAGTGAGTTTTTTGTATAAATATTAACCTTTAAGTGTATTGATGCCTTGAAACGTGTAGGCAAATTTGAGTCATTCATAGGATTTCTCATTGAAAAGCAGGCTCCAGTGCACTATTAAGTCCTGCATCAAGAAGGAACACGTTGTGGTGAGCCTTTCCTTCGTACTTGTGTTACCACAGCTCAGATCCTTATGAGCCACCACTGTCTGCTACTTCCAGCAAATCCAGACTTCTCTTAAGATTTGCTGATGATGTGGTTCAGATGTGTTATTCAGTCAAAAGCAAACATCTCACCATCACTGAACAACACCTTTTTAGGCCCTTATGCCATTAGCACAGTATTTTTGTTTTAATTAGAATGAGTGATATGCTGCTAGTAAGATTACATATCATGTTTCTTTCTCTAGACTTGAGGCTTTTATGGTTTGGCTTTTAAATTTACTCTGTTTACAATCAATAAAGTGTACTATGGTCTCAATAAGACCAAAATTAACTTAACACAATTAGCTATAATTCAAAGTTTCTGCAAAGCTGGTCCTTTATTCATAGTTCACGCTAAATCACTAGAAAGTAACTACAAGGTAGGGCAGAATCAGATCGGACTATTTAAATCTAACCGGTATTTTTTTTGCCCACCTCCAAATGATTTCTGCTTGTCCTGCAATTTGACAAATAGGAGAAAAAAGAAAAAGAAAAATACTCTTCTCAGTCTGTGCTCTGTAAGGATATTTATTTAGGGGGCATAATCTGAGCCTGCTGGTGCAGTCTTGGTGTGGTTGGAAGCCGTATCTGTGCCTCCTGACTCAGAAGCTCAGGGACCAGATCTGAATTGTGGAGATGTATTTTCAGGTGAGGTGGGGCAAAGCACACAGCAAATTTCAGAACATGTTGGCTTCTGTGGTCCCTGTGGGTGTTGTCTTTGCCCTGGCTGAAGAGTTTGGCTGCCAAACAGAGTGGCCCTGGGGCAAGTGCTTCTGCCCCGGTGTGGGCAACAGAGCCCAGCAGCTCAGGAATGGGTGCAGAGCCAGCCCCGGTCGGAAGCTGAACAAGCGTCTGTGCTGTTTGCTTGCATTAACAAAGCTTCAAAAATTGACTTTCCTCTTTCTTTAACTAAGTGTTTTCATTGCCTTGGCCAGCATTGACAAACTGTGCTGAGAATTGAGTGATAAAGTAAACAGCGTGAGTGATGTTTATTGCTATTCACAAATAATGACAGCAATTTTTTAAATGATTTTTCACGTAAATGGTGTTTCTCTAAAATCATGTAGGAGTTCAGGCTGATATTAAGACCTAAATTGTTGCCAGGGGAGTTGTGATTTGGAACAGAGATCATATATTTTATTTCTAAACTCACATTTTTTCTGGAATTCAGTGAGTAAGCAGAAGACTGTCATAGTTCACATTCACCCACATTCAATTTTGTAGATGCTTAACAAGTCTTTTTTAAGTAATGATTTTAAAAATGAAAGGAAATATGTAAATAATGCAGAGTCACAATAAACAATATAGAAAAAAGGATAACGAAAATACATTTGTCCACATGCATTTTATTTTTTTTAACTCTTCAATTTTATAAACAGAAAGTGACTTAACTAAAGAAACATACTTCCTTCTGTTTTTTTTGGTCACTGGAGCCAGAATTTTTTAATGTGCTTGTTTCAGAGTTTCAGCTGACAGAAATTGAGAAAATATGCATGGATAGAGTGTTTTGGATGCTAAATTACATGGTGACATGTTATAAAGCAGTGTATATATTTCCAGCCTGAAGCTCCCAGAGTTATAGTACAAAATTCCACATTAATATCTTACTCAGATTCTGTGATTATATCCTTTATATCAGTGAATGTCATGGCTGCCAGGTAAAATAAAACCATCCTATGTGTCCGCTTAGAATTATGCCAAACCTAATAATGTGTGAGAGTTGGTCCGTGTTTCTCCAGAGCCAGTGATGCCAGCCCGCCCTTGCAGACTAATGCGTAATCAATACATCTTTCACCGGCGAGCAGAGCCCTAGTCAAGCATGCAGAGACGCCAGTCAATAAATCACAGCTGGAGGTCACCGCCACAGCAGTTCGGCATCCCCGGGTTGCGTAGCTTTGCCTCGGCCCTGGCCGTGGCTCTTTGGGCTGCCTGGCAGCTGCGGGTCAGTACGAGGTCAAGTTTATGCCCAGTGGGGTTTTGGCCTCTCAGATGCTGTTTTGCTGTTTCTGACACTGACCATTAATTCTCCTCTGTCGCCACATTTAACCCTTCCCTGCCAGCCCCTGCACAGCCTCAGCTGGGGCTGGGCATGCCAGGGAATGATATTTTCTCCTGAATCAGCCCCTGTGGAAGTCCTGTTCTGACATTACTGTTCCTCTGCTGGATTTTAACTTTTTCTCAGTCAAGAGAAAATGGGAGGCAGTTCTTGTGTCTTGGCAGAAATTTCTAAAGGGGCTGCAAATGCTTGTGAAAGTCAAGTTCAGGGTGCCTAGTCCAACACCCAAAATAGCCCAAGTCAGTGAGCTCACCCCATGGGGTGTCAGAAAGTGATGTCTGACTACATATATAACATGATTTTATAGCCACAGGCTTGGGAAATGAAGTGCAATATCAAAGCTCCTTCAGGATGACTTAATTTTTTGGTCTTACTCTCCAATAGCTTAAATAAATATATGAACTCAGAATGTCAAGAATGCACCCAAAACTCACAGTGAAATAAATACAGCATCATGAAGAATCCTTGCACTACCCTTCTCAGCCTCAAGTGAGCAGGAAATACTTATCAAATAACTGGGAAGCCTTGTTCTCATAAGATCTGTAAAATTTTAAACTTCATTTGTGGACCATAAAGTTCTTCACAAGCTCAAATATGCAATATATATTTGACCTGCTGAATACATTGCTACAAGAGGTAGCCAAGTAAAGTAATTGGACTTGAGTAAAAAGGAGCAGATACTTTTATGATCACTAATAACATTTTTATAGCTATGAATGCCAAGATAATAAGGATAATCAAATCACACATTTCAGGACATAAGCTGATTATAGTACCAGCAATGGTCAGGAAGAAATTTTACCTTTTGTCACCAAAAAAAAAAGAAAAAAGAAAAAGAAAAAAGGAAAAATGACTAAAATTAGATTTTAAAAGAACTTAATAATCTTAAATTTGGTCCCAGACAGCTGTAGCACAATGGACTAGACAGGGCTTAAGGCTACTCCGGCATGAAAAAGTCTTTGATTAGCTTTTACATTCTGGTATCTAAAAAACACCCTGATGGCATAAATTTGTCAATTGTCACACCTCTCTGCCTGCCCTCTGTAGTTTCCCAGTAATATGAGGCCTGAGACCTCATTCACTCGTATTCTCTCCAATCATCTCCATGCCTTATAACTTCGTTCCTACACCATTAATGTTTTTTCTCATTAACTGAGATTTTATTCTTTCATCATTTAAAGCTAAGATTTTTCTTTTCTAAAACCTAGAAAGGGCCACGTTGCATACTTTCTGGTGTGAGGTTCCCTCCACTTTGCATACCCTGCATATGACCTGTCCCATTTGCAGTAGACAGGAAGACCCTCAATGGCTCAAATGGAGTCCACAGGACCCCAGCAGGAGAGGGACCATTGCAGCATCACATCATTTAGCTGTGTTGTGCTTCTGCCTTGAAAACTCACTGACCTCTCCAAGGACCAGTATGGTTTTTCAGTGCCTTTTACTCAGCCCATTAGTAGGCATACTGATGTAGCACCACATGAATGAAAACTAACACATATGGCTATGGAAAGTATTAACCTGCAGCACCATCTTTCAACAAGAATAATAATGATCGTTTTCTTAGTGTGCAAGCCTTGAAAGAAATATTTGCACTGTTAATTTGTATATGCAAATAGCTTTTGAGAGAGATGCTGCTGCTAGCATTCAGAGTGTTTGTTCTTTTCCCTATTATTTTTAACTAGAAGCTATTTGCAGAAAAAGCTTCTAGGAAACCATGTGGATAGACAGGATGAGGTTTCAGGAAAACTGTGCTTTCTGCACGTTCTAGAACAGCTCTGCATGTATAAGGTGAGCTATACTTAAAGTGTTACTTTACCAGTGAAAAGTTGGATATCTTCTGGACTCTTATCCTTATCAGCAGAGTGCCTGTGTAAGCTCCAAAACGTGAGTAATTTAGCCAGTCTCTGCACATACCGCCTTGCAACAGGAAAATAATAAAATCTCTCCCACCAGCTACAGAGAAATGTGGACAGCCAGATCATACTAAACTCCCACATCGCAGAATTAAAGTTAGAATAGAGAAATCACAGTATCAGCATATGCACTCCTTTTTTTGAGTCCTACTTATCTGTGCTTTGAAGCATCCAGAAGTATGTCACAAATAAAAGGAAGTTATAGAGACTGCAAGAAGGTATTCTCTAGAACCTACCCTCCCACTGAGGGTAGGCTGTCATAAAAAATCCCACAAACAAAAAATACCCAACAAGAATCTACACTCAAAACTAAATCACTAAGGCAGTCAAGGAATGACAGAGAGACTGCTGATGAGATGAAAGTTTCATCAACAGGAATGGAGTTGGCTGGCCTGACACCTGAAGATGAATGAGACTGGCATGTCATCTGCATCTTCCCAGGGCATTTGAATTTATTTGTGGGAAGCAAATATTAAGTTACATAGGACAGCCTATTTTTTCACATGGATCCTAATTGTGGGGTGAGAACAATTTGTTTTCACTCTGTCTTCCCTCCATCCACCTCCCTCCTCAAGAAAATCATTAGAAAAGTAGTGATGAGGTTAAATTTAATCTTGAAAAGATTTGGTGAATGTATGTCCAAATGAACAACACCCACTGTTACATTGAATTCATTTATTGTGCTCAGATGGTGTAGCTGAAGCACTGTTTATAAAAAGCAGAAGTATGAATTTGTACATTGGGTATCTGCAGGCATGATTATTCACAAATGCTTGGCACTGGTGCCAGTGATGGCTTTTGTCAGGAAATGGAAAAGAGCTGTATGCAAGTGTATTTAGGAAAGAAAGCATAGCTTTTGATCCTTGCAGAAAAAAATCTATTGAGGGATATTTCTACACTGATTCGACAATAACAGTGGGAGTGACTGAATATACAGAGAAACAGAAATAACAGGTCTAATTTGTCTTCAGTGCTCTGATGTCCGACCTAACACCCATTGCTTGAAATAAACTAAGCTGCTCAGTGGCAACTGGAAACATCTGGTAGTCCAATTTGCTCATCGTCTTTAGATGTTTGAAATACTACTATATTCTGCCTGGATTTCCTGTTTCCATGTATATTTCTTGACATTATAAAACCTAGCTCTAGCAAACTAGAGCACTTTACAATGATATATGGCCATTGCTTCATTTTTTTTCCTGTCAAGATAAACCTCATGAATAATGTGATAAGGTTTTATTAGAACCCCTAAATGAGTAAGATTTCTATAATATATAAAGTTCTGATGTTTTAAGATTAATTTATGTTAGTGTGCTTGCACAGAAGCTAATGAATTAATCTGAAGTGTTTTGTGAAATTTGTTGGTGGCTTTCAGACTGCGGATTAAAATTAGAAGGAAAATTGGTACAAAAAGAAAAGAGGCATGAAAGAAAAAAAATACAGAGGAGGAAATCAGGATAGGAACAAAGAAGGAATGCTTATCTTAGACGTGGGTTCACTGCTGAGGAAGCGGGAAAAGTTCTAGAGAGAAGGTGCGTGCAAGAAGCTCCTAAAGCTATGTTAGAAGTCTGCTTGCCTGTAGGGCTAAGATAAAATAGGGTACAAAAGCTTGCATGGAAATTGCTTTTTTTTTTTATTTTTATTTTATTTTTTTTTCTCCTCCCCAGAGGAAAATGGGGACACAAAAACATGTATGCCTAGAAGCTCTGGAACTAATTTGGAGAGGACACCTGGCATAGCAGGGGCTAAGATAAAGAAGGGCCACAGGAACTGGAAAAGAGACAGACGGAGAAACAGTGTAGTAAAGCACAGCTAGCAGTTAAGTTGGAATCCATGGTAGAGACAGCTGTTTGAAAGTGTGACCTGATAAACAAGTGTAATAAGGGATGCCAAAATGGATAGGAAATTTGTTTGTGATGACATTAGTGGCTGGAATAAACCTAGTGCAGCAAATTCTGAAGTTCCTACTGTAATTTGGAGGAAATAAATTCATGGAACATATCTTGAAGGAAGAATATTTTTGGTCAACGCAGAGAACCAAGAAGCAGCAGAACATTGCAATGCCAGGTGTCCTTGATCACTCAGGGCAGCTTTGTCAAAACCATCACATAGGGAAGTCATCTGATAAGCCAGAAATGAGAGTTAGAACACAATGCAGAATAGTCAAATTCCAATGGAAGAGAGCTGTATTAATAGCAGACGTAGTAGCAGCAATGTAAGTAAACAACATAAGTAATACAGGAAATAAAACATTTTATTTTAGTTTTCTCCTGCTGAAAAATGAGGATTTAATCTGTTTGTTGGGGCATGGAAATGACCTGTGTACCCAATGTTTTAAGGTTAAAAAAGTAGGCTGCAGACAGTCTACTAGTGTATGATTAAAGAGTCAACATAGAGCACTTCTATGAATAAAGACTGTAAGGAGATACTTTCATAAGAGATGATATAACAAAGATATACCTCACAATATTTCTAAGTTCAAAGCACAACAGATTCTAGTCGATCAAATAGAGCAGTGGTGTCAAACTCATTTTCACTGGGGACCACATCAGCCTCGTGGTTGCCTTCAAAGGGTCGAATGTAATTTTAGGAATGTATAAATGTAACAACTCCTACATTTATACAGTTCTAAAATTACCTTTTGCCCTTTGAATGCAGACATGAAGCTGACGTGGTCCCCGGTGAAAATGAGTTCGACACCCCTGAGATAGAGGCATATAGACTGCAAACAGTTTTGTGTGCTGCAAATTGATAAGTTACTTCAGATAGTCAAGAAAAAAGTTTGTATTCTAAAAAAACAACAGGGAAAAAAAAATATCCAGACACAGTCAGAAGTAACTACATGGTGGAAGAACTGAGGAGCAGCAATACTGTGGCAGTACTACCAGCAACCTTAATTACGAGAGGTTACTGCTTTTCCATAATCCATTCAAATATATCTCTGCAAAATAGAGAAGGTTGGCAGAAGATCACCTCCACACCTAATCCTTTTCAGTCCTAATACTTCTTCATTCTTACTCCTGGATGAGTAATGTGTTGGTAATCTCTCTTTTTTAACTTTGCAAATAAATAAACAAAACCTACAGTCCCTAAATTTGTAAACTAAACCCTCATAAATCAGAACAGGAAAGAATCTGCAGTGAGAACATTGAGAGCAATATGAGAAAAAAAGAAAAAGGAAATAAAATTTGTACATTAGCTACAGCCCCCTGAAATATGGAGTTACCTGCATTTGGATTTACAGTACAGCCATATTTCTTGCTCTCACCAAAGAGTGGTGAATTAAAAACCCTGCTGTTCCTGAACCCTTCAACTGTATGGATGACTAGGTGTAAGTGGCTTTTATAACCTTCTATGAGGCTTTTTAGTGTGCTCTGATCTTTAAAAAGGCACTGACTAGATACAATGAAGGGAGTTAAATGAAAAGAGAAAGCGTTAACAATGGATTGCATCTTAGTATTTAATTAGCTAGAGGCCATATAGAAATAGACTAAATATCAGCACACGTTCTTGATTACAATCTTAGAACAGATGGGCATTTTTATCTTGAAAGGATGACCAGCTTATCTCTAGCTTTCCAGCTATCATGACTGATCTATATCTTCTTTATCCAGGCTAATCAAGTACAGAAAGTTTATTAAGATAATAACACTGAAAGTTATCACCAGCTAGGCTCTCTAATCTTGATACAGTTTTGCTGTGTACTGTGTTTCAAGAGGTCTGTCAGACAACAAAGGCTAAAGTTTGAGTAGTATCATTTACAGGTGTACAATTATTTTTTTTGCTCAACAACAAACAACTTAAGACCTAGTTTAAATTGATAGCAAAAGGTTATTGTCATGACAACTGCAACAGGTTAAACACTCTGAAAACAGGGTAAAAGGCAAAAATCGTCCCCCAGGACAAACAGGTTTCTGGGTTTCCCAATGACTCTAGTGTCCTGGCACTGTCCACTGAACTGCCTTCTACATACATGGGAGAAGAGATTCAGCCAGTTTAAATCAGAGTAGTCACAGTACTGGAACTTATGATAGATGGTGTAGATGAAATAATAGTAGTTAGTAGAAGTACACCTAGGAGAGACAAGTGTCAGGAGTATAAAATTAGTGTTTGCTTTTTTAATACCTGTACATTCTAAACATTATTTTTTTAAAAAAAAATATTTTTAAGAAATATTATTTAAGATTAAAAAGTATTCCCCAAGATATTTTAAATTTGGATTTATTTTTAAACTCAGTTATATAATGAGAGATGCCCTCCATCTCATTAGGATACTGTATTTTTGCATAATCAAGAATCTATTGATTTTTTATAAATTTACCTCATGGTGTCAATTATCAGGTTACTGCATGGCACTCGACTGAAGATAGAGAGCACAGACAATAGAAGTGCAGTGCTTTAATCACCTGAAAAAGTTTTTGTATTTTAAACTTTATCTAAATTTTTCCCCCAAATCAGAGTCATATAGTGTTGCTACTTGAATACTAGAACCCCGTCTTGGTTTTGGAGGTCCTGGCAGTATATTGCCTGAAGAGCTGTCTTGATGTCTGTGCAATTATCTACATGTGTGAAAAATGGAGCACAGTCTATGCTGTTGGTTGTGGTGCTTTTTGCCTGGTTTTGACAAGTCAGAAATTCTTGAGGAGATGGGCTATATGGCTTTTGACTGAAAGATCAATGCTTAAATAAAATCTGTGTGCTGATTACACTTCTCCACTTTCAATCAATGAGTCACTGAAATTCCATAACAAGCTAAATATTGATGACCAGAAAACACATATACAATTGCCCTTCACTGTTTTTCTCTTCCTCTACTACTCTGGAGGTTGTTACTGGCAGTTATACTACATGTAACCAGTTATTGTGCTGTAAAGTGCTACCATTTGCTGTTATTGATCTTTCCTATCTTTTTAATTATAGAAGTGACCTGAGGCTTGGTTTGGACAGCCATGCAGGTCATTCTTCCACCTTAATGATGAAAAATGTTATTGTGAGGGTGAAGGAATCACAGTCCCCATAGTTTAATGCTCTTTTACATGCCAAATATTCCCCAGACTATAGAACAGCTGTGGTCAATTAAATATAAAACCTGGAGGTCATCTGTCTTTCCTTGACCTCTGTGTGACTAAAAACTAACAATAGAAATCTCTGAAGATTTTGACTTTCCTATGAAAGAAAGTATGTACTAAAATGTATAGATGGTGTCCCAAAATTACTGAAGGAAGTCCAGTGGCAGGCTATGAAGTTGATTAGGGGCCTAGAGCATCTTTCTTATGAGGAGAGACTGGGACAACTGGGTCTGTTCAGCCTGGAGAAGAGAAGGCTGAGAGGGAATCTCATCAATGTTTATAAATTTCTTGAGGGTGGAAGTCAAGAGGATGGGACCAGACTCTTCAATAGTGCCCAATGATAGGAAGAGGGGCAATGGACACAGACTGAAGCACAGGAGGTTCCATCTAAATATGAGGAAAAACTTATTTACTTTGAGGGTGATAGAACACTGGAACAGGCTGCCAAGAGAGGTTGTGGAGTCTCCTTCTCTGGAGACATTCAAGACCCACCTGGACACATTCCTGTGTAATCTACTCCAGGTGAACCTGCTTTAGCACGTGGGTTGGACTAGATGATCTCCAGAGGTCCCTTCCAACCCCAACCATTCTGTGATTCTGTGAAAAAGCCAAATCATTTTTTGCTAGAGACAAATTTAGGAACTGAGCAAAAAGCATAGTCACATTGTTGGTGACCAATTTAAATTTAAAATGGACTTGAGCAGAAATACTTGATCTGGATCAGAGAGATTCTCAGTTTTGGCATGTGTTGTTTTTATAAGAGAATGTGTCAACTTTTCAAAAACAGGGGTCTGAAACAGTAACATTTTGCTCTTGATCAGAATATGACCAGCGATGGCATGGTGGTGCCAATGGTAGAATGAAGGTTAATGTATCGTTTAGTGTATTGGTACAATGGATTAAAATACTCCTATGTATAAATTAAGCATCTTGCAGCAATACCTTTTGTAACCTGGAGGTTATTCTAAGGAGCGTGTAGTATAATGCAAAGTTTAAACTTATGAATAGGTTTTCTAAAGAATCTTTCAAGAGCCTCAAACCGCTGTTTGTTACCTTGTAACTTCATGTCCTACTAATATTTGCAATCTGTAGCCCTTTAATTTTACTGCTAAAGTGTTAAAGTTGTCTCATATTTCTTCCTCTATCTTTTCTTAGAGCTTCTAGGAAGTGGCTTCAGCCTACCATGTGTCGCAGTCCAATGTATTTTTAGACAAATATCTAGTTTGTGATGATAGGTTACTCTCATATAACTCTCCCCTTATATTGATGTTTTATATTTATATTTTTACTTTAAAAATCTTTGTGACAGGAAGAGGCAAAGAAAGAAATGTTTTCAGAAGAGGTTTTCATTTATGTCATTGCAGGATTGTTCACCTTTCCATGAGCGTATCCAAAGCCTGCTCTTTAGGAAGACAGCACAGCCTAGCGAACAGCAATGCCTAAACCCCTACCCTGAGCCAAACACCCTTTCCCAGTTTCTGATGCTTGTACCAGCTAGCATAGCTCTTAATTCCTGTAAAATATGAAGTTATTTAGGCCTTAGAGACCATTTGGAAACTGAACCAAATGTTCACTGCAGAATTTTGGTATCTGCTTAAGCACGGCTTTTTAGTGGATGTGTCCTGGCAGGCAGCAAATTTCTGGCTAGTTCACTTTATTGGCATTAGTCTTCAGAGCTCTAGTGGCCTAGGATTTGCCTATTTGAGAGATTTTCCCTCTTCAGCCGACAGAGCAGTGGGCAACAAATCATTCTGGGTGTGATCCAAAGCCCAGTAAAGTCAATGGAGACATTTGTGGAAGGGAGGTTAGGAGGACAATCTTTAGTAATGATCTCTCCAGAGCTGTCTCTTACAGTTGGTTTACCATTGATCTGATTTTTTAACCTTTGTAGCAAGCTGGAAAAACCACTTCACTATTTCCACTCTACTGAGAAAGGCTGAGCTGAGAGCTCGAAGGATTTTTTGTTTTTCTTGACATTAGGCTGGTGAGTATTTGCCTGTCATCAGAGGGATACTTTTTTTTAATTTAAATTTTGGGAGGGATGCAGTGTGACATAGTTGGTTACTGAAGCATTTCTAAATATAAACAAATAACCTAAATTATACTTATAAACGGGTATAACAATCCCCTCTCCTACTTTCTCTGAGATATTTCTTTCTTTGTACTTTCTACTGCAAGAATAACGACTTGCAGAAAATGTGCTTTGTAATATTGCACTAGGGTGCTATGGATTTTTAAAAAGTACCTTTTTTGTGATATGTTAAAAAAAAAAAAATCTTGGCTGATTACAACTTGTTAGCTTTGCTGCTGCTCCAGTTCCGTTTAGGAAAAAAAAATATGGCTTTATATTCCCTCCCACTGATTTTCAACTAAAACAGAACTTAGTTGCCTGCTGATCCTGCTGGCTTTTTTAAATGAAAAACTTATTCTTCTTAAACTACTGGAAAATTATGTTTAAAAATCAGCATAATTTCATTGCCTTTTATTTCTGTCTGTCATGAAAACTGCTAGGCTGCTATCTGGAACAGCCCAATGTAGTTTAATGCACAAATTTAGTTATACTTATGAATATACTGACTGAAAAATATTTTAATGATCCAGAGATATTAGTCATTCTACAGTAAAATTTGCTGTGTTCATATGTTGGAAAAAAATGTCTGTGTCTATAGGTGCTTCTATCTTCATAACAGAAAATTGCATAAGATTGAGAGTTGACAGGTTCAGTAAGGAGTGACTTTGCCTAACCAGTGTACCAGATCTGTTTCAGCCATTTAAATGTCAGAGGACATAGAAATTGATTCCAAATTATGACATCACTTGCTGTTTGTTTTTGAGAATGATAAGGACAGTCAGGACAACAGGCAATAATACACTTCACTTGAAGACTGACAGAAAATTACAATATTAAAGAATACAGGACCAACTGGCAGTTTTGCATAATTTCCCATGGCTCTTTGATAGGGAGGATGTACATTGGAAGAACCAACAATGGTGACAAGTTCAAGTCTTCCAGAAGTTAAATCTCATGCTGTTCTGAATCTCTTGTATGTGAAAAATTGAGGTGTTTTATAAAAACAGCCTTTTTTTTGGTGAATTTCCAAGCAGTCCATTTCCATTTATTCCTCCTGGAGTGACTGTGTTCTTGTCCTTTTCAGTTCTAATCCTTTGTAGCAAATAATTGTTCATAAGAAAGGAGATTAAGATGTGAGTAGTACTGCATATACAGCCTGGTAAACCTCAATGTACCCTCTAGCAAGTAGTTTGGCATAGTGTGCAAGACGAGGCATGGGGTGCAAGACAAGAATAATCACTAAGACCTTACATTAGGCAGATTTTTTTTTCACTGGAAGGATTATTCTTCATTAAATCCTTATTTTTTTGCCTGAATAGGAGGAAGGGGAAACACTGAGTACACTGATGGAAGAAGTTAATGTGATGGAAAATCTGTCCCATTTCCCAGTTTCCACTGGTTAGTTAAATTCACTGTTCAAACCACGTGCCTGATTGTGGTTGAAAAGATCATAAATACTTGAAATGTACAGCTTGCATATTTTAAATTCAGCCAGCTGACCGTCAAGTGATCCCTAATGGAAAGTTCAAAGAAAACTAGTACTCTATGTTGCAGGTTTCCAGTTCTATGAGAAACCTTTGGCGTCTCTACTTTCCCTCCCTGTGTCTTCTATTATTATAGGTAAGGTATCACACAAGTGTAGTTTGGCACTGTTTAGTCAGTGTCTAAATAAAAATTAGCTGGGGAAGTAAACAGTGGACATATTTTTCTGTCTTTGAGTGGTATGATTTTGTCACTAAATGCTGGTCTAAGGTGTGTGACTAACATTGCAGGAGTTTATCACATGCTTAAAATGAGAGAAAGCACTTCTACCCCATTACTTTTTGACAACAAAAAAAATCAGCTTACCCTGTGTCCCTGTGCTTCTTGAAAAAAAATGTTTGCTGCTGAACATAGCTGATACTGCAGTGACTGTCATATTAACAAGTCTTCAAATTATTTGTAGCAAAGTGACTGCCTTAATAAATCAGAGTAGTGACCCAGCACTCCTAGTGTCCTGTCTTTAACATCTCCTGGGACCAGATGCTTCAGAAAAAAGAATAAAGAGTATTCTTAAACTCCATCTGTTGACTTATTTGCACAGTCATTTTCTACTAGTAGCATGATATTCATACTTAGAGTGGTGGGAAGTCTCTTCCACCAGCCCAGACTTGATCTGTCTCTTTACCAGTAGCCTCTGAGCATTTCAAGGAAGTAGACAGAGTCTTGTGAAGTTCACCCTGCTGCTGCTTGTACTCCTCAGAGACTGTTTCTCACTCATTACTGCAAGTGGGCGAGTGCCTTTTTCAAGCCCTGTAAAATTGGAAAATCTAACAGATGGTAGATATGGCCTATATGCCTGAAGTCCCTTCATATCACTCTGTCGTATTTCCAAAACTACTTTTCCTTGGAATTCATTGGAATATTCCTGTGAGGTTGGATTATTACATTTCCTTTCCTCCCGCCTCCCCCTTTCTTTTCCCCAGCTAATTCAGAAAAATTAAGAGGCTCTTGTCATCATATAAATACATATTTATAGTAGATTTTGAGGGAAGAATAATTGGTCAGGGTAAGACTCATACCTCCTGCAGTATACATCAGGCAACTATAAATAACTTTCTATGGGATCTGGGTTTATACTAAACCTGTTGTTTCCATTACTTCCCAGAGGCTATCACCACACAGTTTAGCTTTTCCTACTCATATATGTGTTTTGAAACTGTGTTGTATTGACATCAATCTAGATCCCTGACTAGCCTAACGAAATCACTACAAACATAACCATTACATACCATGATAATTAGAAGTGTTTCTTTTGCATGCTTGGGTCAAAAAAATCATCAGGATGTTTGGCACATATGGTATAGGATTCATAGAAAAGAGAGTTGCACCTGTTTGCACACGCTGGGGTCTCCCAATAGTGTGAGCATTCTGTCACATCTCTCTATGTTGTTGGTTGTTGCACAACATAGACATTAAAACGAGGGAGTATTTATGAAGCAGAAGTCAGCTCCTCCTTACTCTCAGTATACTCATTATTTGCTGGGTCACTTCTATTGGTGTTCACCCAAGGTTTAGGCTGTCCTCAGTGAGATTAATTTTCTACTTGTCATACAGGGCAACAACTGGTCCCTTTTGAACAAACTGGATACCACAAAGATACTTCATCAAAATAGGCCTCTAAATTTTTAGCACATGACTTTCTCTAATTACCAAGCAAACAACTTCCTCATGGCTAGTAGGCCACAAAAAATATGCTAGCGACATCTATATGCTTTCTTACTAATTGTATAAATCTACAATGGTCATGGAGTAATAAACGTAACTTTTTTTGTAATTACATTTTAATTAATGCAGGTTTTTAGAACTGATGTGGAGGGATCATCCAGGATAAAATGGGACTTCAGGAGGTGAATTTTTACCCAGATTCTATAACAAGTGGCAGCACTAACTAAATTGCAACATCAGATCACCTTCCATTATACGTGTTTATTGAACTTGATGTGAAAATAATTATTGACTTTGAAGGGGATGGAGCTGGGCCCGGCAGTGCTTGCAGTGCATGCTCACTGCTTGCAAATTGTCTGCAAATATCAAGGCTTGGACTTCAAGGAGAATAACGGAAGGGTTGGTTAGTGAACTCTGCCTGCACTCCAAAAATAACACAAGGTCAATTTGAGAAGGTGTGCCCAGTACTGATCCTTTGAGCCAGACATGTAAATCTAAAGTACTAGATAAAACAAGCTGTAAATTTTGTACTGAAACAAAACAATATATTTTTGAGAAGTTTTCCATTATCTTCTTCACATATGATGGGGCTTTTCAAAGCCTATGTGTTAGTGCATATCCATGTTTCTGTAGGCACACACAGGTTTTGGAAGGCAACATCGTAGACAACATTCTCCTTTCTCCTCTCTAAACTGGATTACTCAAATGTAGAAGAATTCCAAATCTTGGAACATAGCTAGAAAATAATGCTAGCAAGCAAATGCCAAATTGAATGGTCAGAATTGATTTTTTTAGGAAACAAATTAACAACTGAATATTAGTAATGGATTAAAGTAGATATTAAAGTTACTTATTTAATTATTATCTTCCATTTTAAATTTATAATCAGTTATTTATAGTAGCTGAACTATCATGATACAACACTGGATACAAGGATACTTCTGTTAGTGTTTACGACACCCTGTGAGGTACTACCACTCTAGACTGTGCATGTTGGGACTATTATGGGAAAACTGGTTGTAGTCACATGAGGACAGTCTTGTTCTTCTCAGTCAAAGGTCTCTGAAGTTCAAAGAGAGGTACAGAACATAAACTGGCCAGTATGTGGTCAGCTTCAAAAACTTCTGTAGGAAGTGCCTATTTTCCTTTCTGTCAAAACAGGTCTAATATTCTTGAAACAGTTATCAATATTCTGATCACAACAGGTCAATAATTTTTATGATTATTTCCATTGGAAAATATGGATTAGTTTTACTAAGAAATACTCATTAAAGACGGTAATTTTTGTGATTTCTCAGGGTTTTGTTTGTTTGTTTTTTTCATCTAACAGCATATATTTACATTTGAAATCACCTTTCAGCTTCCAAGAGACAGTTTGGAACAAAGCAATGCAAAATAATTTCAACAAATCCCAGATTCCTCACTCATGTTTCTCTTTCCACTAATTTTTCATGAGTTCAGAACCTTTTCCAAAATTTTGACTTGTTCTGATACAGGAGGGGGAAAAAATCAGTTGGGAAATTCTCATGGGATAAGAAAGATGCTTTACTGTCTTGATCTACACCTAATTTGTTTCCTCAGCATTCAAGGACATCTCTTTTACTGGAGAACAGGGTATTAACAGTCAGCTGAATACCAGTCCCACTTCCCAGGAGCTTAGGTGCTCATGTTCAGCTATGGAGTAAACATTCTTATTCGCAGTGATGGATTTCTGTGAATTCATCTCCTTCCTTGCAAGACAGTGTTTTCTTATAGCTTCTTGGAACTGTATTCTGTTAGCAAGATGGTTGGATAGCTTATGTTGCAGCTATCAGGCCTGTGTGTGTACTGGAAAAGTACATTATCCTTGCTTCAGGGATCACCACTGCCTGCCTTTATTTATACTCCACTACTGTACCCTCCAGCCCTGTCATTCCAATAGTATTCTTGAAGAGAGGTTGATCCAAAGCACATTACAGAATTTCAAACTCTCTTAAGAGAGTTTTGTGGCAATGTGGCAAAAATGGTTATAACTTTTGAAATGCTGTGGAAATGTTTGCTGGAAGCCAATGAATTTCCTTGCAAAAATTTCACAAACAAGTGGAAGTGAATAGAAAATCTGGGAAATCATTCATATTTTTACAAAAAACAAAACAAAAATAAAAAGGAAAATTAAACATCTCAACCCCTCTAACCTGTTGGGTTTTGCCCAGCTTTCATTAATTCTTTATAACGTCCTCATTAGTCCAGACTTCAAGGTCAGTGTATTGAGTCTTCTATCTGAAGAGGAGATTTGAAAGGAAATGTCATTATAACACAGTGCCTGAACGGATCAGATATGCATGTGCTAGTTTTACAGACTGGTGTCAGTGTTGCATTTATTTATTTGGGACAGTGGTGATGATGTGTAAGCCATTTTGCTCCAAGAGAACAATGCACTGGGATATTTTTTTAAGCATTAAAGTCTGGTTTACTCAGGGTCTTCTCCACCCACTTTAGATGAGAGAGGAAAAAATCTTGGCAAGCGGATGCTCTGAGGGGGCACATGGAGGCGTGTGTAATCATCTTGCCAGTTTAATTAACAGTGCTTTTGACTGATATGTGTTAATGAGGATAATGTACAGTATGGAGGGAAAGAACCCTGTGTGCTATATTAAAGGGACAGGTGCTGGGCGTACGGAAAGTTCACGCTACTAAAAGGAAATAAAGTGCATGAAATGACTTAGAAAGTGAGGGAGAGGAAATATTTCTGAGAGTAATTGTAAGGGAGTAAATCTGTGCACTCAGTTCACATGCCTCAGAATGGCTCATGGTGGAAAATGAGGGAGTGGGGAAAATCTGCCCATTGGCAGTACAGCTCTGCATAGATGGGCAGGGGAGGGTGCTCAGCAGACCTCACTGAATTGGCTCACCTGTGTAAATGCGCTCCTATGCATAAATGTTTGCAAGAGTGGGTGTAAAGTGTAACACATTTGACATTCTGCACTACTTCCTCTGAAATGACACCATTTATAGTTAAGAGCAATCAATGAAATATTTCCTTCTGCATAAGGGCCTGATCGTCTGATGTTCCAAGAGCCTCCTGCAAGGTGCTGAGTACTCTCAACTTTAAGTGAAATCAATAGGATTGGGCACTAGCATTTTTAATTCTTCTTATTTATGGGATATTTCTATTCCCTATTTTACACTTTGAAAGTCGAACTAACTCTGCAGGATTCATTGTCAACCTGAAAAGGAAGATAGGAATTGAATGTTGCAAGCTTATTTTTCTTAAAGATATCTTTAGAGGCTGGCAGTGTCATAAAATCACAGGATCATAGAATGTCTTGACTTGGAAGGAACCCACAAGTATCAAGTCCAACTCCTGTCTCTGCATAGGACAACTCCAAAATTCACACCATGTGTCTGAGGACTTAGTCCAATCACTTCTTGAATACTGTCAGGCTTGGGACCATGACCACCTTCCTGGGGAGCCTGTTCCAGTGTCCACCAGCCTCTGTGTGAAGAACCTTTTCCTAATGCAACCTAAACCTCTCCTGACACATCTTCCTGCCATTCCCTCAGGTCCTGTTATTGGTCACCAAAGAGAAGAGATAAACACTTATCCCTCCTCTTACCCTCATGAGGAAGCTGTAGGCCATGACGAGGTCTCCCCTCAGCCTCCTCTTCTCCAGGCTAAACGAACCAAGTGACTCCTGACAAGGGCTTTAAGCGTTTATAAAATTGATGTGTTCTTACAGTCTCTACTCCAACAAAGTTGGATACAAGTGTTTCCAAGACAAAATCTTCACTTACAAGAAACAATGGTATTGGTGGTCCAAGAAAGCTAAGTTCCTAGTGAGTGTCTCAAGCTGCTTTGTGGTATTATTTTCTGCTGTGACCCTATTTATTTTGAAAAAGGACTAGTGAATTGCAGCTATCCTATTTTTATTATAATTCTCTCCCCTCAATATTCACAGTCTTCAATAATGCTTTTGCTTTCCTTTTTTTTTTTTTTTTTTTTTTGTTTTTTTTAAATCTTCATCTTTCTGGAAGATTTCAGTATTTTAAATCAAAACCTGTAAATGTGAGTTACAATTGAAGGAGATGCTTACAACACTATTGCTTTGAATACCTTGAGAATTCATTATGTGTGTTCATTGTACTAAACAAAAACTTGAGATTACTACAGCTATAGTGCAATCCAAACTATCTTTAAATATATATGTATATTTCTGTAAGCAAAAGAGAGGTGTTCACATGCAGGTATGCTGTTCTGTCTCTTTGAAAAAAAGAAGTAGGCACCTCTTGGAAAATACTTCCTCTTCTACCAGGAGCTGTACTTGTTTTCTGTGAACCTTCTGCCAAGGCTATAAGTGGCAGAAGAACTTACAGGCTTGAGACAGGACCAATGGATGGTATAGTTCTTATAACAAGGAGAGA
Source organism: Nesoenas mayeri (assembly GCF_963082525.1). NCBI lineage: Eukaryota > Metazoa > Chordata > Aves > Columbiformes > Columbidae > Nesoenas > Nesoenas mayeri. The sequence continues at coordinate 14,290,399 of NC_137548.1, forward strand.
AAGGTATTTGCATTACCCTCCTTGAAACAAACAAACAAACAAAACCCCACCTTAAAAATCCTTGAAAAACAACAACAACAAAACCCCAAACCTCACTTTTGGTACAAAAATCCTGTTACATGACTGGTTCAATGATAGGAAGAAAACAGTGTTTACCCTCTTAGAACAATGGCTTTTGTGTAAATAGCCTTAAACTGGTGAAATCCAGAAATTTTGAAGATTTTGTAAGATAGTTTCCTGAGTTTTCTGACTGTGAGAATAAAAAAGAGAGACATGATTTAACTAGTGGCTTTTCATAATAACTGTTAAGCATGGCGAGAAAGAAGATGATGGAGTTACCTCTTGGTTTAGGTGTGATTAATTGTAGGAGTAGATTCTTGGTTATTTTCATATTCAGGAAGGTCCAGACTTATAAATCTGTTTCTCAAGTGAAAAGTAAAACTGTTTGCTTTAGATTTTCCTACTGAAAGCAACTAAATTTGCCCCAAAATCAGGATGCTGGAATATTTTCTATTTTCTAAATTTTAGCAGTGTCAGTATAACAGATTTTCAACAGTGTAATCCACTTCTCTCCTTCAAAATCTTTTACTATGTTTTTTTCAACGTAGAGAGAGGTTAAAATTTGAGACAATGCTGGCATAAGATCAAATGGGTATAAATTGGTTGTAAACATATCTAGGACAGAAATAGCAAGATTTACAACTAGCAGAGGACTGAAGCTCTGGAAATAGGAGCAATGAAGGAAAAAAAATTCTAATAGGTTTAAACAAAGAGTTAGATAAATTTATTAACAGAAGTATTTGACCTGGTTTCCTCCATTTGCTATAGCCTGGACCTGATTACACGTGAGTTCCCTTCTGTTTTTTTTCCCTCAAGGTAATGATGCAAGCACTAGTATTTATACTTCAGAAACACAACACATTGAAAAAACCCTTAGTAAATAGAAAACAAAGCAGTCCAGATTCAGTTCTTACCTGTAGTAAACTGTAATCAGTAACCTTCAGACAAAAGGCAGAAACTGGTACTATATCCAAATGCAGGGCACTCAGTTTTGACCTTCGTTATGTCTTTTCCAAAATATGGCTGATTTCAAACATTAATTTTATTCTGTCTCTATTCAAAACAGACATGAGCAAAACCACTGGCTGAATGGGCTGTTATTCATTTTAGGGTCAGTATCTTATCCTCCCTGGACAGCTTTACACATTATAAAAGAATAACATCCAGCAGAGTTGAAAGCCTTCAATAGATCAAGGATCAGTCTCACAGTTTTAGGATCTGTGCCTCAGTTCAGCAAAGCATCTGTTTAACCCTACATACACACTTAATTCCAATTGAAGCCTATGCCAAAATATTTAGATGACTGTACACAGACTTCAGCGCATGCTTAAAGCTAAGATTACGTCTAAATGCTTTATTAAATTGAAACCCTGCTTAACCTACAGGAAGCACAGACTATTAACAGATGATGATATTTGAATAGACATTAGTACAATACTCTCCATTATTTTGGTTTATGTATTAAATCTTCCAGTATAAACAAGAGTCTCAAAAATACTGTACAAAGTTAATGGTACAAATATTAAGGCATCCATTTACAAACAAGAGGAAAAGAAGAAAAAACTAAGAAGAAGAGCAATAAAAGATAAAGACCTTCAGATAGCTCTAAACATCACTATCATGTTTATCGTACCACAGTAGATATTAAACTAAATCAGATGCCCTGTCATTTTCCCACTTAAATAATTAATAAAAATTAAAGGACAACGTTATACACAATGTTCTTACCCATTATTATCTACTGATGTTCCATTCTTTTTTATTCAAGCATTTCTGGTATTGTATTTTTAACCATCTCACTATCAGTTGTATTTCTGTTAGTCTTGTTGCTTCCCTGCTGACAGTTTCTTACAGGATTCAACCAATATTACTTCCTCTGCTAGTAGGGCTTATTTTTCCCCTTCTGTTTAGCATTCCATTATAAATTTTATGATACTAATTTAAATGCATCTATCATATTCTACCCAGATTCTAGATAAATGTTTTGACTGATTTTACTTACTGAGAATAGTATTTTTTGTCCTTTTTTCTTTTCCCCCTAAATCTTACTACATTACAGTAGTCTGAGTATTTTTCCTCTCTTCTGTACTATCTGATATATATCCTGAAACCTTTGTGTTCAAGTTTTGAAACAGCAGGTGTCAAATTCTCAGACTGAGTATAATAATCACAATGATTTGAAGAAAAACATTGAGCTCCATGGAAGTGGCAATAAAGTCAGAGAACTAAATGTGTCATATTTTCAAGGGATGATGCTATTTACAAATAAATGCTTAATAAACACAGATCTTGCCTTTTTTTCTTTTGCATGGTATTATGCTTCATATACAAATAGAAGATTTTTATTTCCATTGTGACTTTTCCACTTTAACGGCATACAGTCCATCAGCAAATAACAACGGTATACATTGCCTTACAGTTATAAAAATAAGCCCTCTTAAAACCCCATTGCAATAACTTTTACATTTACCTCTAACATATTTAATACACAGAACTAATTATCAATCAAAAATACAGTCTATTGAGGGTTATGGCTCAATTATTTGTATATATTTTAATTTTGAAAATGGATTTTGCTATTGAAAATAACATTAGTGCCTCTGCTAGAGAACAGTTTTATAATTAGGCGAATACTGTGCCATAAAATACTCATCACCATAGCAATGGTTTTTCATGGGGCATAAGTAAGTTGATAACAGAGACAATACATTCACTACAGAGACTATTGTGGTTGAATAATGTAAAGTTATAACTTTTAGTAAAGCACCTACTAACATAAGAAATCATGGCACAGTCACACTACATATTGACATTAAGAGTCATTTTAATGAAATACATTAATATTTTATATAGCATCCTTCATACAAAGCATAATAACATTGCAATGTCTTACAATGTAGTGTCTCATATACTGTCTCTCATCTTGAAGGGTCATGTGCTTGTGTGTGTGCATGGATATAGGAATCACTTCAACCACTCTTGAGATTCCTTTATTTATTTATATGTATTGTTCTAATATTAACCATTGCAGTATCTGAGTTGCCATGAATCTCTCTCTAGAGAGCAGAACAACAATCATTTAAAAACAGATTGTGTCCCTAAACAACATTTGAATTCTGGCAATAAAAAGGGGTTAGTCTATCCAGCTGAACTCCAGAACAGAAATTCAGGTAGACAGAATGCAATTATCCCAATTTGAAATCAGGCATAACACTGAGGATGCTATTGTGAAAATTGCTACAAGGTCTTTAATAGAGGCAAATAGCCAGAAAACTTAGTTTTATTGCTTCTTTTGACACTTCATATAGCACAGTCAACTCCAAATGCCCAGCAGAAACACAACTTTGTTACTGACTGAAGTAATGGGCCATTCATTAAGGTACAAACACTTCCTGTTTGCTTTTCCCTGAGTGGCTCTCCCATTTGAGGACAATATACTCCCGCTTTGCTGAACTTGTGAAAACTGACTCCCTGTAAAGGGAAGATGAACAGAAAAATAAAGGTTTGGTTTGCACAGGTACACTGAGACTTACCTGGGCTAGAGAGCAAGGAGAGTAATGCACGTGGAAATTTGTGAATGGCACAAATAAGGACAGTAGATCCTCTCCTGCTGAGCTGAAGAGTCAGTCACAAGCTAAAACAGACAGACCAGAATCATAAAGTACTTGCAAGCAGAAATAACAGCAGTCCCAATGCAAGACTCGATCACAAGCTTTATGGCTATGAGTGCTCCCACTGAAGTCAATGGGTGTATGCTTAAAAGTGGCTTCAAGCATGGCCAGTAACAGAAGCAGAACACTGTGGAGCTGTTTCATCTGAATGGGATCTCACTGCTTAAGTACATACTGCATATAATCATGATAAGGCCTAGAATAGTAATTTTCTATAAAAAAAAAATTGTTCTTTATTTTTTTTTCTTTCATTTGGTGATAACTGGACTGTATTTGTCCAAACCATTGAGAATGCTTCTCTTCATGAAATGCAATCAATGACATGTTTTGGAGAAGACAAAGACTGAGGATTGCAATATTGGTAAAACAGAAAGAAAGGTGTATGGGGTGATACAGCTCACCAAAAATGTCTGTAAAATCTCACTTGTTTGCTGGAGACATTTGTAACAATGTCAATATCATACTTATCCAGTTGATTAAAACGTTTTTTTTTTTCTAAAGTACTAACAGATTATATAGAGGATTCTCTAAATAAAATCTGAAAATAAACAGACATGTCAGATTTGTTAGAAGCAGCAGAAGCTTATTCTAGCTTCTGCTAGAAGCTTCTAGCTTCTAACTTCTGCTAGAAGATCACAGAAGGTATCATCTACTGTTCAAGGTATTTCATCTTTAGTGACCTGAACATGTAATAACATGATATCTCTTCTGAGACTGAGGTCACTGAGAACTGAGGTTACTTGGTAAAAGGTCAGAATAAGCTTTCTACCCTTCAAGTCTTCTGAGAGCATCTTTTGAGTACACCATATTTTAAAATTATTTTATACCTATCACTTGTACGAAGCATGCTTTCCCTTGAACTTATGGCCAAGGAGTGTATAAGCTACTGTGTTTTAGTTTTGCTTAAGTGAATATAAAGTTTTTATAGAATGAAAGGGTTTGAGGCTTGTGTAGTATCTGTGTTAGGAACACACTTGTGAAACAGCATCAGGAAAAAAAGGAGCTTGTTATGAAAGGACAGAACTGCTTGTATATTATGTTTCTCTTCTGGTGCGTCTAAATACCTGATATTTAAAATGACAGAAGAGATTCAGCCCATTTTTTACCATGGTTTTTGATACTGGCAAAACAGTATTGGATGCATAAGGGATCCTTGGAGCAGAATCCACATGAGGAAATTATAATCTAGGGCTACCATGGCTAATTGAAAAACAAACATGATGATGTAAATTATGTCAGATAATTCTATAAGAATTCTGTTAAGGCAGGAACAGCATAACATTTTTTACAAAATACCATAGAACGAGATTGACATTCTAAAAAAGACATGGTTTGTTTCATTTCTGTGCCTTTTTATTATCACATCTTATTACATTATGGTTTGAGATAAAAATCACACCTTGGGCAGTTGAATACACTCAGTTTCCCCTCCTCACTCACAGGTGTCCCTCGAGGTACGTTGTTATGTTACAGTATCACACTCCTTGTCATATCTTATTGCTAACTTGCAGATTGTGGTAATATTTTGAATTCTGACAGAGTAGGCACAGCCTCTGAGCATCAGCACCAGTTTGCACTAATGTAATATGCCACTGTGCCAGTCCTAAAGACAACAAAAGCAAAAAATAAAATCTGCAAAAATGTACTGAAGGCTTCTCTGGGAAGTGCACGTTGCCCACTCTGCATTTTCTATCAATTTATCTATTTCCGATATGACTGCAAGAGCAACCACCCTGTCACCTTGGTGCTACTGCCAAGAAAACAATATGGACAGCATGAAAAACTTTCGGGTTCATTGGATTTTGGGTTCAGTGCAGTCAGTGACAGACACTAAGTCTCGGCCACTCTGCTGCATGGCTGCCAGGGCCGGAGAACAGTGACAGTGAAGGTTGCAGAAGGGGTGAGCCACATCTGTGGATGTTCCTGGAGCAGCATCAGGCAAAGACTGAAGCTGGAAACTGAAGTTTCTCTGTAGCATGTGAGGGGGAAGAGGCAATTTCCATTTCTCTTCTCACTGTAAAGGTCAGACAAAGGACTGAAAGGATGGTGTGGCGGGGGTGGTGGTGGCAAATGTTGCCTGTTGGTGGTTAGTAGGTTTCAAAAGGTGAGACTTCAGAAGGAACGTAGAGGTTTGGGATGTGAAGGAAAGTACAAAAAAAGGAAGAGATAACAAACTCTTCTCTAGTCCATGTCCTTTATGCCAAGTGAAAAGACATAATGATGCCTTCTGAAAGGTCAGAACAGTGTAAAGGGGAACTAAACCTCAGTATTTCCTACTGGAGAAATGACAGAAGTCAGTCTTAAAGACTTCTTTCTGAATATAGTTATAGTTGATGTCACAATAGTGGAAAGGAGAAGTAGGGCTGCAACACGTAACGTGAGAAGACTGGCAGCAGCACCCCGGGTGCAAATAGCTGGGATGTGCCCTTCATGTTAGCACTCTCTTCTGGACAAAGGACCATGGCTGGTTCAACAGCCACAAAGCTATCAGTGCTGGACAGGAAAAAAATGGCCTGGGGACCTTCTGGAAGGGTGTTAGTGTCTTCTGCCAGTAGGAGACATCAGATTTGGGATAGCAAATATGCAGATTCAGGCCATTCATAGGGAGGCTGTAGCTTAGGAAAGTGTAACACAGACACAGAGACCTGTGTGACAGCCTGGACACGCATTTGCGATTTAGAAGGTGCTGAGGGTTGCCAAAGTGATTTTAAGGGTCTCTTCAGTCTCTGAAGCAGTATGGAAGCAGGAAGATTGAAGAAGTGTTTAAAACAGCACAAAGTCATCCCAAGACCTTCCAATGGACTTCAAATGTATAAAGTATTGGTAGCAGCAGGGGCTATGTGATGGAAAAGATCACCTCAAATGCATAGTTTTGGAATATGAAAAAGCAGCTTCTGTGGGGCAGGAGAGAGGAAAGAAAAGCTTCCATAAAAATAAAAAAAAAGAAAAAAGAAAAAAAAGAAAAGTCTTTCAAACTGTAAGTACATTAACATGCTTTAGCAATATTTAAAAAAAACAAGTTTTGAAAATGGGCCAAACTTACACACACATTTTTCATTCAAAGATTTCAAGCTACTTCAGTGAATAAAAATGAGACCGCTGAAGTCAACAAACCTGAGCTGTTCAAACTTTAGCTTAAATCTCTAATGGAGATTCTTAAAAGAATGGTTGACTGAAGTGACCACACAGCTGGGCTGTGTGTGATTTTTGTCTCATTTTGAGTACTTCACAAATTGATTTATACTTTTGATTCTACTTAATTGAAGCTGTTAGAAGACCTGCTGATTGATGAGTATCACAGAGAAGAATATGGTCAGGGGCATAGAGTATAGTAGAGATTTAGCTATATAGCCCACAATTAATGCTAAAAGAGGTGTTCACTTGGCTCTCTTGGAACAGCAAGTACAAACACTAGAAAAATCTCGATGTGTAAAGCAGGGCTTGATTTTGTCTAGCTTCACACACATATACATCATCATTTTGTGTTTGATTCTGCTATGCTTATCTTTGCTATGTAATACCTCTTTTTTTTTTCTCTTTTTTTTTTTTTTTTTTCTTCCATAGTCAGAGAACTTAAATATATATGTATTTCATCTAGCTGTGGTTTTGGTTAAAAATGAGCTTGGTATGCTTCAGCCACCTTGGTTGCATTCAAGAGAGGAGGTTGGCCAGTGATGCCTGTGATCATGAAGGAACCTGAGCAAGTGATGGAGACTCTATAACCATCGCAACCTCAGGTTTTGCGGAATACTCTATTTGGGAGTTGGAGGCACATGTATTTTTCTCTCTGTTCAGTAAGGGACCATGTTCTTTTTTCTTAGTCAGGAAACAAAGTTCATAGCCCTATGCTGGTCGTTCTCTCTCAGCTGCAGCTGCTTTGAAACCTGTTTTCATGGGCATGCAGGAGAGTTCACAGTCCAAAAAATTTAGGGCAGCTGTAAGTTATTGCATAGTTTCAGAGTAAGGCTAATGTGATTTAGAGATTTCCTTGCTGTTAACCTCAGCCAGCTTTATCCATTCATCTGGCATGGAAGACACCCATGCATACTACAGTTGTGTATTTTGTTTTGGATTTAAACACTGTTGATGTGCATGCAAATGGCAAGTAGTTAATGGGTCCCAAATGATCAGAGAGCATGCTTTTGCCCAGGCTTTGGGAGGCACAGGTAGGTAGGCGGCTCAACAGATGTGAGAGATGTGGGACTTCACACAGCATACGCAGCCCTGCTACCATTAATCAGAGGGCAGAAACAAATATGGCCCCTCAGAGTTTAACCTGCCTGGCAACACTGCTTGAGGCAGGAACAGAGGTTTAGCCATACTCTTGGGATCTGTCTCGACACTGTTATGCACTTCCAAGGAGGGTGGGAGGTTGTACTAGCCTGGCTAAAGGTGCAGGAAGGCTGGCTCAGACCCTGCCCAGCAGAAAAAGCAAAGATACAGTCAATGAAAGCCCCCTTCTTTCTCTATGTTCTATATTATTTTTTCCTCTCACTCACAGTCTTTTTTTTTTTTTTTTTTTTGGGTCACACATGTCTGCAGGCCACAGAGAGTTGAGAAGCAGCCTGGGAGATGAAGAGCTTATGGAAATGAGCACTCCTCCTCCTCCTCATGCGGACTGCTAATCCTGATTCAACAAGATTTTTAATTCCCCCTCCGTGGCTGTGCAAACAATTTGCTGATCCCCGAGAGTTGCTCCAATCCAAGGCTGGAGTAACTCTCAGGTGCAGCTGTGAACAGGATTTTGGTTAAAGTCAAGTTTATAAATATTTGCCTAATAAACCAGACTCTTTAAGTGCCAAATAAAACAAACCCTGGCTGGGAAGGTAGGGGAAGGCAGAAGGAGGGAGAGAAAAACACCTCGAAGTTTTTAAATGCTCATTTAAATACTTTTCGGTAGTGCTGATATTTTATGTAACACTGGCCTTATTTATGTATTTATGTATTTTGCTTTGATGGGGGATTATTTTTCTCACTGCAGTCTTCTTTTGATTGATGCAGTGTGCCTGCTCACTTTCAGATATGGTTGGAGAAGAAGCAGCGTAAGTTGGGTGACTGTATTTAAAATGGGTAATACAGAATGGTTTTAAACTTTAATATGTCATATAGACATTTAGTTTTACAAGTAATTTATTTTGTGAGATGCAAGTTTCTGCCTGGACAGTGTTGATTTTGGGTGACTTGATATTCATTTCCCACCTCTGCATATTAATATTATTTGAACTGTGTGGTTTCCAAATACCTTATCACTGTTGGATTCTTTAATAACCATGAAGGAAATAAAGTGAACTCCTTTACATCAAGATATTATTTTTTTCCTTGTGATGACTTTAACCAATATATTCTTCAACATGAAAAACAGCAGCATCTACTATTATATACGAGATAATTCTCTTAATCATGAAAAACATTAGATATAAGACTGAATAATTTGTAAAATCAAAAATATTTCCCAGCTAAAGTCAATATAACTTGGATCAGACTCACAGTTTATATAAATGAACATTTCTCCATTAACTTTAAATTAACTTCCTTAATTTACACCCATTGAGAATCCAGCCCCTCCCTGATTTATTTTTTTTTAATTTGGCAAAGAAAAAGCCTCGCTTTAAAAATCAGATGCCTCTGAAAGTTAGAATCTTAGTAAAGAGAAAAACAAGCAAACAAAAAATCCCCACTTGAAGTCCTTGAAGAGAGCTGACAGCTTCTCTCTTTGATTGCAGCATGTTTAATTGAACTTCTAATTGATTCTTCAGTAAAGAACAGACCAAACATATTTAGATTTGTCATTGAATTACTTCTTTTTGAAGGCAGATCAAAAAAAGAAATGTTGAATTTAATTATGTTTATTGTACCAATATTTTTTGAAAAGGACACAAATGGTAGTTACCTGAAGGCGAAAGGTAGCAAAATGTATCTGTGAATCAAATGTTTCCAGGACTTTATTTTATTAATAATTTTATGCCATCAAACAGATATACCTAGTAAAAGATTTATTTAAGAATATTACAGGAGTACTGGAAGAGGAAGAATACGCTTCCACCACTTATGACTAGTACATTTAAACCTTGATTATGCATGCTTAATATTTCCAATTCTTCTGAGTTTAAATTTCAAATATGCTTAGATATAGACATAATTGTGACATGTCAGCTGTCTCAACATGGTCTGGATCAGTAACGGTACTTAGCATGCATAACATTGCTTAACAGAACTTATCATTATTTTATTAGATCTGAAGGGATTAAGTGCTCATAAATATATGTTAGTCAACATCTCACTCTTACTTTTTTTAACTAGAGGGAATATTGTGTTTTTATTTAAAAAAATAAAAACAGTACTGATGATTAAACAGGAATTGTGGTTTGACCTTGGTATCTTAGGAAAAGAAAGTGAGTATGGGACCAGGTCTAGTAACGAAAAGTGGTTTCCATGGAAATCTAAGTAAAGAGGAGTCAGGTTACATCTCTCTAATTCCTGCCATGACTTCTAGGACTTGGTAAAAGCTCTAGGTTAATGTAAGGTTGAGTTCATATATTTCCAAAGTACAAACCTGATCTGTAATGTTTTAATGGTCGTATGATTTTCTGAGAGAACATTCATCTGTATTAGTATTGGTTTTTCATGGAAGAAAATTAAATTAAAAACATAAAATAGGTACCATACTTAGACACAACGGATACACTGCAAGTTTCTCTTCCTAGTTTCCTGCTTTGATTCTGATTCTGTGTCTTTTTATAATCTGAATTGCCACATTAGTTCTGGATAAAAGAAGATAAGCACCTCTGAACACTTGCACCAGCCTCACACTGCACTGACCTTCATCTAGAAGAAGCTAGCAACCTTGGTGCTTTGTGTTTGATAGCTGTTGCTTCTCAGCTTGTGTCCCATTGGGGACTACTGTGGAGAAGTGCAGTGACCTTTACTTTTTTGAACTATAATTTCTACATGGAGAGTTGGTGCTCACCACTCCTTCTTGTCTTGGTTCAGTTTTTTTTTTTTTTCAATTTGATTTCTGACCAGTGTAATGATCTCAATAGTCAGGTTTTACCCTGAAGAGCACTAACATAACTGATACTTTTGAAGTCTGGTTCATTGTGCCTTGGTACATTTTGCCCTGACCATAGAATAGAATCATAGAATAGTTTGGGTTGAAAAGAAACTTAAATATCATATGGTTCCAACCCCTCTGCCATGATCAGGGACACCTTCCACTAGACCAAGTTTCTCAAAGCCCCATCCAACTTGGCCTTGAACACTTCCAGGGACGGGGCATCCACAGCTTCTCTGGGCAGCCTGTTCCAGTGCCTCACCACCCTCATGGTGAAGAATTTCTTCTTTATATCTGATCTCAGTATAATATCTTTCAGTTTAAAGCCATTATCCCTTGTCCTATCAATACATACCCTTGTAAAAAGTTCCTCTCCACCTTTCCTGTAGGCCCCCTTAAGGTACTGGAAGGCTGCTGTAATCAGTTAATTATGCCACCTTTGGTAAGAGCTGTTGCGGCTACTGCAATGCTTTGGAAGGCTATTCCTGTTTCGTTTCTACCTACTGCCCTTTATGAATGTTTTGCTCTATCTCACTTTTGTATTAATAGTTCTCTGGAGACCTTGAGTACTCTTTTGTTACCTCTCTTGACCTTACAAAATTAAACATGTGCTTCAGCCAGCACTTCTGATTTTCCTCAAGTCATCTTCATAACCACATTGCATATGGTTTAACTAGAATCACAAAGTATGTAGGTTGGAAGGAACATCTGGAGATTATTTGGTCCAAAATACTGGTCAAAACTGAGCTAGCTTTGATGTTAGATTCTATATTACAGGGGTTTGTCCTATACTCTATGACCATAAGCTTTTTAACAAAGTGAGGAGACATAACCAAAGTGGAGTTAAACACTGGGGACTCTGCAAAGGCAGGTGTAGAGGTATAGACCACCCTCTTTCAACATGCATATTAGATCAATGTTGCCCCATGAACCTAACTGTTGACTGGAGAAGTTAGTTTGTTCACCTAATTGTTTTGGTCACGTCAGTGATCTTGGAGATCCTTGATGATTCATTAAACTCTGAAGAACCAAGTGACATTTTAAGCATTCTAAAACCAAACCAAAGCAAACACAAAAAACCAAACCAAACCAAAACAAACAAAAAAGCCCAACAAAACAACGGAAAGAGTAAAACCAAACCCAAAACCAAACAAAACCCCAAACCAGTCAGAGACACCTTATGTATTCCATGGCTTTGGAAATCAGGACACTTATTTAACTGCTGACAGTAAGCACCCACATTTGAAAATACAGGTCATAAGTTGATAAGAAAAGTGACACAAATCTCTTTTGCTCAAGTTACAATGTGCTAGGCAAACAGTACACCCCCAAAATTAAGCCATCTTCTTAAGTAAGCTCTCCATGGATTGTGTATCTCTACACATGTTTGTGTCATCCCACCAGGGCAATGGGTTTTCATAGGTGTCACAGGTCAGTGTTTGGGTCTGTGGGCCCCCAAATTTGAAAGGTCTCTGGCCCAGCCTGCATTTGGGTTCATAATAATAACAGTTTCCTGATGTTTTGAGACCTGTTATATTTTGTTGTCATTTTCTCCCCATTTTCTTACTTTCTGAGGAAATACATTACAAATAAAGCTACAAATAATATTCAGGTTGTGGCACCTTAGAGAGAGCTTTCACAAAACACCACTGAGGAAATAGGCACACATTAAACCTGTGAAGAAAATACAGTAGGTTGTACATACACTTCTCCCACTCATTGTTTGCAATTTACGCCATTTGTGTCAGCGTTTGTAGGCAGCCCTAGAAAACAAGCCACTGCCTCACTGTGAAATGTAGCCTGGGACTGAAAATATTAAAGAGCTCATGACTCCATTTCCTTTCCTCAGCTTTACTTGCTTTTAAAACCCTCTGTGATGGATAGAGCAATTCTACCACTATTCACTTAACCAATGCTTCTACAGAAGTTTTGTGCAAACTTCCCTGACCATCCATGTAGAAAATCTTCCAGCCCACTCTGTGAAATGTCTTTATCAGCTGCCACAGTTACAGTGGCTTGCAGGCTGAATGCTACTCCAGCCCCAAGTGTGACCATTGGCTTGTGGTGGGAATGTAGCCCAAAATCCCTTCACTCCAGATCATGCAAAACTGGGATGTGAACTTGGGTGTCCCACCTTCCAAATGAGTGTCCTCTCTCTCCCTCTGCTGTTGATTAGAGAATAGTGAAAAAAATTCTCATTCATTTCTCATGATGAGAGAGTTCTTCAGTTCTGTAAACCAAGCTATCATAAAATACAATGCTTAAAACCAGACAAATTCAGCTGAAAGCTTTCAACAGTACACAATTTGAGGGAATATTTGTTTGTTGTTGTTTGGATAGGGCTTGTAATTATGATGCGTTGCAGGGAATTCTCCATCCAAGAAAACCTTCTTTTTTTTTAAAATAAAGTATTTAATTTGAGGAAGACCTAAGTCTTGCGATCTTACATGATCACAACAACCCTTTCTGACCTTGAAATCCAAAGTCCTGACTGAGGACCACGTAACTGCTAACCTGGAGCAAGACCTCCTCTGTTATCATCTCCAATCAATCTCTTGCTGGATGCACCTTACTCACATGCTAAAGCATATTTGCTTTCATTTGACACTTTTGCAAATTACAGAGTTACCACCTCAACTCAGAGGAACTTGACAGCAAGTGCAAGAGGAAAAAAAAAATAGCTCAATTGCATATGTGATTTTTTTTGATCAATCTAGCCTTAGGTGTGCAGGGATCTTTTGCTCATCAAGTGTATTCAAGTATGCATTTTAGAACTGGCACTTTACAGAGCTAATTTTCCTTGTCAAAGCAAGCAAAAGCAATTATATAATGTAAACATTTGATTCACTTCCATTGTGCAGACTGTATTTTTGTTAACCCTACATTCTTAAAAGCACCTTAATTTCTATGGAAAGCATCTGCATTTGTGCAAAGACTATGAGGTTGATTCTCTTCATTGGTGCAGTCTTGTTGCTCCCAGTGCCACTAATGGGAGTTAAGCATGTGCATCAAGGGGCTAATATTCAATTGATGGGTTAATCTCGCAAATTGTTTGGTAAGTCCCCATCCCTGCACTCAGCTTCTTTGGCATCTCTATGTCATGTGAAGAGGTTTTTAATTGAAAAATGTATTATTTCCAGCATTCAGTACTCAAGTCTACATTTCAATCTAATGCACTATGTAAAGAGATTTATTTATGAAGCAGATGCCCTCGGATGGAAGCTAAAATCAGTCTCCAACTAACCTTATGCTGGTTCGTATTACAGAAACCATTAGCTTGTATTATCACTGGTTTGCTGTGAAAAGGCTCTGGGGCATTACAAGCATTCCCCATACTCCCCCTGTCCCTCTGTGTCTCTTTGACATTGTGCCACCCCATTGTTTAGAAATTAAAATATGCAGCGTTCCCCACACCGCATGCAAACAAATGAGCATTCATGCAACCCATACAAAATGATGGTGTTGACCTTGTTAATAGAAAGATATCCTCCATCTAAGACTAACTTCCTACTGCAGTAGAGAGCTACTAAATGCCTGCCTACCTTATAGATATAAATAAGGGAATAATTTATTTGAACTTCTCTCTAGCAAAAACTAGATTCCAGCCTACCGAAAGGATTGCAGACACTTCTTGTCTATAGTAAATGCTGTATTACACCCAACATCCCCATGTGCATCTGAATTTGTAAAAAAAAGACCTTCAGAGAAGCTAATATGTGTGGCTGAAAAATAGACTCTGGATGCTGTTTTGAGCCACCGCGCCACAGTCAGCGCTGTGTACTCTACCTGTTACATCTCAGCTGTATCAATGTGACTCCTGTATTCCCTTTTTAAGAACAATCAGATTCTAGGGTGTTTCCTGGAGAGAATCTGCTCTCTTGCTTGCTGGAGTCTTTGACACTGTAAGAGTTCTTCATGGGCAGACAAGAGTCTGCTTACACCAAATATACTGCAAGAATATAGCTATGAAGGATTGTGTAGAAGGATTGTGATGCTTCCAACCATATGTCAACAGTGTCTTTTCCTCACAAGATCAGACTGTTGTTTGGGTAACAGCATCTTTTCCTCAGCTAACAATTCTTATTTTGGGTGGAATTCAGACCAGTGCAGAGGACTCAAGAACTTAATTGGTGCATAGGCCCTTTCCGAAGGGTCTTCAAATAGTGCTGGATTTCACCCTTAATGTGTATTGAGTGAGCTGCCTGTGAGTTTCAGGGAAAAATGTATTGGAGTGCTCTGGCACCATTGCTCTTACTTTATGTAAACCCACTCCAGCTTGCTCCATGCTTCTGGCTCAGTGCCTAGCTTTGCAGACAAATGTCAACCTGCCAAATATCTTCCATTTGCATTCCAGCCCATTTCAGAGACCATCCAAACCAAACAAAAAAAAATGAAAGGGGAGAGGCAGTGACTTGTCGAATTTCCTTCCTTGATCCCTTAGGGAAAGGGGTTATTACTGACTGTTGTTGCACAGGCACCACCGTGAAGAATATGCGAATGTGAGGGTGAGTAAGAGGCAGAAAAAATGCCTTTAAATCATAAAACTGTCAGTGAGCTTAAAAACATAGAGCAACATTTCAATGTCAAAGCTGATCATGTAGGAACTGTTGTACGTTATGATTTCTAAGGGGCTTATTCGAAGGCTATACTTTTTTCCTTCTGCAATCCTGGTGAAAAAATTAATAGATTCATAGGAAAGTTTATTTCTTAATATATGAACAAAGAGAAATGTGTAGAGTATTAATCCGTGAACATAAAAAGGGGTTTAAAACACTGTTATGGGTATTGTAAGTTAGTAGCTGTAGTGTTCCTGCACAAGAGAGGCTCTTTAAAGGGTAATTCTCAGGAGAAGCCATTTCGCATGCTCTGAGTCCTCTTGAGAAGCTCATCTGACTGGATAAGGTATTGAGGGAGATCAGCTTCCTAACTGAGACAGCTAGAGTTTACCACTGGGGAAATGAGCCTAAGAGCCTTACTCATCTTTCCAGTAGAAGAAGGAATAAATGTTACTGCATGTCCGTGGCTGCATACGTTATGCCTGACAACTGAATGAAAACAAGAGACATATGTCAGGGCTTGGACCTGGCACAGGGCACCATGGTGGAAATCTCTGAATCAGACAAACTGGAGAATTGGACAGCGGTGGGGGAGATCCACTGATACATGCTGTAGTTGCTTTCATGGCTGGGCATTTGATAAAAAATGGAGACACTAACTCTCACAATGATCTTGTGTGCCTGACCCGCACGTATGTGGAGCTGGTGCTTGTGTGTAGGTGGGTGGAACTAGTGCTGTTGTGTGAAGTTGTAACAGGCAGCAAGATAACCTACCTCAGCTCCTTGCCACATGTTCCATTTGCATTTTATTCCTAAACACCAGTTCTGCCTAGAGGTCTTTATTGTTGAGCTGTTGGGATGGGGAAACAATTGATGTCCCTTTATGTTTCTGAAAACACAGTGATAGCTAGAAAAGAAACTCCTGGGTGAATTTGGTGAACTCTTGTCAGTGCCTTTTAGTACACTGTCTGAAAAGTCTCAAAACATCATCTTCTGAAGGAAAACAGTGTGACTGTGCCTCAGAGAAAGGCAGCCGGGAGCTTGTGCAAACTTATCAGTTACCCTCTACCTACGTGAAGCCATTCCCTGTCAGTCACTGCCCTTTTTCAAACTTCACTCTGATAATTAAAATATTTGCATCAAAAGCAGACTTCATCACCTCAGAGCACTGCAAGTAAAGATGATTATGTTATAAGCTGACATCACAGAAGCTGAACAAAAGCCACATGCCACCAACAACTAAACAAAGTGACTTCCTGCTTAAAAGCACCATAACACATACGTAATTAGCTAATTAAGCTACAAAATAAATAATTATCCACTATAAGAGTGAGAGGAGGAAAGAAAAAAAAGAGTTAAAAGGTTACACACAGACACATTGTTTTCCTCTGGAAAGATAACTAAATCGTTCCACCAGGAACTCACCAGCTTTATTTGTGATTTTCATTCAGGACTGTCTACTGAATGGTTTGCTAATTACACATATCCACTGAAAATGGCAATGGCTGGTAGCTGCAGTCTTTGGGTGATGAACAGTTCGCCTTGTCCACCCTCGCTACGTATTTTTTTTCTTCATCAAGAAATTGCATAGGAGTCTAAGAGCAAAGAGATGCCTGGCTACCATGGCCTGAGCTGTGCCTCAGGAGATGACTCTTCAGGTCTTGCTCCTCCCCAGGCCCCTTGTGTGGTCTTTTCCAGGTGACCTGGGGCTAGATTCAGGCAAGGACGAGGGGCTCTTGAGTCCTGGCAGAACTTCTTTCCAGCCCCTGCTCAACTGCCAGCTTCCCAGTGCTCCTTAGGTCCAGACAGGGAGATCCCGCAGTGCCGCCAGCTCTGCTGCTGGGATTGCCACCAAGTGTCTTTTTGCTGGGTACTTCAGCACCTAATTCATGCCTGGCTGGCTGGGGATCTCCAGATGAAGTATTCTTTTGTGTGTGGTCCCCTTAGGGGCTCAGTCTGCGGGGTGATCTCAGGGCGTGCACAGCCTCCAAAAGGACAGTGCCATCGCTCTTGCTGTGAACCCACAGCTCAGGACTCAGAGACTTTTGCTGTTTCCTGCTCTGGAAAGCCTTTGAACCCACCTCTCCAAAAAGAGGAGAAAGGCAGTGAGGGAGGGGTGCTCTCCTCATCTTTGCTGTGGAAGCTGTTCCACCTTGCATCAAGTAATTAGAGATGCATTAGGTAGAGATAGGGAGAGATAGGGAAATAAGGAGATAGCAAGACCAAGCATGACTCTCTGGTTGTTTGGGGCCCTCACCTGGAAGGGGAGGGGGCAGACCTGGGCTGCCGTCCCTGCTCTAATGACTATTTAAGTATTTTATCCAATGGCTGTTCAATATAAACCACATAAACAGTCACTGAAACAAGTGACTGGAGCCTAAATCTCCTCCCTTCCAGGTGAGTGCCCTAACCAGTAGGATAGAGATTCATGCTTGGTCTTGCTTCCTCTCTTTGGCCAAATGAATCTCTAAATGTTTATTGCAAAGTGAAACAGATTTGGCAGGAGGGACTGAAAGCAGCTGCAATGGCTTCCCAGCCGGGAGCAGCTGGTGGGCAGAGCTCCTACAAAGACAGGAACATCTCCTAGCCCCAGCGTGGGTGTCGTGACCCTGCCTTACACAGGGATGGGCAAACAGAGAGAGAAAACAACATGGGGAATCCCTACCCTCTCCTTCTGCCCTCTGAAGGAAGGGTGCCTAATGCCAGGGGAAAGGTTGACTTTGGCTCAAATATATCCATGGAAAGCCCCTCAAAGAGCTGATCTGTGCTCTTAGCACTGTGGTCCCAGGTGGGGGCATCTTATAAAGGTTATGTCATAGTACAGGCATCAAGAAAGGCACCTTTGTGCCACCAGATGCTGCAGAACTGATTTTTCCTTGCACTGGCATCCCTTCATCACCTTGTGCCTCAGTTTCTCCTAAAGATATTTCTCCCACTGGTCATACAGCCTTATTTGTTTTTGTGACTACCTCTCCTACTGTGAAGGTGTACAGCACCCAGCTGTGCAAAGTGCTCATTTCAGTCAAAGCTTTCTAGGTATTTTCAGACTGGATAATAATAATTAGTAAAAAAAATCCTGTCTTCAAAGTAAAATTCTTAGAAATTTATAAATAGGGTACAGAAGGCATGTTTGGGCATTTTGTTTCAATACAGGGTAGTACTGAGGCTTGAGCTAGATTTAGCAAAAGATCTGACCCTGAAGATTTGTTCACGGAGCCGTAATCACCAGCCTGAGACTGCTAATCTAAATTATCTTCTTACAGCACTTATTTTGATTTGGTCTAAATGAATTGACTGTATGGCAAATAGATGCATATGGATACATAGGTTTCTCTTAATAAAATAGGGTACTAAAATATTATGGCAAAATGTTTATCTGAGTAGTGAGATCATACAGTTGCCTAGATTCATTCACTTGAGTACTGAATGTTTTCTCAAATATCCCCTAGTGCATATCTGGCAAGATCTCAAAACATTCTTAACACAAATTGTCTTTGGTCAATAAATACCAGAACAGAAGTGTCCTAGAGGAGAAGATTTATGATATGAGCAATACAAACACACCCATAAATCAGGACAGGAATATTTTCAGGTAGCACTGTCGGCATTTATGCAAATCACAGTAAAGGCGAAAATACACATATAGGACTTTTAACCAATGACTTACCTTTCAGTAGCTCACATTAACTAAATAAAATGCAGAATTTGCTTAGGAAACACGTGGACACGATCTCAGCTACCTTGACTGTATTGTGTCATCTGTAGATAATACATTTTCTTCTCCTTTAATTCCACTCAAGTGGATGAACTGGTGAACTGGATGCTTCAGATTTGTGATTAAAATATCATCAAGATTGTAAGGAATTGCAGTCTTAATTAATCACAAGCCTATATTTTCTGTGAAGGACACTATGCTATTAATATTGACAGTAAATTGTCTGTTGCTCCCTTTCTTTTTCCCCTGAATTTCCTTAGCTCTCCCAGTCTGGCACGTATATTTAGGGCAGTGCAGGCGGCATAACCAGACATTGTGTGTGGGGGCAGGTGAACAGCAAAGTCATTACAAACAGAAGGAATTAAGTCTAAGGTGCAGTCACTTAGTGCTGCAAGGGAAACAAGGCAACACATGAGGGGTGTAGCAACCACACTGGCTTGTGGTGTAAAATGACAAACCACACCACCAAGCAAAGCTCAGCAGCCCATCAGGACATGAGAAAGATTAAAGTAGGTGAACATATTAATGCAGGGCACAGACAAGCAAAGGGACCAGAAAACAGGCTTTGCAGTTCCAGCATCTCTCACACTCTCCTAATTCTTATGTTATCATCATGTGATACATGGTTCTGAAGCAGAACATAGTCACATGACAACCCTATATTTTACTGTTTGAGGGTAATTTTCTTGTCCTGTCAGAATCGAGTAACTTTCTCTTTGCTATCAATGTGTGGCCTAATGCATATATCATGTCAGTGCTGCACCAGGCTGACATAAGCATTAGATGCACTGACAGTAAACAGGAAATAATCCAAAGTTATTAGGCAGGAAAAATATAAAGAAGCTTGTAAGCTCTTACACTGCAAAGTTATCATCATCTCAAAGATTTTTTTTTGTTGCTTCTTGATGTTGAGGACTATGAATATACATATTAAAAAAACTTTGTTTTCATAATCTGTAAAAGCAGGAATAGCTAAAGATCTCCCTGCTGAAAATACTAAGGACCTAGGTGAATTCTCATTTCACTGAAGCTGGTGTCAAAACACCCATTGACTACTCTGAATCTGTCCCCAATTAGCAATGTAATAAATTTACCAGCCTCAGAAAGACAGTGGAACCTGTTTTGCTCTCTCCCTACAAATCCACATTTCTGTGCTCTCGTAGGCCTCCATATTCTCCCTGATTGGTAACTTTTCACAGCTGGAAACTGCATTGTAGCTCTAAAACTGGTTATAAAGTTATAACTATATGTCTTATGCTGTTTTATCTGTGGTCAACTATTTTTCTTTTCTTTCATACCACTGTAAAACTGTACAATTTTAAACAATTGTCGCTTGAAGGTGCTCCAGCCCTGTAAATATCAAGTTACCAGAAAATTTCCTGCTGTATCTCCTCTAGAATTAAGTAAATAGTTTTTAACTTGGCAAGAGCTGGTCCTGAGAATCATTTACGAGAGGCAATGTGACAAGGTAAGAGTGGTTAAGTCCTACGACATCTGAAGGAAGAAAGATGAGATGAGGAAAAGCAGTAATCTTCAGGCAGAGGTAGATTTGGCTGTCCCTGTAGGCACTTTGGTGTGGCCTGTCACCACAAGATCTTTCAAAAGGGAGGTTGAAGAGAAAGAGTGGGAAATCTTCAGACTCTTATTCAGGAACATCAAAATTATGGGAGATGGTTGCTGCCTATCTTGTGGAGGGCAGACAGGTATTTTTATGATAAAATAAAGCTTTTGACTTTGACAACACCATTATTTAATGGTGCCATATCTTGTACCACATTTTAGACAGGCTAAGAGGTTTTTGTAAAAGAAATTTACTTTCTTGGGGTCTTGATACCTCGGGAATCCTAACTCAGTACAACAGTAGGACAAAATAAACAGACAGCTCAGAAATGAAGAAACAGTCTCTATTTTTTCCAAAGTCCTAAATATTCATATTCCCTTACATTACCCAAAATTCTTTCCAAAATTATTATTATTGAAGTCAAACTTCCCTGGTATGAAGTCCCGAGTTTTTCAAGTCAGCTGGGTACTTATTAAAGACACATTTTTATATTGAAGATTTTCCTTTTTGTGTACACAAAGGTGTGGGAGTACATTTTGTGCTTGCATGGTTGAGACCTGGACTGAAAGACAGTCATGTGCTGCCAGCACTCTGTGTGAGTTAGGTCAGATTTTAATCTATTTGTACAGGGACCGTGTTTTTCATCTTCACTTTTTGTGGTGGGGTAAGTAATCATATAGGGTATGTTTAATCTGCCATCTAATACATCACTGTGTCAGATATTTTCCATATTAGCAGCTTTATTAAAGGTCCATTTTCCTCCTTGGAACCACTGAAGCCTGTCTCTAATCATCCACCACACGTCTGCAAGAAAGGTGGGATATAGGGTATGGAAAGACCATCCAAAACCTGTAAAGATTGGGGTGAATTTGAGACAGCCCAGCCCAGCCAAAACACAAGAAAATTAAAACAAAGTGCAACTTATTTCCATGCCAACCTTCAGCAAAGCACATTGTTTATGGCTGAGCTGAGTAGCTTTCCCAAGAATGGAACCTTGCATGCTCCAGGATACCTGGAGTGGTTGTGGGAACGGATGGAGCAAGGGCAAACTTTAGTTCTTCTCTAACGCTAGGGTGAGGCCCACCACAGGTGAACTTGAGTGTTGAGAGATGTGAAATTGGTTCCTCTCACCTGAAGTTCAGCAAAATCATAATGATCTGGAAATTCCAATGACTTTAAGCCTTCACAATATTCCTGCTATTAGTGTTTTACCACAGCGGACTACTTAAAAAAAGAAACAGAAATACCCTCCCCCTCCGCCAAACCTGTTCAAATCCTACTGTACTTGGGTGGCAAAGAGGACTGCATGGGTAACAATGCTTTTGGTTACTTTTGAGTTAAGACATGTTGTGATTCTTATTATAGTTAGGTCTAGGTAAACTGGTTCAAGTAAATGATCTTGTCACTGTTTTTTTTTTTTCCTTCCCTAAAGTTAGGTCAAAAAAACAAAAAAAAAAGCAAAAAGCTGTGCTCCTGGCTGGAGACACTTTCATGCCAACTTTCACCCTGGAGCAAATTTTTCATGCCTGACTTATAAAAACCTCAGAAAAATAGGTGGTGATATGTAAGGTAAACATCAGAGGACCTTGAACTACAATTTTGCAAAGGGTGTTGTGAACCTGACAGGACAAAAGATTAATCAGACAAAAGACTCTCTTCATAGCTGTTCATCTTAACAGGGCAGTGGTATCTCACAGTGGATAGGATACAGACACAGGAGACAGAACACCTCACTTCTGCTCATGTTTCAGCTTGCTGAATGGCCTTAAACAAAACACTGTATCTGTAAAGGGGAATAACAAATACTCATTTTTGCAAAGATCCTCAGATAAAAAATGCTCTGTAGTTTTTAAATATTGGCATGCATTAGCGTGCGGGTTTGTTCTCCAAACCCATTTCATTTTCAGACTTTTATACTGTGGAATTAATTGCTTGCAAAAGCATAAAATATTTTTGGTTTTCCTGCGTACTCCTCGTCCTCTCTGCCTTTCTCAGCTCTCATAAACT
The DNA here is from genome assembly GCF_963082525.1 of Nesoenas mayeri. Classification (NCBI taxonomy): domain Eukaryota; kingdom Metazoa; phylum Chordata; class Aves; order Columbiformes; family Columbidae; genus Nesoenas; species Nesoenas mayeri. The sequence goes on from NC_137548.1 coordinate 14,313,020, forward strand.
TTCTAAAAATATGCTAAGAGTATAACTCATCCTGGGTATAATTCCAGAGATGAAGCTACTTAGGAAGCAATCTTGTAGAAACATAAGGAGAATTCTGGATATTCTGAGTCTGGTGATAGTAAGGAATTTTTGGAAAGGACTTTTCTCTCACTTGATTCCTATATATTTTTTTTTTTATGACTGACACCTGAAATAGAGAAACAGTGGGTAATGCAGATCACATCTGCTGTGTGTCTAGAACATTAACTGTTATGGTCATATCTGGAAAGATTTTAAAAAAAACCCATTGTTTTAATCTCTAATAATGTCTGTGGAAAATCAAGAAGACAAAACACATTTGTAAACTGAAAGCAGCAGAGTTTGTACATCTACAGCTCTTTTCCAGGGGATCGGAATATTGCATAAGGATACCATACAAAAGAGAAGTTGAACAAAAAACTTAACCTGTCTTTTCTTCACTTTTTCTTCTGTTTATAAACAGTCACATCAGTTTGAATGTTGCAAGGAAACTGAACATGCATCTCTTTTTACTTTTTAAGAAAACAAACTTGGGGAATTAAAAGACTCTTGGCCTTGGCTCTTATTTTATAAAATAGTGTTGCTGTACACTCACTTGAACAACCCATGTGCTCATTTTAGAAGAGTATAAGAGACATTCAGCCCCTAGGAGTAAAGAAAATAACAAGGAGAGATGTATCCACATCTGCTCTGTCTCATTCACAACTATTAAGGTTGATAATGGTGGCTGATTTATTGTAAACATCAGTCTGCAGCTTATTAATGCTAAATTAAATTACTTTTCTTTCCTTTGCTTACTTTTCACCCCGAAGAGAGAAATGTAGTTAGATGATGCTATGATTCACATTGATACTTTGTAACAAAATTAAAAGAAAATGAATCAAATTGCATGTATTAAGTAAAATACATTTAACGTCATTCGGAGCACAAAGAGTAAGACGAAGTAAAAGTACAGTTGGTTAAGTAAACTAATTAACCATTTTCTGAGCATACTTAAATAATGAGCCATCTTTCACATGAAACAATTGGCTTCTCTGTAATTAACCAGAACACTGAGAGTGTTCTTAGTGTGTGGGTTAACCACCATGTTTGTTACTTCCTCTTCCCCTGTACACCATGTTATTCTTTCTCACTGAGGCAATTCAAACAGATATATGTACATATATTATGACTCTCTTACTGTTTTTTATTTTTTGTGAAAACACAACTTCACAGTACTGATTTATTTATTTATTAAAATTTATTTATTTTAATTCAGCAGCCAGTGTACAGATAACAAGGAATTATAATATTGTTACTAATTCTGACCAAGCTCATCATGTTTTAGCAGCATGATGAAATGAAGTAAGACGCAATCATTTATGGGGAAATGAAGTGGTATTTGGAGATCAGTGCAACCTCGGTAACATTTATAATTTAATGTTTTTTAAGATAATTACTCACTAACTTTATACCACTGTTTTTCAAAGGAAATTTGATTTTCAAATGCACATATTCTTTCTAGCATGTTCAAGTCTGGTAATACAACCTTTCCTGCTACCTTGATCAGTGAGGGATGATGAAGGCAAGGGAGTAGTGCTAACAGTTTAGAACGTGAACATCCTCAGAGCTGGCTGAAATCTTAACCTCTGACTTTAAAAGTGACTTCATAAAACTGGAACCTCATGTTTGTGAGATGGCAAGGGTACAGACAGAAGACATTCCCATACTCGTAGGTATCTTAATTCAGACAATTATTTCTTTATATTTTCAAGCGTAAGCTTATTCAAACTTGCCTCTTTCTCTGTCACTTTTTCTCCAGCGTACTTGCACTTTAGAATTGTTCAAGTCACAGTCTGAATGAAATCAAATAATCTTTAAATTTATTTTCAATCACAGACCTATCACGCATTTTGAGTACATGATAAAGAACTTCTGTCATTAGCCATACAAGATATTAGCTGATTAAGTCAGGATATTTCTTCTAATCACAGATTTCTTTCATATTGCTACTTGTTGACTAGATTGTGGCTTGCAAATGCTGCTAATCCAATGAACACTGGCAGTTCTCCATTTCTGACAATTCTAGAGCTCTTTCTCCAATTTCTGTGACATCTTTGTGTCTGAAATGCTGTCTTGTTAAGATTTTAAAATCAACACATGATGTTAAAATTATTCAAATTCACTACCTTCATTAGCTTCCATCAGGGTGAAGTTGGCCCATGAACTTAAACAAAGGTTTTTATAAGTAAATTCTTAAGAACTAATTTCAATTACATGTTGTAGTACCAAGCAATATTATGCAGCTACCATTGCAGGAATACAAGGATAACAGGAAACCCATAACTGTTCAACTTTGGTAGTTATTCTGAAATTCTTAAATAATAAGAAAATTTATTCAGAACCAAATATATTATTTAGAAACCTTTCTGTTATATTCCATCTGACTGCCTACGGTACTAGTGACACAAAACCACCAATGTTAGTTTTTAATGCAGCGGACAAATACAAAGACAAATTCTTCCTCTCCCCATGAAGTATCAAGTTTTGTACAAAAACATTGAATATAACACTTAATGGTTAGTTCATTAATTGTTCTTCTGTATAGCACATTACCTCCTTCCATCATAGTCTGTGAGGTGAAAGGTACTGCTATGATATCTAACCACAGGAGTTCCAATAAAGCACACTTTATATTAACAATAGACACCTCTCTTTTCTATACTCTTGCATTATTTTATTGTTAAAAGAAATTATGCTTGAACAAAAGCTTGATATTGAAAGGCTTTCCTTTTGGTTATTTGATACAAGTCATGTCACGATAGTCTTAACAATCTGAGTTTTGCAACACTCTTCTGGATATCATGCTGTATATACCAAATGAACAACCAAGTCATTTCTCATCAATAGTGCCTTAAGAGCAGATTAGCTAAATTAATGAACTACGGTGAGAATACATGCTAGTCCTGTTAATGTAGTGTGGTGATTTAAAAAAAAAATAATCTTATTGGGTCAGTCTAGGGCTTCAGCCAACACAGTATCCTTTCTCAAACAACAGCTGTAATTTCAAGCACAAGAAAATACCAGGAGAAGACATGGTAAATGTATATGATCTTTTCCTGTCATTCCCCTTCAGTGTCCTCTTACATTTAGCTTAAAGGGCTTCCTGAGCCTGATGTTGTTTGCCTGTTTAGTAACTTGCAAATCATTTTACCATCTCTAGATCTCATGTAAATGCCCCTCTTCTTTATCCTTTGTCAAGGAGCTCCACTGAGCTGTTACCTGCTGCATAAAGAAACAAGCCCTTCTGTTTGTTTAGAGTTGGGTTTCTTTAAAAGCCCTTAGTACCTGAACTGGAAGATATCAAAGAATAGCTGGGCCTTACCCAACCTCTGCAGGCCACTTGGGATTTTGTAGACCTCTAGTACATCAACTCTACATTGTCTCTTTTCCAGGCAGAATAGTCTTCATCTCCTCAGTTGCTCCTGAAGAGAAGCTATTCCACACTGAGGTCTTTCTGACTTGTATCATCTGAATCTTTTCCTGATTTAATATTTTATTTTTATGAGATTGGATGTGAAACCTATATAATCATGAAAAGAGCTAATTGTGGATTTCTGATGTTGTATGATGAGATTGTGGTGGGTTTTTTTGTTTGTTTGTTTTTTGTTTTTGTTTTTGTTTTGTTTGTTTGTTTGTTTTTACTACTCTTTACTTTAGGCTTCTGAAGATGTCATTTACTTTTGTAAACTACTTTGTAAACTACTGAGCTGATATTTTTCATGGAATTATCTTTAATATTTTATACACAAACTTTTTCCACTGAGTAGTAGTGGTGTGAATGTAGGACCGTTTTTCTCAATTTGCTTCCCTTCATATGTATCTACATATATCACATATTATCACCCCAACATTTTACTCCTTGTCATTTATGAATGTGTTGAGCAGTGCTGGCTTCTGCAGAATTTCATAGGTGATCTTCATCCATTGCAAGAACAGACCATTTTACTCCTAACTTCTGCTTCATACCTGCCTCAATATACAGTCTAAATCCTTTTGGTGTTTCCTGGACTACTGAGGAGTCTAAGGAATAACAGCTCATTGTGCATAAACTTCAATTCCCAGTGGGGGTTTAATTTCTTTTGGAAGATGCGTAGGGGGCTCCTAAATCAAATAAACTCAAAGCCACTGATTCAGACCATTTTGATAAGGAGCATCTTGTAAAATCTCAGTGATGTTTTTGGCCTTTGCATCTGCTAAGCAACCAAAATGACTTTTAACAAGCTAAACTCCCACGTAGGCACTTAAATAAAGACCATATTTTCAAAGGCATTTAGGTCTCTGCAGTTTCTGATGATAGCACTCTGGGTCAGTTTTTCAAATAAGTGTAACATCTTTTAACAATCCTCCATCTATTTACTAATAAAATAAAAATGGAATAGTGTTTAAAGCTTCTTATACTTTGTGGACATTTCACCCTTGGAATTTTGCCCTTAATATATGTTTGAGATATGCAGAATCTAGACCTTTAATTGATCTCAAAATGAAAAAAAACAACACTCAGAAAATTATGTTTTGGACGTCCTTATTTCTTTCCTTAATTTCCAGATTAAAGTAGCTCATTTCACAGAGAGGGTGGTCTTTGGGTCAGGATTGTGTCTCTTTTTCTCTCTATAAAATAGTTAACAGTATTCTGAATGCTTAGATGATTAGGTTAATTACGGAGTGTAAGCAAACTGATAAGTTCACAAATCATCCATTCTGCAAACTCAGGCAGGTATCTCAAGAAAAAAAGTTATTCATTGCTGTCTTCTCTCTCCTCCTTCTCCCTTAAGGGTAGTAAGAAGATTTGATATTACAGGTTATTAAAATAATTATTTGGAAAGAAAAGTATTACTCTGGGCTGTAGAGGCCACATCCCAAGTACAATTTGTGATTTTTTTTATTGTCAGTTTTGCAAGCCTTGCTGTTTTATTTTATTTTTTTTAGAGCCCATCTCAACTTGTCCTATATTATTTTAATAAATAAATAAGAAAGCATTGCCCATTAAATAATTTTGCAATCAGAATTTGTTTGACATTTTTGCTGAGAAGGCAGAACAAGATCTGGCTTGATCCTACTGTTTTCTGGCTCATTTACTGAGTGACATTTATATCCATAATCACACAAACCTTATGTGTTTCCCAACAAAATGGCAAATTGAATCATATAATCCAAAACCTCAACAAGACTCTGGAGTAATGGATGTACCATGATCTATTTGGCTTGTAGGATATTTTACTTAGATTTCTGGTCTTCTTGAGGCCTAAAAGCCTAGGTAAAAGACCATAAAAGACCAATTACCTGCATACATTTGCTAAATAATGCAGAAATATTAACTTGTATATGGTGTGATACTCTACTGCTGGCAGAAGTGTGGAAGAGAAATTCACTACTAAGATAATCAGAGTCTTCTTCCTCCTATTGCTTTTTTTTTTTTGTTTCCTGTGCTGGATGAAGCTATTTTGAATTCAACACCTATATCCTGACTACCAGACACATTCATCTCTAGAAAGCCAGAAAGAAAAGGAGGTTCTCCATCTTATTGTCCTCCTCTTTCCTATAGCTTTGTAGATATTTTCCTTGGTAGACTGTCACATCCATGGCTGCAGTATAGAGATCATCATTCCAGTGACAACAGTGAATTTGTGTCCACCTAGGCCAAGGTCCTCAGTTTGGTTAGAAGAAAGTATTAGGCTCAAAAATGCGCGTCCCACTTTCTAGTTATGCAAAGGAAATCAATCCTGCAAAGCTACGGGAAAAGTGGAGAGTACATGCGTATGATACTCACATGACAGACATCAAGTAAAAGAACAACCATTCTTTATAAATCTAACATTTGCTTGCACTATTTTAGAGGTAGATGCACATAAAGAATGAGTGCATTTTCAGAAAGTGGAGGAATTCGACATTCTTCATTTAAGGTACATGAGATTTGCTTCGTCATATACTTTAGAGAGTTGCTCAAGTTAGTATCAACGCCAAACAGCTGCTGTGAACAATAAAACCTTGAATACAAAAGTAGAGCTGGGGATGGGAGAGCAGGGAGGAGCAGGCTGAGCCCTTATAGCTGGTGCCTGTAGTAGCCACTTCAGAGATCACTTCTGAACCCATAGCACCAGTGCTGCTCCAGCACTCATTTTTCATCTGTTTTGAATCCACAGTTGTCAGTGCAGCCTTCAATATGTTCTGTTTAAATTCTCAGCGAATCTCCATGGGTTCCTCTGTCTCTTCACACTAAGAGAGATGAGAGAAAGAAAGCAGCAAAGTGGTTAGAAATCTTCTGCCAAACACAGATGGTATCCTGATTGCTCTTTCAGCCTACCTATGTCTTTCTGCGGAACTGTGGATGTTGTGGACATGTGTGCGAAAAGTGCTCACCCAAAGGAGAATTTCAATCTGATTTTTAATATTCACCACATTAGACAGCCTTGAGAAACAAATATGGCTATTTAGGATTTATCTCTGTAAAAGCGTGTATGTGTGTGAATGTGTTTATAAGAAGGGAAAAGCAGAGAGGAAGAACAGGAAGACTCCAGAATTACACAGCAGCTTGCTTTGAAAAAGTACTGACAAAGCACTTGCTTGCACAGTGTAGGCAGTCTGTGAAAATAAAAAAAATCTGTGGAAAAAAACCACACTGGCTTTACCTCATGGCGTCTTAGCATGCTCAGCTATTTGTTGTCCCTTTCCTCCTCAGGATACAGGCACAGTATGGGATACAATTGCATTACAGCAGTTTAACAAGTTAGTGCCTGTCATCTGACTTACTGTAATCAACTGTGTATGCTCTCTTAATCTGCCCCATTTGTGAGATAAAATGCATTAGCTTAAATTCGCATACAGTGGATTTCCCTTCCGATCCAGATCTCTAAATAGTTTTGGCATACCTGGCACAGTGAGCTGGTATTCTCTTCTCAGCACAGGAAATATCCAATGTAGCAGAGGAAAGGAAATAAATCAGCCTACCAATGGTAAACTTAGCACATGGAAGAAAAATTCTTCCTTAACTCCTATAGGTAATCATTTTGTGGAGTGAAGCATGAGATTTGATTATCCTCATTATCTTAGTTCAGATAGCTTCAAATGTTGCTAGTTGTCATGAAACATACAGCCCTTTAAAAAATCTGGTCATGGTATTTGACTTGTTGATCTATTCTGTCATTAAATTGCACAGTGTGCCAATGCACTGTGAAAATTCAAGTCCTTTTTTAGGTTCCATACATATTATCTTTATTTCAAAGGAAGGAACTTTAGATCTGTAACCTTTCTTTCTCTTGTTTTGGTGAAGCAGGACCTGAAAGAAAGAGAAGGACTGTTTTTCACTAACACCCTTCACACATTTTAACTTTTCAACCTTGCCTATTCTATTTATTCTCTTTTTAAGGCAAAATTCTGAAGCAGTAGTTCTGGAGTTTGGGTCTTGCTAGCCATTTCTCAATGCACCTCCTTAATAGGGATGTTTTTAGAGCTCTGTGCTGGACCTGACTGTAAAATGGTGGTAAGAGGCACATCTCATGGTAGCATGTAAAGGCATAGGAGTTCTCACAGGTTCCTTTCCCTTTTGTCACTGCAGATCAAGCCAGAATAAAAGGATAATAAACTAAACTATTTTCTGTACCTTAGTGGTGGCTGACTTTTTCTGTATCACTAACTAGCAGACCAATTAATTCAGGCAGACTTTAAACTTCTGCTGGGGAGGAAACACAGGTGCAAAAAAGTGGGTGAAAGCTTCAGATCACCAAGTCCTATGAAGCTTCTAGTTCTCTCCTCTCTTCCTACCTTCCTTCAATGTCATGTGTTTCTTTATGACAGAGAGGTCTGTGGCCTGTGTGTCCATGTTTTCACACCCCTTTTATTCATTAATTCATTCCTTTCTTTTTTTCTCAATTGAAAACTTTACAGGATGGTTGTCACAGCTGCAGTTCTTGCGTGGCAGCATTTAAATGCAAGCTAAACAAAAGTCTCTGTCTTTCCCATTTTAAATATAGGCAAGTTAGTTGATAAATAGCATTATGCCACCCCAGGGTGTGATTATACTTTGAGATAGCACCACCCATAAGAGGGGTGAAGGCCCTTTGATTTTGGCTCTGTGTCTAATCATGTGTTTTAACTCTTTCCAAGTGCTGGGTTTCTGTTGATCTCAGCAATTCTGTACATGTTACAACTGATATGGTTACTGATATACCTGATAATGTAGCTGGCATCAGGGAAGGAAACCATTCGGTCGGGCTAGATGGAGCTGCACCAAGACTGCAGTTATCATTCAGTTAATATGCCAGGTTATTGGCAAACTTTTTCACTGTTTTCTTGTGTTGTTTTCTGCAAAGTATTAATGTGGTTCAGAGCCATGGTGATCCGATACACTGGTTTTGGTTCTTGCTAACCTTAATGCTCTTAGTTCCACCTGGGCATGTTCTCATCTGTTTTCCTCTCTCCTTTGTGCCTTGCAGCTGGAGTCTTGTAATCTTCCCTGTACTCCAGTTCTATTATCTTCCCATTTTTCTGGGGGAATTTTCATGAGTCCCTAGTGTTGTTCAGCACTTCCTGGAGATTTGCAAGCACCAGTAAGTGGACAAGTCTCTATTCTAGCCATCACTTTTACTTGTTTCAGTTTAGGTACTGAAAAGTTATTTTAATATGACAGAACTTAAGAAAATTATACTGTTGATTCATGACATAGTATGGTAAAGCTTGCACTTGCAATTTTTGTGCTTCCCATCTATGTTAATACACGCTTACACAAGACCTACAGAGGAAAGTTTCTTAATGTAAATTACATTTGCATTGGCTTTAAGTCAGCTTTATGCTATCAGAAAAGAGAAGAATAAATTCTAAAGGGTTTACAACCACAAATACTCCCAGAAAGTAACTAGTCCTGATTTCCTTATATTTACAGTAGTATAAATCAGGAATAAGTTCATTAAAGTGGTTGGGATTATTTTCATTTATCCTGTAGCTTAATTATATTGCTCTGAAGCACTGTATATTTATGCTGTCACTGAAGCGTGAAGGAGGCCATAGTGTCAGGTCTATGGCCCTACATGGGTGCAAGAGAGAGGAGACTGAAACATGCTGGGACTATATCCGGCAGTTATTGTCTGCAGGACTGGGCTCTTTAATCATAAAATAAGAGAACATGCTTTCCTGGAATTCTGCCTAGCTGTATCTTTATATAATATTCACTTCTAAATAAGCCAAACAAGCTATAAAACCTTTAACTGTAACATAGACCTGTCACTTCTAGTACTCATCGATTTCCTTAGCCTGTAAACTTTGGGCTCCCAAAATTATAGATGTTTGATGCTTACATGTTTTTACATACAGCAAACAAACAAACAAACCGAACACTTTCAGATGCGTTCTTGTTGCAACTCATTCCGCTTGCATAATATGAATGCCTAAGAGTCTGGCTGCTTAAAAAGGACTAATTTTCAAGGTATGGAGGGGAAAAAGCTCTCAAAGATGTTCCCACAGATATCTAAAAAGGAAGGAAGTAGAGATCCCTTTACCCCATTTGCTTTCAGTGAATGCTGCAGAAAAGGCATTTACTAGCTGGGAGCAAGGTGTAGGTTTAGGATGTAAGAGTATTCACAAAGAATGAAATATTATTTATAAAAGTGTCATTAATACGTCTTAATTATTTATGTTTTAAAAATGAATAATATATTTTCTGAGTGCTTGCTAATTATTAAATGACAGAAGCAACTCCACATTTCAATTAGCTTGCCTTTCCTGGCAACAGCTTCAAATAAAAAAACAAACAGAACTCCAGCACATTGCCCTAGACTTCTGAGAGCTCTAGATTTTCATAATGGCCTGTTGAAGAGAATGACTCTCAAACAGGAAAATGAAAACTTCACATTATTTTGGACCACTAAGGCATTCTAGGGTACTGGATCATTTAGGGTGAACACCCTGCTAGCTGCCCCTTTTATTTTCTCCAAGTGCAAATATTATCAGTAAAACTGAAGGCAGCCGTGTTATTCATATAGGTGACAATAATGTTCTTCTTTATACCTGCACTGTTTCAGACACACAGAAAAACATATGCCCTGTCCTAAATATCTTGTACTCAGAAACAATGTTTCCACTATAAGTCCAAATTTATGAGTTTTAGGCAGCCAACACTTGCCACTGCCATCTTCAACATAATGAGAAAGATTAATATTTCACATAGGAGAGAATGAAAAAAGTCAAAACTAAACGTTGTAATAAATCTACATTTTCAGCATTTGAACAGGAAAAAAGCAGACCCTGCCAACTAAGTTTCATGCTACAAATTCTTCCTCAGCTCCTGTTCTCTGAGAAAGCAAGTTTATTGCACTGTTATGGCTATTCTCCAGAATCCCCTGATTTTAAATAAAAAAATCTTTCTCCAAGAATAAATTTTCATTACTTGCATAGCTCTGTGTATTTTCTTTATGGAAACTACATGACAAATGGCAGCAGCTTTTTTTTGTGAAAAGTTTGACAACTTTGCAAAAAGTTCATTGCTTTTACCAATGACAGAAGTTTGTTTCGTTCCTTCCTAGACAGAAAAGTGAGTCTTACTGGACATGGAGCACAGCCCCAAAACTTTACCAAAGCTCCTGCTTATCAGGCTCTGTAGGCAGCCAGGAAGCGTTCAGAGCCCAGGGAGACCTCCTGGTACTACTCCCAACTATACACATGATTAAAGCTGAGTGGTATTTGGGACCGCTGCAGATTGAGAGAACAGCCAAGCCAAGCCTAGAGGCTTCTTTCTCTGCCTGGAGTTTATCAATTAACTTGGAGCTTTTTATGTTGCAGTTATAGCTGGAAGCTTCATTTGAACTTCCTCCGCAGACTTTAATTTCCATTTGATCTTAGAGAGACACCATCAAATAGTTTGTGTTCTATAAAGCTGAGAGATAACTTTATTGCTATGTTTCATACCAAACCTGAAGAAAACATTCAGTGATTGCTGAAATATGATATTCACCGAGTTCTTTAAAACCACAATAGAGCTATGATTATTTATGTACTTAAATGATGGCTTTTTTAGTGGCAAGGTGGTTTACCTAGTGAGAAAAATCCAGTTTTAATGCCAGGGAAGTGAAGGATTACAAAGGTTGCTATTTCCGATAATTATTTTTTACTGTCTTTACTATCTGTTAGATTACACATGGACATGACAAACCATGCATAGTGAAAAAAAATGATTTTTTCTTTTTAAGAAGAAAGCCTGTGCATACATACTTAAATGGAATTTTCCTCCAGATAGACTTCTAAGTCCTACAACCATCCTTCCCCAAATTCTAAAAGACCTCTAATTTCTGTGTATGTGTCAATGTTAGTGTGATGGCATGATTTGCAAAGTAAAAACATATATTAAAGACTTGAGATAGAGTTGTAGAGGGTTAACTTAGTTTAGCTGCAAAGTCCAGCAGAGTCTTTGAGAAATTCTAGTCACACACATAAACTGAATTATGCAGGTCTTGTCAACAACTGCCTCAGAAGCGTACAACTGGTAAAGAGGAATAGTGGAGGGTAAAAGTATGTGTTCATCCTTTTAGAAAAGGGGAAAAGAAGTCTTTTATCCAATGTTTGAGAACCGCTTGTAGGGGTCAGAACATTTGTACTCCCATGTCAAACCTAAGACAAAAGACATTTAACTGAGAGGATAAACAGATGTAAATACCTAAATGGCAGTTACTGGCATCTGTCCAAAGGTTAGGGTTGTTCTCTGAAAGGTTGAGCTGATCAGACAATTAAAACAATGTCTTTTTTTTTTTTTTCCCAACCTCCCTCTCCTTCTTTTAAAGTATTTATATTTTGAAAGAAAATGTATATAAAAAAATAAATAAAGACATCTTTATTTTCTAAAGATCAAAATGAGGAGATTAAACTACATTCCAGCATGTCTGAATCTATGTCCTCTCACAACCTTTTATGAAGAGGACCACAATGGCTGCCAGAAGAAGGAAAAAAACAACCAAACAAAAACCAATCAACCAACCAAACAAAAACCACACACACACACACACAAACAAACCAAAAAACACCAAAAACAAACGACCACAAACCGAAATCAAAAGACAACATGTGTATCTTTGTGCCGTGTTGAATTATGCCCGGAGATATCTACAGCATATTTCTAGATATATGTCTGACTCAGATCGCTCTACATACTAGCTTAAATCAAGAGGAACTCCTGACTTGTGAAAAGTTAATATAAGATCCAAATCAGAACTGTGTACTTCATTAACGTCGTGACCAAGATATTCATTGTGGTTTGAGAACAGACAAGATTAAACCACTACAATGCCAATAATTGTACGTTGTGTGGGATTGTTGGGGAAGGAATTTAAAATAAGTCATTGCAAACTGACTCCTCCCTCTCATGTATTTTGTTTATATTTCAAAGCAAATGAACATGCCCTCATTGTAACTGGTGGAATAACTCTTTTGTTTGATATAACTTACAGACCTATAGCTGTAGCATCTGAGTGTTGATAGTAGAAGTTGTTCTCTTGTAATTTTCTTCACTAAGTGATTACACAGCTACTGGTCCATATCCGGTTGCCACTACGTTTTTGTCTCCACATTTAAATGCTAATTCCCTATCAAATGAGAACATGCATGCCAGTTTTCCTGTTGACAATGAGGCAGTGTAAAACAAATTATCAAATTATAAATAGATAAATAGAGCCTGTATGTAATTTCTCTGTCCTTCTCTGCAAGGCCATTGGGCCCAGCTAATAGTGGGTTTCTTAGGCAGTGGAGGGGTAGCAGAGAATGAAGGAATACTGTTTTCTGGGAACCAGCCTGTGTTGCTATCTCTTTTCCCCCTGTAGGTAAGGCACTTTTCAAGAACGTGTTGCTACTTTCCATATCTGACAGCATCCACCAGTGGTACCTACAATTTGCTAACTACTAGATACAGAATTCCATGCAGCTGCTTTGAACTGGATGTTTGGTTGCCATATCATTGTTCAGCCTTCCTTTATGCTTAAAGTGTTTCCACAGCCTAAATATCATATCAAATGTAGAAAATACAGACAGATAAGTATTCCTACTTAAAATGCATTTTTCCTTGTTTTTTGCTAATTTTTTTTACATTGACTGTTGGAGAAAAAGTAAGTCTGTTTCTCACTAACCACACATAGAACAGGAGAACTATGTAAAGGCACCTTATTTTAATTAATATTGTCTTTATAACTGCACTTTTTATCAGAGATCGAACACAGGTTTGGGGCAGAGATATACTTGTTTGTAATTCAGATCTGATACTGTTTGCTCCAAGAGGTGCTAAACCACTAATGTTAGTTAATTAGGACTTTGGGGCCTGATTTTCAAAGATGGATGATAAAAAGCAATAAATTATTATCTTTAGCTTGCTTCTGCAAAGCTTTTCCTACAATAAAGAGAGCAGTTTGTAGTGAATTGCAAACAATAGATAAATGCTAACCTCTTATATTGATAATTCCTTTAAGAATAAATGAAAAAATGTATTTTCACTAGCTGTGTCTACAGATATTTTTAGCAATTTTTCTGTGATGACTACAGTTGCTTTCCAAGGAATAATTTAAGGTGTCTTTCAATTTACTTCTAAGCCATTTAGGAAACTTGAAATTCACATTTATCAGTAAGAAAGTTGCTCATGTATTTAAACCTGAATGCAGTTGAAGAAGTCTGTTAGATCAGTAACACATTTTGGATGATAGTCAGGCTTTAATTATCAACCTAGCCTCAAATGTTGGCAAGCATTCTCCTTTAGTTTGCTTCTAGAAAGCTATTTTAATATAATTCCTTGTGAAATCCTACTGTTGTCCACACAGGGATTTGGAGATGGCTCATAGTACATAGTAGAATGGCAGAATTTCCCTTCCCATTGCATCTACTCTAAGCAGCAAGGGACTGCCATGTAATGCTTGGGACAGAGCATTTGATTTCATCAGTCTAGTTTTGCAACCCTGGGCAAGTCATGTAAATCTCTGTTTGTAAACTACAGATAGTGATATATACTTGCAAATGTTCTGTGGGAGGCTTAATCAGTTAATATTGTAAAGCATTTGAGATAGCTATGTGGAAACTATTACACTTTATCACATACTTACAAGCATTGTGATCATTTTCTTTGGGCTTACTTTGCATGGGTATAAATGAATGTTCAGATGTGCAAGTCCTAAGTCTGTTCCATGTAGAGTAGTCCAGGCTCTTCTGATCTCTTCTCATTACCCGTACCTTAAGCTCTCTCAGTACAGATATTAGAGAAATTTGCCCATTAACCTATCCTGTCTGTTTAATAGTTGCTATCCTCAGGTCCTGCGAATAGCTCCTAGGTGTGCAGAGCTTCAGTTTGTAAAACAGTATTGCCAACTTCCACCTACCCACCACTGATCCTTCTGTTTTCTTGGGTCTTTTAAAACTGGTGTAAACTAGAGCAGCTTTAATTTGTTTTCTGTTGTGTCAAGGGGCTGACCCTGTGCCTAGCAGTCACAGAATGATAAACAAAGAGGTGGGATGGTGAATATTTATTCATTTTTGCAGTTTCCTGCAAACCTAGCGTGTATTAATTTCAGCTGAAACTGTGGTTCTGACCCCCTGGCTGAGAGGATTGAGTGCACCCTCAGTAAGTTTGCAGATGACACCAAGCTGGGTGGGAATGTTGATCTGCTGGAGGGTAGGAAGGCCATACAGAGGGATCTGGACTCTGGATCATTGAGCTGAGGCCAATTGTATGAGTTTCAACAAGGCCAAGTGCTGGGTCCTACATTTGGGTCACAACATCTCCAGGTAGTGCTACAGGCTCAGGGAAAAGTGGCTGAAAAGGTGCCTGGCAGAAAAGGATATGGGGGTGTTAATTGACAGCCAGCTGAACATGAGCCAGCAGTGTGCCCAGGTGGCCAAAAATGTCAACAGCATTCTGGCTTGTGTCAGGAACAGTGTGGCCAGCAAGACTAGGGAAGTGCTCGTCCCCCTGTACTCAGCACTGGTGAGGCCCCAACAAAAATACTGTGTTCAGTTTTGGCCCCTCACTACAAGAAAGACATTGAGGTGCTGGAGAGAGTGCAGGAAAAGGCAGCAAAGCTGATGAGGGGTCTGGAGCACAAATCTTATGAGGAGCAGCTGAGGGAACTGTGGCTGTTTAGCCTGGAGAAAAGGAGGCTGAGGGGAGATCCTATCTCTCTCTACAACTACCTGAAAGGAGGTTGGAAAGAGATGGAGGCTGGTCTCTTTTCCCAAGTAACAAGTGAGAGAACAAGAGGAAATGGCCTCATGTTGCACCAGGGAGGTTTAATTCAGACATCAGGAAAATTTTTTCATGGAATAGGTTGTCAAGAACCGAAACAGGCTGCCCAAGGAAGTGATGGAGTCACAATCATTGAAGGTGTTTAAAAGACACACAGACAAGTTTCTTAGAGACGTCGTTTAGAGGTGGACTTGGCTGTGTTAGGTTAATGGTTGGACTTGACTTTAAAGGTCTTTTCTAATCAAAATGATTTTATGATTCTATGACACTGCTAATATTGCAAGCACTCCCATAATTCAACTATTACAAGTAGTAGTGGTAGTAAAATAATCTTATCTGAAGCTCATCAGGGCTTTTTTAATTGAATTTTACTTAACATGAGTGTTGAAAGAGTCAGGCTCAACATGCAGCCTTGACTTTGAAACCTCTGGCATTTTGTGGGTGTTAGTCACATCCTTAACATTACAGTAATGCAGTTTTTGTGGCTTAATATTTACATATTTTTATTGCTGTCTGAAAGATAAATGGGAAGAGGATGATCACAGGAGAAGCCTGGAGCAGGATTTTAATATGTTGAATTAAAAAGTTAGATATCTTTATATGGGAATGTGAACTTAAAGTCGTATAGGTAAATGAAATGCATTAGGAGACACAGAAGCAAAGGCCAGCAAAGCAGCATTTAGTTGGCATATAGAAACACACTGCATTTTGTGGAGTATGTACAGTGGGATGTTTGAAACGGAGGGAAAAATATTCTAGAAGTTCAGACAGCTGAATTAACAACAACAGAGGAGTCATAGTTTTTACATTTTTATTGTAACCTTTCAGTAGTAGTATTTGAAACAAAAGGCCAAAGTGGA
Organism: Nesoenas mayeri; assembly: GCF_963082525.1. Classification (NCBI taxonomy): domain Eukaryota; kingdom Metazoa; phylum Chordata; class Aves; order Columbiformes; family Columbidae; genus Nesoenas; species Nesoenas mayeri. Next base: position 14,329,133 of record NC_137548.1, read on the forward strand.
AATTTTTATCTCCTGGAGCTCCTCTGATACTTACCAGAATTTACCTGAGTAATTCTGAATAGAGAACTGAAGATCAAGTGTAATTTTTTTCAGTTATTTTGTAATTGAGTTACAAAATCCGCCTCATTTTAGACCACTTTGATGCCATGTCATTAAAGTCTCCATTACCTGTGTTGTGCACCCTGAACAATGAGGACTCAGTTCACAAGCAAACTCTCTTCCCTTTTGAGGACTTTGGAGAAAGGTCCAGCTACAAGTGATGAGAGTTCCTTCCAAATTCCTTCCCTCCCAGGGGTTCTTAATCCCCTTTACCTGAGAAGGGAGAATTGCAGTTTATGACACCATTTCACATCATGGATGAGTCATGGTAGAGTGGCAAATGGTGTCTTCTGCAGGAAAGAAGTCATGTGTGTGCTCCAACACCTAGCAGGGACCCTAGGGTGCTTTTTCAGCTCTTTTCATCTGTATTACAAATACGAGTGAACACCTTTCCTGGGCTACCACTGCAGTGCAAGTTATGTGGACATTGTGGGGTTTTGAAATAATCAGAATTTAGACCTGGACAAAGAATAATCCAGGCTAACATTTCAATAATCCTGTCCCAAGCTCTTAATTGCTCCTCACCTCAGCAGGCCAAAAGCAAGAATTGCATTGGTAGTAGCTGCATAAAAAAGAAAAACATGTTCTACTAGGAAATGGGAACTTACCCATTCTTATTGCTCTATCGTGGGGTCATTTCTGGGCTTTGTTAAGAGAGGCAGTAGAACGGTACAAATCTGAATTTGGAATTTGTTTGTGATGAAGTGCAAATGACATTTTTTTTTCAGAAGAAACATGTAAGAAGAAAGTGCTGATGCTGAGTGAAGGGATTTGAAGATAGCTGAAGGCAGAGGACTCTATCATATCTGTAACATTTTAATATGTTTTAATGAAGAAGAAAAAGGCTTTATAGCTTAGAGTGAGGAAGTGGAGGGTACATGCTTTCTCTGACACCAATACCCCTGCAAAGTTTTTTAGCCTCAAATTGAACTGTGAGTTCAAGTGCAACAAAGGAGTGCTCAGAAAGAGAAGACCTTTCTCAGCAAGATTGGCACTTCAGAGATATGCAGGTATCGGCTTTGTGCTGTTCTCATGGGAGAGGCTACTGATCTGATTAGGCCAGTAGACTTATTTAAAGGAAAAAATAATTTTGAAATGGTTTTCGAAATTATGGGAACAAATGCATGGGATGTTTTTTTCCTCTGCTTTGGTATGATTAGAAATGGCAAAAGGTTATGGCTCAAACTTTCAAGGAGGTGGGAAAAACAAAAACAACACATTTACATTTCTTTTGGGCAAAGTCCAAAGAAAGAAAGCACTGACTACTGAGACCTTGTGAAAATGGGTTATTATATTAGAAATCAGATTAGTGCTTATAACTCCCATGTTTTCTTAGGGAAAACAGCGATGTGATATAGGAACAAATTTGTTACAGTATCAAAAGTGTATTGTGGGAGATCGTTCTAAGCCTCGAATCAATTGGTTTAGTCCAAAGGGGAAAAAAATAACAAACCAAAGTATTCTTATCTCTGTCTTTTAAGAGAGGGCACTTCAGGTATCGCAGAAAAAAAAAGCTCTTATTAATTTGGGCTGTTTCCCATAGGAATGCCAGGTTGTTGTGGAGCCAGAATTCATGTTAGGACACATGCTTTAAGTTAATTGTTTGTGTGAGAGTAAATGGCTGCAGGTCAGGGTTGCTTGTTTAGTCTGGGAAAAGTACACAGGAGTACTTAACAGGGGAAATAAGAAAAAAGGAGGCCTTATCCTCCAGTGCTGAGTTTGGAATAACCAGTTCAAGACAAAGGTGTAAGCTGAATTCTGGGAGTGACCTGGGTGGAGAGCTTGACTCCTTGAAAGCCAACCTAAGCATTCCAGTGAAAACGTCCCATTTGTGCAAGGTGATAATTATCTTCCCAATTCTGAGCCACTCCTGGAATCAGCAGGAGCTGGCAATGTTCTGCTCCGGCACAGAGATGTGCCTTTCCCTGCTTTAGGGTTTGAAAGTATTTGGACACTTATTTAATGAACTCTAGTGATTTTTTTTCTGGCTAACACAGACACCTCATTAAACCAAGTAATCTAAGGAAGCAAATGAAAAAAAGCTTTGCTTGCAAGGTATGCCACCCTATTTAATTTGAATTTCAGCTTTCGACTCACTATTTGCTGCAAGTGAGATCAAGCTGACTGGTTATTTTCTCAGCATGCAAATCCCATCCTTGGTTCTTTTCTAGAACTTTATAGGCTTCATTCTTAAGGCTCATTGTACCACAAATACTTTGCAGAAATGCGTCCTGTCAGTCTTCCTAAAATGGAAAATATAACACTAATTCTAAAGCACAATTGTGAATTTAGGACAATGTTGTAGTACATTTGCTTCATATAAAGTCATATTCAAAAGAGAGTCCACTGAATTTAACTTGAGGATTTGTGCAGTAAGGCAGTAGGCTCCAGAGTAAGAGAAGCATCACAGTGTGGTCTGTGATACTGTATAAAGCAATTTAGTACAAAATTTGAAAAACTTGTCATCCTCTATATCTTATTGTCATGTGTTTTATGAAGAACAAAAAATCCCCTGACATAGCTGTGTCCTTATGAGAGGAGTTGCATGTTGGCTCAAGAAAATTATGATCTCTTGGAACTGCATTCTGATCAAGTGTGGATTTATGGAGTTAACAATTTGTAAGTAAATACAGAAGCTTTTTTGCCGCATAACAAGACTGACTTATACATTGCTCAAAGAGAACGCCCTAGGAATCAATTGGCTTTATTTGCAAGCAAATCTCTGCTTGCTACTGGTACTCTGAGCTCAAAGTGTCATTTTGCGATTCAGCAGCCATTTATAAATAAGCTATAAGGGCTGAATGATAAAAGGATAAAGTCTGTAAGGCTATTTTTTTTTCCTAAATTGAAGATGCCTATGACCATGTGGAACTTATGTTGCTCATGCGTATGAATACGGGCTCTCACCAGAGGCACAGTTCACATTAAATTTCAGTATTACACCACCATGTATTTTTACAGTTCAATGTGAGAGAGCATTATTCTTGAGCCAACACGGTCAAGATTGCAAATACAGGGGCAGAAACCTTAAATCTGTTGGCAGATCTGCTGAGGCCTATTGTATATCCATGAGCATACCACAGTGATTCTGTTCCCATCTTCATCCTTTGTCTGTGTACACTATTTAGACTGAAAAATCTTTGAGGTAAGAACTTTCCCAGTGTGTTTGCAAAGGGGATCTGATCTCACTTGGGGCCCCAAGGCATTGCTGAAGTAAAAATAATAGGAATAATTGCATTCAACGTTGGCAAAGCAAAGAATATTTCTTTACTTTTAGAGACTGAATAAGCTGCTGTATTACAACCATAGATTTTTTTTGTTGTTGTGGTGTTTTTTGTTGTTGTTTGTTGTTGCTGTTGTTATTTTTGTTTTGTTTTATTTATTTGTTTTGGTTGGTTGATTTAGTGGTGTGGGTTTTTTTATTTTTTATTTTTTAAATTTAGTTATTTATTTTACTTTCCCCAGCAGAAGGCCACCTTTCTCTTAAAATCTTTACATATTACTTTCCTTACTCAGTGAAGAAGGGACAGAGTGGTCACTATGTAGCCATGTGGTTAACCACAGTCTACAGTATGTGTAGAACTGAGGCATTACATTTGCATTTACATTTTTCACCTCTGAAATTGACTACTATGCGATTTTTATCTTATTGTGTTGTTCTCATAGGGCTTATTAACTAAAAAATACCCTGGCATATATGTATTTTCAATCAAAAAAAAGAAAATATATTTTCTGTTCATTTTTGATATTCTTTGTTTTAAAGACATAATGCTATAAGAGCAAAAAATAATCTCTAAGAGAAAAAAAACCTGTCTGTCCTAAACAATACATCGGTTGGAGTAATTAAGCATGAATAAAGGGAGTTGGCAGCTGATATGTGTAGTTGAGAGACTTCACAGTTTTGGGGAAAAAAAAAAAAACAAAACATCTCGTGACTCAGCACCCTTTGTTATAATCTGAAACTAAGAACTGTAAAAATATGAGTTAATGAAAGCTATGTTATGCTGATGAGGTACTTTATAGGATATCTGTTAGTGGGCTTTGTTCCTGCAAAGATAGGTATGTTGTCATGAAGTAAGACTGTTTCTAATTTACTTGCTCATATGTTCCATTACTTTGACTATAATTTTCTTCTGATTTCATTATTCACAATTAATTTAGACAGTTTATGTTATAAAAAGGAAAACTCTGTTTTGTTTTGTTTTTTAATTTTTATTCATACATCAGTGTATTAATTTAAAAACTTTAATTTTATGATGCAGGTGACTGTATGCAATCAGACTCTTTCTTGAGTTGCCTTTTAACTGGTTGATCTTCTCTGTGCTCTGGGACACAGAAAAGAAAAGCTCCTTGGTGGTTTGTTTTTGTGTATGACACACATCATGCAACATTTGAATATGCAGGGTGGTAGAGGATGCACATTCTTTATGGTAGATTAGTATTTGTTGGGTGATGACATTCTCCTCCTCTCCTCTCCTCTCCTCTCCTCTCCTCTCCTCTCCTCTCCTCTCCTCTCCTCTCCTCTCCTCTCCTCTCCTCTCCTCTCCTCTCCTCTCCTCTCCTCTCCTCTCCTCTCCTCTCCTCTCCTCTCCTCTCCTCTCCTCTCCTCTCCTCTCCTCTCCTCTCCTCTCCTCTCCTCTCCCCATGACATTAAACACTACAAGCTTATTTGAACTGATTTATGACCTTGGTAGTCAAGGCCTGATCTCAGTCCCATGAAAGTCAATGTGAACCTTTTAATGGGTGCTGGGCTGAGTCTCGTTAGAGCATTTTTGTGGTAGAGCATCTCCAGTGTATCTGGAGACTTCTACAGTACAGTGGGTGTCTTGGTTAATATTCACCAGGGATGTCTCTACTTGTTCTACTTGCAAAACTTAAGTCAGTGAATAAGTACATTGTAAAAGACTTCTGTTGTGCCAGAAATCTGCATTTCTTATTCAGTGAGGAACTCAACACATGCTTAACATCACCTACCCAATCAAGTGTTTTGTTGAACAGGAATAGATGGTATGATTCACTTAAAGATGATTTTAAATGTTTTGTTGAATATAGCACTGGAGACATTGGAAGAAAAATATGCCACTAGGAACTGGTCAGGATATAAAGCTGTTTTCTGTTTTATTAGCAAAGAGGAGACATAAATGTTCTGAATGTTAAATGGCCCATCAGGCTATCATGGTTAAGATACTGAAGGAGCAACGCACAAGGGAATGGCTTGATTTGGGTTGACTTTACCTTGACCACAATCTCTGGGGTAGGGTTTTGTCACCTGCTTCAGCCCTTTAAAAAAATAGGCATCCAGACCTGAACTAATTACTCCAGGGTCCCTTACATATATCAGAGATAAAGGTGTATCTTCAGGGAGTTGATTATAAGGTCTGTTCAAGATAGTTATTTTAAAAGAAAACAAATCATTGTGTCCTTGAAATGCTTCTCTCTCTTAGTTGACTATGAAGAATGTCTATACATCTAGCTTACCAGGAAATTATTACACTGTAGAAATTCATATTAGATAAGATGAATCAGATCAGTTTCCTATGGCTGAATTGACAGATGATTTTTTTTTTGCCATGACTTGCAAATACATACCAAAATTCAAAGACTTTTGTTGATTCAGACACAACATCTGACATAATGTCACAAAACCCTTGAACTTACAGGGACTTACAATGAAGACTGTGGTGAGGAGAAAAAAATCTCTCAGTGTTTAGAAGAGTTTTAGCCTCTCTTTGCTTGGATGCAAACATAATTTGGATCATCCCTCCCTTTCATATATTATTTTTTTCTCTTGGACAAACTGGTAAATATAACCATAAATGGAAAGAATTGTCCTAAAGGACCACATCTGAAGACCTAGAAGGTCTCCTTGAGTCATGTGTTCTTACACTTAGGCTGAGGAGGAGGAAAGAAGAAAGGAGTTGGGCATTGGAATGGTCTGTCTTGGGTATGATTGGTTCATCCGTTCTTCAGTTGAGTTATTACTTGGATTGGTAATAATTGGCTCCATGTTTATGTATTTATACTGGTGCTCAGATTAAACCAGAGAAATAAAATACTGAAATGGAAGAAATAGTAAAAGACAAAAACAAAAATAAAAACCAACCAACCAAACAAACAAAAATCCAAACAAATAACACCCCCAACCAAACAAAAAACACTACTGAAAGGCAATCTTCCCTATTCCAGTGAAAAAATCTGCAAGTTTCACTTCTCTGCACCACTTGAGTTATATGGTTGTACAACTTGTATGGCTGTACAAATTTAGTTTTAGTTGATCTGCTTTTGAAACATATTTTTAACCAAAACAGGCAGAGGTTGAGAGAAAGCAAATGTTAATCACTCAGCTAAAGGATATTCGTTATCGTAAAGTAATAAAAAGGTTTATCGCTCACCGAATCTGGGGATCTTGAAAAATGTTTTGTATTCCAATAAGAAAAAACAAATTATCAAAATATAAACACAGCTTAAAATGAAGTAGTCTGAGAAAATTCCAGATTTACTTAGCTGGAGACAGTCATGAAAGCAGGATACTTTTTTAAGTGTCCTGGTTCTGAAATTTGCTCTTACACCTTATGAAAAAACAGATAGAATTTAGGCTCATACAGGATTGCTATTAAGTATAGTTGCTTTTCTAACAAAGAGGGAACAGGTGTAACTGGTATTTACTTCAGTGATGAAACATGTATTTGGCAATATATAAAAACTGGTGAACTTTCAAGCAAGCATACAGGACATGAAAAGAACCTAAATATATATGCATATATTGTGTGTTGAATCTTTTGAAAGCATAAAGCTATCTGTTGACCTTTGCAAATTAAATAAGGATTATATGGACACTAAACCACATGCCGTGTGTGCATGCTGCTGCTCTGGAAGTTTTCCAAATATATACCACTTCGCATGCTATTAAATGGCGTGAAAAATACTTAAAGAGATTTTACACATTTTTTTCCAAATATTTTTTGTTTTTTAACCTCCTATATTACTGAACACTAGTTTCCTCGTGCTTTTCGGCGTGCACTATGCACATTTAAGAGGATATAAGTGGAAGCGGTTTAGGGGCTATGCTGAGGAATGTTTACAGAAAACATTGACAGTTCCCACCATATATGGATGAGACCATAGTTTGCTGCTGCACTTCAGCTATCAGCTGAAAACTATCTTGAGTTTGAAATCACAATGGACACCCACAGCTGTTTTTCCAGAACCATGGTGCACAGCAGTTTCTGAGAAGAAGCTGTAACTCTCCCCTTGGATTCTTAGTACTACGTAAATGGGATCCAGCTCTTTTTAACTGCTGGCTTTGCCGATCACTCAAAAAGGACTCAGTTTAGCAATCTCTTTGCAGTGGATGAAGGGGTGATACAGAAAACAGTAAACACTACCTCCTCTGTGTGTTTCAAATCTTGCAAACACTTGTTGCATAATGTCCTCAGATTATAATTTCTTGCTATTGACACTGTGAAACTCTCATTCATGTTCCTATTGTTTTGCATTCTGGTTTCATGAAGTATACATGTCTCTGGCTTTGACAGATTAAATCTTGCAAGGATAATATCCACCTAAAATGCTCCTCAGAGATTATTTTTGAGACCCATGCACTGGCCATCTCTCTTCTTTCTTTGGTTCCTGCCAATCACTTTTTCTGCATTCAGTGTTTCTCATAACTTTCAAAGATTCTAGCACCTCCCTTTACCTCCTGGGTTTCTCTTTTGGGATATTGTCTCTGACACAGAGTGTCATGTTCATCAGTCACTATTTAAACTTGAAAACAAGTCCTTTCTGGTGCCATTCCTGCTTGGATAATGTATTTCAGGTGTTCACATTGTCCTCTTTAAAGTTCTTTATTGAAAGGCATTTTCTGTAATGCTTATGGAATACATGAATCCAAGAAAGCTGCTGATGTGTCCAGCCATCTCTTGTATGGCTGGCCAGTACTGCCTCCTCTGTTTGACTTATTCCTGTTGATCTCTTCGATTGTCTTCTTGATTGTCTGCTCATATAGCATAAAGAACAAAGGGCTTGCCTGTTAGTATGTAAATAGTATCTAGTAAAATCTGTCTGTTTTCCGGTGGTATCCTGGGAAAATAGTAAAGAAATATGCACAAAATGGAACATATTTAACAGAAATTAAGTTTTAAAAATATATGAATTCAGAGTGTATGCTGAGTAAGGGACAGCAATAACAAAAAAGAAAAAAATAGCTTTATAGGCATACGGGTCCACTTATGGACTAATGAAAAAATCCTGCCCTATATCTCTCCAGCTGAGAAATGGCAGAGGCTCTGTTGTCACACATCATGAAGGCTCGCCCTGTGTAGCTGCTGTAGAAATTCCTGCACCTCCCCACTCTTGCATTTGAAATATATTTAAATCCTAGTAATCCTGGCTCTCAGCTGAGTATCAGTCCCAAAGAGATTTAGGATTGGGTAAGCCAAGGGTTGTGAGTCCATAGCTATGCAAATTCCAGATTCACTGGGGAAACGCAGTAAGAACTCCTAGAGCTTATGAGATGGAGCAGAGTTCAGAGCTTCTGGTTTCAAGGCAGATCATCAGTCAGAAATGTAAACTGCTACATTTGTTTTTCCTTTTTTAGTTATTACTTCTTTCGGTGTCTGATCTGGAGGAAAACTTGCAGCTAATAGTAGTAAAACATTTATGTTGACATGCACAGACATGGACACCCAGACAATACTGCAAGTAATTTCCATAAAAAGAATTAGGGAGTGAAGTTCTTTGCCTGGAAAGAGTGTCATGCTGGGCAAATTTCCACTGACACCACCAGATGAATATGTTTGACCACCAGAGTTTCTCATAACTAAATGTGAAGTGAGTCTGACTCAAATTTTTTGCAAAGTGATTCAAAACACTAGTTTCTACACTTTACTATGACTTTTTTTTTTTTTTTTTTTTTCCCCCTCTAAAGATCAGCAAAAAGTTGGCATAATCTTACAGAGAGGATGGCAAAGAGAAAGAAAGAGGAAGATAGTTTTTTGTTTTATGTTTTTGTGGTGGAGACTTACATACCACGGCAATAACTGGCCTTATAAAATTCTAGATAGTCATAACAGACCACAAAGGAATCATAAAGTCATTATAGTTCAGTATATTAATAATCCTCATACTGTAATAAGGAGTGTCCAAATAGCCTATGACATCAGAGACCTTTATAGCTCCAGAGGAACTATTACATTTTATCTTCTCAAGGATCCTTAGATTAAAGAGTCCTCAACAAGACCCTGACACAATAAAACATAATAATTTCAGAAGGGTTGCTATGTTCTATTATGTCAATAATTTGCATACTAAGAAGCCCCTGTGGTACCATAGTCCTTGACATTGCAGAACATGGACTTGGTACAAACTGAGTGGCATTTACATTACCAGTCTATACACAGGAATTGTTGAATATTATATCTGAAAAATAAAATGAGCTTCACCTGATTTTTAACTAAGAAAAATAACAAAAAATATCTTCTGTTATTCCTTAAGCCCATAGAGACATGAAATATGAGGACAAACTAACTTGTCGTGTAATCCTCAAGGATGGATTCTCAGCTAGTTGCTTGAGAGTAATTCCTTTAACCTTATTAAAGCATGAATTAAGGAACAAGCAGGTGCTTTAACACCAAATATCTCTGTTTCTCTTTTTTTTTTTTTTTTTTTTTTCCTTTGTGTTTGTGTCTGGGTGACATCCTTAACCTGACTTTAACAGTGTGTATGTGAATATTTCTCTGTAGGTGAAGAGTTCTCTCTATGTGAATAGTTTTATGTGTGCTGGAGAAGAATTAATGTCTCTGTATAAAATAAGAGAAAGAGAATCAACTATGACTGTTGGAGGGAGCTTCACTCTAGACAGTGGGAAGATTTTTTTACTCTGCTGAACACAAGTCCTGCTGTTAATAATTGAAGGTTGCTTTGTGGAGAAAGGACTGTCCATATCCATCATTTTGAAGATGAAATTTTTCAGGTTCTCTCTGTTTTATGCCATATCAAACAACCCTACAGCATGCAATTCACAAGTTGCATGACCAGCTCCAAGTTTCTGGCCTTTGAAAAGTTTGCTATTTTGACTTAAGCATTGAGATATTTTTTTTGTATTACAAAGAAGACGCATCTTCTCAGGATTCAAAGAAGCGAAAAAGAATATCCTCATTTTCCTTGACAGAATGCTTGCTGTGTTCTCCATGTTGAAGACTGGCAAATATGAACAGACAGGTTTACCCTTTTATCCCTTCTTGTTACCCAATGTGGCTTTTGGGTCTTTCTCCAAACGTAGCACTCTGCAAGACATCCAAAGATAAAAGAAAAGAAGAATGAACTCACCTACATAGAGCTTACGAAGGGTTTAACATTTTGATTGATAATGTTTCTGTATCTGTGGCACGTATTTTAAAAATCTTCTACAACTGGGAGTGAAAATACTTTTGTGAACACTCAAAATGTGTGCATGTGTGTGTATAAAAACTGCAGAACAGTACAAGATTTTTAACTTGGAGAACAGGCACATTCTCTTATTGATTGTTGTTATGCAAGGCTTGTAAGACTTCTACGATGGAATGGTGGTAGCAGGAAGACTTAAAAAGCGATGTGGCCCTGGCATGAGTTTCGCCTAAATTTATCAGTTTGCTGGGGTTTTTTACTTGCTATTCCAAGAAAGAAATTAACACCTTGTCAGCATGGCAGAGGAGAGAAGCACAGTAAGTCTTCATAGATCATTGACAACTACTGATCTCTTGTGCACTGTAGGCAGATTGCTCTAAACAGGAGACCTAAATTTATCTCTAGCTAATAGATAGGCAAAGAAAATCAAAGCTCTGATATGCGTGTACTGTAGAGGGGAGAGCTTCTGCATCCCTAATCCCATAGGATCTTCTTTTTGTATGAATAATCTTCTATAAATACATTTAAAAAAAAAAAAAAAAAGTTATCTCTACTGCAAACAAATTCTGGCCATTTACAAAATGAATCATAGAGTTTACTGCTCTCCAAAGCATTTAGCAGTGAGAGTGAAAATCAGTGCAACTGAAATTTGAAGAAAAGTATATGTGCAAAGAGTGGGAAAATGTGGTCAATGATTCCTGAAAGACTGAAAGAAGTTTCGCAATATGCACATATCTGCAGAGGCCAAGTAGATGCACTTATTTCATTGCTTGAGATAGAGACCAGTTTGGTTTTTTTTTCATGTTTTGCATGGGGCTATTCCAGGAAGGGATTGATCTTTTTTACCTTTGCAAAACACTGACTTTGCTACCACTGTTGTTATTGTTGTGCTAATGTTATCATACCCTGATTATTTTCACTGTACATGCGTTTGTTGCTTCCTGTACAGTGCATAACATTTTTTACAGGCAAAAGCTGGAACAGTAGTCCATTTTTAATACAAACCCCATTAAAAGCTGCCATTCTTAAATTAGCTCAGCAAAAAAGTGCATTTTATAGTCAAGCAAGCAGTAATTGGACACTGTGGCTATGAGTGGCCCTTGTGGTGTTTGGACAAAGTCCAAATGTACCTTCTGTCTGTCTTTGACACAGGCAGACAATAGTAGTATTATTTACTGTGCTGGCTCTGTGTAATTTGACAGGCCAGCTGCAAGAACAAAGAACCACTAACATTTTGCCCAGCCCTATTCCCAACTGAAAGCCCATCTAAATTTCATAAATAATTTCCTAAAATACTGGATTCTCTTTCACTTCTGTAGCCTTTACTGTGCTAATTTAGACAATAAAAGTTAGCCTTACAAACAGTATCCTCTTCCTGTACTGTCATTCATGTATTTTCAAGTTTTGGATATCATCCTTGTATTGACCCCAGAGTCATTATTGAGTGTTGCTTGCTTGTCTTCTTAGCTGTGCCCAGGAGTAGGCAACTTGTCCTGTTACTGACTTTCCTATGATTCTGTAGTTAACCAAGGGGTTTGGGGATGGGTCATTTTATTCCATCTAATAAGTGAGTGACCTCCTGTGATGTCATTAAAATGCAAAAGTTTAAAAGAAATTAAAGAACAACACTCCTGTGTAGCCATAAGCAACATATGAATGAACACAAGAGGGAGTGTTACGTAATAGTTAATATTAGGGGGACTGGGATCAAGGGATTCCTGGACCTAATACTACCTATAGCTTTGGCTTTATTTTTGCATCCTTGGGCAGCTTTTCAAAATGTAACCTCATCAAGAACAATGAGACAGCATGTGAACAACCACACGTCAAATTTATATCCATTGTATCTGCATTTCCAACCAAGGAAAATATGAGAAGACCTCTTACCTGTATGTTTTTACATGTAACCTCAGGCTTCCTGAAAGTTCAAGCAACTGGACAGCAGCTGTAAAATGGGTCTAACAACATCTCATTAGGGACATTAATTTCCTTCCATAAAAGCACAACCCCTGTGAGTGTTTTTTTCTTGAGTTGGTGTATGCATTTGAAGTCCTTTCTCGCTGTTAGTGTCTCCTATTTTCTCATCCAGTTTGACTGGTAGCCTCCTTACCATCTTTTGCTGTCATTTCCCATGGGGAATGCCAGGTACGCATGTGAGAATATCCACATGTGAGCGTCAGGCAGTGGGAACAGCCCAGTCCTCTGATATCTAGGCACTGGGCAGGCAGGTTGATGGGAAATGGGTAGAGGAGGTAAATTAATTGCAAGCAGTAAAGAACTAAATCAAATATCTCCCTTAGGAGACAGAGAGGAGATGGGAATTCTCTGACTCACCGTCCTATCACCGTTCCTCCAGGGCTTCTCCTGGAACACTGCTGCTACATGCCAGCCCTTACACAACGCTGAAACAAAAGGCTCTCTCTCATCTCCACTGAATGCAATTTCCATGAGGCATGGACATGCTGCACTTGTTCACAGATGTATATGAATATAGCACATATGCCCACAGTGTTCTGTAAATAATAATCATAATACTTACAGAGTCATGTTGAATTTTGTCAGGTAAAGATTAAGAGATTCTCAGAGTTGCATTATTATGCCAAACTGTGTCTGGCCATGTGAAACACATATAGTGACACTACTCTTTGAATTTTTAAAAGCGGTCCTAGGAATCCCTTAAATAATTTGTTAGGGGCTTGTCAGAAATCTCTTTGCTTACTATTTAGTTGAGATTTATAGGCAATTATCTCCTTGCAGAAGAAACGCTTTCCAAGTGTCACAGGGAATGGTAAACACTGACCAGCACCCTCAGAAAACACGCAGTGAGATGAAATGATAGAAGCACAAAAGCAGACTGTGTGGTTGCTAATCAGCCAACTGGGGCATGCTGGCAGCAAAGCTTGGTTTCTTTTAACTACTCTGACCCCTGGGAATACACTGCTGCCTGAAACCACTTTGACTGCCCTCGATGTTGAACATAGGTGTTCAAAAAGATCTACTTCAGTGTTTACTGCTTCAGTTTGTTTTGATGGACATAGGGAGAGCTTTGATTTAAGTCAGAAATGCCCCAGAATGAGCCTCAGTGGTACCTAAAATGAATGAGCTAATTTTGTCATATGTAGAAATTGCCTTGATTTCTCAAAAATCTGGGCCACCAACACATTCATGCACAGAGAAAGTTCCTCTGATAAATTAAACGCTAAGTTATTTTTTTATATATTTATTTATTTTGCAGTGTGTATTCACCTAAGTATCAGACAAATGTAAGAGCTCAAACTAAATTAAAACTTCTAGCTTGATAAGAGCTCTCACAAATGATAAATACTTTTCAGGGTCCCTGGAGAAAGCTGAATAGCAAGTGCTAAGGCACAGACTTGGTTGCCTGCACAGTGAGAAAGCAAACCCCTTTTCAAGGTTGTGGACAATGTCCTCAAAAGGACTTGTTCAGTGTTAAGGTAAATCTCTAATGAGAGGTAATGCTGAAGATTACTAGAAAACTGGAATCCCAAATTGGGAAAATTTATTTCGGTTTTGTAATTCATCAGAATGAAAAAATAAAGCATTTGTAGGAATTTTCAGAAATAGTTATTTCACTTTCTATCTCCATCTGTATTTGCAAAGAACCCCTACATGGGGCACACACCCAAGATGCAGGAAATCCTCAGCAGAACAGTTTGTGTTGCTTGATTTGGGATTCAAAAACATGTCTTCAAGGAGACAAGGAGAAAGACCTAATTCCTACATTTTTTTTATAGTTTCAATTTTGATCCTGCAAAGCCCCTTTTTTTGGTGAAAGATCTACTGAACTTGATAAACTAATTCAGGAAACTTCAGAGTTTTGTAACTTGTTATTTTCCAGTAAAAATTATTTTGTCAAAAAAAAAAAAATCTAAAAAGCTGTAAGTTGGCTGCACATTTCTAATTTTCTATTTCTAATTTATTCATTTGCCACAGAGAATTGATAGTCTGCTAAAGAATAATGGAGTTGGATCATATTTTCCTATTTTTCAGATTTTGTCCAGATTGTTTCTATTCCCAAACAAGGATAATGTAATTTCCACAAATAATTTTTTTAACCTTAGGAATCATTTGGTTCTTTAACAGCTGGTTTAACTGTTGTTTTTGAAGAAATCTCACCAGAAATTGCTTTTAAGTGTGTAAATACATTCTGGTCTGTGCTTGAACTGGCCCATATGACCACAAACCACAATGATAAAGCTTTAGCCAGTCCCTTTTTAAAACAGCCACAAATGATGGGGATAAGTATGGTCTTTTGCCCACAGTATAATAGTCCTTAACCATGATTAACATTTCTACATAACACTGACTCATTGTTGAGGCTATTAGAACTGTAATTCCTTGGTTTATCATATTGCTGTTCAGGAATACTTTTTTTTTTTCTTTTATATTATTTGTGATAGTACAGAATAGGAATTTTGTACTTGTAGTAGGAGTTGGTATATTGGGAAATGCTGATCTAGAGGAAATAGTTCTCTGAGAGTTTGTCAAGACTGTTAGTCCATCTAGTCAACAGACCGTACCTTGCTAAAGCAATGGCAGTTCTGTAACTCACTCCCTTAAGCAACCAAACAAAACCACCTAGTGCACTGTTATTTACACATGATTTTATTTTGGATAGGATGCATTTTTTAAATTATTCATTATTCCTTCACTGTGAAAAATATATAGTATACTAACAGAAAGATCTTAAATGCATTTTGATTCATTTGTGAGAAGTATCAGACAAATCTGCAGACAATTTTCCTTTATCTTCCTGTCATTTTTTTCCTTTTAAAACAGAGGAAAAAGTTATATTTTGACTGCAGGACAAAAAGAAATAGGCAATGCTTCATAAAATCTCAATGTGCAAAACTTTAAATTTTAAGAAAGCTTTCAACCTTTTGCATGTGACTTAGTCTTCACTATTGTTCTTTCATTTCTGCCATGTCATTCCTTAGCCTTGTGACCCTTTAATAATGTTTGCTGTGTGTCAAAAGTAGATAATTATTAGTAAAGATTGTTTGCCTCACAGGCACCTTACGTTTTATCAGCAGACTATTATATAATTTGACCTTGTCCATAAAAGAGCACATTAAATACTATAAGAAGAAGAATGTATCCTGAGAGAGTAAAATTAGCAGTCAGTAAATCTACTCAGTGTCTAGTCTTGTATTGCATATGATGCTGATGTGCTTGTGTTGAACAAGTGTGTTTGCGTGCATTTGTAAACAGAGCTATGCATCCTTATTTATATATGTTTTTGAAACATATATTTCAATGTCCATCTAAATACTCAGAACAGTTCTCTTGTAATTTAGAGTGCACCATACTGCAGTGAAGAGTGCCTATAAATATCCACCAAAGATCACTGGAGAATCAAATATGAATTTAATTAAAATGAATTAATACTAAGGTATTTCATCTGATAAGAGACAGTATCAGTTTGGGACTTACTAAGGTATATTTTGTAGTCACTGGGGCTTTGGCTTATCTTACTTCTTCCTGTTTTTCTCAAACCGCTGTGTGTGGGATATGTGCACTGAGGATTGGAGTAGCTAAAAGCTACGGGCAACATTCTGCTTTCTGTTACCCCAGAACAACCTTTTTCATTTCCAAGAAGGTGCAGCCAGGTAACTAAGCACAAAAATGCAAACAGCTGCTGAATCCCATCCCAGATGTGGAGGATCTTTCTTGGTGGTCAGAGTGATTTTTGCCTGCGGAAAACTTTTGAGATAAAAGAACTTCAATATGCAGGGTTCAGATTTACCATCCTCCATATGTACAAACTGTAGCTGCAAGAACTGATGAGAGGTATTCCAGGGCAGAATTTATCCCTTCATCTGCTGTATGTCAGAGCTATTATTTTTGTAAACATGCTGAGTCTGCCTCTGATGAAAGGATGAAAGCTACTTCTTTCAGGAGGGTAAGACCGGACCTTAACCATTGTGATGACTGACGAGGCTCGAGATCTTTTAAAGGACAGGCAGAACTAGTACAGATGTTGCACTTTACCTGGACTTGTACATGTTCATGATGACATTGTCAGCCAATGGCAGAAATATTTTCAGCTGTTCTCCACTTACTAATGACAAAACAACTACCTAAATTGAATGTTTGATTCTATTTAAAGGTCAAAATGAGTGACTAAATCTAAATTATGTAATTACACTATAAAAACAGAGTTAAGAAGCTGCTAACCTGTATCATATGGAGCCAACTGTGAAAATCTAATACTGTTGTTTTGAAAGATTTCTGTTAAATGAGCATCAAGTGACTGTTACCATTGTGGTAATGAGATGGTGTTATTAACAGGATGTGGCACAGATGAAATCTATAAGAAAGACCTTGCACTTTTGAGGGATGTTAAATAACAAAATGACTGCCTGCAAATTGCTTCAGGTCACTCATGTTTAGGAGCATTCTTCTCCGCTGTCCAGAAGATACAGCCATAAACATGCACAGCCTCTCACTCCACATCCCTTGGAAAACAGCTCCCCTCTCAAGCTGGTGACACTGGCTTCCAGAGCAGATGAATCCCTTCCAAAGCAGCCGATGTAACACGTGACAGACCCAAATGAGCAGATAACTGTAATATTACAGGTATTCTATTGATATATTTTTCCAGACTAGATTATCATGATTCATTTGTATCGCAGTAGTTCTGAAAAGACTGATTTGTGGGCCAAAACTGTGTTGGTGTTGGCTACTGAGAACACATGTAACAACAATACAGACCTTGGCTTCCCTGGGAACAGTGCTGGGTTGAATTG
This sequence comes from Nesoenas mayeri, assembly GCF_963082525.1. Taxonomy (NCBI): domain Eukaryota; kingdom Metazoa; phylum Chordata; class Aves; order Columbiformes; family Columbidae; genus Nesoenas; species Nesoenas mayeri. The sequence goes on from NC_137548.1 coordinate 14,346,385, forward strand.
CCACCACTCTGATATTTTGCAGTCCTCTTTCACTTGAGCTTTGTGATGTAAACCTAATCCTTCCTGTTGTTCCGGGATTGGTGATCCCTCTCCTCACTGCCTTTCCCCCAAAAAAATTAAGGAATTCAAACTGTTTGAGAAAAGTCCAGTTCAGTTCAAGTCTCTGCCTAGCCTTTTCGAAACAATTGTTCCTACTGTTGCTCCACTGAACAGCCTTACCACAGCCTTGTGCTGGCTTTTTGTATGCTTCATTTATAAATCCTGTTGGTGGAAATATTTCTGTAACTGGACCCAGTAGGAGTCCGACACTCTCATTGTGACTAGCTGTTTATTGTGCAAGCTGCTGACTAACTCGCAGTAACTAAAATATAATTTTCCAAAATAGATACAGATGACAAACAGATAATCACTGCAGAGAGCCAATATAACTAGGGAGTACACTCAAGGCTCTTTTAGGTGTACTTCACAGGCTCATTATAATCAGCAAACGGATCTTAACTCAGGCTGTCGCTTACTCAAAACTATTCCTTATTTTCAAGGCTGTGTCTCATCGTACCACTTCAGATAAAGCAAAGGGGGTCCAGTCATGTGCTTTGGTACCACTTAGCTCTCAGATGGCATCCAAACACTGTTCTTTTCTGCCCCAAAAATCCTTGTGACTCATTCAGCCCGTCTTCGCAGCTCCCTCTCTGCCTGAGGAGCTGGATCTGTGGGGCCAGTTCAAACAGGCTCCATGCCCACGTGGGCTTCAGAAAATGCTCAGCTCTTTAAATATGGGGTGAGGAACTGCTTCTTTCCTGCTCTCAGATTTTCCTGTATCCAGCTTTATGCTTACATCAGCGTACAGCATTTACTGAGTCTCTCAACATGGCTACCCTGTATGGCCTTGTAGCCATTATTTCTCAACAGAGGTAACAGGAAGACAGTCACACTTCAGGAAGATTTGAACAAAAAGACCTCAGATGATGGAGATTAAAAAATATTCAGCTGATACACAAGCAAACAAAGGAAAGCAAACACCTTGACTTAACTGAGGGGGCACAGGGCAAAGATATCGCTGAAGAATTCAGTTATCCTTGACTAGAATAAATAAGTAAATCCCTTGAGAACAGGACCCTGGGCACTTAAGCAACAGTAAAATAAATTAAAATCTTGTGTCTGATAATAAAATACAATGTAGCTTCAGTGTATGATTTCTTGCTACCCTAAGGAGTGTGTTTCTACTGAGGCCTCTAGTGTTCGTCTGTCTCATTAAATGAAATCTGTAATAGGAAGAAACAGAATCACACACCTTAAAAAAGTATGCATACGTTTTGAAAAGTGTCTAGTTTGGAGATTTTCAGTTAGATTTAGGATTCTAGAGGTGATGTCTACATTCTGAGTGCAGAGATTTCACAGCTCTTTGTGTGGTGACCCCAAACTGGTGGTGCTCGTGAAGGTGCTGCAGAGGCACTAGCCTGGGCTGTTGGGGTTGCGGCCACATCTGTGGCTCTGTGTCCTTGCCTCAGCATCCAGCCTGGAACATGTGCATGGTGTTGTAAAAAGAGCCACTGGAAACCTTACAGTGGGTCACCAGCCATGGTCAGATCTCCATGGCAGATTTTGAGAAAGATTTTTTTTTTTCCAAATGTGGGATGAAAAGAAATTCTAATAGCTGGGATAGTAGAGAGATTATCTATCTATCTGTCTGTCTGTCTGTCTGTCTATCCATCTGCTATGTATTCCATGAAATGAAATCGTGCTTTTTGAGAGCCGTGGTAACATCTCTCATACAAATCATAACACTAATATTAATGACTTTTAAAAAAAATGATAGCAAAAATTCTGACAACAATGTTGCTTGTAGTTTTTCATATTTTATGAGGGTTTTTTTTAGCTTCAGTTTCATAGAGACACCAATTATCAACTGCTTTCCACATGTAGTCTAAGAAAGTTTTGACATTAGGGATGTCAGCAGCAGTTGGAGGTGGTGTCAGAGCACCCGGCGCAAGTGTGACAGGTTTTCTGCCCCAGTGCGAGAGGCTGTGTGACTCATCTTTTCAGGGAGGCACAGCATCCTTTTCATTACGACTTTCCCCTCTCAGATTAGGCTGACTTGTTAACTCATCCTCCCTGCTATCCTTCCATTAATGCCTCTGCTTTGTAAGACATTTCTCACTCTCTGATCAGTCTGGGATCACATTTGGGATTGGGCCATGTAAAGGAGAGAGAAGCCTGAGGAGGTAGTCAGACTCAGGAGATATTTAGACATTTTATGTTCACACACGTAGTGTGTTGCATTTTCTACTGCTAAAAAAAGAAAGAGGAAAAGATGTAAAAAAGGAAGAAAAGATGGACAGAAAGAAGGAAGACAAGGAAGGAAGGAAGAAAAGAGGGAAAGAGAGAGAGGAAGAAGGAGAGAAAGAGAGTGAGAATAAGAGGGAGAAAGGGAGAAAGAAAGAGAAAAAGAAACAAAGAGAGAAAGCCCTCTCACTTTTTGTGTGGAATGCTTCTCTATTACAGAGTATAATAGACAATAAGAACTTGTTTGAATAAACTCTGTTCCATAAAAGACAACAAAAAGCAATTTTTCAATCTCTATAAACAGGGAGAAAGGGAGAGACACTGCTATACAGACTGACCTTAGCAGGATTGCTCAAATTTAGCAATGAAACTGATAGATTTACATGATGCATATGCAGCAAGGCTCTTTGTCTTCATGTCCTTGTGCTCATTATAAAGGCATGGACACAGAGCATGGTTTATAGAGTGATGATAAAATATACCATGGCACCTGGGCTCCCTGCAGAGCTCTGAATATTTATCTGTCTTTAGATGAGGAACTGCACAGGGATGGTTCGCTCCCATCACTGCATTGGTGAACTTAAAGCTAGACTTGAAAGGATCACTCATCTGGTGAGAAGAATAATTTAGTCTTTACCCATTCCAGAGTCCTCCCATGTCTGTATTTTAATAAAGAACATCAGTTTACCCAGTTGTGCTGAACTATGTTTTCTGGGTTTTTGATTTAAACTATGTGCATTAGGGTGTCTAACGGTAGTTTTATCTCTGCAGAAACCCTGCTTGAGTTGAACAGAGCATGTTTGCTCTTTGTACTCATGCTCAAAGAAGAAGACCTTGAAGAAAGGTACGTTGCTGAAGCCAGACTGTAAGCAGAAAAGTAAATCCATCACACTCAAGCATTTTCTAAGCTTTATACTGATATGTGACAGTCTTAATTATATTTGTGAAAAAACTAGAAATATAAAATTCTTCCCTGTTCTGTGCTTACAATGGTCACAAATGTATTTTAAAAGGAAGATATTTTATCAAGCTTATGCTTTCAAAATTCCTTTGTTAATGCAATCAACAATCATTCTTCTAATCATCCAGAAACTCACATGCCAGTCTTCTTTGAATAGGTGTAGAACTGATTAGAAATGAACATATTTTCTTTTCTAATATGTGATTTTCTGAAGCTAACAGACAGATTTTAGAAGAGGAGTTTTAATATTTACTGATTTTTACAAGCAATTAATATGATGATCTGAGGAACACCATCAGTTTTGGTGTTAAAAATATGAACACAATGGAATTTTGATTGGTCAGAAATTTATCCTCATAATCTGCTCAGGATATGGGGTGGTAGGATTGTCTCAAATGAGTTGCAGGCTTTCTTGTGATAGCATTTGAGATGAAACAAAAGAAAGATGTGACCTTACAAAGCTGTTGATTGAAAGAGGTGACGCAACATAAAGCTCACGACTAGGATCCACAGTATATCATGTATGCTTAAAGTAGCAAATGTCCTTAAATTCAAGTGTGACATTACTTGTGCAACAAGAGTGGGTTTAGTGGTACTTCTTAAGGGAGTTAAAAAAAATGTTTTGGAACTTTTTGGGGTTAAAGTCTCCCAAGTCCTGGGCCACAGAGGGATCTATAATACATTCTAGGGTTTAAATTAGGTCTCCTGAGATATTCAGGGAGCATAAACCAGGAAAGAATGTATCTATGCTTGTAACTTTAGGTTAAGAAGAAGAAATATAAATGGAGAAATCTTTCTTCAGGGACCTACCAAGACACTTGTTATTTATAGATCTAAAACCAGTTTTGGTTCAATTTTGAAATATTTCTATAAGGACTAATTTCTTATTGCAATACTAAAAATTGCAGAGATAGTTCCTGTGTTAATGAGCACCCATACCCTTTCTGGGTGTCTGGGAGTGCCATTTTCCCTCTGTTCTGTCTCATCACATTCCCCAACGTCACCATTTAGGAATATTTCTCCACTTGGCCATGCTCCTTACCCTGGTAGCAGAGGGAAGCTGGTCTTTCCACATGAACAGCATTGTGGGAGTCTGAGACCCACTTCCTCACAGCTGGACTTCCATACCTATAAAACACATTTCTTTGTGGTTGCTTGCTCATGAAAGAGAATGAAAGCAGAGTAAGTCAGGGGGCTTTTTATTGTACAGAGAGCCTGACATCTGGCAAGCATCTGGCTGGAGACTCTTATCAGGAAGGGTGGTGGTTAGCACATTTTACAGGTATAGGATATTTAATCTGCAATAAATTTGGGGTCAGAGTTGATTAGGCATTAAGAAATGGGTTGGTTTATACCAGGGGAAGTAGATGGCTTAACAAGTAGAGGACAACCAAAGATCTGTTTCTTTTTCTGCAGAAACTCTTGCAACTCTACATAAGGATGCTCTAATTCTGTGTTGCCAGTGACAATGGCAGTCATAATGACTCATCAAAACATAATGACTCATCAGCTTTCCAGTTTAGGATGATGTTTGTGCTTGACAGAGACACTGAAAAGGAGACCTGGTCATGGGTTTGCCTTCTGGATTTCAAAACTGAAAGTAAGCTGCTTTATGGGTTGTGTTGGCTCCAGGAAACAGGTTTCCTGTAGTGGGGAAAAAGGAAAAATGATGTTTGAAGAGAGATGGCAAAGTAGAGGAAGACAGCCATACTTGCACTCATTGGGCCATGCACAGTCTTTCAGTTGCTTTTGCTATTGTAAAACTACAGAAGAGCAGAATTTCAGTGCAAATGGAAGCTGCTGCCTCTGCTTATCTAGTGATGGCAGCTTCAGAGAAGGAATAATAAACCATATTGTAAGACGATTGTTAACCTTTAGAGAAAATTTCTGTCCTGTTCCTGATCCTGCTTGTGGCAGGAGCAAAACTGTAATGCTGCTCTGCATCATCTCAGGGAATGGTGTTATGTGCTAAAAGCTTAAGGGATTTCAGGCCAAAATATTTATACCTGCAGCAGAAATGTTGTTGCAGATACACATCTCTTGCAGGTACAGGCAGGAGTGGGCATGAAAAGGATTCGTGATGATGGCATAAATAAATATATGCTGTCTAAAAATTTAGGAACTGCTTCCTATATCTAGTATCTTACTCCCCTAAGAACCTCATTTTGACTGGGAGGAGCCACTAGCACCTATTCCTTGCCCTTGAAGTCTACTATTTAGATTATTTTGCCTTAAGGAAGGTAGGGAGGTGCTTCTACCTTTTTTTGCTTTCTTTCTGTGCAGGACCCACGCTTTGCCAAGCAGTATTTACTCCTAAATAATGGAATATCTCAGGGGTTAGGCTGACAGGAAAATATTTTGTCTGGAAGGGATGACTAATCAACCCAAAGGCCTTTTCAGAGGAGACCAGGTGTGTAGGCAACAAACACATAAACACATTAATTCTAATTTTTGTTTTGCCTCATAAAGGCAAATTTGCAGAGGCAATAGCAGATTGTGTTGTTTTTGTTGGTTTTTGGGTTTTTTTTTTGTTTTGTTTTGTTTTGTTTTTTTTCATTGCCTGACCTGGGGTCAACACTGCCTGAAAAAAACTCAACAACATTGAATACATTATAAGGTTGACACACCTTTGGGGTTTTATGTCTCAGCCAACCAGTGTTCGTAAGACTGTTATACTTTCTGTTCATGAAGACAGAAAACTAAATTTCAGTAGTAACTGTTCACATGTAAAGGATGTGGATGAGCATGAAGTCCCTAGCCTATTGCAGTGTTCTTCTATTATTTCTATGATGAAAGCTTGGAAAATAGAGTGGGGGAAATAAATTGGTGACTGTTTATTGGACAGAAGCAAGTAAAGGTAAAACTTTTAGTTATTCAGTTATGCACCTTTTGTAAGGAGTGGACCTGAAGTGAACACAAAAAGAAGATTCTGTGGACAGCTTGTGGAGAAAATTGCAATGTTAAACTCAATGTTAAACTCCTGGGCTTGTTGATAAAGTGATCCTAAATCTCTAGTGTATTACTGCATGAGTTTAGTGGGGCTGACTGTCAAGCAGTTCTGTTAATTTGGGAATTTGGGAGCAGGCCAGAATTTTGTGCTTCAGTCATAATCTTTGTTGAAGTGAGTATCTCAGAGTTTTAAAAATATGTTTCATTTCTGTCCTCAATAATCTAGCCATGATGTTCAGCTTTTAGATTTTTTTTGGGTTTTTTTTAAGATTAAAATAATTTTTTATTATTTATTCCCATGTAAAGGAATGACTGATTGTGAACAAATGGCCCTTTAACCTTTTCCAAATGGAATAGACCAAGCTTCTCAAGCCTTTCACTGTAAAACCTATTCTTCAATACTTTTCACTGAACCTCTCCAACTTATCTAAAATGAACCTAATTAGTCACCTGGCCCAGTCGATGGTTATTTCAAGAACTGTGTAAGACAACTGAATATAAGCCCATCAAACTGCAGAACTTTAGAGTGGTTACAAGTTTCTTCTCTACTTTGTGTGATTTGTACAGATCTGAACTGCAAAAAAGAGTTGCCTGAGGAAAATATTTTCTCAAAGTGTGATTATAGGACTAGATTTTATTTTCCTCATCCAGATGTCCACAGTGATAAATGATTTGTAAAGATCATAATTTATTAATTTGGCATCACAATCAAATCCAGGAAAAACACAAGCCCCAGAAAGGACAGAAACTCAGACTTGGGGTGCGAATTTGCAAACGGGTCTTGTCCTCACAGAGACTCAAACAAAAAACGAAGTACTGGGGTAAAAGAAAAAGCCAACCTCTATCAACACAGAAGAATATTCAGATATACTGCTGGGAATACAGATGACTAACTTTGTGAGCAGCTGAACTACTGAAACTTGTTTTCCTACAAATTAATGTCCTCTGCACTCTACTTAGCTCCAATAAATGCAGCAGTGTATTGTTGTAACAATGGAATAAATACAATAGTATGAACTTGTGAGGCCTGATGAACTAGCTGGTTTTTTACCTATTCCTTGGCTGGCTGACTGATGCTGACAGAAAGTGTAATAGCTGAGTTCTGCCCATCTTTTCTTCAGTGGACACATTTCTTTTTTATGTGTTTCCTCTGGCTATTCACCAACTTTCACAAAAACTGTAGAAATTTAATTACCCTTCAAGTTTTACTTCCTCTTTCAAATTTGTTTGAAATTCTCTGTGGATTAAAGAAAGGTTATTGTGCAGGAACTGACAGTAGGCTGATCATACTGATCACATCTCCTTCAGAAAGCAGGCCTAAATGGAGAAATAAAGAAACAATAATGCCAAGAAACCTCAGGCAAATCCCTTCAGTTTCTCTCTTTCACTTTCTCTCATTTGCCATTTACACCTTCTCCTGAGTTTCAGGTTCACTCATTTTTAATATAAGTACAATTTTTAAGATGAATATGAATTTAAAGTTTTCATATATTTTAATGGGTGACTAATACTTAATAAAATTTTCATTATAAACCACATTATTTCTCTGGGTTATTTACAAGAAATAAATCTAAATGGGTCAAATCCTACTGTTACCTTCTGTTCCAAGTGTCAGTATTTCACTACACACCAGTATGCACAGTTCATTAGAAGCTAAATATTCTGTATTGTTAACTGCATTGTGGAATTGAACTTCTAAAATGAGATCTAAGCACTAGAAAAGATTAGGGAAGCGCTGCTGATAGCAATTTAAGAAAATAAAAATAAGATCACTTTATCATCAATGCAGACTTTTTTGAGGAAGAAAGGCTTTATATAATGCATTTTCTTTGTTGAGTTCATCAGAATTATCAAACTTTCAGCAAAGACCTAGCAAAACTGGATCTGACTGCCATGTGGTTTAGGGCATGTTTTACTTACGGCTTTAAAAATGAATGAAGAATGAAAATCATGATTGTGGGCAGATTCTTCTGAAATGTTTTAGCTACTCTTTATTTCATCTCACTCTTCAGCTGCCTGAATCTGGATAGGAAGATCAAATACACAGAGAATGGCATAGAAAGAGCCATCACAGGGAGAAGAGGACATCCAATTGGACTGATGTAATCACCCAAAGGCCTCTCCAGCTCGGCTTTAATTGAGGTTGTCATGACTTGGCAGAGCAAGAGCAAATTTTGTTGATGAAATTTTCATCACTGTTAAGTGAGAGGATCAGCCTTATGTAATATCACCAACTGGGTAGCAGAAACGAGGAGGTTATGCTCTTATCTAAGTACATTATCTTGCATATACAGAAATTAAAACTTGGGGCCCAACTCCCTTTCTAGGGCTTTCTTTTACAGGGCTGTTGCAGGGCTGCACAGGAAACTGCCTGGTCGAAGCAGATGTTCGGCTTCACTCACACAAATGCAGCAGATCCCACTCAGCCGCTGCTGCCTTTTCATCAGAGGAGGATGGGGACACGCTGGGGAGTCTGAGAAACTCAACCCCTCACTGAGGAGCAGGGTTTCTAGTATCATTTACTACATATATTAGTTGTAACTGGAGGATACTAGAAGACAGCTCTGCTTTGTGGAAATGACGAGATGTTTCATTAGTATTGCTTTAAAAGCTGGATGGAAGAAGCTGAAATAGTCAATGAAGGGGGGTCAAAGTATAGATCTCTAAAGAGCTTGGGGTTCTTGAACATCTCGCTCTTATACTTTTTCCTGTATTTTCTTTTTTATTTTTCCTTTTTCAAATTTTTATTTTTCTCTCCCCTTTTCTTTTTGGTTTGAACCTACTTCAAATAAACCCAATTAATCCCTAATTAGGAGCAAGGGGTTTCTTGTTTTTTTTTCCTCTTCCTGTGCTCATGAAACTCCCATTGAGCGTGGCACTCTGGCATAGAGCTTCCTTCACAGCAGCAGTAAGGAATTCTTTTCACTTCTGGAGACTGAGTTTGGTAAAAGTCTCTTCCTTACCCCGAGGTCAGTGATGTCTGTAGTTTAATTTAAGGCATTAGAGAGAAACAATTAGTTTGCCTGGTGCCTAAACTGCTGCTGAATAAACAACTACAGAAGCTGAATCTTTAAAAACCTCTTCATGACTTTATTTATCTGGACTCTCAGTTGCCATCCAGATGCAAGAAATTACTTTAGTTCATTTTAATTCTTGCCATTTTCTCAGCATTGTGCTACTTTAGGAGGAAAATAAATGTAGTAGGAAGATACCTATAGATGTGTTCAGCAGCTGGAGGGTTTACGATCTAACCTAAAAAATGCAAGTTGGTTTTCTTGTAGTAATCAATACCAGCAACATTTCTGCTAAATGCTTCTGTGTGCCTCATAGAGCTCCTCAAGTCTCAGTAGTGGGTTGAAGCTCTGAGGGGCACAGTTTTACTCACCAGCCATGGCTTTTGCTGAATGGGTTTGTAAACCTCAATGAACACTCATAAAACTAAGTCCCAGGCTTCACAACAACACCTAATTTAAATTTTAAAGTAATCAACCTAACCCACAGTCTTTATCAGATTTAAAAACTATTTTACAGAAGCAGAAAGACCCCAAGCCTCCTAGGTAGGAGGATTTTGAGTCCTAAACAGTGGTTAAACATTCTTTTGTCCTAAATGCTAAGATCTCTGCCCTTTTGCAAATAATATAATGTTTTTTTAATACCCATCTTAAGGTAAAATCAGTATATGATAGAGAGAATAATGGTAATTTTGGAGAAAATAAAGACATTGTACTTTGGGGTAGGTACTTATTTACATTAAAATATATTTTCTACTATGGACCATATAGAGCTATCTGTAAAACCTGGTACTAAAGAAAAAAAAATAAGAGAGGGAGAGACAATCCAGATTGCCTCCCAACTAACACCAGGGATGTACTTGAGAATGTAGATATTCCTGTAACTGTAAAAACAGTGTATTCTGGTAAACAATCCAAACTCATTTCAACCACCTGAGGCCCAGAAGAAAAAGGAGAGTTTCTGTCATGCCTACACGTGGTATTATGTTTTGCAGTATTTCAGGAAGAGGCACAGTGCTTACTGCTACACAGAAAAGAAAAAAGTACATTTATTTTCATCATGAGAAGGTGAACTTTATATCATTGCTCAGCTTCTGCAAAGTAACTAATACCTACAGTATGTATCTGTTTTCTGAACTACAATTCCAACTGCTGATGATAGATAATAACATTGTGATTTGTTTGGATTAAAACCAGTTAAAAAAAAATGCACAGAAGTATTGTCTGTATCATCTGCCACACAGATGAAGCTAACATTTTCCCACAAAAGCATGCATAGGGTCTGAATAATTTAAGGATGGAGTTGAGATAGATAATGGGAAAAAAGATTAACAATGTGTATTCCAGAGGCTTCCAGCTGGACATGAAATGAAAATAATGACTGTTAGGATGTCAATCTGCTCTTTGATAAATCTCATAATTATTATCAGACACATATCTGATAACAGCTGGTTATGAGAGAGAAATCAAGCTACTTTTATCAACTTACTTTGCTCATTGTCTTCTTGACATCAGGCTGCTGGAAAAGTTTTATGTTATTTAGGTTGGCCTTTCTTTCTCACAGATATTTTCAGTTCATGGATATACTTGATACAGTGAGAAGACTGTGTGTTGAATTTTAAAATTGCTATGGCTGCTTTCAAAACCAGGAATGTCAAACCTGTACAGCTAAGAAAGAGATCTTCTGTTTATTTGGGTCTAACCCCAAATGCAATGTGTTAATAGAAAAAAAAAAAAAATTAAAAAAGCCAATTTCTTTTCACTAACCCTGTTTACTAGAATATCTTCTTCAGCTGATAGATTTAAGTTGTGCATTACTGTTAAGATAAGGAATAGCAAAATTAGGTCCTTTTGTATGTTTTCCTCATTTGTCATGTTAGCCAAACTGGTAATAACTCAATGCTTATCACAACTAGATTCAGGCAGACCAGTTGTGAAAATGAGAAGGAGTCCTGTTTTAACTTTGCTTCATGGAATTTTTACCAGAATGGACACTCACTGTTTTCATTGTTCAGATTTAACGTAAAAAAATCAGTCAAGGTAAACATTTGATTTTTTTTCGCTATATTCCTAATCTTCAGGTTGCCTTGATTTTCAATTCACATGTGCTCTATTAAAAAAGCTCTCTCTCAAAGCTACTTCAAAATTTAGGAGATCATAACCCCTGAATGTACAAACTCCCAAACTCCTAGGTACTCATGAAGTTGTACACCCTCTCAAAACTATGGATGTTCTGATAATCTAAAGGACAAACATCTCTGCTTTCCACCAGGCACAACTGGAATAGCTAAGGTTCCTGACCAAAATACTATTTTCACACTTTTGAGATGTTTCAATAAACTAAATAGAAAGTTCTGTGTGCAAATATTAATTTTAGGCTAAAGGTCTTCTGCACTATTTAAAGTGGTATTGGATATGTTTTTACAAAATCACATTTGATTCAATAAACAAAAATGTAACGGAATTTTACTTGACAGTTATTTATCCAAATATGCATGCCTTTTTGATTGTAAAAACAAATAAAGATAACCATACAGAATTGAAAGTAATTACAATGCAGTTTACTAGTAAATAGACTTTTTTTATTATTATTGTTTTAATCACAGATGCTTTGATAATGTCTTGCTTCTGTGTGTACTCCAAGAGTGGGCTGAGAAAGGAGATATTGAACGGCAACAGCCATTTCCAGGCTGCTCACAATTCAGGCTAAATTAGGGTTTATGATAAGAAAGGCTGAGATAAAAGAGCACACGTTTCCTGTTTAGACTGCAAAATTAATTCTGTTGTGGTACCTGAGTAAAGTTTTAGCAATGGTTAAAACGGGCAAAAGATTGCAGAGAGCTATTGAAGTTTTGGAGGTGCATCTGTGCCAGCATGTGTCTATCTTCTCTCTCATCACCTCATTCAGGTTCACCTCTCCTAGCGGCCTTCCTGCCACACAGACCACAGGATCCTGCTTCCTCTCTTTTCCCTTCCTGTCTTCATCCCTCACAGTTACGTACCTCTGCTGCTCTGTACACATCCTCTCCAACATCCTTCTCCCCCTTATAATTCATATATTTGCACCTCTTCCAACATGAAACCCCACTCTGCCTGTCCCTAGTCCCCATCCTCTGGCAGCCTCTGAGCAGAGAGCCATAGCGAGGTGGCAACACTGCTCCAGCAGAGCCAAACTCTAGGTCTTTCCATCTGGGAAGTGAAAAAGCAACTGGTTTACCTATATCTAAAGCTTACACTGGTAATATATTGTTTTGGTGCCTCTGCTTATTGCATTACAAAATGCAGTGTCTTTTTCTGTTCAATGTCTTTTTGGGCTCTAAATTACACTGCATTTGGTGTTCCACATTTAAACAATAGTCAGCTCTCAGAAAAACTGTTTGCATGCAGAGAAGAGGATATTCTGACAAAGATTTTTACTGCGTGAATAGTCTGCAGCAAAATGCACAAAACATTATTCACTGAGTTCAGAAAAAATACAACAAGTGATGTAGCTACAGGATGTTTATTTTCTTACTTGAAAGAGGTCAATTATTTGGCTAAGATTTGACCAAATGTCTCATAGTTTTAGATTTCTCAAAGAGAGATCTTATGGTTCTGGATACACCTCAAAAAATCATGCCTTCTGAGACATATGCAGACTAAACAGAATAGCTAGAAATTTCAAAATATTGTATTAAAAAGATGATTACTTTAAGTTCTATTTAAAATATATTTATGTCCAGCATATTTATATGTACAATATAATGGCATAGAATCAAGAACTAGCAAAATTTAACTTACATTTTGTATGTCAACTAATACAAAATCTCATTGAAGTTTTCTGAAATTTGAAAATGTTCTCAGAGTGTGATTGCAATGTCAATTTAGATGAAAAGTATAAGGTGAACTTTTGGAAAAATTACAAAAAAACCCCAAATGTTATTTTCAGCCACCTCTGTAACTACGTTACTGCATTTCTATATTTAAAATTCCATTTAAAATAAAAGAATCGTTTAGCTTAAAATTTGTATGATATTCACAAGAGATCCTTACATTAAAAAAAACCCCACAACAAACATGAAAAAATACTGTTCTTACCTTTAAAACAAGAATTAAAGAAAAATTATTTTCGTATTGCCAAATTATTAAATTATAATAGTCATAATTAGGCCTCACTTTTAATAAATATACTTACATCAACATTGCTATCTGGATATCCTCATTTCATCATTAAAATAGTGTTAAATTTCTCATTGGAACCGAAACCCATACAACTAATAATTAGACAAACCAAAAACTCAATTATATAAAACTAATAAATAAGGAAGCCTATAAAATAATAAAAAGGCCCCACTACTGAAAAGTAACCAACTTTATTTTGTAGTTTAGTCCACCATTTTGCAGTTTAGCTCACCGTTACTTATGCAAGGATTCAATGGTTGCAGAGGGGCTTTATCTGGGATATAGAAGAGGGTGAATTATTAGAAGAGGATTAAAATTTTCAGAATGAATAAAAATTCCAAGAAACAGGATTGCCTTGAAGCACAGACAAGAAAAACATACAAATATATTGCCTCCAAAGACCACAGAATTTCAAGCCAGGCTGTAAAACTGAAATAAAAATTATTCATGTGAATGCTGGAAAAACTGAATCAAGCAATTAGCTGTTCTCTGCATATTTGAATTTTATTCAGTATTCTCTAAATGTTTTTACTTTATTCTCATTCTCTCACACATAAAAATTTGCAAATTCGTCCTAGTTTGAGATGGAACATTTTTAAACATCTTTGACAAAAAAAAATCTTATTGGGAGAAAAAAGAAGACACAAAATAGCTAGTGCAAGAATTGTTATGTAAGGACAATTTTCACTCTAATCCTGTGTGAATATGAAAGTTAGGTTTGGAAGGGGAAATACAGATCCATTTGCTATTGAAATTTAACTCCAGAACATTGTTATCAATCTTTCCTGAAATAAAGAAGACTCAAAAGCTACAATAAAAATTGACAAAACAGGTTAGAACCCAATAGAATATGGACACTAGCATTTCCTACAGAATTACAAAATGGTTTAACATGTTTAACAGGGAAATAATGAAGATTACAAAAAATGACGATCCCTAATTTAGTGTATGAATACAGAGATCTATAGCCTTGATTGTCTTTAGAGCTTGCTGAAGTGTTTTGATGATGCCGTGAATTATTGCAGTTGTCCTCTCCACCCTAAATGTGCAGTGGAAGCTCACTTTCTTCCAGGAACATAACTGACAATCAGTGTGGTCAGGCAGTATGACACAGAGAAGCTTAGAGTCAGTTCTTCATTAGTGGGAAGAACCATTTATTAGTCAGGGACCTTAACTATTTTGTTTGTAACTAGTGGAGAACAGAGATGTTTGTCCTTTAGATTATCAGAACATCCATAGTTTTGAGATGGAGTACAATTTCATGAGTATGTAGGAGTTCGGGACTTCGTACATTCAGGGGGTTATGATCTATTAAATTCTGAAGTAGCTTTGAGAGATATTTTTAAAGGTTCTTCAGTGTTAAAAGATGCAGGTGTTCGGTAGCATTTACAAAGTAGAAAAGTAGCTAAAGATGCTAAAGCTCATACTGGCAATTTCAACGGACATGTATCTGCAGAGGATTCACAAAAAATTAGTTGTTTTATTTCAGGCATTACTACAATGTTTAAATTGTTATATGCATACAGCCCTGGAATAGCAAAGCACCTAATCATGCTGAAATGAATATGAACTGAGAGTCAGGACCTTCATCTTCCCAGTCAGCCAGCGTCATGACAGGGACGAGTCTGTAGAAGGCAGGTTTAGTAGAGTGTGTAGTAGGCATCCTAAAAAATGGCTGCAGCTGGTAACTCCTGAAGGCTGTTCAGGAAAATCAGACAAGTTCTGTGAAGTACTGAATCCATCTCTACTCCCAGATACATTGTTTAAGGGTCATTTGCTAGTAATCAGGTCTGGATTGCCTTGCAAACGGTCACTTACTGATCTTACCATTTGCCTCCAAATCCGTACTGCAACAGGATGGCCACCACTGCAGAAGCAGAGGACACAGGCTGGAAAGCTGAAAACCTGATTTAAAATAGGTAAACAAAAAGGTCATGAAGTGGTTATGGCCACATTTGGACAAGTATCAGACTTTCTAATTAACTAGTCCATCATTTGCTTTCTTTTGATACACATATTTGCACCTGAGGTGATGCACCATATCTTTTCCTCTATCTGTATTTTGAACCTTGTTGTTGAGCTCCTTTCTAACAGGAACGCCCTGCCCTGCATGCTGGCTGTGGTGGTGTGAGCAAACCATTTCCTGTTTGGATTAAATATGATTATTTTCAGCTGATGCAAGCGGTGAGAAGGGAAACATCCAGCAGCAAGTCTAGCACGGCTCCTTGTGGTATGGCTGAGTTGGGGTGCTTTCTGTGCTTGCCAGTGCACACCAGGGTATCTTGAAACATGAGGACCCATGCGTGACTTGGCCCCAAGTGCAGCTAGAGAAGGTGGCGCTGATGGCAGAGGAGATAACAATAGCTCATTCCAGTGTCCCATCTTCCATCAGTTAACTGCACAATATAGTCGTGAACCCATTACTTCTGGGAGCGTTTTTTTGTACTTCAGTGTGGACACCCAGCTGATCTGTTGAAAAGCTACTTAACTGTCCGATTTTCACATGAGAATTTTACTTTGACAGCATAGATTTGCTTTGGCTATTTTACACTGAAAAGGGCAGGAAACTGTGCTAAACAGGAAAAAAAAAAAGAAAGAAAAAAATGAGAGGAGAGAAAATTGCTTTAAGTTTGCATATTCCTGATTTACTGCACACTTACTACCTCATCCATCTATTAACCCAACCTTTGAGCTCAATGTATCTTTTCTCTTAACACAGATATCTATTCCAGCACTACAAAATGACAGCTCTTGGGCCTGATGATAAGAAAAGTTGGGGTGGTTTTGCTGAAACCTAAATGTTTGAACAGAAGAGATGTCTGAGATTACAGTTAGAATTTGCTCTTCTGTCTCTGCAATAATCTCTGAGAAACCAGATGCAGGTGCAATGACAATTATCTGCACATTATTGTTAAATGAGATTGTGGTTTTGCAGTTTTGCAATGGTGACAGAAGTCCACCAGGAAACAGATTGAAAACCCAAGATATTCTTTCCTAAACTTGATTCCATTCTCATTGCCCTCTGCACCAAGCTAAGGCCACTTTCAAGAGGCTGAGGTTAGTCCACATAGCTTTGCTTAAAGAAATACGTGAACAATTTCTAAGGCTGGCCAGATTCGGGTGGATCAGTCGCTTCCTAGTTTGCGCTAGAGCTCACTTCCTCTGCAACCACACTTATGCACCTCACACAGCATATTTGTAGTTTCTCATGTCTCTTAAAATAGGGAGTTTCTGAAAAATGTTACTGAACAGTGGACAACACACTGTCAGGAGGAGATCCAGGTACATGAACAACGTGCAAATAACAAACCATGTTTCTTGAAGAATGACAGTAAAGAGGATGATTTGGGTGCTTTTCCCTTCTTTTCCCCATCTGTTCTCAATTATAAGAAACTCCTCCCACTAGTTTAAAGGAAAAACATACACCCTGCAAAGCCTCTCGTCTCTGTAAAATATGTGACATCTGTATGTAACAGATGGGCTTTCAGGTTTCTTCATCACTAGGTTTATTTCCCAGGATCTATGACTGCAGCACCTAAGATCCTATTATCTAGATGTAAAAGCAAACTCAAAACAAAAGGCCTCACACTTATTGTCCCTGTCCCCGAGCTCACATCAGGTGGACAATACAACCCCATCCACCATTGAACTATTTATTTCCAGCCATGTAATACCTGTGGGTTGGGAGAGAAAACTAATTTTCTTTTCAGCTATTGGAAGGAAATTGTTAGTGAAGGCTGATTTTTTTCTTCTCTGAGTTTTATTCAATAGCAATGTCTGTATAAATGTTCTTATGGCTGATGTAGGTGGGCCATGCTCAAGGCCTAAAGCTGGTGTCTCCAAATGAAAAAGTGAAATTATTCATTTCACACTGGAACTTGTGCATATGAGAAGAAAGTCCAACACTTGGGTCTCGGCATTTTCCACAAGCCACGCAAGTGCTTTTCCCTGCAGTCTAGCTACCTTTTCCGCATCAGCAGCTAACTTTCACCTGTCCCTGCTGTGACCAACAGAAGAGCTGCTGCTGAGAGGGAGCTGCAGACCTGTTGGAAAAGGACAATCTACCACTTTGTCACACAGTCTCAGGACACTGATGGTCACTTAGTGGAAGCTGGGAAAATTCAGGACTGCTCTGTGAGCAGCTAGAAATCATGTTAGATGTGAAGGTAAATTCAAATGAGGATGTGAAATTACCTTTCTTGTGCAACTTACAAAAAGTAGATATTTGTCTAAATATGGTTTTTTGTTTGTTTTTTAACCCACAAGCCACAGAATGTGGAAGAATCTTAAACTGGAGAAAGGAAGAAAGAATGATGAACAGTGGCTATTGAGAAGTTGATCAAAGAATAGCAGTTCAAATGGTTTTAAAATAAGATTGGCACAACTAATTCTCACACAAGCTTACACAGTGTATACAACGATGTTAACCTCAAACTAAACCAAAGTATCCCATTGTTGATCCTGGGTTGACTAGTAGTTTTGGGAAGTGTTGTAGAATTCCAATTTGTAATACAAATCTCTAACTTTTATGGGAGGACACAACACAGTGAGTGGTCATGTATGCCATCCTGCCCGACACAGACACTGATGGAAGTATCGGCACTTCGATAGATTCTTCCCACTCTTGAATGAAAGCTAACATCTGGAATGGCTATTTTTTTTTTCTACAAACAAAAGTAAAAAATAATAGTTTCATCATGTTCAGTAGAGCTCAGTTTTCTCTGAGTTGTAGTATTCATCAGGAAAACATCAGCTTACAGGAAAAGTTTTCAGGGCTATGTTAACTTTCATAAGATCTCTTACCTTCACTTTGCTTCATTTCTCTTCTCCTTCCTCTACTCCTCTCTTGACTTTTCAGTGTTTTTTAATTATATTGTAACTGTTAAATCCATGCTATAAATGAAATTCATATTATAAATTTTTCATTTTTACTCACCCAAAACAATCAAGACAAAATAATTTTTTTCTATTTCCCTCCAATTTCAAGATCTTATTCCAAGTCTGACATTGTGTAATTTCACGTGTAATTCAGAGACTAAAGAGTCCTTAAAATGCTATGATATCTGTATAGCATCATTCTTCTTACCTGGACATCACATCATAGCATTATGATGCAGATTGTGAATACAAAGATTGTTTTGAGATAAATGTTCCTTGTCTATGGAGTCACTGACTCATCATAGAAAAAGAGAATTCTAAGCCACTATACTCTAGCTGGTTTAATGATCAAATAAGTTCCATCTTACAACAATTGAAGCCTTACAACTTCGTCAACAAGCATCAAAAAAAGCTGATGAGAGTTATGCAGCAGATCAGTAGTTGAGGTGATGATCGTACAGGGGTAATACTCTCATAAGCATTTCACCACCTGCTGGTTGTTTTCCTTCTCCTGGGTATTCATAGGAAAAGAAACTGGCCTCTTCTTATAAGACAGAAAAATAATGGTGGACATTCATTTTCCCTAAAGGAATTTCTATTCAGTAGCCCTTTTTTTGCAGTGAGTCTAGTATCTTTATCTCATCTATATAATGAGCTAATTCCTTTCTCCTGTGAAATACACAAATTCTGATATTTTAAATTTTGTTTGTAACCTTAAACCATCATGTTGGCAATGATACTAGTACTACAGATCTGAACTTTTTATGCTGAAGACATGTTTTACTTATCGTCCTTTAACAACATAGGAGGACATGCTTAACAATCTTCAGCTGAGTCAAGGAAAAAGTGAAGTGTTAATCAGAATTTCCTGTATTTTCCAACCATAGATAGCAGCAGCAAATAAAAGGTAAAGTGCTTGCCTACTCTTATTCTGTACTCATATTACTGGCTTACTGGATTTCATGTTTACTTGAGAGTTTGTGTTGCCAGTTGTTTATGGAGGATTCAGGCTCTTGCATTGTGGGCTTCAGTTGGCACTTCAAACATGAACATGCCTGTGAAAAACACAGTGCATACTCTCTTCTCTGAGTTTTGCAGGCAGATGTACAAGTGGTATTATTTATTCTTTAACTTAACACATATATACCGCATTTGAAGTGAGATAGTGTGGCAAGAGTACAAGATTACAAATGACTTTCATAGCTCACCCTTTCCCAGAGGGTTTGCTTGCACCTGTCTTTTACCACGAAAAGGACGTTAAACTTTCTGATATGTGACCAAGTTGCAAATGAAAGATCTTCAAGATAAAAAGTGATATGATTGACTTAAAAGGTCAAAATCTAATATTTTAGTCTGTCAGTTTATGGTGTGATAATTTCACGTAAACATCAAAGATCCTGTGTGACCTCCCAGAACACATTTCTCACCTTGAATGGCTTGTGGCTTTCCTCAGATTTCATGGTCCATCAGCACACTTCAGCTGTGTTCCTTTAATAACAGCAGAAGAGGTTAAGAAAGTATTTATGTTCCTTGATATTGACTTGCTGGGGTGCAGCTTTTATAGTCAGTATTAAGGAATGATGTGCTGCTCTGTCCATTGTTCTCAGGAAAGAGACAGAGGGGCTTTTAAACAACACAGGATTCATTTTTAAGCTTTTCCAACAAACCAGTCAGTTTAGGAATTGCTGTAAATTTGTGTAAACCAGCAGGTAGGACTTAACCTTTGAATGTCAGGAGCCTGGTTTGAGACCAAAATGCAGTGTGCTTCACTAGATTCCCAAGAGGATCTTTGTAGTACCTATTTTTATAGCCATAAACGGCTCAGTGTCATTCATATCCCATCTAAACAATTCCCTTTCATATGCAAAAATATTGTTGGAGAAGTGAGATTAGGAACTGAGTCAACCTAGTATAAAGTGCTGGGATCTTCCTCTTGTAACCTAGCAGGAAATGGTGTAAAATCTGAATCACCCATGCTGCTTTGTGGTCTACATATGGTGGTCTTTTAAGTGGGCAGAGGGAGAGCCTTCAGTAATTTTACAGAATATAAGTGTGTCTGCAAGGATCTAGGCAATCCTATATTGCTTTTCTGCAGCCTATTTCCTTTCCTTTCCTTGTCTTCTGATTCTCAATTTGTAAAACAGTGTCTCCAAATCATCAGCATGCATCTTCATCACATACTTTTACAGAGCTATTAGGAGTGTGAAAAAAGAGGTTCTCACTATTTGGGAGGTAGATCCAAGACGGATGCAGCAGAATAGTATTCCTGGAGTTAGACAGAAAGGGCTGCACATACAGTCATCTACATGTCAACTGTTGTGGGATCATGCACCATGGAGTACAGAGCTTTTGGGAAGGAGAGGGCTGGGGAAAGAAGAGAGAACAAAACCTCCTCAAATCACACACATGCCTTCCTGCTACTCTGCCTGGCTGTTCTCATCTGGATATATCTGTGCTCTTATCAGTACCTCCAGCCCAGTTCTGTTAATCCCCATTCCCTCTTGCCCCCACCATTGAAATACTCTGTGGAAAAATACACTTAGACCTCCCTTTATTTTAAAAAAATATTGGAACAGTAACAATAATGAATGATTTGCTGTCTGCTACTTTGTAAGGGTCCTGATCTTCACTTAGGGAGACTGACCAGTTTGTGGTCTAAGGAGAAAAATTCTAATTTAAGAGAAGAGTTCGCATCCATGTAATACAATAATAGAAATTCACCCAGTGATTAATCCAGGATATGATACAACTTGGTTTTGGTATGTTAGAGAGAAGGGAAAAGGGCTGGCACAGGGAGAAGTATTTAAGCATGTGCAGTCAGTATTTTTCATAAGGATTTTTATAATGCTTTTACACAATAGGCAGAAATTGCTCCTAAAGAGTGATTCTAGTCTATTGGGTAATTAATATGCATATTAAAAAATTCTAAATATATATTTAATCAACTGGCTACATAAGATGCCTGAAGCTCTGAATACATATGAACCAAATAGACCAGAACAGCTGAAAAAAAGCTTGCTCCAGGCTCTGGGGGTACATTCCATGGAGCTTGTTTTTAAAATAGATCTAAGAGCCTAGAATGCACTTGAAGAAGCTGGAACAGTTTTAAAGAAGGGAGAAGGGTCCTTTCTTTTCAGGTCACAGACAACTTGATTTGAGGTAACAAAAGGAAATGGGGAGGTTTGTCTGGAAAGGTACTCTAATAATTAAGACAGTGGCCCAGGACTTGACTCCCTTAAATGCCCTTCCAGTAAACTACAACTATGAACCTCACCTAGCTCATTAGCTGCAATTGTGCCTCAGTTTCCCCTTTTGTAAAATGGGAATAACAACACTTAACCTCTTCACATCTTTGTGATGTGTGTCAAAGAGAAGTATTCGAAGACATAAAAATGAAAGGTAAATGCTCAGTTTGCATTGAAAAACAGGTGAAGGAGTCATTGTAAGTGCCCTTCATGCCCTTGAAAAATCTCACCTTTATTTTGTTGATGGCTATAACACACTTGGAGACCTTTGGAGGAAAACTGTTATAGATGTGCAAAGCTGCTAAGGAAAATGGAGTAAAAATTGACTGAAAGGTCAACTTCAGAAGCAAAAGAATATAATATGAGTATAACCTATGGCAAATATGCTGAAAGCTACACCTGGGAATGTGAGAGTATGAAGTCAAATTATGCCTTTGGATAATTCTGAGTTAAAGATGATATTATGCAAATATAACAGCAGAGGAAGGTGACCTATGGTATCTCAGGAGTCCAGAAACTGGTCATTCATTCTTCAGTTAACCATCCATATCTAGAAGGCTTCTCTGACCACTCTAATGTGGATCATCTCAGTGAACAGGTTCTCAGTGGTCATCTTTTCCTTTCTGGACACTGCCACCTTTCTCTCCAATAGCCCTTAGTCATGTAAGAACCAAGACTTCCACTATTTTGACCATGTGCTTATCTGTTCAGTAGTATCAGATTTTATATCAAGGGCAAAAATCCATTATAATTTCCCCAAATAATTCAACTTGTAAGCATCACCTCTTAAATCTGCTACCACGCATGTTTCAATAAAGCTGTAACAGCACACTGGATTTTGTGGGAAATGTTTGGGATCTGAAGAGGCCTAAATTTACATTAGTGCATTTATTTATCTGTCACTGAACTTTGATTCCTACTTTCCATCACTCTGCAGTTGAATGATCTCAAAAAGTAAGTCTGAGAGCAGACTTTAAAAGAAAGAGTCTTATCCACAGGCAACAAAACAACTGCTAAAGGTATTTGAACAATATTGTAAAGAAGAACAGTAACATTTCTGGGTGCATTCAGGTATTAAGCTGAAAAGAGTAAACCATGTTATATTTAAGACATTTAAAAGTTAAGCTTAACAGGAAAATTAAAAATTGGAAATTACAAATTGATTTTTATTAGTTTGTTTTAGAAGAGATTTCTGAAGCGACAAATTCTAGATACAAAGCAAAAACAGAGGCTTACTCTGATGTTTGGATAAAAAAAAATACTGGGTTGTTGAAAATAAGAACTTAATTTAGGACAATTTCCCTTTTATTACCAAGATGAGCTATGATAATTGAGGTTTTGTAAGCTGTGGCTTACAGCCTTCTGGATATATTGTTACCACATCCAAAAGAAAGATCCTTGTCTCATAGAAACAACAGCCTAAACAATTAAAGAGATCTAGATGAATGCAACATGCAACCATAGTGGTCAGGATAATTATTGTACTCATTAAGTTATAGGTTTTAATAACACAATTGGTTTATTAATCTATTTTAATGTAGGATGATCTACACACAAACAATTATCAGCTGGTTCTTGCAGGCATCAAAAAAGAAATGGAGTCTTACGTAGATTTGAATACACGTGATTGAAATGATATTACAATTGAGTCAAGAAAATAATTTCATTCATTGGTGAAATGTAGAAGTGGAACAGAAAAACAGGGTGAAGAATTTGGTCTTTCTAGTACAATATTTGTAATGACATACTAGGGATCTTTCACAGCCAGCTTATGGGAAGACTCGTGTTTATGGGCGGGAATTCTAGGAGGTAACCAGGAGCTAACTGATCATTGCAGTCTGCCTGTTAGCAAGAATCAATTCAGACTTAAGTAAACAAACGTGAGTTCAAAGTGAGAAAAAAGGTGCTTGATGATTTTCCTTTGTAAATGTGCAGAACCGTGTATAGTTAAAGCATTGGCATAAAAATAACCAAAAAAGGCTTGTCAAAAAAAGAAAGGAGTATGGTTAGGTGAAGCCTTAAAGACAGGACATAATGTTTACATGTAAAGTGCTGTTGGAGAGAGAACAGAATTTAGATTAAAGGATGGGGTTGACCTAGGTAGACCTCTAGGTGAGAAAGACAGTGTGAGCATAGTATTAAGTCTTCACATGTGAGGGAGTCAGGACTTGGTACAAGAGGCTTCCACTGAAGGAAATGTTAGCTCATCAGACAGAGAACAATCCTAGAGTTTGCAATGTGACGTAGAATAGTGTTTACAGATGGATTCTATACAGACAGACTTCAACAGTCAGGGGCACCCTTGTTTGCATGCCTCGGTTCTCCTAGGATAAATTAGGACAAAATAAGTAACTCATACACAATTAGTGGCACCTTTTCTTCATAATTTTTGATCAGCTGTAATAGAATGAGAAAGTGGGCAGAAGTGATTTTGTGTGACTGTGAAATCAAAATTCATTCAGCAAATTTGTTCAGTGATGTTACTACTAATTCTAAAGAAGTAAAAATAGTTCTGAGAATACCTTCATTTTATTTCCTCTTGAATCGAGAGTGCTGATATTTAATTGAGGGGAGTGGATCCCTTGAGGTTTTTTTTTTTCTTTCCTTGAATTTGGGTAATAATATCAAGTTAGATCCAAATCCTCAACAATCAATAGGGAAAATAAACAAATGAAGAAAAAAACCAAAACCAAACGCCCCTCTCAACATTAAATTTAGATAATTGAACAAAGTCCAGGCAACTGAATTTAAGGATCCTTTTATCTTCAGCTGACTTTAGTGAACTAGGAGGAAAGTTTAAATGGAGATCCCTAGAAAATTTGGACAAACATTTAAGAGCATAAATTCTTCTGTGGAGCAAATTGATCTCAGAGGTTCCTCGTAAATTCATTCATAGGGAATATTATGGAGCTTTCTTGGATAGATGCATGGTGACTATGAGGGAGGATAAGATTTCAAATATTAGCAAGCACTGGGGCAGAAAAGGGATTGGACAGACAGACACTGACATAACCTTGGTCTCAGAAATCTGCCACCTTCTCCCTTGTTCTGTTTTGTTTATATTCTTGCAGTTTAAAAATGGTAAAATATTTTATTCTTCAGCTGGGTGGAGGAAAAAGAAATTAAGTCTTTGAACAAGACCTAGATAGCAGTGTTAAGTCCTTAGTACTGTTTCCGTGGCCACACTAAAAATGATTCCCTGAAAATGGGGGGTTGTAATGGGAGCGCTGACACAACCTTATTCCTAGCTATCACTCTGCAAGCTGTGCTGTTATAATAAGATGAAAAGGTTGTGTCTTCATTGAAAAACCGATGGAAGTTAGTAATGGTGGGTGAAAATATGCAGTTCATTTAAAGGAGGAGAAAATGTAAACAAATAAACAAACAAAAGATAGCCAAGCCAGAAATGAAAGACATATATAAGGGAAGGAGAATTTTCCCCAATTCAGTATACCCTGAGAACCTGATTGTCATCCAATTAGAGGCTGAGAGAAGGTTTGATTAATCTATCACAAGCAAAAGTGCCTGGCTCCAGTCACTAATTGGGAAGGTGTGAAAACTGTGTTGGTCCCCTGATGTCCCTTTAGCTTCCATGTTTGCATGGTCAGGTGTTCCTGCATAGTCAGTTCCAGGACAACTGTGTCTTCTCAACTATTGCAGCTAATTGTAAATAAGACTGTGCAAACCAAGGAGTTTAGATCCTGCCTGCTCAATATGAACTTGCCCTAAAACAAGAATGTAACGTCTTCTGAAATCTCTGCCTCTTTCCTTTTTAAAGTTAGATATTGGTACAAGGGCAGCCAGACCCATATGTTATGCAGTTGATTGTCTTTAAACAGGACCCCTGAGCCAGTCTGAATAGCCTGGGTGATAAGTGTCTCCACAGCAGGCTATAAGGCAAAAAGAAAAATCTTTCCCTTGAGCAGTGGATTGACTGCAAAGACATTCAGAAAAGGCTATTGCAACATGAGGCCAGCAGCAGCAGTTGGAGGGCTCAACACAGCGATGGGAGATACAGGCAGCCTGGCTTTGTCACCCACCCCCATATGTGGTGATAAATCCTCAGCAGCACAGCCTCTGCAGGAGCCAGCCATGTCTCTCTCAGCTCTCTAGGAGCAACTTCTTAGCTTTGGCTGCATGAGGTACCTGCCTGGGGTGGCAGGACTTGTTATTGCAGCCTATGTCTGGGAGGGTTTGATTCGGTTTTCTATGCATTGGCATCAACTATTGCTTGACACACCCTAAGGCATCCACATACGGCTGTCAGATACAATGCCGCACCTACAGGAGACCTGTGTCTTTCTGAAGTGGCAGCTAGGGATGGGCAGGAATGTCCTAGGGCACCTTAAATGACACTAACTGCCTTTGCAATGCTAGATACCTATAGAAGTGAGCCCTAAACATCTGTCTGGCTTTGTTCTATGAGAAAAGGCACAGAAGAAGATAGTAAAGCATTGCCTGCATATATAAGAGAAATAACATCATTTGATGGCTTGAAAGCCATCAAGCAACCTCGACAGGTGCTGTGAGTTAGGATTCAGAGCATCTGGAGAACTATTACTCTGTTAGGTGGTGTGGTATCATCACACTGAATGTATTTTAAAATCACTGTTAAGTTATTTTGCATTCACGACTTCCGATTTTACTCCACTGTGGCTACAGACGTGGTAAATAAACCCATGTGGAATACAGTGGATGCTCTTGGAAACCCTTCCGTCTAGACATTGTTGGTCCTATGGACCTACATCTCAGCATGTTTTCAAGCACCTTCTGGGAGGATGCAAGGCTCTAAATCCTGTTTGCAGGCCTTACATCTATACCAGACATTATTACACCAAAATCTAGCTACCTGCCATTTGGATAGGCAGAAATTCCTCAGGCATCATTCTCACTGTGCATAAATGGCTTACTCTTCATCATTTGAGATGGCTTGCCTTTGTCCTTTTGCTGTTGCTTCTTTGGTTTATATTATCACATAATTTTATTTCCAGACAAGGATGGTCACACAACTCTTAAATATGGCCCAGCTGGATCTTTTCCCACTTTCTCTATGAAATATATGTGTTGAAATAAATGTAGTACTAAGACTGTTTTTTATATACTCATATACATATATATGTATACATACATATGTGTATTTTTATGTGTACATACTTCTACATATCCACGTTTGTAAGTGTGTATATAAATACATACATAAATACAAGAAATCTACAAGGTAGTAGAGTATCTGGCTTTGTGCAAATACTCATATCTTTTAATGAGCATCATTGTTACATAACCTTGTCTTTATTACTCTCCATGGACATGTCAATCAGAATTAAAAACAAACAAACAAACAAAAATGTAAATTTTGAAAAATTATTCTACAAAGTGTGAGAAAAAAAGAATCGTACATGTTCAGTCTCTGCCACATTGCAGACTGCAGTATGAATTAAAACATGAGGCAAATGGTTTCCATTTTAAGCATATCTGACCACAGAATTCTGTGATTCTGTTCTGTGATTCTGTGATTGCCTGCATATAAATTAAAATCAAATGGATAATTCTTCAGATATTTCTGGCAACATAGTTCAGCCATAGTTTAAAAAAAATAAAATAAACTTGATGTTACAAATATATATGTGATTGCCACTTGTAATGAAAATGTTGTAAATAACTAAATCAGAAACATTCATTGCTAAGGGAAGAATCTCAGGACTTACTGCTTCAAAACCACAGACTTCTAGCATGTAAACTAAAGAAGACTCTCCATTAACATGTAGTAGCATTTATAGAAGCAGAAACATACTTCAAGAGGTGTAATTATATGAGGCATTTTATCTTCTTGGGTGGCTGGCTTTTAAAGCTGATTTTTTTTTACCATATTATGACATATAGGAATAATCGATCTAACTACACTGTTTTTCAGTCTATAGCCTTGTAGAAAAGGATGCTAGTCTAATTCCTTAATTAGTAACACATTGTAGATCAAAACTACATGGCCATGCTAAGGCATGAGGAGGAGTGATCTCTTTCCCAGTTCCCTTATCCTTCCATCTTTAAGCTGTAGGTATGGGAGGAGTACTGTATATACATTTCTCCTTATCCCTGAGTGTGACAGTGAAGGTGGTCTAGCAATAAGGAACTACTAGCTCCATTCCCTCCACAGTAAGGAAAACAACGTCCTATTGGCAAAGGTCTAGGAATTACACGGTCTTTGCCATCAGAGGAAGAACAGTGCAATATTTGGAATTAGCCTGGGGGTCAAGTTTGATTCCATACCTTCACAGGATCTTCAGCAATTCAGTTAGATCCAGATACTTAGGGGAATTTGGGAATCTTATTCCTATTTAAAATAATCAGAATTAACTTTCAAAAGTGTGATGTGAGCATGGTCTTCAGGGACCAGAGTTCAGTCTCCATATACCTTACATGACCACTATGTCCATAAAATGAAGAAAAAAATTTCCTACTCCCCAAGTTTGTTGTGAAAATAGATACATGAGACAACACTTTGAGATGTTCCAGGTACACTGTCATTAAAAAATGCTACTGAGTATAAAACTTTTAAGATAGAAGAGGCTGTTTTTTGAGGCACAAACTGTACTTTCTGCTCCATGAAAATGCATAGGAATATTTTGTTTTTACTAATAAGACAGAAGATGCTATGATATGGTTTATTCAGTACACTACTGAATGTTTTCTTTACCGAACTCTGAACAATGGATCCATCATTGGTCCTGGATGTTAAATATGGTGCCTCTTTTTCAAAATAACAGTGATGATAATGCAGCAGAGCTCCTGGGACTGTTGACAATTTTGTACTAACTTTGCATTATTTCCAAGATTTTATCTTAAATTGGCATCATTTTATTACATTGATAAGTAGAAGCAGCAAATCAGAAATTAGAAGGAAAGAAAACTGACACTGATTGATGTCCAAGTCTTTCCCTGATTCACTGATTAAACTCATCAATCTATATGCAGAAGAGATGTCCAATGCAAATGGAACCAACCAGCCTTAACAAAGTTGTGTTGTCAGCATACTAAAGGGAAAATGGGATCCTCATGGTAGATACGGAAAACAAAACTAAACCAGAGACTGTCTGCTACACACAATATTTATTTTAAAAGATGGTAAATCACTATTTAAAACACATTCTGAATAAGACAGTAAATCTTGTCAGCTATACTAGATTAGATTGTGGTATATAGATTGCGCAAGGAAAAAAAAGAATCAGGCTAGTTTGTGGGGCCTCTGAGCTGTAAGAAAACTGGCCTCAGTGCCCTGTCTAAGCTCAGTAATCCCCAGCTTGTTTGGAGAGTGAATATTAGTGGCTCTGGCTGAAGTATCCCACTCCTCAGACACAGTCCAGTTTTCTCAGATTGTTCCTTTCTTTTCCTCTCCTACTTGCACAGGGGTGCTACAGTCTGAATCCTTGTAAATGAGAGATCATAAAATTGAAGCTATACCGTAATTTTAATTAAGTGAAGTATTTTTATAGGGTTTCAGTGTATTTACATTGTTTTCCTATAGATCAGAATAATTTAAGTTACGAAGTGACTGAAGATGATGTCTGAAAAGCAAAAATGTTCATCTGGAAAAAATTAACTTTTGCAACCTACTTGATAAATGATGCAAACCCATAAATGCATAGAATGGACAGACTTTTGCATCTAGGCACAACTGAACTGATGAAGGCCTAAAACAAATAAATATGCAAGAATTTTTCAGAAACTTCGCTGAAAATCTTTGGTCAAGGTCAGGTGAGACAGTTCAAAAGAGTACAATAACTTCCTCCCAATATTTTAATTAAAGATGGTTGGGAAAGAACCTTTTTCTTTCGAGAATGAATTGATTTTTCTTATGTTAATGGGAGAGGAAAGGGTTTGCTAGAAATATTTTCACTTTCTATGCTTTTATTTTCTGTAGTTACTATTGTTAGTACTGATACATGTTGTGTAATTTCTTGCTAATAACGTGACTTCTCAAGCTCCTTGACTTAATTTTTATTATCATCAATTAATTGTGAAGAATCAGGTGAAGACTAAGATTGGTGCTGGACTCCAGACAGAAGAACATAGGAAAATATAATGTGTTTATGCTGTTTCAATGCCTCCCTATTTAGAGCAGTTATTTATGAAGTCATTGCGCTTTAAAAATCAGTGTTTCCCAAGCCACTGCTCAGAAGTGGTGTGCTACCTGTAAGGCTCTGTGATGTTAATTACAGCCACAGGAACCTGAAAAGTCAAGTGTGAGGTCACCACCACTAGACTTTTGGTTGACCGCAACAGTGAAGTGTAAGACTTCCTCAGGGTGCTCTTTGCTCTCTGCTGTCTGTGGTTGCCAGTGGGCAGTGATCTATATCAGCTGGAGGCATGGATACAGACCTCAGTATAAAATAAAGTCCTCTCCCCGATGCTTTGAAATGTTACATTTCATATAAAAGCGTACTCTCTTCATTGTCTCCCTTCTGAATGTATGCTAAATACATTCCTACAACTCATCAGAAGCTTATTTCAATGAACGTTAAGAAAAAAACCTGTGCTATGAATCGGTCTGTCATTCTTCATTCACCTTTGGGCTCCCACCTCCAAATAATTTATTAAAATAACTGTTAACACACAAAATATTTTCATGGATCTTTTTTGTCCTGTCCCAATGTAAAATTAATACTCCATATCAAATATATTCTTTAAAAAAAAAAAAAATCCCAAACAACTGAAAAAGAATAAAAAAAAACCCACATGGAAATTAATAGATCCCTCTCTGACTAGACTAAGATGCAATAGGCTTAATTGGGGCAAAGAACAGTCAGACATTACAAAATGTCTTCTAAAAGAAAGCCTGGGGAAACACCGGGAAAAGATTGTCTGGGAGCTGCGGAATCTTCATCATTAGAGGTCTTTAAGAGCAGATTAGACAAGCAACTGTCAGGAATGACATAGGTATAGTTGGTTTTGCCTTAGGGCAGAGGGATGGACTCGCTGACCTCTCGAGGTCATTTTCAGCCTTGTGATTCTGTGAATGAAAACATGCGTCCTCTCCTAACTGCAACATAATCCGTCATCACTCAACACCATTTTCTTTCAGTGTCATGCATTCAACCTTACCTTTGTGCTTTGTTTTGCTCTATTAAGAAAGTATGCCCTCAGATGTATTGTCTTGATGTGACATAATGTAGTATTTATTGTTTTGTAAAAAATGAGAAAAAGACATATATTTTTGAGGTTCATTAAGAAATTGCAAACATATATATTTATATTGCATGATGGAGAGAAATCTATCAGTAATTAATAAAAATGGGGTGATAGGTCTTCTTGGTTATATTTACTTCCTTAGTAAATATGACATTTATTTGTAGAACTTGCCAGGTAACTTTATAGTGCCGTGTGTGTGGGTATACATGCATATGTATTTACATATGTGTGTGTGTGTCACTGTGAGGTTATATTACATATAAGAAACTGGAGAAGGAAATTGAATTTGTAAGCTATTAATGTATCATTTTGATATTGGCACTTTTTTTTTTTTTTTTTTTTTTTTTTTTTTAAATGCTAGAGGATAGTAGGAGGATCAGTATAACTAAACGAAATCCTTAATTGGTGAAGTCTTCCAAAAAGATAGTGTGATCCTCCAGTAAAGACTTAGACTTGTGCTAAGCTGAGCTTTCTCTTATACTGCTATGTCTTCTTCACAAACATTCTAACAAACACCTGGTCAATTACGATCTGACTTATGTCACTAAAATTTTCTAGTAAGCTCTTCCAAGGCATCGAGGTATTTATGAAGCTGGCATAGTTTTCCATGTACAATCTTACGGTTAAAAATTATATCCAAGATCCCTTATCAGACAATCATTTTGACATTTTGTTCCAATTTTATATTGGAATAACTATATGATTTTCTTTTTCTTCCTGCTCCCACAAGATTTTGTTGGATTTTTTTCCTAGTCTCATCTTCTTTATCTTATTCTCCATGATCTTCTGTCTCTCCTCTGAATTTTTTTTCCTCTTAGTATACTAACAAGAATTTCTTTTTCTCATCTTAGAAGGTCCATTAATGACTCCTCTCACTTTTCCAGTAATGCTCCAGATGTTAATGTCTTCTTTTCTTCACAGAATTTTAATTAAACTACCACAGCATGTGTCTGAGATTCCTCTATTCTGATTCCTACCTCTATCTTCACTGGAAAATCTTCTTCTTAATTGAAACAATTGTCACCAAAGATTTTAAGGATTCTTAGTCAACGGTCAGAATAAAAAAATCATGCTCATCTCACCAACATGATCTGTCTCATGGTTGAAGACTTGTCTTCCCCAGACTTTCATGTTTATTTTTGTTACTTGTTTTTTTTACTGTTTCCACTAACCCTTTCTTTCATCTCTTCTCTGTTTCACACTCACTTTCAGCTTATTATGGTGGTACCACTTATCTTTCTCTTTGACATTCTTCTTTTCCTCTAAATCATATGTCTTGGTCATTGTAACTATCACTTTGGGTTTACTTGTCTTCATAGACCTAAAAGAAAGCAATTGTCTGTTCATTCTTCTTTTTGATCAAGTTCATCATCACCTTGCATGTCACTTAGACTTGTAACCTGGCTCATATCTGACAGATCCTTAGTCCTCACATCCAAATACTCTCTATATAATTTATCTGAGTGACAACCTTTCTTATCCACCCACAGTTAAAGCTATTATCAGCTTTCATAATATCCTATCCCAGTTTCTACAATTGGGATTCTACAATCTGTTAAATGTGCATCTTTTTATAGCCCATAGCTTAAACCATGAAGCCCATACTTCCAAACTTATTCCTACCTATTTATTACCTCTAATTTACCTTTAATGATATTTACCAACCTTTAGGACTGCTACTTTTCAAATGTTAATCCTGGATGTACAATGACTGAAGCATAGCTCATGAGCTACTAATATCTCATCATTTTCTTGTTTTCTCCATACTTATATGTCCAATATTCTTCCATTTGACTTGTAAATCTGTACAGCATTTTAATCTGTGTTTGTACAGTACCTAGCACAATAGCAGTTTGTGTTTATGATAAGAACCTTGATGCTCCATAGTGATAATACCCTGAAGTTACATCAGAGCTACTGGGCTTGAAGAAAGATCAGAATTAGTCCTGCTGCATCTGTTTATATTTGTTCAGATGTGTCACTGTTCACGGAGGAAAGAAGGGACATGATTTCAGTTGCTCAATTGTACATTTAAGCTTAAGGCGTGGGTAGGGAAAAATATCAGTAACCCATCATTTCCTATAGTGAATCAGAATAAGATAGTCAGCTACAGAAGGGTGTTAAAATATTTCCAAAAGAGAAAAATTTCTTGCTTGGAATGTGAAGTTAATCATTATAGATGGATCTTGAAGCATTCATCTTCAATGCAATAATACTTACTAACCTTGAAGAGAAAAATATCTTTTTTTTTTTTAATTTGGAGGGACCACGATGGGTAATAAGTGATAACAAACTTCTGAAAAGGGTGTGTCATTCTTATAAACTCATGCTTTAACTTAGCCCTGAAACATTTCAACAAAGAGCAGAATATTATAAAACTGTAACATCCATTAGCTGTGGGCAAGTCAAGTTAAAGCATTTTTACTATTTAACGAGCTTGCTGAAATAGGAATGGACAGTGTCTAGTATCTTCCTGCTTTGCCTGAGGGTAAGTAGCGTAATTAATCAGGCTGGGTGGTCAGACGGTTTGTTTGCCTGAGTCACCCTTGGGCTGACCTAACCCCTCACTTTATGAAGTGGCCAGGGAAGTGAAGCCAGCAAAGCAAAGGACTCTGTTTCACCCATGTTTCAGCCATCATACACCTACTTTTCAACCAGAAGACATGCTTCTGGGACCACACCATCAATGAATGCAACCAGGACGTGGTGCAAATATTCCCATGTCTGTATTGGACAAGAAGATACAGTAATGAATTTGTATGTTTAAACTCAATGTCATTTTCCACTCTATACCTACACCCAGAATCTCTACACGGTAACTATTGATCTATATACAGGTTCCTCAACTACTAAAATCATGGTTTTGCTGATGCCCTAATATTTGGTCTAGTTTGTGATCTCGGAAGGCCAAATACCATTAGAAAGAAATCCAAGTATTTACTGTATTGCTACCATTTCCTTTTAAATGGCGAAAACCTACTGATGTGTCTGTTCCTCTCATATGCAGAGAAATTACTGTCTTTTCCAAAAACTATGCCTTAACTGAATAATACTAATAGCTGTTGGTGACTGAAATAAGTAGTAAGACACAAAACAGGTGAGGTATCACCCCTCTGCTACAGCACTGATGTATGAAAAAAGGCAACACTTTTAATTTATTTTTTTTTTTTTCAAAATGATTCTGTTTCTGACTTCTTATGGATGGCTTTTCAGCTTCTCCCAGTCACCTGTCTGACTTGTGGATAGCCTGAACCATCACCTTGTTTCAGACTTGCATGTATCTCTTGAATATAACTTTACCCCACACTTCCTCTCCACTTTAATTCTTTAGACTTTTCTATTATTAGCATTGATAGCTATTTTTTCAGAAAATAACTTATTTCTGACAATGTATTGTTTTGACAGAGTTAGAAAAATATAAGAGAAATATATCAAAAGACAAACACTCATAAGAATTTATTTTTCTCCTACTAGTCTATTTTTTCTTCCAGTTATAGATTCCACACACACCCCCACCCCCACCCCAAGGAGGTTTTAATGAAAAAATACTTGAAAATCAGCTTTTAGAAATAATTTATTGTGTGGCAATTTTAGCTGGTCAAATGTGAAGCCTTGAAGTCTAACATTGACATGTGTGGCAGACGTGTGAACAGTGATTCTGAGTTCTGAACTTTTGACAAAGACTTAATTTTTTCTTTGCAGTTTCCCTATCTGTCTAATAAAGATACCAGTTCCTATTATTAATTCTGCTCAAACAGTGAGAAGGACAATATGACATTCCTACAGGATTGTTGAAGATGAAATCACTGCATTGGGGTAACACATATAATGCATTATATTTACACCAAAGTATTTGGAACTTTTATGTACATTGCTGTAATTCAGGTTTCACAAGGTTTTCACAGTCCTGTGAAAAAATGACTTAGAGAGAAAAACACTTTGTATGAATTCACTCAGAGATGTGAAAGATAGTCTTAGTTGGTTTTGCTACTGGTACATATGTACTTTTTTTTCTTTTTTTTAAATGATTTATTTTTCCAGAAACTTCTGAAGAAAGACAAACTTTCAAAACAAGTACATTAAAAAAGTGAGACTCGCTAATAAAGTCTAAAGAAAAAAAAAACCTACTTCAGAGAGATTCAGTAAGCTGTCTGCATATCCTAATGATAGCAGTGTGATTTACAAATAGCACACAAGCAGCGTAGCAAGGCCACACAGCACCTTGCAATTTAGAATTTGTCAACATTTTGCAATTTCCCATGTGAGTCACCACTTGGTTGATGTTTTCCATTTATTATTTACATAGGCTTAAGCTTTGCAACATCCATGCTAAACAGCACATTTGAGCTTTAAATCAGTCACACATAACAAGAAATTTCAAATAATTCCAAGCAATTAATTGAATATTTTATAAGGAAAATACACCTTAAGTTGTGCAGCTAAATTTGCAAGTAGATCAAGAAGGACAGCAAGAGCAATCCTTCCTACATTACCGGAGATAAAATAGAGATAAACTGAAAAACTCTGAGATTGCATATCTGAAGTCTGCAGCAGCGGTACTCATACTTAACGTGTAGGTTTCATTCATTAAATATATGTAAGATATAAATATGTTAATCCTGTGCCTCTGCCAGTCTGCAAAGAGGATAAGAAGGGTAGAAAACATAATTAAAAAGTGTGTAGGTGTTTCTGTTAAAAGAAATATGCTGGTAGTGTGAAATCTGAATTTCTGGCTTGTGTTATTTTAATTTTGTGATGCCTGGGCCCTAAGTATAAAATAAGGGATTTCTCTCACTTTCCCAAGCCAGGCAGAGCCATATATTATGGCGAGGACCCAGACTAGTAGTCAAAATGCCACTGAAGTAGAAAAAGAATGTCAAGAAATTCCATTCCTTGCTCTTTACTCCACATAATCTGATTTCTCTTCCTTTTTCTGTCTGAAACTATCCATTTTCCAATGACACTGCAACATGGCTCCACAACTGGTACATTCCCTACTCACACCTTACACTATCAAAGCATTAATCAGGAAATTGGAGCAGCCTGGATTTGGTTTAGTTTTGTTTTGTTTTTCATGTGGATGTGTCTCTCTCTCTTTTTTTTTTTTTTTTTTTTTTTTCCCCGACCATGACTTAATATATCCAGAGTGCTCTAAAAACTTGAAAAGGAAATGAAGATCTTGAGCAAATCTGTCCACAGTGATTTGAGGACTTGATTGTGGATTTCGTCCTGATAGTGTTGATTTTAGGGACTTCTACATCAAAGCATGAATGGCTAGCTGCAAGCTCGTGTTTACTACTTCACACAACACGCTTGTTTCCCCGAAAGCCAATTCTGATTCAAATCAATTTAATTAAGTAACAAAGCTGGTTGTCATGGTAACAACGCTACTAATTTGTCATGGCAAATACCCTGTGAGATTGACCAGTTGCTAAGCAACAGCCAATGGGCTTGAAGACGGAAGATGACAAATTCTATCTGGTGCAGATGTTGCGATCCGGTCTTGAATTAGGCCTCTGTTCAGAGTGGATTCCCAAGAGATCATCACCTGGATAGCTTAATAGCAACACAGGGAGTAGCATGCCACAACAAATTACATTGTTTTGAACTTTTTAAAATGTGTTTGAGGAAGAAGCTAGTAAAATAAGTTAATTTGATGCTCCCTGTCATCTTTTTATTTTCCTGTTACAGAATATATAGAGATGATTCAATCTTACTGTACTTGGCTTTGCATATGCATATTTAAATCTCAGAAATAGTCTTTTATACATCTTTGTACATATGATACATAAAATTTAGGCATGCAACCACAAAACAAGTGGATTATGGCTAAATCACCTCAACAAAATCTGTTTGGAATAATATGCATAACTCATTCACAACAATGGAAAACTATTTATTTTTAGTTTACTATTCTGTCTCTCAAGATAGACTCCAACTTCAAATTTTAAACTTGATTTACTTTTATTAGTAAGAATAAATTCATATTCGTCTCACAGAAGTACTGCAAATACTTCAGGCTGTTGGCGTCTTCCCACCTGTGCCTGCTTTTGATCTGCACAGAAATCAAACTAAGTATAAAGTAATATCATTTTGTCAATGCATGACTTTCTTAAATTAAACTTACTAGCTAATTATCTTGAAATCCTTGTCTAATTGTCTTTCAACTTAAAAAAACACTTTAATTTCAAAATAATTAAAGCATTCTGTTTGCTTCTATGTATAGGCCTAATTCTAAAACTTATT
The DNA here is from genome assembly GCF_963082525.1 of Nesoenas mayeri. NCBI lineage: Eukaryota > Metazoa > Chordata > Aves > Columbiformes > Columbidae > Nesoenas > Nesoenas mayeri. The sequence continues at coordinate 14,383,302 of NC_137548.1, forward strand.
TATTAAGTTTAATACTTCATGTGCAAAATGAACTAAACTGGCATTGATAACGAAAGAATATGGAAATTTGTGAGAGTAAGACTAGAGGCATGTATAGAAACGTTGATGTATTTACAGTCTACTGGAAAATATTGCTATCAAAACAGAAATGCTTTGTGAAATGGGATTGATACGTATAGAATTTCACTTGCAAATATCAGGAAAATTTCTGACAGTTTTGAAATGGTCGTTTTTTACATTATTTTAGATATTTCATTTTTTTCATGGAAATTTACTTTTCAATTAGAAATAATTTGTCAAATTATAATCATAACAGAATGACAAGTGCTCTAATATAACAATGTCTCAAACACTGAAATCAAAACAAATGCTTCTAATTTTCTGAAGCAAGATATCTGAATGACCCAAAGTTTCCCTCTTTGCTTTACCATCATTTTCTTTTCCATGACATCACTCCTGCTGGCAGACAAATTCTAAAATTCCGAAAAAGCCTTTATAACATAGATATTCCAGCCTCCGCATATATCTAATGTGGATAGTACATTAGTTTCTTACTAGATTCATTACAACTAATGGATTGCTGACAGGAAGATCCAGCCAAGAATCTAATATTATGCTCTTCAGTATTCACTTGAATACATACAGCAATGATTTAGCAGTTTAAATAAAATATTATCTAGAACCAAAACAAGGTTTTGTTTGTTTTATCAGTTTCAATGCAAATACAATCACTGCAATAGAAAATGAATAAAACCAGGATCTGCCTTTGTATTACGAGAGGATTAAAATAAACCAAATGAACAGTCCAATCAAATGTTGATTTTATAAATCTAAAATCAGCTTTTTTAAATTAGGGTGTCCATGTTAATTTATAAATAGAGGGGCAATAGTGCCCATCAAGTTAAAAGGCATTCTTCTGCCAAGGTAATTCATACAAATTAACAGATAATATAGAAGCAACAGCAATATGCAACTAAAATGTTGTCCTTCCACTATTTCAAACCACTTGTTAGAATACTGTGCTTTATATTATATTGTATTGGCTGTCTGTGGAAGGTTTTGGCAGTAAATGGTGTCCACTGTGGTTGGAGGGGAGGGAGGAAAGGTATTTTAATATTTGACTTTTTGTTCTGAAACACCTTAATCCATTTTAATTGGGGGAAAAAAAAAACCAAAACAATTTCCACATGTAGAGTCTGTTTTTAAAATAACTAACAAGAAATCTCACTGCCATTATCTCAGTCCACAAAGTTTTGCAACCTATGTACTTCCCCTGTCCTTCTAAGTAGCGTGAGACAGTGAGCAGCTCTTTGTGGAGGAGGAGAACCCACCAGGTATATACAATGCAGTCATTGACAAAAGTCACATGTATCAAGTACACAGACAAATGGAGCCAAGGCTTCATGACCAAAAGTAGGACATTCCTGGTTTTGGTTCTCCTTCAGAAAGAAATTGTGACTTGCAGTCATGGTTCCTATAATTTGAAAAGTTAAATCTCAAGCAAGTCCAGTTTACTGTAATGTCCAGGTTGTTAATCAGATCTGTCTTCCTCATTATTTACTATACTGTTGTTTTCATGTATGTGAATCTTAACCAGACTGATTTTATGCAGTGATCAGTAGTGTGATCAGGCCAGAAGGAAGCCAATAAGAAAAAAACAGAAGAATTATTATTTTTTTTATTAGAATTCCTTTTTAAAAACTATCAGTTAGAAAGGTTTTAATGAATTCACTATCTGGTTTATTTTTAAATCATAATAAAATCAAATACCTTACAGAAGTCTTTGCCAATGAAATCATAAACTCAATCAAAAAGAGCAAGTGTATTTGACAAGTTTTTTCATCAAGCTGTGTTGATTGACACCATGTATATTGTCATTATTTTAATTTTTCACTGATTTCATCTCCCATCACCTTGACTTAGTTGCTCTAAATCTGTTTAACCAACCAACAATTTACTGAAGTATTTGTCCTTAAACAGTAGCAGAACAACCATGTTTTTCCCAGAGCCCCAGTTTTTTCAGTCTTTCAAGGTTTATCCATCAGTCTGACATTACTTTGAATATTTTTGGACCTTATTGTGTAAACAGTTATTTAATCCCAGTTAATTTATTTTTTATTTGAATTGTTATTTTGTTTCTTTCCTTTTAGTACTAGTGGAAAAAAAATCTGTTTCACTGTTGTTGTAAACACCAGCCTTCCTTCCAACAACAGAAGCAAAGTATACACTGGAGAACTCCTCCTTTCCTACAGCATTGCTGACATTTATATTGCCCCTGTTTGGTAAACTTGCTTCAGAACCTGCCTCCAGGACAGGCTTGCTAAGAGTGGAGAAAGGTGGAAAGTCTAGGGGAGGGAATTAAGAGGACTGCAACCATTTATTCACTTCTCTCAGTATGGAGTATGTAGCGCAGGATGTATGATGGACTGAGGCCTCCTGGCCCAGCTGTGCAGTATCCTCCTTCCTCTTTCACTCAGGTTGCCACTGCCCCTGCACCAGTCCATCACCAGGAATCACTTCAATATTTATGCAATAGTAACAGCAAGGTTAAATTTTATTTTTTTTCTGTTCGCTGCTGACTTCCCTGATCTCAAGAACCACCAAATGTCTGGAACTGGCACACAGTTCAGAAAACTCTTTTTTTTTTTTTCTTTTTTCTTAATTTATCTGACACTTAACAGCATTTGCTTCAAAAGGTTAAAATCTGTTCCTATAACTAATATTATCTTCTCTAAAGCCCCTTTTTTCTACTGAATTGCTGGTCTGGCCTCTGGCTGACTTTCAGTCTTCCCAAATTTCTCTAAAATTCACTAACCTCCCACCTTTCATTTTAGTGAGGATCCCTGGGAAGACTCCTACAAATACATCATTGAGAATGGCAACCAGGGAAAGCAGCCATTTCCCACTCCTCCAGAAGAAAACAGTTCTGCCACATTCTCTTAAAGTGTATTCTCCTCCCAAGGCAAACACAGAGGTCCCATCAACACTAATGTACACACAGAGGTGAATATTTCCATTTGTGAGGAACTGTAATTGAATCACCATTAGCTTCAGCTCCTGGCGTTGTTCAGAATGAGTCAAGTCCTATTGCTTCTTGTTGCTAGAATGCAATAAACCAGAGTTAAACTATTTAAAGGCAGCTTTGTTCTTCTTCAGGCACCTGCTGAACGTTTGTTTAAAATATAACAACTCCAAAGAGGTATTAGAATCCGGCAAAAACAAAGGCCTGAATTAACCTTAACTATAGAGTGGTTATGAATGCCTCTGTCACAGCCACTTCAAAATCCCCTCTTCAGGTATCTATGCAACAGTTATATTACTAATCCAAATTTACGTCTGAATGGTGTGAATATACATTTTCCTAGTGTTACAATGGAAGAAGCTGTAAGGAAGCAGGATTGTCACTTCTCTTCCAAATTTTTCACAGATAAGAGTGGTACAAGAATACTTCATGGAGAAGTGGTTGTTGCTTGATTTTTTTTTTTCCTCAGAAAATAGAACCTTTCTAACAAAACTTTACAGACTTATGCACATGCACACACACAGAAATAATAATAAAAAAGGTACTTTTATGAAAGCTATCCATCAAATGTCAAGGATAATAATCAATTTTTTGTCACAATGAACTGATAAAAACTTTCAGTAATAATGTCATGGGGAAAAAAATTTGTGTTAGAACTCGTAACGCTCAGCCCTGATATCAAACGAATTCATAAAAGCTCAATACCACTGTAGCCCTCGGAGGCATGACAAAACACAATTTCTCATCCACAGGATATGGAATAATTCCCTCTTTTTATATTTTTTTTTTTAATTTTTTTTTTCATAGAGAGAGAAGCAAAAGGAAGAAATCTGAATTTCAAAAAAAAAAAAAAAAGAATTACACAATCCTGCTTATGCAGGTGAACATTAGCGATCATTTTGGTCGCCGATATCACAAACCGTTATGGTGATTTCTCTCACATCATGCAAATGGCTGCATAATGTCTACTTCTCTTGGAATGTAAAATCAAATCAGCATTCTAATGCTACAAGCCCATGATGAGCTTGGAAATAAATATGCAGGAGCATATAAAAAAAAAAAAAAAATCAAGGCAATCAGGGAGAGCCAGCATCCTAGCTCGGACTATAAATCTTTGTCTGTTTCAATCGTAGAGCTGGCCGAATCAGTGTAAAATTCGAGTGGGGATGTCATCAATTTCTGTTAACCTCTCTATTCTTCTTTGTGTTGGCGGTGCAGTGATGGATTGGTTTTGTCACTTGTGCTCAGTTCACAGTATGTTAACATGGAAGGGTGCAGTCAGGTTATGAAGAAGGGTTATTACTGTCCCAGCTCTGACCTGGACTTACTATCTTTTCTAGTATCACAAAACCTTACTGTCTTTGGGACTGAGAAGTAGCATCCTTGGAACTGCCTAATACTAAAGAGAGCAGCCATGATTTTTTTCCTCCAGTTGCTTTACCATAGATCTTTCCAGTTGCTTTACTCCAGTTCATAAGCCTACTCTTTCCTATCATTTTTAATTAATAAATTAATGTAGGAGATGCTTATTAATCCAACTACCAATCACTAAGAAAATAATGAATTTCTGGATTACATTAAGAGGAATCTATGATTTGCAAACACAAAAAGATTCATAATTTTACAGTCTCCAAATAATAAAGCACTGGGAATAAAACAGAGATAATAACATAAACTTACTGGCATGTAGTGAATACATTAAAGTTTCAAGGAGTGTGCTAGGAATTCTCCTTTTATGTTGTCTTGATCTTATGTTTGGTAAGGATGTTTAAATTGTGCTGCTTAATTTCTGCAGTAGATTTAATGAGTTAGGATGTTCTTCAGTACTTGTTTTCTGCTTCTCTACGCTGTGTCAATGCACTTGATGTGATCTGTACTGCACAGCACCAAGACACCTGGCACTACTTCAAAAACCCGCAAGCTCAAGTTTTAGCAACTTCAAGCTCTATTAATGTCAATGGAACTGCTCAAGTGCTTAAGTTCAGCATGTTCCTAAATGCTTTGATGGAAGAGTGTAATAAATCCTAATCCAGAGCCCAATGAAATCTCTAGGAGTCTTTATATTGACTTCAGTAGGCATTGTATCAGGCTAATAGAGCTCAACACCTTGCAGAACTCAGCCCTTAAACAGTTGGCTCATTTCACCACCTAAGTGGTTGTTTTAGTGGTGGATGAAGTGATCCCTATGTGTAGTATTTAATACAGTGTGTTTCAGCTTGTTAAGTTAGTAAAGTGCTTTGGGATCACTTCAGATGAAAGGTACAAAATGAATGCAAGTTATTATTACACTGCCAGAAATACGAGTTTTTTTCAGTGAAAAATCACATTAAAATAAATGCTTTAAAATGAAGGAATATAGAACACTAATCTATAAAAATTCTGTATCTATTTATTTCTGTAAAGAAAAACGAAGTAGAACAATACAACTCCAGCAATAGGTAGCCCAGGTTCTGCAAAAAAGCCAAACAACTGAGGGTAAGTGGCATTTTGTAAGTGATACTTTTGCTCTTGACAAATTGGACCCAGGATATAGGAGTAAATCTGGTGACAAATGGCTGCCACTTCTCAGAGCTGTGTTGGCTGCTCAAAAGCAATTAAGTGGGTGCTCAAGTCCCATTGAATGTCCCAATTAACAATTAGCAGGACTTGTGCTCCTGAGGGTTTTTGGGGATCTTGCACAACACAGCACTGAGAAAATCACATGAAGGAGACCTCAGTTTCCATATCCGCTCTGTAGGAACTATTTTTAAAGTCATATGAAGAAAATCCTGAATTAAATATAGTAGGGAACAGAGAAAGAAGCAATTTTTATGTCATAACTTCTATTGCTATTCCTCATTGAGTTCAGGAATGTAGAAGGAGCCTAGTCAGATAGCAGGCTAGGCAGTCTGACCAAATCCAAACTGATAGAAGTTTCACAAGCAATTTTTTCCCATTAAAAATGTATTCCTATGTCCCAGTATATTTAAAGTGCCTTGGGAAACCAATCCACTGTACCTTCACAATGAAATCACAGATAAGGTTTGCTTGAAAAGGTTTCTTTATGTGGCCAGTTTAGACTGTTTTTTCTCCTGAGTTTGTTTATTTTTGTCTTGTCATGAATTTAAACAAAACAACGTGTCTAATGCCATCTACAGAGACTCTAGTAAAAGTGGTCAAGAGAAGTCATCATAGTGACTTTGCTGATAAATTCCACTCAGGAAAAGGCTGCATGCAGCACTGAGCCCAAGAGGAACTCCGCAATTCATTGTGCTGCCCTTGTCCCATGGAAAGGTATTGTCACTCCAGAAGTCAATGCTTCTGGACTTTTACCTGCTCATGTGTACTCTCACGAACTAAGTGCCCTCCCTTACACATGTAAATAGAGCATAGGCAATCTCCTATGAAAAGGCCTTGTGATAGTCTCTAGAGGTATGAATCCCACTAAAAGAGTTATTTTATTGCAAATATTTCTAGCAGGATGACCATTTTCTGCTATATTTGCCTTAAAGGCTCATGTTCTCAATTACATAATGACATACAAATTAAATGCAATTTCAAATTTAAACCTGTACAAGTGTCAGTTATCAATTTCCCTTGTTAGTCCCATGAGGCTGCCCACAGCATTGCTGGAAAGTGCACTACTGTGCAGATATTGCATTAGCTACTCCATGAAACTACTACTGAAGGAATAAATACTAATGATTTTTATTTATTATTGATATTGCAGAGCCCAGTGAACTCAAACATAATTTAATAGAGACTGCGACAAAACAAAGAACTACCAGGGTGGCATGCCTCTGCTAGATTTTAAAGAGAGATATAACAATTTTTGTCATCTAGACTGACCTGCAAAACAATGAATCCCACCCTGCTGCATCATTCTTCTGTGGGTAGTACCTAAGGAGGGACTAGTTTAGGTTTCCTAAACTCCGTGAAACTTCGGAATATTGTGTCCAGTCCTGGGCCCTTCAGTTCAAGAAGGACAGGGAACAGCTGGAGAGAGTCCAGCGCAGGGCAACAAAAGTGATTAAGGGAGTGGAGCATCTCCCTTATGAGGAAAGGCTGATGGAGCTGGGGCTCTTTAGCTTGGACAAGAGGAGACTGAGGGGTGACCTCATTAATGTTTATAAATATATAAAGGGTGAGTGTCATGAGGATGGAGCCAGGCTCTTCATAGAATCATAGAATCATAGAATGCTAGGGATTGGAAGGGACCTCGAAAGATCATCTAGTCCAATCCTCCTGTCGGAGCAGGAGCACCTAGATGAGGCTACATAGGAATGTGTCCAGGTGGGTTTTGAATGTCTCCAGAGTAGGAGACTCCACAACCCCCCTGGGCAGCCTGTTCCAGTGCTCTGTCACCCTCACTGAGCAGAAGTTCCTTCTCAAATTTAAGTGGAACCTGTTATGTTCCAGTTTAAACCCATTACCCCTTGTCCTATCATTGTTTGTCACCAAGAAGAGCCTGGCTCCATCCTCATGACACTCACCCTTTGTATATTTATAAACATTAATAAGGTCACCCCTCAGTCTCCTCCAAACTAAAGAGACCCAGCTCCCTCAGCCTTTCCTCATAAGGGAGGTGCTCCACTCCCTTAATCATCTTGCTTGCCCTACGCTGGATTCTCTCCAGCAGTTCCCTGTCCTTCTTGAACTGAGGAGCCCAGAACTGGACACACTATTCCAGGTGTGGTCTCACCAGGGCAGAGTAGAGAGGAAGGAGAACCTCTGTCGACCTACTAACCAACCCCCTTCTAATACACCCCAGGATGCCATTGACTTTCTTGGCCACAAGGACACAGTGCTGGCTCATGGTCATCCTGCTGCCCACCAGGATCCCCAGGTCCCTCTCCCCTACATTGCTCTCTAATGGATCATTCCCCAACTTATACTGGAACTTGGGGTTGTTCCTGCCCAAATGCAATACTCTACATTTGCCCTTGTTATATTTCATTAAGTTTTTCCCCACCCAGCTCTCTAGCCTGTCCAGGTCACGCTGGATGCCAGCATAGCCTTCTGGCGTGTCAGCCACTCCTCCCAGCTTGGTGTCATCAGCAAACTTGCTGATAGTGCACTCTATTCCCTCATCCAAATCATTGATGAATATATTGAACAGTACTGGCCCCAGCACCGACCCTTGAGGCACTCCACTAGATACTCTTCTCGGTGACAGCCAATGATAGGACAAGGGGCAACAAATACAAACTGGAACACAAGAGGTCCCACTTAAACGTGAGAAGAAACTTCTTCTCAGTGAGAGTAACAGAGCACTGGGACAGGCTGCCCAGGGAGGTTGTGGCGTCTCCTTCTCTGGAGACATTCAAAACCTGCCTGGACACATTCCTGTGTAGCCTCATCTAGGTGTTCCTGCTCCAGCAGGGAGATTGGACTAGGTGATCTTTCAAAGTCTCTTCCAATCCCTGACATTCTGTGATTCTGTCTATCCACTGTAGATCAACCTAGATCAAGTGGAATGATGTTCTAAGCACCTTGCTAATAAAATAATGTATTTTCATTATTTTGTGAAAAGATAATGCAAATTATTTAGCAACCTGGTTAAAAAAAAATAGCTAAAAACCCCTAAGAATCATTTTGAAATTATTTATCTATTTCTCTTATGTTGTCCTAGTCTTTATTTAACTTCTAACATTGTTTTCAAGGCATTATTTGAGTGAAATCCTCAAAATGTTGAAGAGTTCCTTTGCATAACCTATGCTAATGAGGTTTGTTATTTCCTAAGATCCGATCCTGAGAAGCCTGCAGAGGGTCTGGATGTTTGTCATGATAGTTTATTAGCATGTCCATTCAGTATGGGACTTGGTGTTTTGGACCCACATTCAGCTCAAATAAGGAATATTTTCAAATGAAGACTAATTAGCAGATTAGCACTTCACAATTTTCATCAACCGTTATTTAAATCAACCCTCCCCAAAAGCAGAAACAAAATGCATAGACACCAGTGAACATAGACGCTAACACACAAATTCAAACACAGACACACAGACTGCCTAATGAGAGGGAGAAAAGTTGCTTCCTAATAATACAGAATAACTTAAAAATATAGTTTAATGCATGTTGAATTCTGCCCTCATCCTTCCATTTCCCTTTTCTGTTTAAAAATGTGTTGACCTTGAGTCTAATCCGTAATGAATGTGTTTGATAAGTCAAATCCTTTAGAGATGGAGGTAAAAAGCACTTTTTTAGAATGTTAAACTGGTAACACACAGGGTGCAGTTATTGCCGTAGAGAAATGTCATGGATGTCCTCTAACCTTTTTTTTTTTTTTTTTTTTTTTTTTTTTTTTCAGAATGTATTTCTTGGTTGATTTTTTTCCAGGACTCAGGTCAGGAAGAATCTACCCCAAGGGTAGTTGGAGGGAAGAAAATATAACAAGGCATGGTGGCACCTGGGGACCACAACATTGTTCACATCCTCTGTAATCATCAGTGCACTGCTCAGCTGCTTTGGTAATTTACATAATACCATCCTGACACGTTCACTTCAGTTATCCATCACCATTGGGATGATGTTGCTGTTTTCCTGCTTTATTTTCTTTCTCCCTATCTCACTCTCTCTGTGCCTTTCTTTCTCTCATTGTGTCTTATGTTTATCTTGCCAAGCAAAAAAGATTGATTTCACATTGTTTCTGCTCTCCTTGTTCAACAAATATGAATTTGGCAAATGATGAGGTACCGAGCGCAGCTAATAAGCAAAAATGCACATATAGAGATTTTATATTCTACATTTTAATGAACAGTATCTTTGGGGGAACTGAGGAGGACAAGAAGAGCGAGAATTTAATGGCTGCAGAGATGGGGGAGAGAGTCAATTTAATAAAGCTAAATTGTAAGGATATGATGGACTTTATTCACATGTAATCATTGTTAAATCTGCAAGAAAGGGCTGGACAGTAAGCTTAGAAAAAGCCTAAAGCTTTTGCCTTTTGAGTTATATTTCCTCAAAATTGAGCAAAGGAAAGGTAGTATTTTATGCTTTCTAAGTGTATTTTTTATTGTTCTGTGACATATGCATGGCCATCCTCAAAACATGATTAATTCCTGCAGTCCTACCTACCAAGACCACACTACAGGCTTGTTCTCCTCAGTTTTATGCCACTATACTGCTTTGACTTTACTGAAGTTGTACAGTGTACATCACTGTAACTGGTATTGACAGTTACACACTTGTGTGCACCCTTGTCTATCACCTTTATGTTTGACAAGGGTGATAAAGTCACTTTCCTGAAGTAAAGGAAAGCATTAAGACATCAGAAAAGAACACTGAAATCTTTATTTTCAGAGATTTTAACCTAATAATTGTTGCTTTCTCTAGCCTACTGAGATGAATTTCTCGAACTCTTGGGTGCTAATTCCCTGGCAGTCAAAGTCCAAAGTACCTTGGCTACTAGGATTTCCCCACTCTCAGGAAGCTAAGAGATGTTTAAGCCAATCTAGTGCTTGGGGCTGGAAAGGGCAACAGGGTATTTGTAGTGAGCACTCATATTGGTGTCCCCTTATGAGCATGGGAAATGATTCTTTGTTTCTGTAAAATTACATTCCTGTAATCATTACAGGACAGAAAAGACCAGCCCTACAGAAGTAAAAGAATGACGGTGTTCAAAGCCAGTGCCGCAAAACCCTACAAAGACACTAAGAGTTTCCAAAATCCTCCCTTCTTGAAAAAATTTGGTCTATCTGTACAAAGGTATGAATAGCCCTATTTTTAAACAGCTTTACTATTATTAATGGAGATACTACTCAGTTTAGTACATGAAGTAGGTAGAAAGTATCTGAGTGTCAGCCTCTGCTCTATGGAAGCTGTGGGTTCAATATCTATTATGCTAAAATACTGGGACGGGTAAGTCAGTTGTATAATAGTTGAAGGAGAGATGGGGATCTGTTGGTTTTGACTGGGATAGAGTTAATTTTCTTCATAGTAGCTAGTATGGGGCTACGTTTTGGATTTGTGCTGGAAACAATGTTCGTAACACAAGGATGTTTTTGTTATTGCTGAACAGTGTTTACACAGCGTAAAGGCCCTTTCTGCTTCTCACACCACCCCACCAATGAGTAGGCTGGGAGTGCATGAGAAGTTGGGAGGGGACACAGCTGACCCCAATTGACCAGAGGGATATCCCATACCATATGCTGTCATGATCAACAATAAAAACCTGAGGGAAGAAGGAAATGGGGGAGATTTGGAGTGATGACGCTTGTCTTCCCAAGTAACTGTTACATGTTATGAAGCCCTCCTGTCCTGTCTGAACACCTGCCTGCCAATGGGGAGTAGTGAATGAATTCCTTGTTTTGCTTTGCTTGCATGTGCAGCTTTTGCTTTGTCTATTCAACTGTCTTTATCTCAACCCATGAGTTTTCTCATTTTTACTCTTCTCTCTCCCCACTCCCACTGAGGGGAGGTGAGCAAGCAGCTGTGTTGTGCTTACTTGACAGCTGGGGTTAAACCACAACAGAGGACATACAGAAAAGGCTAATAGACAGATCTCCACAGTTTGTGTTCCTATGCACTAAGTTATTTAAGCAAGAGTATTAATTTACTTGATAATAGTACTCTAGAAAGGTTGATCCTCTGTAAGGTCAGGGTCTTCTGCAGCTAAAGACTTTGCATAAACATATGGCTTGTCTGCATCAAATCCATGGCGTGAATAAATTTTTAAAATCCAATATGCAATGTAAAATAATTTAAAAAAAATGTTTTAATGAGCAAAACCTTCATCCTCAAAAATATTCCCATACAAAAATGGAAAAGTATTTATTACTAACTTCAGTCACATTTATTACAGATTATAGTTACATCTGATACCAGGATCTCTACTAAAGGCTCCTTATATACTTTGATTTTTCTTTCATAAAAAGTTCTGATAAAAAAACACACGACTTACTGAAGACTCCTCAGAGACGTTTCAATTAAATCCTGTCTTCTTATATATCAGCTTTGTGTGGCAGAAACAAATTCAAGGCCCTGTCCTGCAAACACAGATACAATGAGATAACTCAGGAGAGCACTCGAATGATCTCAAGTGTAGGCTTCACTAGATAAATTTAGCCTTGACAAAATCAATTTATTTTGTGTGTATTAACACTGCTTTATACTAAAGATGTGTTGTGTGTGGTGTTTTGTTTGTTTGTTGTTTTTTTTTTTTTCTTTTTGGGATGGGGAAGAAGGACTTCATTTTGACACAATAAATATCTAATCCAAACCACCTTGTTTAGAAAAGCCAGCATTTGTCTGTGCAGAGCAAATATATAGGACATTCAAGAACCTCAGTAGGCTGGGAAAATGCAAGAACATAGGAAGATTCTTCTGGGGTCTCACAGAAAGACTATAAAGATCAGTCATCACATTAACCTCTGGGAACCTTGAAACAAAATTTTACAGCAGCTGGTCAAAATACTTTGAGTTAACTATAGATAGCATGATCCTTTCCTTTAACCTTTGCAATATTAATATTCTCTTGCTATCTGTTCTGCTAAGTCATTTCTTTGACACAGAAGACAAAGATGGTATAATGAGATATGAGTACTGATCATAGATTTGGTATCCTGATCTGTTCATGACAGCACTAAAGTGAGAGGGTTGTAGTTGAACCTTTAGCAATCTGCAGTTATTCACTTCCTTTTAGTCATGTTACAACTTGCTCTTGCATGTGAGATTCAGCCATATCCTTATCCAAACTAAGAATCTTTCAGTCTGCTAATGTAATCATTTTTAAACTAGCTCTATTTCCAGATTTTGTAAAGTGATGCTAATTATGGAAAAAAAAAAAAAAAAAATCTATGAAACAGGAGACTGCCATGCTCTTATTTTGGCTTCCCCAATACTGGGCTGGAAATGATTGTTTCCAGTACAGTACATGTTAATGTGGCCATCATCATTGCTTCTGGAAGAGCTTCTGAGGGTCTCAGTTCTGGCAGCAATTTATGTTGGTGCTGAGAGCAGAGCCAGCACAGTTAAAGGAGACCTTCTGAGCTCTGGGGCCCTAAATCTCCAGACACTTGACATTAGTGAACAACATCAACTCTGTTCCCATTTTCCACAAGAAGAAAATAATAGTCTTCTTTTAATTTTCCTGGTTTTTTTAAAACTGTGAGAGAGGCATGTTGTCAACTGATACTGATGTGACCTCTTTCTGACTGACAGAAGGTTCATCATTGTGTACTATACCTGTCACCTCAGTAATGTATGTGGTCTCAGCTGCCCAGTGATTGCAAAGTGAAAACTCCCATCCCTGACCTATAAGTTGTAACCTTTGGGTGGATTGCATGAAAAGAATCTTCACTGGTGAGCTATGCAAATGTTGACAAGGTGTAGAAAATGAATATGAAAGAAGATGAGTGTTTTCCAACATCAGTATTCAACAATGGCCTCACAGATATGATAAAGGAGATAAAGACATCCTTTCTTCCAGGGGATGGTCTGCAAAGAATGTTTTCTAAAGTGAAACTTTTCTGGATTTGCATACCTAAGGTTTCAGACACCTTCCATGTCTTGCAATTATTACATGATAGTTAAAATTACATGAAAATGTCTTTATTTTCTAGATGGTTTCACATTCCAAATAAATTACTTCCCTAACTCTTTTAACATCCATGCTCTAATTGTGTATAGAATATATTATTTTTTTAATAAATTTACAAAGCCTGGAAAAATCCATGTGGAATTTGTATCCATAGAGGAGTTCTCATCAAACAACTAATATTATGCTTCTGTCAGCTGAAAGTTGGAACGGTTCCTATGCATTATCATTTGATTAAAGCACACAGATAGTGAATTCCCAAAGAAAACCAGAAATCACATGAGCATTTGGTACTGATTCATCCTGTCTTCACAAGGATACAGGTAATGAAGCTACAGATTTACAGAGACTAGATACCTGTATATTAAAAACAAGCAACAAACAAAAAAATCCCAGCTCAATTCTGGCAGTATCTAATATTATAAAGTTACTTTATTTGGTCTGGATTTTACAATACAAATTGAATTAAGGTGCACATATATACAGTCCATTTTTGTCTTTTGGGAGGACCTTTCTAACTTTCTATTGTGATAAAGAAAACTGTTAGATTCTGTCAAAGCAAAGAGGAGGGAAATCACTTTTATTGAAATAAGAACAAAATGATAGTGTCAGACACTGAATCCAAAAGATAAAATATTACATCTAATAAACATGTTACATATGGGATTAGACCTGGGGCCTAGAATTACAGAACAACAGAAGTTATAAGAAAATAATAACATCAGTATTGAAAAATAACGACTAGATTTCCTATATTGGTTAAGAAAAAAAATCTGCATTTTTATTAAAGAAACTTAAATGAGAGGAACTAGTTTGCTATTCTGGAGTGTCATGAGTGTTGCAGGTCTAAGTCTGTAAGCCTTTCTGCTGCCTGTTGTCTCATTTACCTAAGCACAATTACTTCTGAGAGTGACTGGATCACTTGGTGAGATCACGATCTTAACTGATAATACAGAGTCTTCAAAGAAAAAAAAATAGGTAGGTAACCATCCAGCTCTCCTGGATAGCAACATTTCTACCTCCAACAATATCTCCCCTTTAATTTCCATTCAGAAACAGGTAGCCAAGTATGGGACTAAAAGCATGCTACAGATGTGCACTCCATCACAATTTGATGTGTCCAGAATTCCTTATTAAACACATAATCAAACACTCGTGTCTGCTCCTCCGTCTTCATCTCTCCATATCACTTTGTAGTGTTCCTATCCCTACCAACATGGGGTGAAACAGCAGTATATAAACATCTACCTCCTCTTTCATCAGCCCAGTATTGTCATGGTGGTTTGTGTAATCATTGCAAAAATTTTGTAAACATGTACAAAGGACATCTTGAAATGTTACTTGAAAGGAAACTTCCTTTGACTTCAGTATAGTCCTTCCACTAATGATTGAAAGATCGCTTGTCCTATTTTTCTAACAAGTTACTGGTGTATTCAAGTAACTCTCACTTTAGAGATGAATGATGGACTTTTGGATGCCAAGCTGGAGTCAGGTTCTTAGCTCCACTCTGATTTTCTGGTGACATTAGGAAAGACATATGGTCTGCCACAGAGAAGATAAAACAAAACAACAACAAAACCAGCAAAAACACCCCCACATGTTTTCTGAGCAACCATTCCAGTGTCTGACAGTGAGCTTGATACTCCTGTAACTCACCTGCCCATCCATCCTGCATTACAGGGAAGGATGGGAAGGACTTAAGCAAACTTGTCTGACCAGCACTGAGAAGATAGTGTCACAGGAGAGTATGACAGCATATGTGGTGGTTGCCTCAGGCCAAGTAAGCCAAACCACCCTTGTTCCCAGCTGCCAGTGCTGCAGGTATGTATGTAGCTAGGTAAAGGCAAAATCAGGGTGTCTCTCCCACTGTTATCAGCACTCCCGCAAAGCTGGTGGGAGCCTAATCATGGTCCTGTGAGCGAAATGTTTGGATGCAAGGTGAATTTGGACTCCAACATTGCTTTGTGCCTATGTTTAGGATACAACAAAAACATAATCTCCACACTTCAGTTCTCTACAAAATGATGATAACAATCTTTTACTTCTCCAACCCTTTGCCTGTAATTATCTGTTTATCATTCAAAACTTTTGTCTCTTCCCATGTTTTCCAGAGCCTAGCACAATTTGATCCTGATAATTGTCAGGATCTCTGGACCCTACTCTAATGTAAATAATTCTTATGATAAGAGTAATGCCCCAAGGGTGTTGCCAAGCTATCCTAATATCCAAACCTGACTGTAATTTTATTTAGATTTTATATTACTGACTAAGAGCGTTTATCTTCTTGCCATGTGCGGACATGTAGTTAGTGCACATTGGCTATGGATTTCCAAGATAATGTAAGGCAAACAAATCATGTATCGTCTGAGAATGAGTCAGGCCCACATTTCAGCTTGATTTGATTTACTGTCACCTGTGTTGCAATGACTGTTAGTCTGTTGAAATAATGAAAGAAAGGGAATAAGAGCTTTTAAGTCCAGTATGGGAAAGTACCTGTTATATAAGCATCTATAAAATGCAGGAGAAATAAAAAAATTGTTAGAAAACCTAGAGCACTGGAAATTAAATATGTGATGCATCCTCTGAAAAAGGACTATGATTCTATGATGCCAGGGTGGTTTCATCTGATAAATCTGTTATGACTTTAATCTTGTCCATGTTCAAGACCCACTCAGGTGGGTGGAAACAAGCATAATCCCACTCAGCTCATATCAGGTTCAGATTGGTCTTTCCTGATACACAATACAGCACCATAGAAAAACCTACAAAATTTGTTCTGGATTGGTGTTTCTTAGAAGTTAGCACTGAGGGCTAAACTGAAAAGAACAATCCAAATCCTTGTGTCTAGTGGAGGGACCAGCCCGCTCATCTTTCACAGTATCACAGTATCACAGTATGTTCTGGATTGGAAGGGACCTCAAAAGATCATCTAGTCCAATCCCCCTGCTGGAGCAGGAACGCCTAAGTGAGGTTGCACAGGAACATGTCCAGGTGGGTCTTGAATGTCTCCAGAGAAGGAGACTCCACAACCCCCCTGGGCAGCCTGTTCCAGTGCTCTGTCACCCTTACTGAGAAGAAGTTTTTTCTCTTTCCTGGGTGGTCAGGGTTTTATTTGGGCTGTAATACTAAGAAGGCTTGATAACTTTCTGTACAAGGGCATTTTATGAACACAGATTAGGAAAGAGTGGTGTTTTTCCAAGATGGATAACGAATATCTATTTTCCTAAATAACTGTTTTGGCAAAAATTCTGCCTTCACTCCCCTTCACACCCACATCCCCAAAAACACTCAGATGTGCCACCACTCCCTCCATGTACTGGTTTTGTGGTTTGTAACTGGACCTGGAAATGAAAGCTGCATCTACTGGCTCTCTGTTTTTGCTGGGTGTTTTTGCTGTGGATACACTCTGAACTGCTGGAATACCTGCTGCTCTTGAGCACAGATAACAAGGTAATGTAAGAAAAGATTTCAAAGGAGACACACAGACATGTTGTCTCATACCTTTTCTGCTCCTCATTATTTAAAGTCTGAGAGAGAGATGTGGGGGAAAAAAGAGCTCTTCACAAGTCCCACGGGGCTGCAAAGACATCAGCTCGTGAATATTTCACAAGTGTATCGTCTCTGTCCCATAACATTGCTGTACAGTTACCTGCAGTTCAAAGGTAAGGACAACAAGGAATGCTGTATATTTCATTATCATGCCAAGCGCAAGAGCTTAATTTTTTACATTTGTAAAATCCAGCGTTTTATTATTTGGTATGATTAGCATTTCAGTGACAATGAAATCCATTTTAAACCTAAATATAAAATCAATTTATGGTCTCAGTATGCTGCATCTTCTTCATATCTGGTGAATCTCTAACCTGTCATCTATGGTGAAAAGTCAAAGACTTTGCTTTAAACTGCCTCTAAATGGCAAATGGCAAGGCTCCTTGCTCTTACTCTGTTTTGCAATCCCAGTTTCAGCATATCTGAATTGATTGTGCTCGTCATAATGTAAGTGATTGAAACATATCTCAAATATGCAGCCCTGTTGCAAACTGTGCTACAGCTCTATATTTTAAATTTTTTTAATGGGATGGTCCAAGGCACTGTTCAGAATATGTTTGCTGTGCTGACTGTGACCGCGAGATCTCCAAATTTTGGGAGGCATTGCTTATTTCTGTTGACAAGAGTGTATTTTCCATCTCAGTTGTCTTCTTTTTTCCTTCTGACCCCTTGCACATCCCAGAAGGATTTGCCTTCCTCCCTTCAGCTTACTCTGATTTCACCATCTAGTTCTGATAGTGAAAAATTCACAAGAAGTAGGGGTTTGTATACTTGCCCTCATGAAAGAGAAAGGAAAGCATACACAGGAAAAGTGCAATAATGAGCAAAATGCAAAATACAAATTGCTTTTACCCATCTTGACTAGCAAATAAAGCAAAATGGCATCAGCATGCATTGGAGTGCTTTGTAAGATACATGTCGTTAAAGAGCCTTGTGTTTTCAGTTAGCTGATTCTGTAATAAAAATTGTTGGTACTGGCAGCATCGCATCATTGTTCTTAGCAAGAAAAAGCAATTTGGCCTATTGTTTCCAGGAACAGTTTTCTCTTATAAAAACAATATAGTTGTTTAACCTAAATAGAAACACATATGATGTCAATAATTTTATATACATTACAGACTGTTACATGGTCTTTAACAACTGTCAGCGCTAACAGATAAATTCTACAAGGCTGGTTCTCCTCATTTATTACCAAAGGCAAAAGGCGCCATGGCTCTCTGTAGTCTCTGCAATGGTACATGTTGCTCTCTACAGGCTCTAAAATCTGGCCTTTGAGAGACAGAAACCTGTCTCCACAGGAATAAATGCACTGTTGCTGCTACTGCTTTCTTTCAGTCTGACTGCCTGCAGCTCAGTGATTTTGGGGAGTATGTAATGAGTGCATTAAGGATTGGAATAAACTATGAACCAAATAAATGGAATCATTCTCATCTGGGCTCTGAAAGTACCTCATTAGTCTCAGTCAAGTTGCTTTATTTTCCCATCCTAATTTATTATCTGTGGAACCCCAATGTTAATTTCTGATTCTGTTGTAAGGAACACTTCTATAACGAATTAGTGAATGTGAAAACTGTACAGTTCTCCAAGATAGTTGTCAGCTGGAGGTCAGTATCCTCTGTATCAGTGGATTATTTGGATAGTTATTTCCTGACTTTGTTTTTTATAAAGCTTACTCATGCATGAGGACCTCAGATTTTTTCCTCATAAAGCAGCAGGATGGTAAATGCCCTGGTGACCTTGTATCATACCCAGAATGTTAGTCAAATGTGACCAGGTTGGAGGGAATCTTGCTCCTTGGAGTCCTCAGAGTCCTCACTCCTGCCTACCCTGCACCCTGCTGTGTGGTCACCAGGGGCCACACAGATGCTGGCTATGTCTTGGTAGGTGAGGTGAAAAATGCTTTAGCAGGCTGAGTTAAGTAAGCTCTGGAAAAGCAGAGTGGTCCATGAAGAAGAAAGCATACTCTTGTGCAGACAACAGATTCATTCATTCAGTTGCCTGGAAGGCAAGCAAGAATTCATAAGCACTTACAGAAGAGAGCTGTAGAAAGCTTAGTGCTCTGGGTTGGAAAAGAAAGGCCATATTAGGGTTAAAGCATACATACTTGTAAAAGTGCTGTGGCACCCAGCCTGTGGAGTTAGTACTAGCATCTCAAGGTTCTTTCAAATTTGGTCAGATCAGAATAAAATTAAGCATTGTCCCATACTTTGCCCTGTTAAGGTGCAGAAACATCTTGTTTCTCAGTGTGACTGCAGTCACAGCTCACATCCATGTGGGTCGCTGCTTGTTGTCCATTCCTGGAGACCCAACACACCCGGAACCTTTAGCAGGTTGACTCTGGTTGACAGAGCCATGTCAAAAGGGAAATTTCTGATGTTAAAACACTCTGTGTTTGTTTTAGGAAGAAAATAGAGCTCCTGAGATGAAAGGGGATCTGACCACACCTGCACTGATAGCACACTGCAATTTTGTGTGGTGGCTGGAGTCATGTCATTGATGAGACTACAGAAGATGAGCTGATGATGATCCAAGTGTTCCCAAGGCATTGGAATACTTGAGTACAGATTCACTGGAGGCTGCTAATTATCATAATGGAATTCAATGGGACCCTGAATATTGTTACTTATACAGGTGAGTGCTCATGTGCTTAGGCCTTCAAGAGTAAGAGTACATTGTTTTAGTAAAAGTGATAGGATGCAGTACAAAATTACTCTGAAATATACTCACAAGCCTCAGTCACACTGTTTGATCCCCTTCTCCTCCTTCCCCCAGCCAGCTTTCCTCAGGTTGCTTTCACATATGTTTTACCAGCAAATTATAAAATGCTGTGCATGTGTCAAACCTGACAAAACTTCAATTCAGTTTCTGTATTTATGAAGAGCACTGGATTTTACTTGTGATTTCTACTTAGATTAGTAACACTAAAATTAGCAATTTAAAAAAGATTTCCCATATTGCAACTAAAACAGGTTTACTGCATCCTGAATTAAATCAGGACACTGTGTTGAGGGTGGGAGAAATACCTTAAAAATTTGTTAAAATACCTCATTTACATATCACAGAACCGCAAGGCATGGTAGGAGTTAACATGACATTAATTCTATAGAAGAGATAGGAGTTGACTGTTTAATAGTTTCTGTTTAATGCTAGTCCACACAGACAAATGCTTCTGTGAATTATCTAGAGAGCTGTTAGGGAAGGAAAGATATTAATTGGTCTGATGCAAAGCGGGAGGGACATGTAAGAAAGGGAAAAGGAAAGGGAAGTACCAAAAACCTCTAGTAACTATCTGGGTGATCTGCGCATTATTTTGGACTACTCATCATTGCAAAATCTTACTTTATCGGATGAAGCATGTTTGGGAGTGCTATTGATTTTTTGAAAAAGAACATTAGTCTTTTATTATAAACCCTTGATTTATACTACCGTTGGTTCATTGGTTCCTGGGGGAGAATGTTAAATTGATTGGTTGAGCTCTAGTGGTTTGTTTGTTTGTTTGTTTGTTTCTTTTTATTCTTCTTTGATTTTTCTTCTTTTTTTCTCTCACTCTTACTTCAGCTCTTTTTTTTTTTTTTTTTTAATTTGATTTCCCCTGTGATTTTTGCCTGATGTGATCAGTGAAGGGATTTTGAAAGCTCCTGTTCAAAAGTATCTCAGTGCTACCTAGCTTTTAGTCATACCATTTAAACAACAACAGCAAAAATACATCTGCAGTCAATACTTTATTTGAGAAGCTAAGTCTCCATCTTCTAAGCATGTTTATGTTTGATCAAATCCTAATCAATTCAAAGAGGTAACTCCATGCTTAAAGTAAATGGTTCCAAACCAAGGATTTAACACAATGTCAGTGATTTAGATCTGAAGAGATCCACAAGGCCATACAACTTATTTCACATTATTAGAGACTTACTTCTAAAAGAATAAATAAATAATTAATCCTAATGTTTTATCCAAATAAGTTTCAAATATAATAGAAATACTAAGGAACTTATCGTTGTTGCTGGTATCATATTTTTTACCTCCAACATAATTTTTTCCTCTCTGATTCTTAACAACTGTTCCAATGTGAAGAAAAAGTCCGTCACCCCACTGGAAACTCTCACTACTGTGGACTTTATAAATAGGATTAATTTTCTATCACTGTTTTAAAGAGGCAGAAGTCTTTGAGTAAGGATGGACAAAAAATTATGCTAGTGTCAGCAGTCTCAGTAACTGCTTGGTGTGCTGTGTTGTGCACCATTCAGGGATCACTGTGAACAGTGGCTAGAAATATGTGATATCAGAAAACTGACAGAACTTCAAATACTGAATTGCAGCCGAGTAAAGATGATGAATGAGTTAGTTCAGTAAAATGGCTTGCAGTAAGTACCAGACCACTGGTCCTTATGATCATAGGACTATAGTGTACAGGTTGTTTCTGAAGTTTTGTTCCTCTTTTCATTCTCATTCTTAATCTAGAGGGACTAGGGAAAAGAGAGGGGAGAAACAATCTCTCCAAAAATGCCATAAACAAATCACACAGGATAGTGATGTAGGCTCTTCTCAGATGCTTCACCCTGCTTCCTTTGATTCTGATAGCCCTATTAGTAATGTTGCCATTGCTGTGTGATTTATTTAGGGGCTTTGTGTTTGCAGTTAAGCTGTGCAGCATGTGGCTTGCTGTGATCTATACTAAGGGATACGGTTGAGTACATTTGAATAGTGTAACCCTATGGAATCTGGATGCAATGTGTTGTAACTTACATATCTTCTTCTGGGGAATTATATTACAACTCAATTTGATTTTTACCTGATGTTTCACCTATTAAAATGAGACATTTAAAAAGGGGAGAATTTGCAGCTGCTGGCTTCTTAGAAAAGATCAACTGTTTCTGTAATTAATATGGAAGATAACAGTTTAAAATAATGAAACATCCATAATATGTTTCAAGAAAGCAGCTTGTTGCTATAATTAGTACTAGAATCAAATTGTTCTGATGGCAAACACGATTTATTGAACTCCATGAATGGAGTAGCTTCAGCAAGCAAATAACACACGTGAGAAAATATCAGAAACTAATACATGATGATATTAAAGGTCTTTTCCAACTGAAATTATTTTATGGTTTTGTGATTCTGTGACATGGAAAAATGAGGTGGACAGGAAAATCCCACAGTTGAACTTCTAGAGGCTCTGTTTCTCAAAGAATTAAGCATGCACAATGTTGGAGAACTGAGGCAGGTTGGTGCTTATGGCACAAAACATGGACTTAGAATCGGGTCCTGACATAGTCACAGATTTCAGATGGTGGACTGAGAACAATTGGCTCTTAAGGAGATTTTAAAGTGTGTGAACACTGTGGTTCTGGTACACAAGGTGAAAATTCAAATCCTATTCCTCTGTGTCATTTGTTATATTTTCAATCTGCTCTAGAGAGCTAAGGCAACTGGCCTACCCTCCCAGCTGATGTTTCTTTCAATGATTTCTCTTGTGTGCCTGTGCAAACATTTACCATGTCAAAGCCTCATGTGTGAATCTGTCTGTTGGCCCAAATTTGGCCTTCTGCTTCTGGTGGAATTGAGCTGTTCATTGGTGGATTCTCAAATCTTCATTTCAATGATGAAGTCTGAAAATGTTTTCTATGGGACCTTGGTGTCTCAGTCTGATTCTTTTACCCTGGGCTTTGCTTTCTGTGTTATGTTGTGTTGTAGGAGACGGAGAGAAGTGTGACTCCTTGGCTGTTCCAATCTGCAAAATTTTTGCTTATTCTGCCAATTACTTTACATTTCACTGGTCAAGAAATATATGAGTATAGCGACGGAATATGGTTTAGGCTTGTGACCCTGATTGAGCTTATTCACTAGCTGAGGAATTACTGGACTAAAATGAACAGCAGCTTCTAGAGGATTAAAACAACATGCAAAAGAAACAAACCAAACCAAACCATATTATGTTGATACTGTTGCATTGCTTTGGTTTCTGTTAATTAAGAACAAACTCCTTGTCTGTGATTGATATAGAAACTCTTAGCATTTTATTGTGGAGCATATCCAACCACATTGCAACTGGAAGGCTGGGAAACTTCTCCTGTCATGCCATGGGAGGCTTAAGCATTAGGCGGTGTGAGCAGGGTGGAGAGGCCTTGGTCCCTTAGCCCTCCTCCTTCTCCTTCAAAGGAACCTATCCTGGTAGGGTAGGTTGCAGTCTCAGTAGTTTCAGAATATGTGGAGAGCTAGGGAAAATATGCTATGTTCATTAGCAGTGAAAATGTACTCCATGATATTATACTAAAGGCTTGGCTGAAAAGAATGGTTTCATTGCAGATTTGGAGTAGCAGAAGGATTTTATTTATTAATTCCTTCGTATGTTTTAAAAATAGTTTTTAGCCTCATGTCTACTTTGGGCTAGAATGCTGCAACCAATACAGAGTGTTCATTATTGATAATCATATGCTTATATTAGCAAAGCATATGTGTACTAGTGCAATAAAGAGAAATACCTGCTTTGGTTATACTAGGCCATTTTTGCAATGCCATCACTTTTTTTTTAACCATGTTTTCCTAATACAGCTTAAGATCTTCAACAGATTTTTTATACTTGTAAAAGGCTTTGAAAATATCATTTTTAATGAAATTGTTGCATGTTGCACTTTTGTTGTAAAAGTTTCAATATTTCCTTGGGCACTTTGGCATCTGTTACGATGGGACCCTGTCCAAAACAAAGCAGTAACATTCCTAGAACTCCATCCGGCTGGGTGACACTGTTGCTGAATCTGAAAGACACAAGTGAAGACTGAAAACCCAGGATCAATAAGAAAGAGCAAGGTGCTTAAACCACAGCAGAGAGCAAACATATTACAACTCTTATAGGAAAACAAGCTGTTCAGGTAAAAACATCATCTTTGAAACAGCTTTCCAGCTTCTTAGAGAGCAGGATGATAAATGATCACATGATAAACTTCCCAGACTTTCCCTGTTTATCTTTTTGCACTAAAATATTTTTGATGTGAAGTGGTAACTATAGCTGAATTCCTCCTCTTCCATCCAGATATTTACTCACTAAATGCCTGTTGTCATCATAGTTTCTAAATGTCTCTCACACACTAATGGATTATATCCATAAACTCTCCAGTGACAGCAGGGAAATATTAGCCTCATTTCTACAAATGGGAAAAAAGCTAGAAGTGTCTTGTCTACTCTTAGAGTGTATCTCAAAGGAATAACAGAAACTTCAGAATTAGACTTCACACCTAGACAGGAACTCAGAAGGGAACACTGTCGCAGTCACCTCTTTAAGGGACAAATAGCTCTCATTGTGCATAGGTTGGAAATAACTTTCCTAAGCTTACACTGGAAAACTGTAACTGAAGACAGAATTGAACCAAGGCCCTTTGAGTACTGTATTGTGAGGTTATCTTTCCTTCTATATTTTCTGTATAACAGTTATTTAGTTCATAACATGACTTTGTTTTTTTTTTTCTGTTTATATTTTTGAACACATTTCATGCTCCAGGTTCACTGTAGCTCAAGAAAATCTAGCATATATTTATAAAGCTGGACGATATATAATGATCCTGGAGACAATATTGTTGTCCATGTTGTATGAAGCAGAAAAAACAGAGTTTGACTTTCATAAGCTCTAATGACCCTCCTGGGCAGTTGGAAATGTACTTTGTTTGAGATAATCAGACAAACTGATTCTATCATAGAAAGATGTATTGTTTCTATTTTATGTTTTCACAAGCATTCTCTCTAATTATTGCTGACATTTTCAACCATATTGTGAAGCTTTTCAGGGGGAAAAGATGGAGTTTATCTCCACTAAGAATAGAAATAAACTGATGCTAACAGTTTTTATAAACAGAAAACACTGAAATAAAATGAAATGCATTAAGGCAATTAGGAAGAATTATAGCAATGTCTATTTTGTCTATATTTTCCCTGTAACAAATAAATAAATAAAGATATACCGAAGATTATCATCCAACAGTATGAGTCTGTTGTTCTTTAGAAGCACCATGAATGTTTTTCATTAAGTTATCTAGCACAGGAAATCTGTTGTTGTTTAACCCTTTCATATTCCTAGGTGCTGAAATATGATGATATGTTGAAATATGAACGCAGACAGATCATATACAGTCATTTAGGATTCAATTATTATCCCTGTTCCTAGTTATTTTTATAGACATAAATATAAACTGCTTGGGCTAAAATACCGTACAGCATTTATCAGCACTGAAATACATTTCTTTGTTTAGTGGTAGTGGTTTGAAGCCAGCAGTATGATATCTTCCAAGTAGGATACAATGATCTTTTTCTGAAGTAAAAGGTGATTCAATAGTTATTGGCTAATCAGCATATTAGTGGCTAATCCCATAGAGTCTGTAAATCATGTTGAAAACTTGATCATAATGGTATCATGGCAGAGAATAGCACTGTTAGTCATTTGTGGTACTTGCAGATGAATTCCCATGCCCCAGAGCACACTCACCTTCCTGCTGGTGCTGGTGGGTGAGCTGGAGCCCTTCAACCACACGAGTCTCCGCTGGTATGTGAGAAAATGTGTTTAGACTCGCTTAAAAAGGGACCTTTCTGGTACTGTGGCTTCAAAAATAAACAAATAAGTAAATAACCACAGGCTGGACCTCTTCTGAACTAGTCAAGTACATATCAAATTATGTCTTCAGATATTTCTGGTTGTGAGGACTACCATTCAGACCGGAGTAAATCTATTAAAGTATCTATTGGAACTAGTCACTCTCCTTGATGTTAGCTCTAACACTGCCCATCTCCTTCAAAAAACCTGTGAGCTTATTTATCCAAAGTGTTCTGTAGCTTCTGCAGTCAAATGCAGTGACAGGAAAAGGACATAGTTTGTGTGTCTTGAGTGCTTTGCCATGTACCCATAAATCACATGGAATTTCTGTATATCTGGGTTACACAGGACACGCCAGACAGAGAGCTAACACAGATGTTAGATTCTGTTTTAAGATTGGGGTTTGTTTTTGTTTTTGTTTGTTTGTTCATTTGTTTTTAATATTACATATATATATATATATATATATTACTTGCAGATGAATTCTCATATATATATATATTTATTATTTTTTTTTTTAATTTTTTGTTTTTTCCCCCAGCAAAATCTACCAGGAAAAAATGGAAACAAAATAATGTAATTTTAATTAAGCTTATTGATCTTGACGTTTACCCAAGTCATTTCAGAGACTTTTGACAACTGTAGTTCCAGGTCCTGGGCAGTCTGGCAGATTGCTCTATGGGGGGCTATAGAGGATGACTCCTTTAGAAGACTTGATAGATAATTTTTCTAAGATATAATTGCGAATTGGAGAACTTCAAATTCAAAAGTTTTCATTAGAGAATATTAAAAATATTTTTTTTCATAATTTCTGAATAGAAATTGTGGACAAAACCATCCACAAAATGTTGGACATCTGAACTTTTTTCTTGGTTTATGACAAAGTCAGATGTAAAAACACTGCCCAATCATTTGGGATGGATATTTAATTTTTTGATCAGCTGAAAATTGGAAAAGGGCTTGATTATTGAGAGTGCACACTCTCTGCACCCTTTCTGAATTATATTAAAAAGAAACCCCAGAGCTGGGAAACAAAAGTAGTAGAATGTAAAATTACAAAGGTAGAAGGCTAATATTTTGTTCCATGTTTTTGTTTTCTGCCTCAGGAAATGTACTGTGTATAAAGCATAGTTTAAAAAAAAAAAAAAAAAGAAAAAAAAGATGGTTTCGTTGAAGACAGCAGACAACACAATTTTAGTAAATATAATATTTATAGGACCTCGCAATTAATTTACAAAAATTTTACATCAAAAATGTATGCTGATGATTTTAGTCTTTAGGGATAACAATTGTCTCCTCAGTCATGTTTTCATATTCTAAAGGCAATTATTGTTGCTTCTAGCTGTAATAAAAAAATAACCAAAACAGATAGAAGTGTCTTGGTAGAAATTGAGCTGAAACTCCCACTGTGGAAATAATCAGAAAATTAAAAGCTCTGCAATCTTGCAAATAACATTGCAACTTAATATTATTGGAACATAACATTATTATCTCTTTTTATAAGGAAAACAAACATAAATATGTTTTCAAACAACACTGATGTTATGGTTTCACTTTATTGGATAACAGAAAGGAAAAAAAACTGCGGAAAAACAATAACTTTTTGGAACTGCATATCAAACAAACAACTGTGAATTTGAGTAAAGTGGTCAGCAGTGTCAGGATTATATTTCTGCTACTGTTAGGTCAGCATCTTCCCTTCTGAAGTCAGTCTCCACATCTATGAAATGTGGCCTATCATATTTAGATCACATACTTCCTACCCGCTACGGTGAGCTTCACAATTTGAACAGGACAGTTGAAAACTCAAAACAAGGAAGGCACCAAGTAAGTTTTGTGTTCAGCTTTGCTTTACTGCACACTTTTGTCTTCATTTAATCAGTGGGGTACCTGTTTACCTTTTTTTAATTTTTTTTTAATGATTATCTTCTATGACTGATGAGCATCTGTCTATGCTTTACTCTCAAATAAAGAGACATTCATATCACAAAAGCTGTTCTTCCTTAAGAATAAACCTACTTTGAGTCTGTTGCTGCATTCATACACAATAAAATACCTCACCAGCCATAATGGGTAGACTTCTGATCTCCTAAGCACATTAAAAAGTCGTACAACATCTCTGGATTTCCATTGCTGCCATATTACTGTGATACTGTGCTATTTAGTAATTGCTCAAAATCCTAGGAGGAAGTTGCACCACCTTTATGATGTTGCCATGCAATAAAGATGAGATTTGAGCCCAAAAGAAAAATTGCATAAGCTGTGGTCTTTGTTGGTGAAGCTAGTTTACAAGCTAGTGCAGATTAAAGTCCCACCCTACTGATTAATGATAAATGTCAAGGGTCATTTGGTTCAGCCATATCCCTCTTTGAAGAATGGTATTAAAGTAAGTCATAATTCTCCTTCCTTTCAAAAACATATGGATTTAGTATCATGTGAGCAAGTCTGGGAGGCAATAGGAACCAAACTGAAACTCCACCTGATCATCAAATCGAACCCAGCCATTTTGCTGTAGTGTTTCATACATAGTTCATTAAAAGCACCTCAAAGTCCACATAGAGTTTTTTCAAAGGATGACTCAACAGTGTGGACAATCCAAAATGTGCAAAATACCATTTCAGATCTTTCCTTAGAGTGCCATGCCGTATTTTTGCCATTACCCTCTGTAAACCACATGGCTGCATACACATGCACACTCACATGAACATGCACACATAATATGCACACATATTTTAGTTTAAAAACCAAACCAGGACAGTGCTTATGCAGGTAAGACTATGAAAGAAAGAATAAGCCAGGTGGAAAGGTTGTTAAGCTTCATTACTTAAAGCAGTACTCCAAAGTGCCTAGACTGTGCACTGAGGTAATGACAGTCAGAGTGTCTTAAGGAGTTACCTTCCATCAGCTGGAAGTTACTCACCTTCAGCTGAAATACAGTAACTGATTGCACACATGATTTCATGTCAAATT
This sequence comes from Nesoenas mayeri, assembly GCF_963082525.1. NCBI lineage: Eukaryota > Metazoa > Chordata > Aves > Columbiformes > Columbidae > Nesoenas > Nesoenas mayeri. The sequence goes on from NC_137548.1 coordinate 14,411,934, forward strand.
AATGTGTCTAGGTCAGCTTTACTGCTGGGAGCGAAGAATGTGTCCATGTGGTTATCTCAATTTACAGGGATGTAACTTCTAACACAAGGATGGTAATTGCTAACTTGATTGTTAGTGGTCATAGTGATGTTTTCCAAGAAATAGAACTAGAAAGAAATTCCTCTTACAGTTATGTTCACTGTCTCTTTTCCCTAGAGGAACATCTTAATTTTGTGAAAAAAAAATGGAGAAATCAAGGAAAATTGGCTATTTCTATTGGCTTGATCTTGAAAACTAAGAATTTCTAATACTCATGGAGGATTCTTACATGAGGAGAGTTTAACTAAAAATCAGTAGTGTAAGTCACTGCCATTTCTGGAGTGGGAGGACCTGGAATTGAGAAGAATATAAGAATGTAGGCAAAAAAAAAAAAAAAAAAAAAAGGATGTAGATGCAGTGCTGCTGAGAGATCATGGACAGAGTGAGAAAAAAAATCAGGTGCAAGTAATGAATGACAGAAACATAATCCTGTCACCTTTGTCTGGACATCAACACTTTTTTGAAGGATATCCAAACCTACTCTTAAAGAGAAGTCAGTTTGGGAAAGGAAAGGAGTATCTTCTACTCCAGGTTTAATTTCCCAGTAACTGGCAATACCTACAGGCATCACTATCTAATATCTGACAGCATCTAGCATCTAAATATGATAGATAAGAGCCTGGCAGACAGGCAGGGGACTCCCTCCCTCTGTTTATTCATGTGAAATTGGGAGGAGAGAAAAACCTCCGCAGGATTTCTGACCCCCTCTTTCAGCTCCACCCCTGTCAAAAGCTGAAACTAATGAGCTGGAAATAGGAAATGTGCAAAATAACTGACACTTCCCTATCTGAACTGCATTCCTTAAGAGTTGGTTTTTTTTATTACTAGATAAATGCTTTGACATGTGTATTTATGTGAAGTCTGAATGTGATTTAGATACCAACTACCTGCTGAGCTAAGAATATTTGCTTCCTACTTAAACCAGTATGTTTATTTAAGGAATCCTTAAGTTTTAAAATGCCTTTGGCTTCCAGCTCCGTAAATGAGTAACCTTTGTATGTGGAATGCATTGTGCACTGCGTTTGTTATTAATATAAAGTAATATTTTCCTTTTGCTCTGCTCCATTCTTTTCTTTAGGAGTCCTTTTACTGTAGCAGACTTGTGAAAAATGTGCATATGCATGTTTGGAAGAGGATGGAAAAGGCTGATTCTCAGAGATGATGTCCACCAACCTTGCTTAAATAGCAAACAAAGCGCCTTTGTTGCTGTTGCAGCAAAGTATTTTGAGAGGTAGGACATTTCTTTTGTTCTGTGTTTTTGTGCATAGCACAATAGGTCTAGGAGTTGTGCATGCTGCTTTGATATAAAGAATAAGTGGCAATGTCAGTGTGCAGACAAAACAATTTAATTCATTATTTTTATTTTAAAAAGGCCTTATAACTGAACTCTGTACATTCACGGGTGAATTCCTTAACTCTCTACTTCTGGCTTATTCATCTTTAACTCAGGCAAGGTTTTGCTCAGCTAAAGCTCTCTTTAAAATCAATAGAAAAAATGTGTAAAAATATACAGGTTTGGCTCCAAATGGAAAAATTGTTTCTTTTTACATTGAAAAATGAAGTACTATTTTCAGGTTTTCTGATCAGGAAATGTTTGGAAAGCAGCCAGCAGTTAGAAGGCATGGTCATGATTTGAAATTTCCAGCCAAAATCAGGACACCTCTTTCATGGAAATTCATATTGTAAATAAAACTATCAATATAATGCAGGATAATCCCTTCTAGAATAAAGTTCTCTGAAGGCAGATGCATATAACAGGATATTTGGGTTCCTGTCAGCAGCACTACTGACACATGTGCTCAAAGGCTTTCACTTAATGTATAGAAAAGGCCAGAAATCTGCAATGCAAAGTTTTGAAGGCAATTACTCTTCCTTTTTAATTTAAGTCCACATTCAATTAAGTGGAGCCAAATTGCTCACATCTTTTCAGCCAATTAGTCACAGGCTTAAGTTTTTGTTTTGTTTGTGCTTTTCCCTCTCTCCTCCCCAACCCCACAAGAAATATTGAGTCCTTGGACTCTCTAACAAACATAACCCAAACTGTCAAAACAAGTTTTTGGGCGTTAAGGTTTCAGGCAGCGAGCTTTAAGCACCAAATCCACAGCAAAGCAGGTGTACCCTTTGGAAAACATATAGTATCTGGGGTTTGGAATCCATTCTTCTGGGCGAACCACACCAAAGCCTTGAGGTGACAGAAATAGCACAGCAGAGAGCAAGATCTTTGTGCTGAAGACACAAGCTGAGTTGAATCAGATTGAAAAGGAACTGTCAAGTGTTCTGCCTGCCATAATTAACCTTTTTCAGATTTCCTTCCCATCTTTTAACCAAACTTCCTCACAGGCTATTATGCCCTAAAGCCCATAATGATATAAAGCTGTGATGATGGAGCACTGACCTCTCCACTTTGCTTGAATCTGACCCATAATATTTTGAGTAGTAGAGATCTGAGCATTTGTTAATATTTTCATACCTTTGTGAGAAGGAAAAAAATGAAAAACCCTCTTAACATATTTGTTACATATTTCCACAACAATGAATGTTAAATGATATTTATTGGGGTGGGGGTGGGTTTACAAGGCTCATTTTTAATATAATGGTTAGTATAATAGTTCCTTGAAACTGTTCCTATGTGGTGAAATAATGAAAAGTAACTGAAAAGAGCTGCAAGTGCAACTTCTGACTGAAGAATCATTTTAAAGTATTCCTCTCCTTGTGATAGCTTCAAATATTTGTATAATAGAATTTGTTGCCCTGTCTAGAGTTAAAAAATGTTAACATAGTCATATCAGTATCTCTGAATAATAGCCCTTAGGCTTTATGTACTGAGTCCACAGAAACAGCATGATATTGAGCAGGACATTACTAAGAGATACTCATTCTAAAGCAAATATTTCACTGGTATCTGAATTCATAAACTGATTAAAAAGATTATTTGTGCAGATTTCATATAGAAAGATTGAAAAAGAGAGGTGGGAGCAGAGTACATTTTAGTTTTTTTCTTCTAATTTTTTTAAAGGAAAAAACTCCAATAACCGGGATAACATGGCAAGGTCCTCAGATACATACATGATTGTAAGCCACTGACTCCAGGAGGGCAAATCACATACTTAACATTAACTCAACAGTCTCACTGAACTGGACCTAGAAAACCCAAATACTGTAAAAACTCAGCATCTTCCCAAAAAGAACACTATAAAAAATATTTCAAAGTGAACAGAAATGCTAATCTGTCATTGGGTGTTTACTGTTGCTTATAATGTAATAGTTAAAAATACTTGATGAAAAAGTCAGCATTTGGTATTACAGTCTTGAAATTCACACAAACCATTACTGCTATTCTATAATAAACCCTGTTAGTTTTGTAACAATTCCATTCTCTTATGCTTTTTCTATAGGACAAGTTCAGAAAAAAACTGCTATAATCACATCACTTTTTAAATCCCTTCCCTGACTCCTTTTACCACTACATCAAATAAAACTACTAGTTCTTTTCCTGAGCTGGAGTGCACACTGAACTTCACATACATGAGCAATCACACGCATCGGGCAGTTCACATCCACTTGGTTTGCAAGTCCGGGGTGTCAGCTATTCATTAGCTCCTGACCTCACTTCGTGGCTCACCCTGAACTATTCCTCAGCCTTCTTTTTGCTTTCCTGTGTGCAGGCTGTCCACCCAGAATTAGCTGGGAAATGCACTGTTATAAAATTCTTTCTTTGAACCCACTCCTAATATGATCCCTGTATGAAACTGCTGGCTAATAATGTCTAAATAAATGGCCAGGAGGAATTCTGGGGTGATGTCTTAATTCCACTTAATTTATCAGAGCATTCACATCACTGTCACAAAGATTTTTCTCATTGATCTTATTGTCTTGTGTCTGTGTATTTTAACTCCTCCATCCTCACTCAGCCCTCCAATCTCACTTTTTTATTTTTAATTGGTTTTACACCCACTTGTTATATCTAGATGTATTCAGCATGGCTGAAACTGACTGCATTAGGTCTTTTCATGTCTTTCCCTTTCCCTGATGGATTTAATCATAAATAGCTATTTCAGAGAATATTTTCCCTAAGAAATGCACATGTCTTAGGATAACTTTGTGGCTTTTGATGAAGGGACATTGCTGTGAGCTGTAAAGCCTTCATGGAATCAGGAGGGCTGACAGCAAAGTCCTTTGTTTTATTGCAAATATCTAAGACCACATAACTGATATATGGCTGGCTTCACATATGGCTTGTCTTTCTTGCCAAGTCTACTGGAAGACTAGAAGACTGATCCAAGAGTTATTTTTTGCACATGCTTGAAAGTCCTGATTGCAGATTCCTCCTACAGTAGGGGGACACTATTTCAGTATCAGTTTTATTGCACCATGCAGAGATTTTACATCTTTAACCCTATGTGTTGCATCTGGCTTTAAAACACTAATAATAATTTAAAAAAAAAAAAAAAAAGCCAAGTCAAATAGTTAAAATTATTTCTTCTGCTTTTACTGTTACGGGCGAAACTTCCATTCATTAAAAAGACACTAAGATTCCACTACAGACCCTGAAACGATTTAGTTTGATAACCCTCTCTTTAAACTGGATGTGTTACAATCTTCTGTTTGCCTTCCCCCTTGATCCCATGAGCACACCTTCTGGGTCAGCCCAGTAGTGAAACACCAGGTGATGAGGAGGATCTGATGGACATTAATTCCCACAGACAGCTCATGTTCTGAATATGGGAGACTGCTTCCATTGTTCCAAGAAGTGCTTTTCTGTATTAGCCACAGTGTGATAGCTGTTCTCTGCTTCTCCACGTCTGGACTGCATGATGATAATTTCAGAAACAGAGCAGTTCTGTCATGTTTTGTTTTTTTTTTTTTCTCCTGTTATTTGTTAGTTTCATTTTCATTTTTGTTTTACTGTATCTGCATTGCTGCATGTTTTGCTAATGTAATCTTGGTAGCATTGCTTTGAGGTTGTCATGCCAAAGTGTGAGGTGTGAGAAAGAAAGATCTGTGAGCAAACAAATAACACAGAACTGTAAAAAAAAAAAAAAAAAAAAAAAAATAAAAAAAAAAAATCCAAAGAATAATAACTTTTTCTTATAGACAAACTCTAAAGCTGAGTTTGATGCATTTGCATTCTTGTGTCTTTACTGCTGTATGAATATGAGACAGAATGTGAAAGACTTGATTGGATTTTTCAAGAGTTTTCCATGGATTGGTGGAAATCTCATGGATGTGAGCTCCTCAGCCACTCTTCGAACATCCCACATGTGTCCAGCATTCCTAAAGTTCTGAGCATCCTTCCTAGAGCCTGTTTGTTGGAACAGCTATCCAAACAAATGCACACAATATATGTTTTTTCTTCCTTTCACTGATGGAAAAGTGAGATCATCATACAGCAATGTTTCTAGTTCCTGGATGTCTTCTATTCCAATGGCTGCACACTGTGGTCCTGAAGGAAATCATACAGATACATTGTTCCTGCAGTATAACCTGAAGACTTCATGTGGCTGGTGCAAAAGGCTGCAATGTCAGAAGCAAGGCTTGCAGCAGAAGTCTGAAGTCCATGATGCATTTCATCAAATTTAAACACAAACTTCTAAATGAACATAGAGTTATATTTTACTCTTTTTAATGGAGAAAGCTCCAAGCAGAAAGAGACACACACACACAGATAGTGAAGCTGACATTACCCACTATCATATGCAAAGAAGAGCAGCAGGAAACACAGAAGACACTTAATGTCAACTGCTGTGGAAAAAGAAAACTACAGCCACTCGTGAAATGAAGGATGTACAGCTATATTTGGCAACTGCTGTGAGAATCGTTAATATGTGTAGCTGGCTGAGATGAGAATGAACCATCTTGTTTGCACCTTTTCCGTCAGGAAAGGTGATAGAAGCCATTATAAAATGGATTAAGGGAACTTAAATTAAAAAAAAAAAAAGAAAAAAGAAAAAGGAAAAAAAGAAAAAAGAAAAAAGGAAAAAGAAAAAAGACCCCAGTGAACAATCATAAAAAAAAAAAAATCAAAACAAACAAACAAAAAAACCTACACAACATCTCAAAACAAGATTTATAAAAAAATGTGCAGAAAAAATAATTCAGAGGCACATTAATTGAATTTTTCATTTAAAGTTGGGAGTCTCAGTGGAAGAAGACTAAAGGACAGAAATTCTTGCCTGTGCAGCCCAGCAGACAGGAAAACCAGTGGAGTGCTCTGTCTGACAGGATACCTGCATCTCTGCTGTCACCTCCTCATCTTGGGGAAAGAGTCAATAATTTCCTTGCCAACATTTCACTGAAAAGAGCTCTATCCAGAAGATATTCTGCACATTGGTTGTTAAGATGGACAGAACACCGTTCTGAGATTACCTTGTACATGATTTATTAGTTCTTATTATTTGCACAGACTGAGATCCAGCAATTTTTTGGCAAAGGTGTGAATGGGACTCACAGTAAAATAAGGCTCTTGATATAGAGGGGAAATGGTTGTGTGCAGGTAGATAAGTTTTTACCTTCACCTGGAAAGGTAAACATATCGCATTTGACAAAATGCATCTATGAGTTCTTGATATCAAGATTTCAGCTACCCTTATTCACCTGTTCTACAGATTTATACTGCCTCTCTCTTCCCAGGCACTGATATTGGGAAAAAAATATACCCTTTACTACCTCTCCAAAAGAGTTTGGTGCAAAGAGCCTACGTTAAATAAGGACAGGTGGTTAGTATGTAATTATGTTCTTAAAGGAATTTTGGCTTTACCCTACCTTCCACTCATTCCCCCTCCCCAAATGTCAGTTACGGCTGCATTTTTGGAGTATGATGCTTATTTCATTTGATTAGACTTGGAATAAGTAAATTCATATTGCATCGTTGTTGAGTTTTTTCTCTTTTTAATTTGAATGCCTTATAAAGTATTACATGTTATAGTTCATTAGGTTCTCATTGATTGGACACTTATTAGCTTCCAAAGGCTGTTTCATTGTTTTGCTGCTGTGCTTTCACCATTTGGTATTCGGCATTCTGCATAATGAATAAATTACAGTTGAGAGAACGGACATCACCATATGGGAGTAATTTGTACTTTGACAGAAGGACAGGGCTCCTGGACTGGTCCTAAAGGGAAGCTCTGCAATCTTCGAAAATCCCTCTAATTTTGCCAATTATTTACTTTCAAAAGGCCTGTTCCATCCCTAGAGTATGCAGATAGGAACTTTGAATAGCAGCAAGCAGGGGATCAGGCATAAAAGTTCTGATTTTAATTGCAGGGCTTAGATGCAGATGAAACAGTATATACGCTGATTAACACCTTCATGGCTAAGGGTACTTGTAGGCATTCTGGCCTCTTGGAATCCTGTGATTATGTGGGCTGTTTCAAACACTGGGAAGTTCATGTTCATGTTCCTTGCATACTGTCAGACAATACGGGAAAAAATTTTGGAAACTTAAATCTAACATTGTCACTGGCATGTAGCTGCTATCTGGTCATACAGTAATACATTTTTCCACAAGATAAAAGAATAATGTAATCTTAAAAACTAAAATCATTTATTTATGCTGGTCTTAATATAGTGACAATATGTACTCCATACCACATAGTCATATTGTGAAGTCCTTTCTATAGATAAAAATCCCCACCTTCAAAAGAGCAGACAGAAAACTATGGCCAAGCTTGGAATTCACAGCCCAGCACTAGAAAAGATCACACACAGTGAGTCTAAGCAAACATCTTGCTTTCATTTGCCCTTTGCTCACTTTGTCAGGGCTCTTCAAGCTGCCCATTCAGTCCTGATTAGACTTATTCAAGTTATAAAACAGTGCATTTAGAAAGAAGATTTAGCAATATTTTAAGTAGTGTCTTTCACATAATGATTTCTAAACTTGTTAGAAATATTTTTTCTTACTGTAAGTGTCTTCATTTCATGCAGTTCTGACACTGTCTTCCTAGTTAACATACTGAGGATAAAAATAAATAGTGAGCTAAAATATCTGAGCTACTACATATTGAGCAAGTTTTCACACCAGCTATTTCATGACATCAGAGACATATACATTTTAGAGGAAAATCTCCTTTCTCTACAGGATGATCTCATCTTTTAATCTAATGTACTTGGCATGCTAAAGATAGCCTTCTGCTTTCTTGATGGTTTTCTTCCAGCTTGGAAGTGGGTCCCAACTTCCTTCTCACTTGGTGGTATCCCAGGCGGTCTCACATGCAGCCACCCTTACGTCCTGCAATGACAAAACAGGGTTTTTCCTGAGCACACAACTGGCAAAATTTGAACTCCAAATTTTGCTTTAGGGATGCATTTTAGCTAATTTTGGTTACTGAGTAAAGTTACCCATTCAATCTGTAAGTTCCTTGCAACTTGTTCAGATCATTTGCCCCATCCAAGGGAGAACACTTGTATAACAGTCTTCTTTCTTTTTCTCCTTACCTCTGCGCAGACCACCAGAAACAAGAAATTGACAAAGTAATTCTGTGCAAGCAATTGCTTTAGCTCTTCTTATAAGCAAGAAGAAATTCTCAGAAATTAGGAACTGAAGTGTTTAATTGCCATCTTTTAAATGTAGGATAATCCAGATTGACCCCAAGTGTTAATACCACTGGAGCATGCTCAGAGAGAGCAAAGAAACCAACCCATATTCTTATCCATAAGCTCTGGGTGTAATCCACTGCACAGAATCTATTCAAGACTGACATAAATGACAGCAAGGAGAAAAAGGAATATGTATTTCCAGCCAGACTGGCCACTCTCCAGGCATTTAGCAGCTGATGTTCTGTGGTTAATACCTTATTTACTACCCATTCGTTATTGGCAAACATTGATAATTACTTGCATTTCATGGTTCTGACTCAATATTCTTCCCAGGTAAACAATAAGCTTAAGAAAGCACTATGAAAAAGAGGAAAAACACACAGAAACGTATGAGAGCCATGGAGTGCTATAGGAGTGCTCTGGATCCAAATTCTTTTTTGGTGCATTTTCTCAGTCACTCTTCCAAAGATCTCCAGTTTGTTGGCTGACACAATTAAGGACTGATCATATAGTTTGACAACCTCACTAAATCCTATGGGCATTGAAGTTACAGGCTGTGGCAGAGCAGTAAATCTATGCAAGAGACTATAGACAGACTCTGAGTAGTTGATTATGAGCCTTCTGGTCAGAAACAGAGTAAGTGAACAGCAGCTAGAGGAACACAGTTGCAGTTACCTTGGAAATTGTGGATAATTTTACCTGTATTCAGAGCTGGGGATTTAACTTTTTAAGCTAAGCTAAATAAAAACTAAATAAACTAAGTGCTCCCCTTCTATCTTTAAATACCAAAGTAAGCCTGACTGAAAATATTTGACCTGTTTTTGTTTTTGTTTTTGTTTTTTTTTTCCAACACTATAGTCATGTTAGTTAAAAATGAAGGGAAAATGAAGAATTCAATATTGTCTACAAAATATTATTTAGGGGGAGAAAAAGAGACCTGGTGTAGCTATATGGATACAATTTTCGTAACTTTTCAGAGCTCTGTTTCTCATAATGTGAAGTGTTCCTTTACATTCTTTGTCTGTCTCTGTGGAGTTCAAAGCTTTCCTAAGCCCTTATTTACTGTGGGTAAGAGAGATGTAAGCCCTTCAGCTGTTGGCTTTTGCACTCATAAAGCTATGTGTTAATCCTAAGTGCAAGCCTTGTATAGTGTGTCAAGGTGATAAAATGTGAAGATGCACTGATGTCTCATTTCTGGGTACCTCATAGTAGGTACCAGTATGAAGCTACCAAAGGAATAAGCAGGGCCAATAAAATTTACACAAGAGAAGATTGGAGAGTGTGAATTGCAAAGGCGTTGTGAATACATTAAAAGATGAAGTATGAGAACTGAATTTGGAAGATAGGTCGCCCACATTGAACAGGTCTCCCCCATACAGCCTTATCTCATGCTTGAAGACTGATGCAGCTGCCTGCATTCTTATATTCTTCATTGGAAGAATAGAAATTTTAAATTAAATTTATATCCCTACTCTCTAATATTCAGAAATAATAATAAGAAAAACTAAACCTTGTGTCAGATTCTTTCAGTTGCTGACTGCTGAAGCATTTCTTACTAACTCAAGTTTTGCTTAGAAAGAGGATGATGTATTTTTAAAAAAGGTCTGGCCAAAAAGGAAATATCTAATTGTTTGGGAATTGTCTCAAAATCTCTTTTGATTCTTGAGCTCCTTCATCTTAATATTCTGCCTTATTTATATGATCCTGCAGATATTGATTATTTATCAGTCAGGGTTCTCTCACGTCAGTTTCTAGGAACGTTACAAATGTGAACAACATAAGAGGCTGCTTACTTAAAATGACCATACTCCCACATCACAACTGTCTTTAGACTGTATTTTAAATTTAAATCAAACATTAAAGTCATATTAAGCTTTCCCTTTCTTTTTGTCTCCATAAATGTTTGATATCACCCATTCTTGCCCCAACTATTTCTATAGGACAGGTTAGAGCAACACAGAAAATGAATATTTTTTTACAGACCAGAGTGTAAACTCTAAAGTTATTATGACACGACTCTGTCTTCTGAACATGCTTTACTCTATAGAAGAGCAGCGTCTGCTGGTACAACATTATTTTAAGATTATCTTAGTTTGTACCTGGATGGGTGGAATAGAAAGCACTACTGTTGCAACTAATTGAAATCCGAAATGTCCCCAAATGTTAAGAATGGGAAGTTTGTTTCAAGGTAATCTTTTTTTTTTTTTTTTTTTTTGGCAACTGGTGTGATTTCACACAACTGAAACTTCATGTTATGTCTTTAATAAGAATGTATAACCTCAATTATCATATCACATATTATGATAATACATAATGCATTAGGCTATATATACAGTCCTAGATATTTGTTATTAAATTAAAAAAATATTTTGATGCATCTAGAAGCCACTTGACCTGAACAACATTGCATGTCATGAGGTTGAATGTCATGAGGTTGAATTTGTATCAATCATGTACTAAACCAAGTCCCAACTGTAGCATTTGAAGAGGTCATATTGCACTAAAAATAGAAGTATCAGTGTTTTACTGCAACAGAAAATATCCTGGGAAACCTAGTAATTAAACTGTTAACAGAATATCTAATTTTTCAGAAATGAAATGTGACATTGAGTCTGCAAATTATGAGTAAACTATTAATTATTACATCTGTATGAACACAGAAATATAACTGATAGACACACAGTGGTTTTCACTGAGAATCCACATTTTTATTTCCAGTTGGTGCAGTAAACTCAGATCAAAATAGACAATGAAAAACATGACCTCATCTGCTGAAGCAGCCCATTTCTCTCTTACAGATTATATAGTATTTTATCAAAGATTGTTATAAATTCAAGCATTCCTTCAAGACAGAGACCTGACTTTGTCAAAGACTGGGTTGCATTAACTGAAGCCCTCACAAGTGCCTCTTCTGTAGCAAACTCTATATTTTAGGGTCAGGGGTGAGATCTTATTTGAGTAAGAGGAAAATTGTTAATGAAATTTTGCTCAGTGAGCTGTGTCATCCTTTATGCTCGCTGTGCTTCAGGCAGGTCCATACTGTCAAATATCAGAAGAGGCTGGAAATGAGTGACACATGTATTCAAGACCAGAAATGACAGTGACCTTCCAGATCATTTTTGCAAAGGAGCAGGGGGGTTCTACATAGCTGTTAAGACCAGAAATGAACTCTGACATTTTAATAGCGTTCTGTTTGGTTCTTTGCTGCTTCTTATGGCAGTGGTTGAAACTCAGTTCTTAGTTTTCCCAGCACAAACTCACAGCAGTCCCTTTCAGGACACAAATTCAGATTTATGTTGGAGTCAGTGAGGGCAGGAATTGCCTGATCAGCTCCATCATTTGGACTGCTACGTGTGCTGAATACTCAAATGGAAGCAATGTTCTCATATCATGAGGAACGAAAACGAAGTTGCTCTTTTATCACTATGTTTGAGACCAGAGGCCATCACAGTTTATAGCCATGGGTTTGGTTGTTTTCCTCCTCTCTCACAAGTTTGTCTTTTCTCTGTGACAGTTTAATTTTTCAGTACTGCACTCAATTCTGTATAATATCATCCATATGCAAGTGGTGAAACATTTAATGGAGGCTCCAGTCATTGCATATGAGTAGGGATAGGAGGAAGAAGGTAAATTTTGTGTCCCAGCTCAGTAACATTGAGAGAAAGACATAAGTGCTTGGATCTTCCTTACCTTTGGCCCTGCAGGTCAGCATGGTTTACGAAACACCTACAGATGTTCAAGAAGACAGCTAGAACAGACCAGGCAGAAATCTCAGACTGAGCTTGATGCATCAAGACAAAGAATAATTCACATTTTAAGGTGAAGCAAGGCTGAAACAAGAGGACATATTCCTGATTTACGAGTCTTCCTTGAGCATGGGCAACTATTGTTGGTTTGGATAGCAGCCCCAAGTTATTTTAAATTATTTCTTTCACTTACATTTCAAATAGGCACAAATAGGTATTTCTGTTATGTGCGAAATTCACTGTAGTTACCCTTGCCCTGATTACATCAAGAATGAGGCAACTGCAGAGAGGTGTGCCTGAAGCTGTATCTAGAGATCTAGAAGCTGAAAACTAATGCAGAATGCAGAAACCCATATGGAAAGCCAGAAATCAAAGTATGAATCTCTGATGACAAAATGGCTCTGCCCATTTCTTTCTTTACAGTTCCTCTGGCTGTGAGACCAGCTTAACCAGTGAAGCTGTTTTCCCCTTGGCAATCCCTCTGAAGTTTTCCCTTACTATACAAAAGGTAGGAATGAATGCTGGAGGTTCCTGTCCTTGCACTGGTGTCCGTGTTGCTATCAAGTACACTCTGGACACAAAGTGCTCTGACACAGCCTTTCTAGCATGTCCTCTGAATAGAAAAGTAGAAAAAGTAGGAGACAACAGTGTTACAAGGAGTGGTAGAGGAACATTGCGAGGACTTAAAAAGCAGTATTGTGCTAGAAAGCAATATATCAGTATGCCACTTTGCTACCCTTAGGGTGGCTTGGCTGTGCAGTAGGTGTATATGCAACGGTCCAGGCTGGGGTACTCTCACTTTAACAACATCTGTGAGTGATCTAACAGCAACATAAACACAGCCAGGGTGAGCAGTGTAGCCCCTAACTTCCTGAAAAGTGCAGAATTCTGTTATATGACAACATTTCTTTTCCAGGGAAAAAAATAGTGAAAGCTGCTGCTGCTGTCAGAGACTGATCTTTGGCATAGCATTTTCCAAGGAAATTCTTGAGGTTGGAACTTTCTTTTCCCTGTAGTTTGCCAGAAACCAGACATGTCAGTTTTTCATTGCTTTAAATCAGGGATGTATGAAACGAAAATGGGATCTTGGTGACCTAGGGGGCCACAGAGGAGAGCAAAGTTTGGCATATGGAAGGGCACTTTTCTGAGAGCAATAAAATAGCTTGGTTGAAATTTGGTTACAATGTGTCTTACTTGTCGCAGAAACACAAGACACAGAATACAAAATGTGCCCAAGGAAAAGTGTTTGAAACATTCTGAAAATAAAAGAAAATGAACATTTTTTTTCTTCCAAAAGATGTCCTGGAAACTACTATTTTAATAAGCTAGTATTTGGAGGGGTAGAGTGAAATGCAAATTTAGACTTCCAAATGTAAATTTTATCCAAGTATCATCTTTTTGAAAAGTAAATTTATGTTCTGTTGATTTGTTCTTTAGTATCTGGCAAGACTGTAAATAGAATCTCTGTTAGACATGACCACAGGGAAGTTGTAACATAAATAAAATATTAACCTAATTAAAGTGCATCTTTCTAAAGTTCGATAAACCTTGTGAGGTATTATACGTGAATGTGAGACAGAACCAAAGTCTTTCATGGAAGGAATGGATGTTAAGATTCAGAAAATGGGCATCTTCTAATGTCTCAATCAGATCTGGTTGTTCTTTAGTAAATATGAAGACCGAAGCAAGGATCCATTAAATTTTATTTCGGTGAAAAGAGGTGGACTTCTTTCAAACAGACTTTGCCACTCTTACTTACACTTTATATTTGGTGTACTGTTTTAAACTTGGTGTGTTCCTTAACCATAATGCAGTATTTGAGAGTTTACTTGCTCTGGTAGCACCAGTAAACAGCAGAGAAGCAGCTCCATTGTCCAGCCAGCTGGATTCTCCTGTATTTTGATTGGTATGTCATTTTGCCGGTGTACCACATGCTTTCACTTCCCAAAGCTACTGTGCAAATTGATAGTTGCTGTCCTCGAAGAAATCAGTGTTTGTTGCTTTAATTTTTGGTGGGAAGCTAGTATTCTGTCATTTCAGCCCATCATAGTATTATGCATATAATAATTTGACATGCTTAACTGCTAGCTTCAAGCTGAACATTTAATGTGGGATACACCTCCAGTGTTTTTATTTCAGATAGCTGCAATCAGTCCTCAGAGCAGCTTTCTCATCTGGAAAGATAAAGTCTGTGGTATGCACTTTTTTGACGTGGCCAAATTTGCTTTAACAAGTATTTGCTTTAACATATTCAGAATATCAAAATGTGAAAGATAGAAGGACATCCCACCTCTAAATGTTTCAAGAAAAGAAAAAGGTCACTATGGATTTTCATATATGTGTGAGCAGGTGTGTTTGTTTATGCTTGCATATGTGGTTCTAGATGAAAGAGTTGTAATACATATAACCTTAACTATTGTAAAGTATATTACAGAGGTCATTTGCAAATGTAAACCCATGAGCGGTGTATATATGCTAAAGCATCCTGAAATTCCAGCCTGTGGATATGTAAAAGAATTTGGCAGCCTTTTTGAATGGGAAAAAAAAAAAAAATAAATAAAATGTGCTTCTTTCCTTGCAATTAGCTTATACTAAATTCCAAGTATGTTTAGTAATCTGCTAATCTGAAATTATTTTAAGCATGCTGAAAATAACATGAATGTTTATTACATTAGTATTTCCTATGTAGTGATAACGGGAAAATAAATCCTAAAACACTTCCTCTCCCAAAATGGATTCTGGTGAACACACACACTGAACTTTCCAGATCTCTGTTACAGCTACTGCTGCACTGAATCATTGAGAAACCACTGCAAAAGTTCCAGGGCCACAACACAGCAAAAAGCATCCATGGGCACAGGTATGTGTAGTCTTACAGAGATTCAAATTATTTTAGGGCTATTTAAATCAAAAGTTGATTCCGGTCTAGGTCTGTGTTTGCAGCTTGGATAACTATCTGCAGCTGGCTATATCTCTTCATAGCAGAGTTCTATGAAAAAAGAATAAAGATATCAAAATATTAGAAAAGCCTTGTAGGAGGAAACCAGAGGTGTTGTTCAAGTTGTTAGTTGTGGTCTTGCAGTCACCATTGTCTTTTTAAACCTGCAGTAACCATCGCAGCTTGCTAAGACACACAGACATGCTTAGTTTATGTTCAAATACGTCTTCTCAGGTTTGGGTGATTTTATGAACTGGCTATGAGGCTTTCTACAGACTTCTGCTTCTGTCCAACAAGGTCTCTGCACTGTGCATTTTCAGCACACCCCCCTAACATCTTTTCTGGGAGCACTTTACAGATGAAGGTCACCATGTTCACTCATTCACCATATGACATTTCCTTATCAACACTGTCTTTTGCATTCAAAGTAATACTAATTGAGAGATCTCATTACAAGATTTTAGCTGTTAAGAGTCTCACAACCCAATAATGGGTGACAGTGAAATAGAAAAAGCACAGACTCACCCACTGACTCTGGTCCAGGACCCAGCTGAAACTGTCTTTCTTTCGATAGCAATAGGAAACAAGAATGGCTAAAGAATATATGTCTCTTGTAACCCTCCCTACTAATCATCCAAGGGAAAGGATAAAGGCTAACTACAATGAGGCTATTGTAGAATTAGGAAGGTCCCTCAGTGAATATAAACTATTTGAATTGCCTTTTTGTCAATCATTTTCAGTCAACTGCATCTAGCTGAGGTTCTAAACATTGGTTTATAAATTTACCTGCGCAAAAGTATCCAAGCTATTAATACTTTAAAGGTATCTGTGGATTATTATCCCCTCAGATCTATTTCTTCAGTTGAATATAGTACTTTAGGAACAGACGTAATACTTTTGAGTTATTCCCTCCACCTCCAGTCATGTTTGATTTGATTAATCCAGGTTGAATGGTAGATTAATACTGGAAGGTCTTTTAAGTAAAATAGTACCTATATTAATGAGATCCAGTCCAGTTCAACTTTAAAAAGAAGATTTTTTTTTTTTTTTTGAAAGAGAGGGAAATGTCCTGTTATTAAAATGAATGAGAGCAGTGAGATGACTTTTTTTGTTTGTTTGTTTGTTTTTTGTTTTTTTTTTTTTTAGCCTAATTGACTTGGATTTTCCTTGTCTATGGTAGGTTATGTTTTCTTATTGTAGAAACTTTTTCCTGGTAAAATCATTCCCTTCACTAATGAGATCCATCCTGATATGACAGGAAGACAGCTCTTAAAACACCCACCGTTTTCTCCCATCCATTTGAATAGCAGCAAAGGGACATCTTTTAAAGTAATTTTTATCAGTGAGATTGGGCTGAATCTCATTAATAAAGAAATGATTTTACTCAAAAGAGCCTTCACGGTTGAGCTATAACCCAGATTAGTGAGATCTAGCCTGATTATAACTTTATAAGACATTGTACTTCTGTTATTCAAAGCATGCAGCAGCTGTGTAGAGACCATTGATTTTGTAAAGACTGTTTTAGAAGGTCAGGTGTGAAAGGTAAGGAAGGTGTCTGGAGGATACATTTCAATGTATCCTGCATACAGAAAGTGAATTCTTCCTTTTGTATATAAAGATTGGTTTTCTCTATATATGTTTTTATTTTGCAGAGTGTAAGAGGCTTGAATAAGTGCAAGTGTGCTAGAACACTGTTGTTTGACTACAGCACACATTTACATAAGCCCTAGTCAAGTACCCACTTCTCTCCAACTTTCTCTTACAAAAAACAGAACTATCATACTGCTTGTCAAAGGTCAGTCTAAGCAAGAATGTCTGACGTTTTTGTTTTAAAATGCATTTGACTTTTTTACTTCAGCAGGAAAATAGGAAATAATTGATGAATGAGAAAGAAAATTCTCAGCAAAGAGAAAACCCACAGCAAATTGTTGAAGCTGCTAGTGGGCTAAACAGTTTTGGGACAGTCCAGCGCTGGAACTGGAGGCAAAAGAGTTTTATTCTGCTTCATAGGGAAAAAATGAGTGGTCATCAGAGTTTTCTTTTAAAAAGTTTGCAGTTTATCAGAAATGATCCTTTGCAAATGAGTAAAGATTCTTTCCTAAAGTGACTTTTCAATTCTGTCTTCTTTTTTAGATTTTCTTTTGTCTTTTGTTTGTTTTTTTTTTTTGTTCATTTGTTTGTTTTTTGTTTTTGGTTTTTTTTGTTTGTATGTTTTGTTTTTTGTTTTTTATTTTCTCCAAAGGAGAAGAGAGAAGGGAGAGGGAAGAAGGACTTTTAAAATATATTTTGTTTGAAATTAAAAAGAAAATAAATTACTTGGATTTGAGATTTTTTTTCTTAGAAATAGAGGAAAATACAGAGTAAAAAATCTATGGAAGATTTAATTTTAAAAAGATTTCATCTTTCACTGAGGGAAAAATGTAATGTCACATTTCAAGCAACTCTCATGGCAGGTAAACATCAGGGAACCATTGTTCATACGGAGGCTGAAAAATTGATACTTTCCAAGCACAAGACCTCCATCAGCAAAACCAGCCAGGTGGGCTGCACCACTTCATTACCTAGACACAATAAAATCAGAATATTAGAAAACTGGGAATAATTGCCTTTTTATGTTAGGCTGTGTTTGGCAAGTAACTTAGGTGCAGTTGCCTGTTTGGACAGTAAGGAGTCTGCATCTCCAAAAGGACAATTCACCCACGCACATACTATAGTCAGTGCACTATGAGTTAACTAACAGGGAAACTCAAAGATCTATTTCAGATGAATTGTAGAAAGTCATAGAAGACTGAGATGTGTAAGGTGCAAAATACAACACAAGTGTGAAAAGAAAACATTTCAGTTGGATATATATGAGTAGTTATCTTCTTGGCACTATCTCAACAAGAACACAGGTTTGCAACAAAGATCCCCCCTTTTTTTTCCCCAAAATTGTAGCTCTGATTTTCTGACATTTTATATGAACAGCTTCATTTTCATATATTGCTTCCAAAAGATTTCTGGAGTCAGGCTGGTATTGACTTTTTTCACTTTTTCTTAGGGCCAATAGCTTTCTCCATATGGCTCCCTCATTTTAGTTTCCCAAGGTCTTTCCCTGGAAAGATGAAAGAATCTGCTTATTTTTGTCTCCTTGTTTGCACATTTGTTTACCTCACCAGAAATAAGAAAGTATGAATTTGTACCATCTCAACCTGGGAGCATTTTGCCCCGACCCACATAGCTGCAGTTGAGTGCAAGGTAACTGTGGGTTGAACTGCTTTGGAGAAAGGAGCACAGAAAACTGTTACCAAATTAGACTAAACAGTAGCCTATTTCAAACTAGCACTGTCTCCGTGAGACAACATGGCATCTCACCTGAATGTTAATGGACAGTGAGCAAATAGCTGAACACTCTCAGATGCGCTGAGTAGAAGACTAAGTAGGTTGCCCTGCTACTGAAAAGAAGTGGTATAAAGCTTACTTCTATTTAGTCTATGAAAGGCAGGTACAAGGAGCAGAGAGATCCTAGTACCTTACTGGTGCAGGAGTGCCAGGCATCCTCTCTTTCATACAGAATTCATTATATTGGCATTTAAATCACAATAAACTCAGGATGGAGAATGCTAAATATACTTGATAACACTCAGCTTGCATATGCCAAAGAATACAACAGAACATCACAACATAACAGGGTGTGGTGAATAATACCAATAAAAAGAAGTGGTGATATGTAAGCCCTTTTTCCACTCTCTAGGCCACTGAAGGGGGCTGCTTCTTAACTGTTTTCCTAGGAACAACTAAATCTGAACCACAAACAGCTGCATCAAGCTGGATTAAGAGGGCCCTAATATTACTGAACCACAGCAGAACTTAAGGAAGGAACAGTCTTAGCAAAGCCTTGAACAATATTTTGAGAAATCCATATTCATAGACACATTCTCTACCTTGTGATATAGCTGCTGTTTGAAACCTCATATGAACAAGGAAGGCAGAAAGACCAACTGCTCACACCTGGGAAAATTTAACCAGAGGTTATAACAGGGAAAGGTCACAGAAGGGAAGGAAAGAGTTGGTCAGAGTGGGCTTCAGGTATTAGTTTACAGTAATAAGATATTGGAGAAGAGTTAAGGAAGGCTTTGTAGTTCAAATAGGCTGCATTTGAAGAAGTGTTTGCAGTGGGTAACTCTAGTGTTGTGTAGCAAATCAGCTCCAGGTTTTGGATCGGTCACTGAATGGCTTAGTGCTTGCATAGCAATACTTCTACCAACATCTCTGCGTTCCAAAACCTGCTGTGTCACATACCCTGTGGAGAATTTGCAGCCTTTGCATGGATTTTCCTGATTTCCTGTTCCCTCCAGGAGAATTAAACTCTATTTGTTTTGTTATATTTAGCACAATCTCCATTCTTGCTCCCCAGTCTTCACAGTGGCTGAAAGATTAAACCTGAAAGACTTTTATGAGCTCATAAAAAAGTTAAAAATTACAATAAGGTCTAGATGGCTCAAGTTATTGAAGTTTCGAGCTTTCATTTCTTAGGTGAAGATCTCTTGTTCTGTCTAGAGTTAGCACCCTAGACAAATAAGCTCGTCCTTCCTGCACACAGCTACAAATACCCTTGTCTTTGCACAAGGGACCAGGAGCAGCTGAGAATGTCTCTGGCAGTTCAGCAGCAGTACATTTGACTGAAGGTTGCATAGCACCTGCTTAGTCTATCACCTCTTCCCTTCAGCACACAGTAAATTCATTCAGACATTAAGAAGAGAGGTGTAATATTCCGCTCCCTGGTCTTCTTAGACTGCAATGTCTTTGGTAAGTTCTTAGTCATTGCTGGAATGCGCTAAGCAATGAAATGTCAGTCTTTGAAATAGAGTTGTTAGGAGATTTTTTCCTCATAAGCAAGATTAACTTTATCTCATAATAGTATTTAATGATGTCCCATATAGTATTGTTCCCATTTCACTTCTATCAGCTTTCATTATGAATGCCATGTTGCATCTCAACCCTTCTGCCTCTGAAACTCATGTCAATGCCAGTATGTGGGCATAACTAAATACAGAGAATGCATAAGAGTCAATTCAGCCAGCACTCCTCCACTTTCTCCAAATTTGTTGTGTCACCCCCGCCTCCAATGGCCTGCCTTGAAGAGCCCCTAGGTAATTCTTGAATGCATGGCACTGCTGCCCCCAGGCTCCCTGTGATGCAGTTGTGCCGTATGCCCATTCTTTTGTATGTGTGTGAGAGAGAATATTTGTAAGCCAAGCAAGAATAAAATGCCTGATGTTTTCATGACTGTATGAACATTTGATCCAGAGGGAAGGTTCACATTTTCCACCTCTGCTTTTTAAAGTGGAACATTTCATGTCTGGGCTAAACCGTAATTTTGTTGTGAACCTGCTGCAGGCAGTAATTAGGGGTAGAGGAGCCTTAAAGGGCAAGCCTGTGTGAGGACTGCAAAAGTTTGGACATTAAGCTGAAACTTGAATTGATTTCTGCATAGAATCTTTACATGAAGCAGCACTATGACTATGTGAGTGATACAGATCTATCACAGAGGCAGAAAATGGTTGCAGGAAATGTTAAAAAAGGTTTAACTCCTTGCCTGTTATACCCATCACAGTGTTATATTTTTAATACAAATAATGCCAAACATAAATAGGAACACTGAAAAGAAAATAAGAATAGGATAGGATAGGATAGGATAGGATAGGATAGGATAGGATAGGATAGGATAGGATAGGATAGGATAGGTGACAGTTGCAAAAAAGGAAGGTTTTGGGAGGTTTTCTTAACTTCCCCAAAAATCCAGCAACTTTATCCTCATTTCTGTAAGCAGTGATTGGTGTATGACAGCCAGTGTAAGTTGTCTCTGGTGAGTTCAGAGAACTTTAAAGAAACAGTATGGGGCAAAATCAGGAAGACACATGCACTTCCCAATGCTTCAGCTATCTCTTATGAAAAATAAAAGTATACATATAAAACTGTTGGGTGATATTCTACGTTCCTTAGGCCCCAATCCTGAGTCAAAACTTTTTGAATACCATTGTGATTTGAGTTTTGATCACAGAAGATGATATTAGACTAATCAACAATTAGCTTACTCTGGTTTCCACTGGTGTTTCTCTCAGTCTATGAACAAAAAGTGACTGTACAGATTTATTCCATTCCCTTCCTTGTTTGGAAGGTCAGTTTTTCTTGTAGTTTGTTAACAAAGGGAATTTTCAATTTATTTGAGAGAAATTAAAGTCCCTGTTTTCTATAATATTGATAAAAACAATGATTAACAACTGCATGGTTAATGGAGATTAAAAAGCTCATTTAAGGTCTAATGGAAGTGAACAGGGCTTTTTTACTAATGTTTCTAATTGATTCTTGAATTAAGTGGTAGACATTTTTTTAAGTTGCCTATTATTGAAATTGACTTCTGGTAATTAAAAAAAAAAAGGATGTTAAATCTTTGTGAAACTTTCATGCATAAATCTACACTTGAGATCTACAATTATTCTAATTATTGATTTATCACATCAGAGGTGTAAAATCTGCCAAAGATAAAGAACAAAGAAAATGCCCCAAGTTACATATTCTTTGCACCTTTTCCTAGATTCCTCCCACCATAAGAATCAAAGGCCTCTCTCCAACACCTTGTTTACTAATGCAGATGCCATGACAAGTTGCAGTGTATTTGTTCTAACATTTGGACGTATGTTGAACTTTTAAAGATATCTCACAAGACATTTAGCCAGATTAATTGTTCTACAAAGTAGTTTTTGAATTATGAAGCATAGTTGTACAGCTCAAAATTGTAAATGGAGGATCTTTTAAAGGCAAGCTGCTACACAGAACAATTCTGATAAAGAAGCTCCAAGGCAAATGCCACCAACAGTGTGAATATAAACAATACTAATTACATAGTTGAAACATGGACCCAAACTTCTATGCAGCTTACCTGAGATACATGAATACATAATATTTTCTGTCTGTCTATTCAATTACAAATCAACATTAAAAATGACAATGCATTCATATTCTTACTGATACAAATATAATTCATATTTATTGTGTTTTTTTCTATAGTAGTTTGCTTTAAAGAACAAGATCATTACACTGACACAAAAGAACAAATCTTCAGCCATTGTAAATAATGCCACTAGATTTCAACGAGCTTCCCTGACTTATGCTGGTTGAGGATCTAGACTGAAGTGTTTCACGCGCATTCATTAAGTTTATTGACATTTGTGAAAACAAGACTACTCGGTAATGCTCATTGAGGTGATTTTAGAGCAAAAAAGACACAGAACTATTCAAAGTAATTTAAAAGAGACTTTTTACAATTCTCATGCGCGTATATACAAGCTATCAACACAAGGAATACACATCCATAGTTTCACTGTGGCTTGAACAACACAGCATGGAAAGCGAGTCACTGTGCTACAGTGTGGTTTTACTTGATAGTCATGTTTTTTTCTCTTCTGAGTAGCTTGCTCTGAAGAAAATCTGATTTATTTTACTTACTAATAGTGGTCTACACGATGCGAACACTGACAACTTCGTAATATTCAAGTGTAATCAGGGGGTTGGACTAGCTGACCTTTGAAGGTCCCTTGCAACCCCAACTATGATTCTCTGATAATCAAACTAGGTGACTTATTTTATAAACAGATTATGTAGTTGTTTATATAAGAAACTTCACTACATGTGTCAAGGAATAGCTGGAATTGTGATGTTTTAATGTGGGGTAGACTGTCTAAAAGATAAGGAGAGATAAAGACACCACCCCATCCAATGTCATGGTTACTTCCAATATGTAACTGACACACATCAGCATAGGAAAGTGAATTGGGAGGAGCTGCAAACAGCACAGAGAGCACTGACATAATACAAGATAAAGTGGAAAGCCTTTGGGCAGAGCAATGGAATCCCTGACTTCATGAGTTCTCTTCAGCCATGTTTTCTTGGCATTCAGTGAACTCATAGAGAGTCAAGGTAAAGGAAGAGAACAACTTGAAGGATTTAGTTTGTAAATATGACCACTGATGCACGGGTGGGGAAAAAAAAAATAATATGTATAATAAATAGAAAAGAGATAGAAGTG
Source organism: Nesoenas mayeri (assembly GCF_963082525.1). Taxonomy (NCBI): domain Eukaryota; kingdom Metazoa; phylum Chordata; class Aves; order Columbiformes; family Columbidae; genus Nesoenas; species Nesoenas mayeri. The sequence continues at coordinate 14,435,299 of NC_137548.1, forward strand.
GTAGGACTGAGAAAGTTTTGAAAACCTGAGGTCAGAGCTGAATTAAACAGAGGAATATACTATTCAAGTAAGGAAGCTTTAAAGTGAGTGGAGAGGATAATTCAGGTCCGAGAACAGCCAAATTCTCCCTTCTCCCTGCCCAAAGCTTCCTTTTTCTTTGCTAGTGTACAGAGAGATCTCCCTCCATGCATTTCAATCTCTTCTGACACTGTTAATATTAATATGACCACATAACAAATAGGAGCTATATACCCCATCCATACTGCTAACCATGCTAGGAACTGTAAATACAATGAATTTCTTTTTAAAGTGTATCAAATTTGGAAGACCTTCCATCTGCATGATACATTCTTACTTACAAAAAAACGTTTTGGGGAAGAAAGTAGATTTTGAGCTATTTATAATAAAGTAATTGCTAATTAATACTTGCATATGTTGTACATCATGTCCATGGATATAAACATTCTAAACCAGACATATTCATCAAAGTGTCCAGAAAACATTTAAGTATTACTATTATTAAGGTCTTGCATTGGATAACTGTGGTACAAAAGAAAAAAAGAAGAATGAAATAGCTTACCTACAGCCAGCAAGACAGTTGGATTTGTTCTTTGGTGAAATCTTTTTTCCTCTTAGAGAATAAAGTGTGATATCATGGCAATGACAAGCATGAATGAGATGCCAACATTTGGCACTCTTTGGTGAGCAGTGAAAACATTATCAGTGAGAGGTGTCCAGCAGCGTTAAAGAGCAACCCAATCAGGACAAGTTCATGTCTGAGTCAACATCAACTTGATAGAATTGCTGCTTTTGGCAGTAAATGTTGACAATTAGTACAGTGTCCTTACTGTATCTATGAGGGACTCAAGTTCCTTTAGTGGACATAGAGTACAAAAGCCAAGGAAACAGCTGCTGGGCACATAAATGTCTTGTTGGAAAGATATAAATATATTTAGAAAGATAGATTTTTGTTGCTGGCCTTAATCCCTTGCCTTAAGTGCCTTCTTTCTGATGGTCAGAGATAGTGAAACTGAATAAAGTGAAGCATTTTTGACTGGCTAGTGTACATCAGGTCCTGTACACATACTGACTGAATTCACGTTACTTGTCATTTGATACAGTTATGAGATCTGAATGATTTTCAGTCACGTCAGTAGAGGCTGCGTTTGAAACCTGGTCCCAAAGCCGCAAGGCAAGTGTATTACCTACCTGTCAACTAACAAGACTTGCCAAAATGAATCTACTCATATGAGCACATGATCATTATTGCTGTTCACACTGTGAAACACTATATACTGTGACAAAAGTAAAAAGCAAGAGGATTATTATGGTAGACAGTAAGTTAACAAATATATTTATTGTGGATAAATGAATACTGTTTTTATAACAAAAATGTGAGCTTTTCAGAAATTTCTAATATTGAAAAATGTGATATGGGCAATTTAGTAGAACTTGACCTTTTCCTCTTGTAAAGAATAAGAAAATATTTACATTTTTTAGCTGAACAAAGACATTTGTGCTGAAGACTACTAAATATTCCACATACCAAGCTCAAATAGAAGGAATTGAATCCAGCTAGCAGCTGGACCCCACAAGACAAATTTCTTTACATTGTTACATTGCTTAATCATTTATCAGATCTAAATTACAACCTATTTACAAGTTAAAAAAGCCCAACCATTGTCACATAGGGGGATGCATAATATACTGCATGCATTTTCTAGGTTTGCATGAGAAGGATGGACCAGTGAACTGGTGAAGTTCACAAGAAATTCACTTTTTGAAATGGAATTCAGAAATGTACTTTCTTATATGAAACTCCCACAGGAGAGAGAAGGGTCTAAGCATACAGAAGAAGATTTAGAATTTAGTTCCCTCAAGTCTAGAAAATTGACTCTGTCTTGCAGGTGTCTTTAGTGACCAAGAAATAAAGAACCTTCTGTCACCACTACTGAAAGGTTTTCCATTCCTAATACTGTATCACACTACCTGTGTGAGATGGTGCTACTCTGGGCCCCAAACACTGCCAAAAGCTCTTTAAAATAGTATTTAGTTTTGAAGCCATTTTATTAAAAAAACACACAGATGATTCTAAATTAAGTGTTTGATATAGTGTGTTCTCTCCTTAAAGGGCTGGATAAGTATCTTTTTACATTTATCCATTGTTTCAGGAAAAAAGGGCAGCCCCTTTTCTTACTTAAAGTTGGTGAAAAATGTACCTGTATAGTACAAATGAGAGTAAGATCCCCAGATTTTTAAGATGTTAATTTATTATATATAAATAAGTCCCTTAACACTGTTGTCATAAAAGTTGTGTACATGGATCTAATCTATCAGTTATGCACAGGAGATTCCTATTTTATCTTCCAGAGGTGAAATATCAGATTGGTTTTGGGCTTGAGGCTGGCAGGAGAGGATGAGAATGGGTTACAATCAGTTGCTGTTTACTTCAACTTTTTTTTCCTCGTCCCCATCTTTATAAATACTTCAGTGACTTCTTTTTGTCTCATTTCATTTGCAACTTTGAAGAACTATATTTAGGATTAGTGAATTTGTGTGGCAAAATCAGGTTTAAAACTTTTATAAATAAACATCCTTTAAACTTCAAAGTCTCACCATCTATATATAGCACTAGACATACCTGTGAAAGGGGAGAGAAAAACAGTACAACTAATAAATGATTTAAGAATATGAAATTATTTTAAATTGTTCCAGTCAACAAGGAAAGCAGGCATTTTACCCAAGATATCTATCACATAAGTATTGTAGATTTCTCTTCTACAGGCAGCTTCTCTTAGTCAGCCTGCTATCAATATGTTCCTTTTGTTTGTGACACAAAAGGCTTTCCACTGTAATTTAACAGGCTTTATTTCCAAAGAAAAATCCTATGTGTTCTTTCTCTCTCCATACATATACCGTCGTTATGAGGAAGGTTTTCACTTAGTGTTTTTTTTTAAATTTCACATTTACTAATAATATGCTTTTCAGAAAAGCAGGTGCTTTTACAGGATCATACAAGTGGTATGTTTTGAAGGAACAATGTGTAGCTTGTTGGCCTTTGATGTAAATTTGCGAGGAAGATAGATTATAGCATCAAGATGTTTCTCTGTGCATAATAAACTACAGAGGACAAAGTTCATGGCTGAGAATTGTGTGGGATACAAGTGACTACCTTCACTACAATCAATTATTAGGATGATTATATTGTGTCTGGAGAATATGATGCTAATGACTAGCTAACACTTAGAATACACACTCTTCACTTGAAAACCAATGACAGTTAAATGCAGCAAGGGGAAAGGCCTATATGTTGAGCTAGCAGCTCTCTGGTGTTGATAATGAATAATTAAAAATAACAGTCTTTATGTGAGGCTTGACAGTATACAAGTCCTTTAAGTATAGTCTGCTTTGTAAAGAACTTGGCACAATGACAGCCTAAGAAAGGCATCCCATTGCATCCTGTACAGCAACCGTGTAGGAAAGCAGGGAGTTAAACACCCACACTGTTGGGAGGGCCTAAGCAGGATTAGCTACATACTTATTGCTAACCTTCTACTCCCCTGTCTTCCAAACAAATAAATAATTGAAACCCATTACCTCTTTTAGGGGGTTTGCTCACATGCTTTCTATATTCACATCAAAGCAGAGATCAGTGTCAAAGAGGCAACCACATTTAGCTGAGTCTCTCGGAGACTACTGATTAATTAGTTTTGCATTCTGGAAGTGCATCCAAAGATGTTGTAAAATAGTGTTTGTTTTTGCTTTTGCCAAAACTTGTTTAGGAGTGCTCTGGAGAACGACGGTGATATACTCAAGATGGTTGTGAAAGAAAAAGGGCAATCAGATCAGGTGTGCATGTGCCAGCATTTTTTTTCCCCTTACGAAGTTTCTGTACCGTTTTTCAGAGAAATCACTAAATGAAACACACACTGGCATTAACAGAAGGGGAAGGATGGGGTGAGAACAGAAATTCCAACATTTCTCCTAACTGTGTAAAGTGAAAGGTAGGCAAAAAGTAATAATTCAATTCTTAAACCAAAACAAAAAAAAAAAAAAAAAGAAAAAAGAAAATAAACCTGACTTACATAAGAGAGCTGTAAAGGTTACAAATCCTGTATAAAATATTGCCTTTTAAAAGTTGTTAGGCCTCATTTCTTGCATGACTTTTTTTTTTTTTTTTTGTGAAGTGTGGTAATATGATGTATGGGGGTTACTCTGTTATGGCAAATATTGCCTACAAAAGTGTGTTCATACTGTTATTTGCCTTTCTGTCTATATCAACTCCACATGCTGCTCTGGTGGCCTGCTTTGTACTTAATATAACTTGTCAAAACACATCTATCAGATATATGAAAAGGCAAACCTGGGTGGCCAGACTAGCCCAAGCCTGGCGTGGATTACATTTTACCAAGACCACAGAAATCTCTTCTCCTCCATGAGATTAAGATGAAAAGCAGAGTTCATTGTTGCGCAACCAGATTTTAAAATAATTACACACACGCTAGTGCATTAGTAGGACATTTGTGTTTATTTGAATTCCACATACTGTACTTTTATGTGGATTTAAGTGATTTTTAAAGCTGTCAGTATAAAAAAAAAAAAAAAGTGATGTTACCACTTGGTTTATACTATTTTTTGTGTGTGTGTGTGCTGGTTTTGTTTGGTTTTGTTTGTTTTGTTTGTTTGTTTGTTTTTAATATCTTCCTTTATTTGTTTCTGCATACTGATCTGCTACCATCCCAGTGCCTTATCTGGAAAAAGGGTGGTTCCCTTTGGCTATTGACTGACAGGCATCTGGCTTTTCTTTGAACCATGACCAACGGCGCCAGAATACCTTACATCTATGATATTCTCGTTGTTCACACTCTTGATTGTCTGGGAGCTTGTGTTATGATCTATAGAAAGGAACATACCTCTGGATACAGACTGGAATTTACTTGTTCATCCAAAAATATCTGCTTCTGCTTTTAACATCCTTTCCTCTTGAACGTATATTGCTCTGCAACATGCAAATATGCTTAGTTATTAGTCCAGCACATTCACCGTTTTTTTTTTTTTTTATGTTTCTCTAAAATCTCAAGATTAAATTCTTCCTAGAGAAATCAAGAGTTGCAAAAACATTTAAGAAACTCAACCCATGTAGCTCCATTTGCAGATTATTTCTGCTTACCTATGAAGTACACAAGGAAAACAAACTATATGAAACTTGACTTCTAAAGAAAATTTTGCTAGGATTTCTCAAAGGACTCCAAAATCCTATTGAATTTATGGGCTGAAAATCACTTCTTCCACCAACGTGGGACCCGATAATTCTATAAAATCATTGCAGCCTAGGATCTCCTTGGAAGTACAAAATGTGCAAAAGAATTAACATGAAAATATATTCACATTTTAATCTTGTTTGAGCAGTTATTAGACTTGTATTCTAAGAAACACCTGAACCTGGGCTGTTCCAGCACAGCTAGAATTCTCACAATCTCAACTTTCCGTGGTGTTTGTAGGTTGTTTCTTGATCTGCAGAGTGAAAAGCATTGACAAACACAAGTTTCCATAAGAAAGATAACCCTTACCTGCCAGGTGAATGTATACTCATTTGCCAGCCCCTGGAGTAAGAGGGGACTCCAGGAGCACAGCAGTACCCATCAGCACTTCAGAATAGCTTCACATCCTTCTCTCTCACTGGTAGGCTTCAAGAGCTGGTTGTGAAGTTAGGGACTACCATTGAGTGCTCTGTAGTTGTATAACAGGAGAGAAGAGAGGAAACTGGAGGCACCCTGCCAATATCTTCAACGCCTATACACTAACCCCACTGGAGCACAGCAATGTGAATAAGCTGCTTAGGAATGGTTTGCTGGATGTTGTTATAGTGACACCACAAATAGGAAAACAGACATTCATAGGTAACTTTTTTAAGTTTAGTGGAGATATAATAAAGTGGAGTTTTGCTGGCTATACTGGTATTGAGAGAGTCATCAGCAATCATCTTTCTTCTAATAACTAAATGTGCAGAACACGAGCTGGTTATTGCAAACACAATTATTCAGTAATTGGATAAGCCTAAAATATCTTGGATACATCCTTGATCCAAGAGCTGGCAGCTTATTGATTATATCATTGTTTGGCAAAGACGCATGCAGCCTGCAGGACTCATAAGATCCATACCCAGAGCAGACTGCTGGACCCACTACCATGGAATAGGCTCCAAGTTACTGATCCAACTACATTGTTGGAGAACTGGCACACAGCCTTCTAGGTGTAGACATAAAATGCTTTAAAGATCTAAATATTAAAGATCTAAACACTAAACAAGAGCTGTGTAACAACATTCTTGCAAGGCTTGCCTGCCCAGGAACATGTAACAGCATAGTATGGTGAGCGGAAAGCATTGCAAGATTCTGTGGCACACTAGGACACTGCTGATACAATTAATCTTGTCAAAAGTCAGCATCAGGACCAGTTTGATGTCTCAATCAAAATCTATGCTGGGGAGAAAATTCCCAGACTTAGCTTCTTCTCTGATTTCCTATTCCAGGGCAAAGAAAACACGTAAGTCCTAAAGCTCAGGCAAAAACTGAAGTAAGAGTAAGATCAGCAGTAAGGTAAGGAAATCAATGAAATTTAGTCCTTTTCAGACCAATGTAATACAAAACACTTCTACTTCTAAGGAAATATGTAGCTAAACAATGACTACATAATTTGAAGAGACTGGATTGGAAAGCTCTTATTACAGCTGAATGTGAAATTAGGCTGATGTGAACAGGTGTGTACGAGGTAGCCTTTAAAAACTTCCCTTTTTTAGTTAAGCTAAATATATATCTAAATATCATTTCTAGATTTATTTTCGCTTTATGAGTGAGGAAATATAGCTCAAATTCAACAAATATTGAAGATATCTAATTACAAGCATGTATTTCATTACCTAGGGTGGCTGACAAGATTTTAAGTCCCACCTGTGTAAGAACCCCGAAAGATTCAATGAATGGGCTCAATCTGGTTAAAAATTAAAATGCCTAAGCAAAGTTTATCCAACATAGACAGTACTAACTCAGTGTCTTTTGTGTGCCTTTATTTACTGTAGGCTCAAATCTCAATTATGATGTGTGAACACAGGAAACAGGCCTCCTTGCCAGGCAAGGTATAGTCTGCAATATGAGTAAGGTTGGCAGAATCAGGATTTTAGCATGATGGCTGAAAACCAATAATAGTACAACTTTATTTCACTGCCGTAGTGATCCAGGCCTATCACGTTGTGGCTTCAGTAAAAGCTTCTAAGCTTTAATCATTGTCTTCCAGTCTGTAGTTTCTGACTTATTTGAAACAGCTGATCTTCCCCCCAGTGACTTGTCTGGTTACATTTGTGGTACCTGACCTACTTTGCAGCACTTCCCTTGGTACCACCTTGTCATCTGATGTCCCATGAAAGCACTCAGAATCGGAACTCACTCCCAATAAAGACCAATAATTAAATAAAAATAAAAACACATTTGACAGCCCACAACAAAGGCAAATCTCAACTGCTTTTGCATATGTTTGCCTGCTGAATCAGACAGTAGTTCCTGTCCCCACAGTGCTGAGGATGATGGATCACCAAAATGACAAAAATAAGAATAATACTTTGCACTGCACTCTTTTTCTTCTCTGGAATCTCAGAAAACATCAGATACATTAATTAATCCTCCCTGTTTTCCTGAGGTTGACTGTTAGACCTGTTTAACAGGTGGGTAAACCAATGCACAGAAGTGTTGTGACTTGCCTTCTCTGAACTATACACCCACTTTGGGTCAACACACTCCAGCACTCCAGGCTTTGTTTAAAACAACTCCATCATTTTTTTAATGGTAGGCGATTTCCTTTCCTTTAGGATGAATCTTACATCCTCTGTATTTGCAATTTAAATATGAGAGATGAATGAGCCAATGTAGAACCAGTTTAATAACACATATTACTTCTCCCTGCAGATCAGTCTCCTTCTTTGAGCTCAGTGCATCCAGATTTTCAGCCACTTAGCACATGTTTGCATTACATTTGGAAAGGAAAGGCTACTGCCATGTTTATGCAATACAGCAAAATAATTTCCAATTCCAATTGTGAATACTCTATTGGACACTTAAACTTTCCTAACTGGCGGGCTCATGTTGCTGTGTGAAAAAACAGACTTGTGAGGGTGAGATTTCTAAACTTCCACAGGTACCTGACATAATAACTACTATGAACCCAAATTATGTCCGCTGATTACAACCCTGTGGCACATACCAGTAGAAATTACCCTGAGCTCTCCCACCATTGGAGGCTTTCCTATAGTGAGGCTATTTTATTAATCAGGAGATAATACAGTAGTTTCTGCCCACAGACTGTGAGCTGCAATCAATAGCACACATGATTTCAAAGGCCATCTCCCAGCAGCTTTCTCACCAGTCACAAATGTATGGGAAAAAGTCACATCTCCCTAATCAAACAAATTAGTAAGGTAGATAAAGGAGATTTTATTTCTACCCGGTGCCAAAATACTGAGGACATTGGCACTTCCATTCCCCTTCTGTTGTCTTTTTGGCTCATTTTCATGTGCCCAGTGTTAGCTGATGGCAGCCGACAGTTTCAGCTAACAGCCTCCTGGCCAGTGCCTAGGCCAGTTTCCACAAAGAAGAAGGGGAAGGGGCGAAACTTGCATACTGCTGCGTTACCTTTCTTTATCCTTCTGGGATTGGCTCTTGTTCTACTGCAGACCTGAGAGGCTGCCTTTTTACTCAGCTGATTTAATTTAATTAGCCTCTGTGAAGCAGAGGCTTAAAGTCGCTAAACCAAAGCTCACAAGATTCCAGTTGACAAAATGCAAGGCGCAAAATCAAAAGCTAATATTTTGCAAAGTTCACTTGTGTACCAGCATGAAATACATGGTAAAGATCAAAAAGTCTTAGACATTTGTCAAAAATATGAGGCTTCAAAGACACAGTAATTTATTTTAATTCTGAAGAGCATTAACAGACCTGCAATAAAGAACTAAGTCTTGTCTCTGGTGCTTCAGTAAGATTTTCAGATATGTGGTTCTGTAATTCAACAAAATACTTCACTGTATGTGCAAAATAATAATAAAAATACTCCTTGACCCATTTTCTTAAGTTTTATTCCCAATTATCTGTAGTTGTTTCTGAAAAATATACTTTTGTTTTCTTTTCCTCAAGTATGGAATAGCTACAGTTGTTGCACTTTAAAAGTTCCTTCCATTTTGAAAGTAAGTATACTATCCAGCAGTATTTCCCATTCAAATCTATCACTCTTTGACTGTATCCAGTGTGTTCACCTTGCTCTGATGTTAGCTGTTTGAATCTATTTCAGTGGACTTTTTCATATTCTTACTATCTTCTGAAGTTTTCACTAGCACTGGCTGGTCAACTGGAAAACAGTAGAAGCTAAACACTCCACCTTTTCCACTGACTTCCTTCCTCTTTAGATTATGCTAAATAGTGGCATACATTAGAGCTTTTGCCTTCGCATTCACAAGTTTCTTGAAACAGTGTATATAATCATGGTTTCCACAGGGCCCCAGCAATTCCTTATCTGTGTAACTTCACCAAGGATGAAAGATTATTTGGCTCCTTCTCTCACAAGTGTACTTTGCAGGACCAAATGAGCTTTCTTCATTAGAAAAATTGTGCTCTGGAATATGCCCGTCTCTCATTATACAGTTATTTTCATATTACATTTTACAATAAAAAGTAGTAAATAAAGTGCCAGTGGCTGTTCAGTAAGTCAAAAAAATGATCCAGAAAACAACAATTTACCAAAAATTAACTGGAACCTTTTTTCTGTATTTTAAATACACTTATTTGAAAGCTGAATGCTCTGCTTTGTCTAAATTGCCCTCATACTGTTTGATTTCATTTTTCTATCACACTCTCCATTGTGGAACCTATCTTGCTCCATCTCCTAATTCTGGATGTGGAAGTGATTGTCAAAGTAACAGGTTAGACCAGTGCACCAAACCTGTCTCTCCCTCACAAGCTGCTGCACTCCTTCACTCAGTGTCTTTAACTTAGTTGAACTGAATTACGTGGTGGTCAACTCTCTTGCATACAATGGGTTTTGCAAGACCACTGAATGGCTGTTTTCAGCATGGTCTCATTTAGCAGATATTCCCATGTGGCTTCCATGCATCCCCATGCTAATACTGTTCTCTGTTTAAACACATGGATTGCATTACTTGATACCCTTTTGATCTAAACTTAAAAAAAAAAAAAAAAAGAAAAGAAGAAAAAAAAAGTCAGCACCAAACTAACAAGAAATCAGGTTTCTTTTCAAGCTACTGGGCAACGGCACAATTCACCTCTTCTGGTTCCCTCACCTGTGGTTGCTGACTGTTGTGGATCATTTCTGCAACACTATTTGCATTCTGAATCTCTGTTTTCTGTTTCACTGGCACTGGCTCTTTTCTTGAATTAGTGTGTATGTGTGTGTTTTTTCCCCTTCCTCCAATTTTTTTTTGGCCTCAGAATCTCCCCTGAGTCTTCAACTACTGCTAAAACACAGCTCATCAGCACTTGCCTGCTTGTTCCTCCTGGGTGGGAAAACATTAAAACTTTGGGAAGAATGGTCAACCTCTTTTTAGCAGCCCATTTTTTGAGAGGGATTCCTCACTGGTGTAAATAGCTGAGCTTCTATGAACCCACATTACTTAAGCTGAGGATCTGGGTCTTCAATTTGCTTTTCCAGCTGTAGCCATATTGGCTTGTTCAATTACTTTTATAACTGTGCCATTCAATTCCATCTGAGCACTACTATGGCACTGTGATTTAGCTTAGACCCTACTCAACAAAGAATTTATTGTCTCAGTAGATAAATGATGACTGTATATTATTTCTCCTAATAACTTGAATACTACTGATAACATAATGTATACATCATGTTTGATGCAGAAGGGTCCCAAGTGCTTTATAACATAGTATACGATCTATATAAAAAGATAATTCTGCTCCCTACGACCATCTCTGCTGTGAAGCAGGCATAACCACACTGCAGAACAGTTTGGGATGCAAAGTGATGTCCAACTGAAACTGCAAGGAGAATTTTATTTAAGTAGAATATAATTACCTAAGCTGGATGTTAGCCAGGACTCAGGACTCAGGAAACACCCTGGATCTTGGAGGAACTGCCAATGGGAGATGGAGATGTTACTACAGGAATACATGTTTTCATTTCTTGATCAATTCCAAGTGGATAACTTATTGTCTTTTAATTTTCTGTTTAATGCATATCTTTTTTTTAATCAACTGTTCTTTCTATAGCCATATTATGTGTCATGTTCTGATTTCTCTCTTCTCACATTTCCTCTCCTAAATTTCACACATCCCAGTATTTCCTCCCCCCCACCTTATTTCATTCAAAGCACTCCTAGTTCTAGTGAAAAGGACAAATTAGCTGTTTCCATTGTGTCATTGAACAAAAAGTTTGCTATGTGAGAGTAATACATTTCACCATTTAAGTGCACGTACAATTTGCACAATCAAAAACAGCTAAAATATTTTTGTTTTTTTTTTTTCCTCTGATACTTAGACAAATTCCACCCTCCCCAAGCTCATTCAATTGAGGGATGGTGAGATTCCTTAAATTGAGTGTCCGTACGAACACTCCCTTCACACAACTCTCTACAAAACTCCTTAAAGCTTATACTAAATCCAATGGCAAAACTCTTTAACCAGAAAAGGATTTGGTCCTGGAAAGCCCTGTGATGCTGAGGGACTCAACCAGTGCTGAGGTGAATGTCAGCAGTCATAAAAATGAACATTATTATTTCTCAGCTCACTTCATAAACCAGCTCTCCAATGGCTTCTGAGCTGCCATACAAACACCCATAGCAGAGAGGCAGTTTGGCAGCACATCCAGGTGCAATTGCCCGTGGGCAAGACTTTCACTCCAAGACACATCACCAGGTGTCAAGGGCTATATGTCAGTGTCTACTCCACCTATGCTCAGCTGTCCAACGTTTCATTAGGGGCTTTGACCAACTTGAGAGGTTTGGATCATTCTTCATACTGTTCTTGGCTAGGAGTCAGAGTGTGCTGAATCTGATTGGAATGGCTGGGAGTGCTGGTTGTGGCTCTGAGAGGTCTCTTTCCTCCACATGCACCAAAATTTTGGTCAAACTGAGAATTTGCTCCCATGTAGTCAAATATTAACTATTAAACATGCAAAACACTTTGAGAGCAGTAGGCTGCCTGACCCTTGTTTCTTCCTCTCAATCTAGTGTGTTCCCCTTCTCTACTCTAATGCAATTCTCCATTCTGCTAAATGAAATCAAATGTCAAAGTTCACAAAACTATGCTGGGTGAAATGTGATATTTTTTTCCTGACTTTGTTGCAACATTGTCTCACTTTCTGTGTGAATTGTTCCACTCAGCTCCACTCTGTAATCAAAGGCTGATGAAATATCAAGGCTCAATTAATTACTGCATTGCCTAGCAGCACTGCTGAAGTTGATGGGTGGAGATCTCATTCCTTTTAATTTTACATTGTGTTCTGTCCTGCCACATGAGTTCTCAGGTCAAGATCTCCACATATATTTTGTGGAGAGTTTCATTTGAACTTCATACATCAGGAGAAATGCTTTTCCATTTTCATACAATGCTGAAGTAAATGTTTATTTGTTTTACTTTGAATACAATCTTATTTTTCCCCTAACCTGTGCATCTTGAATCACTTTGAAATTTTAGTATTATTGTCCCTTTCACTGAATTGATCTTGTTTGTCGGATAGTTTTCTCTGTGCACGATGCATCCTTAGTAAATTGCCAACTAACTAGGCAACTATGTGAATGAGGGGGCTGGTGGTTGCAACAAGAGTCAGAGTACTTCAGAATGAAAAAGAGAAAAATTTTCCCTGTCAGTCTGTCCCTTTCTTGAGGCAAGAAAGAATCAGAGCTTTCTTTTTGGCTGGAAATTTTGCAGATTTTCATTTTTGTGTATTGAATTGGCTACATTGTTAGTGACATGAACTTTTGCTAAGAGAAACTAAAAACACTTGAATAATAAATGGAAACGGAGTGTAATAATTATATGTGTTATTTACTGAAAAGTGTTGAATTTATTATCGTGGACATCATTGTCATCAGGGTTATCGTTGTTGTTGTAACTTTTTTGAGATGCATCATTTAAAACCCAGAGGAGCTGACTGTGCTAGATGACTGTACTATGTACTGGCTATTTTTATTTTTTTTTTCCAAAAGAAGAATTTATTTGTGATTAAATGTCTTATTTTCTCCCAGATGATACAGATGCTTTAAAAACTCTGGGACTGCTCTAAACTCCATTGAAATCAATGCAAAAGCACAGCTAGGACTGATTTATTCTTTGTCATGTGGAAACCTACAGCTTATGCTTACCAGAACTGCTTTCTGTAGCACTGAAATTCAACCACTTCTCATGTGGAATACAGCGACTTTTACACAGCTTTTTCAATAAAAAGAAATAATAAGCTTGACTCTTTAATGACAGAAAACAAAGAAGACTATCTTTATCTCATCAGGCTTCTTGGCAGTGCAAGCAGATCTGGCCTGGTGCAATTATTGTCTTCTTTCGAGTTTGCTGAGGATACTGGCGTAATATCTCTGTTTTTTCTATCTGATCTCAAGTGACCGCAACTGTTCAGGGCTTTGGTTTTCTCTGATCTAAACGACTGCAGCTCAAGCACCAGAGTGTCCCCCAAGCACCATGCTGGGAGGCTGGCTCCGCACTGACTCAGAGGGAGCATTCCCATCTAGCTGACTCACCAACACTCAAGCGTGCTGCCAGCAATCCAGATATTAAACTGATCTTCCATCAACATGGAGAGGAGGAGGGAAGAGAACAGATTCATTTTTAAAAATGAAATACTGATGGTACTGAGTGCATCAATTGGACCATTTTGCCATATGCAATAGACCAAACAAAACAACTTAAATGGCCAAGTTATTTAAGTTTGCAAAGCAGATGCTGTGCAAGCTTCTGCTTTTTTTTTTTCACAGGGTTGTTTATTACATATTGCATCCAGACAAACTCGTCGTCCTTTCAATGGGACTTCACAAGCAAGGCTTGTAAGCTTAATTTTCCTCTCTCTGTCTGTAGCTAGACTGTGTGAAATATTTTTAAAGAGAAGGTTTATAGAGTCATTATCTTTTATTAGATCAACTGATATGGTTGGTACAAAACCAAAAAGCTTTAAGGCACACAGAATCTTCTTCAGGTTTGAAAACATATTTAGGAAGTAGCGATAAAGAGTAAGCTATATGACATTACTGTTTGGATTTTTTTACATGTTAGTTCTGTAAGGTTTTTTCCAATGTAATAAATAGTGGATCTGAAGTAGATCTGTCATTGGTGTTAGATGTTGTAGGCTTCTGTTGTCTTCCCAGAAAATTCAGATTATGTTGTGTTGTTTGTTTTGTTTTGTTTTGTTTTTTCATGTAGAAACTGAAAATCCATATTACCAATCAAAATTCTGAAGATAACAGGATCAGAAAAATTTTCAAGTGAATAAAGAGTTTTTTACTTCAATAATTTTGACAATTTTGAATTTTCCAACAGCTTTTACTCTAGTGAACTTAATTCCATAGCAGAAATTTACTTCTAAGAATAATAATTCTGCCCTGTCAAAAACCTTTTTGACTAGAAACAGCTGACAAGATTGACTCCTTCCCATTTGGATTTCACAGCATTACATACTTAGATGGGAAAATGGTTTTCAAGAAGCCCCTGAGGGATGCTAGACATGACAGTATATCTCTGAATTCAGTTTTAGGAACTTTTAGAAGGAAATTGCACTACAAGGTAGTTCCTGCTTTGATGATCGAGGATTACATGGCTAGTTTTTTTTTCAGGGAAGGGAAAGGCAATCTTACTTTTGTAAATGAAAACATTTAGGGAATGTATCAGAAAATGTATTAGCAGGGGAACAGGGAACCTTGAATTTAACGAGGGTTATGTCTGCAGTCATGGTTTAGAAAAAAACCTCACTTAAGTTGGAGGTGTTTCCTCAAACTTCACCTCATTCCTTTGTCTTTCTATTTTCCCTCCCTGGCTGTAGGGTCCCTTTAGATGAGTGGTGTTTATTGTATATTTTCCTTTGGCTAAAGAGAAAGACGCTTGTGTGTTTTGGATGGAAAGTCATATGTTTTCCATTATTCTACATGTTTAATTTAGCTCATGGACAGAAGCCCAATAATTTAACATGGATACATTATAAATCAATTATTTTTCTAGCTCTTTAGCTCCAAGGCACGTGTAGGTGAGATACGATAATGTAACAGAAATAATACTTTCATTTTTTGTTAATTCAGGTTAAAATTTTTCTATATATTGAGTAGTTTTAAAGTAAAATTTACTTTGTAGCAATGCCAGAATGTAAACCTTTACTCAAAATTGAACAATGTATAATAATGGAAATTTGATTCACAGCAGGATAAAAATATTGCTGTAGCAAATAATATTTTAATGAAGTAAAAAGTGGAAGTAAAAAAAAGTATTTTTAAGGCAGAGAAGAAGACAATGACAGTAGCCAGAGAAGATTGTGTGAGTTTGGACATTGCACTATGCCAAGAAAAGACCTAAACTTGATTGCACGTTAAGAGGAAAGATGTGGTAGCTTGATTGAGAAAGTATGCTTAGTTTTTTAACAATAGACATTAAGGAGCTGTGGGGTTTTGCACAAAATCTTGTTACTAGACTTAGATGATTTAACCTTTCTTTGGGAAAAAAATATGCATAGAAAAAATGAAGGAAATATTTGAGTTCTTAATATCTCAGTGTACATTGGAGAACCATCCTTCTTTCTGTAATAACACATGAAGTGCAGTGCACTAGATTGCATTTTTAATGCTTCAAGAACATTACTTTGCAATGAATGTGCTTCAGAAAAACAGTTTTGCTGTGTATTTTATTGGCTGAGTTAACACAACAAATACTATAAATCCAGTAATTACTAATTGCCTCCTCCATTATAATGTAAGAAATGAATCATAAACCTTTTATTACTTTAACGGTGGACTACAGGAAGGATTAATCTTCCAGTGAAGCATTTTTCATATTTACCTGGTTCCTTCTGCTATACTGTAGTGATTTTCTCTTCCCAGTCTTCCTACTGAATGCTCTGTAGTGGCCCCTACTGGGAAAGACATGACCAAAAATTATCAGCAGCCTTGGCATCTGGTGATAAATCTATTTAGCTGTTGGTGGTTTAGCACTTGTTCCTTGATGGAGACAGGAAACAAAATTAGGAGGCATTTCTAAGTAACCTTTTACCATCCATTGATGGTACACACAGCGGTACATACACTGCTGTTACCTCTATAATGCAATATTTCAGGGTGCATGGCAGTTTCTGTACAGATGAGCCTGAGAAAGGGAAACTGAGGAGCATGAAGTGTTACATGAACAAGTACTATTAGGTGTCAAATATTTATGTATATTTTGCACTGAGCCTTTGACATAACTTACACTTGGATTAATTTTATCTTCATAAGCTTAAATTTGTTAATAAATCTGTGATTGCTCTTGAATTTGAGATGTTTACAACAGAGTTCTACATGTCTTTTTCATGTGGTATTTACCTTTATTACTATTACCATTCTTATTAATCGTGATAATGCCACTGAGAAGCCCTAACTGAGATCTGAGCCTTGCTGGTAGAAGAGGTACCAAATGCACGTGAAGTGGCATTCCTAATCTGGAAAGTCATAAATGTAGTGGAAACAGAAGAAGTTGTTTAACTACTTTCCAGTTAAACCAGTGGCTGAATGAGGCAGACAACTGAGATCTTGCCTAATTACAATCTCTGTCTTTTCTGTACTGTTTCCTTTCAAGCCTAAACACCCATAAGAAATCTTTCACTTCACTCGCTCCGCACAAAAGATGCTATATGACATACACAGCCCAAGTGATAGAATCATAGAGTAGTTTGGATTGGAAGACACTTTTAAAGGTCATCTATTCCAAGCCCTCTGCAATGATCAGGGACTTGTTCAATTAGATCATGTTACTCAGAGCCCTGTCCATTCTGGTCTTGAATGTTTCCAGGGATGGGGCATCTACCACCTCCCTGGGCAACCTGTGCTGGTGTTTCACCACGCTCATGGTAAAAAATTTCTTCCTAATGTCTGGCCTGAGTCTCCTTTCTTTTAGTTTAAAATCATCACCCCTTGTCCTATCTCAACAGGCCCTGCTGAAAAATCTCTCATCATCTTCTTTACAGGCCACTTTTAAGTACTGAAAGGCCACAATAAGATCTGCCTGGAGCCTTCTCTTCTCCAGGCTGAACAACCCCAACTCTCAGCCTGTCCTCATAGCAGAGGTGTTCCAGCCCTCTGATCAGTCTTGTGGCCTCCTTTGGACACTCTCCAACAGGTCCATATCTTTCCTGTCCTAAGGACTCTATGTGGGACATACACAGCCCAAGTGATAGAGTGGAGCAAAGGGACATGTAATGTTTTACCATTCCTTTCTGTTTTGAAGATCTCAAAATGTTATAGAGCATTTATTTAATAAGCTTCAAAACTGTGTTGTCACATGGGGAAATACGGCAACATCAATTTTGAGAAGAGTTAGTGATATAGCCATCAGAGTGACATGATCCGAGACAGACCATGGGGTTTCTAATGTTTATCTGTTTGTTTCATGGTCCAGGTTAAGTCATCTTTGACACTGAAATGCTTCAAAGCTAACTGTCAGATGTTTTTTTACTATTTCTTCAAATATTATTGCTGAATTAATTTTTTCCTACTTTTGGTCATTTCAAGTTTGTCTCTCCAAACTGTGGCTCACAGGAGATGTTGCCTTGTACTTTATTTTGTCTGTGTTATACCAGTAGTTGCCAGACAAATCCAACATTCCCAACAAATCATCCTCCTGTATAGTCATGAGAGTGAATGTAACTGGAAGGAGAGAGTGAAAGGAAAACAGTTCATACTTGCTGCAGGACTTCTGATATCATGAGACATCACTTTCACAGGATTTTGTCCATACCACTAGTGTCTGAAATATTTCTTAAAGAAACAGGACTCTCCTTCTCTCAAACTGAAAATCTCACATGACTTCAGAAGTCAGATTTATTTTTTTTTTTTTTATATTTGTTGAAGAAAAAAGTTATTAAAAAAATCCCTAGCTCTGACACTGTTGGTTAGAGAGATTAAGGAGAGCAAGGAGAGATCTTAAAGACTAAATTAATTGCTAGTTCAAATCATGAGAAGCCCCTGGATAATCTAGCTGTTCAGTCTGTTCTGTAAAGTACAGCATTATCTATGATTGCAGTTCTATAAAGAAGCTCATTGTCCCCAACAAAGCATGGTGTAACTGTCCCTAATAGTTGACTGACCATTTATTACAGACTTTCATATATTCATGAAATAGTAGTTGATGTAGAGGAGTTTGAGTCAATATGAGTAAATAAATATATATGTTTTCTATGTATAAAAAGAAAACCCAAATGGGAGCAAGCACCAACCAATGTAAATTTTATGCATGCTTATCTAAGGTTTTAATGACAGCTCTAGCACTGTCTCAGGGTTAAGAATCACGAAAAAAACAGTCATAAAGGACTATTGCCTGTCACAACTGCTAAAAAAAGAGGAGGAAGAAGAAGGAAAGAAATGAAAAAAAGTTTTTGTTAATTAAAAGGATTTTGCCTTAGAATCAAAGAGGCTGTGGATGAAGAAATCTGCAGAAATTATCTAAGGCCGCCTCAACCTTAGCATTTATTATTCAACACCTCACTCATTGCCCTGATTATAAATATTTAATCACTCAACAACTGTAAGTGCTTGTGTCTTCCTGGAGGACCTGCAAGCATTAGGAAATAAAGGGATGGAGGGGAGTGGGGAGGAGGGGTACTAGAAAAGCAGAGAGCCTAAAAGATGCGTTGAGATTATACAGGAACAAGTGAAAAGGTGTGAAGGACGCCACTGAATGGGGCCTTTGTAATCAGATTGCATGAACACCTGAACGTTAATTCATTTTGTTTCTATTCACTGGACTTCAAAGCCATATTTTTTTTTTCTTTACGTGGCAGTCTCTGACAGAGGGTGCCCTTGGAGAACAGGCAGAAAATGTTCTTAATGAAAGCAGAGCCCCAAGCAGTGAGAGGTGCCATCCGTGTACCCTCCTTTGTCTGTCACAAAAAGAGCAGGCTAGCTTGGCAGGCTTTTGGGCCGATCAATAATGCATGAGAAGAATTATATCCACCCTGATGCCAGGAGAAGGGAACGACAGAGGAGAGGTTTGTGTTACACCATCGTGAAAATGCATTTACTTCCTATATATCCTCCCTCTCCATACAGAACACATGCTTTTGAATATAGGTCCAAAATGTATTCCTTACAGGATCTCTGAAGGAGTGGTGTTACTTTCTGTATCTGTAAGGAGACTTCAGATTTCCATTCAGTCCTGCTGTGGTGCTTGGGATATGCAGCCTAATAAACTATGAGGTTAGTTGTAAGAGTTAGTTTTGTACTGTGAAAAGGAAAAGAAGACCTTAAAATAATAGGGGGGACACCGCTCTTTGTTTCTTAATACTTGGCATTGTTTGGAGTGTCCCAAATTTGCTGTCACTGTGAGAATTCCAGTATAGACACAAATGTTTTTCATGTTCTTTTCCTTTTCTTATTTTTTTTCCACTCAGCAATGGAAAAAAAAAATCTTAAGAAGAGTAAATTTTGAATATATTTTTGTGTAAGAATGAGGAACTTCCAAAACCTCAACATATTCAAAGGTACAGCATAAAATTAAGGATACATGCTGCAACTGTGATTCTTTTTAAGATTCTTTCTCATAAGAAGAGCTTTACTATTGAGGGCTTATTTCTTTCCATGTGATATTGTGCACTTTTTGTAATTTTTTGTACAAACAAGTGCTCCGCCACCACAGCCACTAGTGATTTGGCAAAATACTCAGAGGTCTGTAGTTTATTCTCAGAAGTCTCAGGATACAGTGTGAGCATTCTGTAGTTTGGTCCAGCCAGTTCTGTTTCAGATTTTCCAAAAGATTTTTCCCAAAGCACAGCAGAGAGTTAAATGCTTAATCACATGTTTTGTTCAGCTCAGTTCAGTCAAAGTGCTACTCCTGAAGCCTGAGAAAGGAAGACCTTGTCAAGCGCTTCAGCCTTCAACTCTGAATTTGAGATTTAGATGGGTGTGGTGAACCAAGATCTCTTATGTCCTAGAATAACTGAGGGAGGCTGAGCATGCGGTTAAGTTTAGTATATCACACTTATAAAATCTCCACTGGGAAAAAGTGAAGTAACTGGCAAACAATGCATGGATTTGAGAATATACATCTTCCCTACGTAGGCACAGGAACTGAACTAAGCTTACTGTTCTTGATGGAACTCGCTGACATCCAGCCTCACCATCCTGACTGTGCCTGCTCTACTGCACAGAGGAGTCTGGTCTTCCATGTCAGAGGTGCTGTGATATCTGCCACAATGGAGCCCGATGACAAAGTAAATGTCCCAGAGAAAGATAATAAATTTGAGGTATCCAAATGTGAACGTTTGTGTTCTTCACTCTAGTGCAGGTGGATGCTGTTCAGAATATCCAGAAGTTGCAAGCAGTCTTATGATCATTAGCAATGCAAAACAGGGAAGATGCCAAGGTAGTAAACACCTGAAACTCCACTTTCTTTAAAGAAAGAAATTCATTATTTTAGCAAGATTTGTATTTTTGTGACTTCCCTGTGAAGGACCACAGGGATCTGCAATGGGAGCTATGACATATATTTTGAAGGGATTAATATTACCTCCTCCAACACAGATAAATAGGACACTACTAAAGCTATGCTGCCTCAGCCAGCTGACACCTTATTGTCTAAAAGTGGAATATGGTTTACACATTTGTAACACACACTGCAAGAAAAAGTCAATCCATACAATAGCAGCGCCTTCCTCTCAAACTGCTTCTTTCCTTTACAATGATTGTTTTGGAGAAATGCACTTTGAAAGACCCACAATAAAGGGAAATGTATCATCACTATGGAACTTTATCATGATAGGTGTTTGAGTTGGATTTTGGAGTAATTGTAGCTAATTTTTTCCATAATGGCACTCAAAGTCCTTTGCTATTCTATGAAGCACTGGAAGGCTGGCTCTTTAGCCCTCTGTTTTCACAAAATCACACAGAGATGGGAGCCCACAGCCAGACTCAAAAGTAGCATGGATATGACATGATTCCCTTTGCTTATGGCTCTCCAGACCTCACAGTGCTCTGCAGAGATTCAAATAAGGTGTATGTCCTTCTCTATCATTGCAGACATTGTTGCCTGCTCAGAAAGCTAACCTACAACCGGTAAATCTTGTTGCAATAATGAAGCTTGGCACTGCCCGTGGGCTGCCGCCTCCTCCTCCTCCTCTCTTTCTCCTCTCTGTGCCTGGGGTTGGCCACAGCCGGCGCTACGAGCATGCTTCTGCTGTGGTGCCAAGCAGCCTCAGGCTTCTGCCAAGCAACTGCCTGTTTTGTCTTTGGCTGCTGTGTGTAAAATGGCAGATCTAATGAGACAACGTGGAGCAGCTGGTTTTGGCTGTTCCTCTGGCACAAGTGATTATAGACACAAGTTGGGGTGTGAACGATTTATAAGTCAAAGACCATTTTCACCTAGGTGAACTCCTTTGAAAACTCCTTAGCATGAGCAATTTCTTGTCCCCAGCCCCAGCTCATAATTTGTGCCAGACTCTACTTTTTGTTGTCCCCCTCACAGCAATTTCCTTCCCAGACACATTGTATGTACAAAGCCCCTACAGTGTTTAAGCAAGTGACCAATTTGAAGTTAAAGTCTTTTGAAAAGTCCCCCTAGAGCTGCAGAGAGGGATGCTCAGAGGGACAGATATTCCTCCTCTGTTTTCTGCAAAATGTATATCCCAAAATTTAAAAATTTCAGCTCAGGGATCACTTCTCATTTGTGCTCCATGAAGATGTTAGTGGCACCCGCTCTATGCAAAAAGGTGCAAGCCATATAAACATGATAATGGCAGATTGTCGTTCTGGCTTCAAATGTGAAGGTACGATTAACTTTAAGATGTCTGTTTTTTCCCTTGGTTTATGCAGATAAGTAATACTAATGGGACTTACATATATGGACATCAAGGAGAAGCTTGTTTTGCTTGAAATTAATTTGTATCAAACACTTTTTTTGGACATAATTGTCTTAAGCTGCACTAAAGAACCCAGCCTCATGAACTGAACTGGAAAAATGTTTTAATTGGTATCAATGTCAGAGCTTTATTCACTTTCCTTTGCTCTTTTTTTTTTTTTTTTTTTCAGAGAATGAAGAAGATTCGTGCAATACAGTTTTGATAAAGATTAAATAAAAACAAACAAAAAAATCTCCACACATACTGTACTTAGTAAGATCAGTACACAATGTGTCATCTTCCTCTCTCCTCCTTGGAGAGATAAAAAGTGACTCATTACCTTGCTTCACTTTAATATTTTAGATATATGAAAAGACAAAGTCACTAACAAGAGAGTCAGCAAACTGTACTATGAATGCTGGAGGTGGGAGAAGAAGGTTTGGAAGGATACATAAAGAGGAGAAGTGAAATAATATTCTGGAGAATAAGCATACTTGCTTTTGATGGGGAGGTAGGGACAAGTGCACTTCTGTGTACTTAATTAGCATGTGCAATACTTTGGAATAAGTTATATGCATTTTGATCCCAAATGAGTTATTATAATAGCTTGCCAACATAAAAACATTTGGAAATGCCAAACAGTGTAGTGAATCTTTAAAAAAGCATGTTTGCAATCAATGATTGTTTTATGTTCCTATTAGAGAACGGAATGATATACGACATTGCTGCATGATATACTGCACCTCAGCTTACTGAATTTATCAGAGAAACAAACCAGACCATAATGACTCATAAGCGCTGAGGGTAGTAGAGACCTGTGTGGGCTTCCCAGTAGTTTGGCTAATCCTTCATAGCATATTGTACGCTGAAACACACTATCATCTTTTCATTCCCTACTTCTAAGTCATTATATAAGGGACCCTTTTAACATACATTATTGAAAAATCCCTATTACAGTCCACCATTTTAGTGAATGTGATTAAATCTTCATGACAGAATATAAGGCATTATAACACATGCACTTGCATTGCAAAGGTCCTGCTGTGGTTGAGGCCTGGATGCCTTATTATGTTCAAACGAGCTGTCCTGAGAAAATAATTTAGTGAGAAATGAACTTAGAGAATGAAAAGTGTTTAGATCTGAACAAATTACTAAGCAAAATTGCCTTGCCATGAAATCTAAGACTCATTGTCAAAGATGTTTAGTCTACTCGGAATGTTTGATCTATAAGGGCTCTATTCAGAGCAAATTTCCTTTTCCACAGTTTAGGCCACAGAGGCTCCATGAGGCTTCTACAACTTGGCACTTAGAGATCCCTCAGTTTGGTTTTAGAGCCAAACGTTTCTGGGCACTCCTCCGGAAGAGCTTTGGCTCAAGACTTTGGCAAAATCCACTGACTAGGTCTGAGCAAAAAAGTTGTCATGCCTACCTTCACACCCTTATGTGGGAGAGCCACTGGCTGATAACATCAGATCTGCTCCATCCCTTGTCCTAAGGGGGGAACGGTGGTATCACAGAGTGCAGAGAGTCCTTCCAGGCAAGCTGACAACACCACCGGGGTGTACACAAATTACTTCCTTATGCCTGCCTGTACTCTGCTAGAAATGTTGGAGGGGCCTCTGGCATACAGGGTTTGTCACAACTTGCTGTGGATCTACTTGTATCTACAAATTGACTGGCATGCTAACAGATGGTCTTTCTTCTGTGCATTTATCTTACTTAAATATGGCACTGTCCACGATGCTGAATGGCTGCTGGCTTCCACCCCAGAGGTGGCTGCATTTCAGTGTCAGATGAGGGAATAAAATGCTCTAAGACCCATTGGGAGGGAAGAACTGTACAAATATCATGTGTTGCTCATGCAGTGCTTTCACAATTATGGATGCTTTTAATGTTGATTTTCTGATAGACTCTTACCTTTCTGAGATGGTACAAGGTCTGTTTTCATCTGGTTCATATGTGGTGGTCTGGAACCTCTATGCATCAGGATAGGGAACGAGTCTTACTTAAGAATAGATCCCAGGCAGGTGCAGAAAGGAAATGCCTTGCTGCATCTACAGTGTCCTCTGCCCAGTTGCACATAACGAGGCTAATGCCACACAGCGTCTGTACAAAACTGAACTTTCCTCAAAGACCGAAAAAATTACCTCTGCCACTGCTTATGTTGAAACCTATCATAATACCAATCTCCTTTTGGCTTCAGAGTCCCAAAGGATTATACAGCTGTAGCGGGATTTCCTAGGAGGCAGAGGCACATAGCCATATCTACTGAAACATGGAAAGAAATGGCTGAGTCCCTCCCCAAAAGGCTGGTGTCAGACAAACAGTACCACATCCTACTTCTGCTTTTTATGCTTCCTAGAAGGGCCAGCTTCTTCCACATGCGAGAAGTCATTTGGGCTTTCTGACGCACCATGGCTCTCAGACCATCTGCCACAGTGGTACAGTCACGCTACTCCTGGCTTATTGCCTTTGCCAATGCACCACAGCTGATTCTGCAAGGATCTCTGACCAATGCTCCCTTGGCAGCCATTCAGCGAGGGCAGCACTTGCTAGGAGAGGCTGATTTCTGCCTCCTCTGACCCTCTGCAGAGACTGCATGCTTCTTAATCCAGGTGCATCCCCATGTGCAAAGCTCTCGGGTTCCAAGACTTTGTGAGCAGCTTGTCACTTGATACGTCTGATTACCATAGTTGTACTAGACTTTACATAACACCTCTACATACATGTTGACACCTCACATGATAGTCAGAGAATTTCCCAGACACCCTTTACAATGTAATGTTGCACCAAATTCATCAAATCTGGCACAGGGAGACATAAATCATAGTTCCAAGACCTACTCTGGTCATTTGAGCTGCATGATCTCCATAGACAATAAATAAAATTTCCAGATGTTACTGACCCTCTTTTTTTTTTTTTTTTTCTTTCCCCCAGATTTTCCATCACTCAGCAAACCCCTGGAGAAGACAAGGCCCCTGCTTGCACATGGTCTGAATCACTGTAGATTACCAGCTGTGAATCTTTCAACTCTACTTGTGGTTTAGGCCATGTGCATCAGGTGTGTGGAGTATAACTGAACTATTGGACATGTATTGGTCAGAAAACATTTTCTGCCTCCTCAGAGGAAGTTGGACACAATCAGAACTTTTATTGTCAAAGCCACTCAGGCATGTTTGCTCTTTTTCTTAAAAACAGTATCTTTTTTTTTTTTTTTTTTTTTTTTCCCCTGATTATCAACTGTGTGCAGAACTGTAATCTCTAATTTCATATTCTTAATTGCAGGTATGCTTTAGCCTTTCCCATTATTTTCCCATGTATCTCCCTTCTGAACGTTTATTTGTTGTTCCGGATGGTGTGCTTTCTTATCAGTTGTCCAGGACAGAAAACAATAATTCCATTGGTGTGGAAGACCACAGTTGTGGAAAAAGGTACTGTGACCTTTTATATGATATCCTATTAAACTATTTTTCTGTATCTTTGGCCCACACTGGACCTGGTCCTTGTTTGCTGCTATGTTATATGTAGAGTTCATATTAATTTTCAACTGTCAACCACTACTTCCAGATCTTCCTTCTGGATCATGTCTCAGAAGATCTTCTATCCCACAGATTATTTTCCTGATGCCTTTTTTGTATCTAGCTCTAGTCCTGTACATTGAAATGGTTGGAAGTTTCTTTTGTTTGCTCTTTATTCATGCTGTTATAATTAAATCATGTAAATCTTCATTCCTCTCCTTTACATCTCCTGTACATTTAGTATCATCTACTAATTTTGTCAATATCTTGCATACTCTGTGTTTGAGATCGTTAATAAAGATGTTATATAAGACCAAAGGCTGATCCCTCTGGTGCCCCGGTAAGGCACCACTCCTCAATCATTACACTGTGGTTTATCATTACCCTTTATTTGCAGTTTTGTTTACTTGTTTATCCATTAACATTTGTTTTCAATCCACATAACACTGTTCTTCTCCAAGCCAGCTTCAATTAAGTTTTCAAGTAAGGTTTTGTCAGACACTGTATCAAATGTTTTTCTAAAATCCAAATACATTACATCTGCCGTATTCCGTTCATCCATTAATTTTGCTGCTTTATCCAAATACGCGACCGAGGTTGTCTAGCAGATTGAATAATTTTTCAAAGGACTCAGGCCTGTGCCCCATGTTCATGCAATTTGCATATATTAAAGGTGTAGCAATATTTTTCTGCCCAGAAATAAATTGCAAGGGTAAATCAAAGTACTTGTTTCTCTACCACCTCATTTGCACCAGCTTCCAGTATTTAGAGGACAAATGTCTAAATTTCTACCTGGAAGTCAACTGCATATGCAGACACTTGAAGATGAAAAGCCAAAAAGCAAGTTAGAAGAGTCTGAACATTTTACCTATGTTAGTGCATTTTGATTATCAAAAGAATAACCAGAGGTACAACTTTTGTTGCTTAAAATATAAAGGCAATGTAAAAATGTTAGTAGAAAGTTGTTTGCGAAAAGGAAACCTCTGATGGCATACTCATATTACAATAAAGTTCTTATATTTAATCACTGTGGTTCTGTTCTTGTTTGAATGATTAGCAGGTTTTTTAAAAATATCATTTTGGAAGATTTTTTAATTGAATTTTAGTCTCAATCCGGAATTCTAATAAAGTAGACTAATTAGATCTTTCGATGATAATTGTTGTAAACAACAGTCTTTCTATATTTGAAAATAGTTGCTATTTTTATTTTTTTCAGTCTATGTGATTTCCCTAATCCTTCATAAAATATTTTTAGAATGACAGTAGCTCAAGATCTTGGTTAACTATGATGATCTGCCATTTGCTTTATTTTGGAGTCTTGACATAATGGAAGAAGGATAAACTTTTCATTACCATGTCTTTCTTTTTCAAGAGATGAAGTATCTTAACTGTCCTGAATCAGAGATTGGTTCATGTCAGAATATCATGATATAGAGCCTGACTTTTTTCCAGGTGTTACAATGGCATGCTTCTCCTTAACCCACTGAGAAAAATAATCAGAAAATTGGCCAGTCTGAATTGTGAGAAGACTATTTGGTGTGGTTCTACTCACTGTCCATCCAACCATTTACCCATTCATCTGAATCTCTAAAGCTACGGTATTTTTCAGCACTTAGAAGCAGCTGAATTTCTTTTCTTTCTTGCACTGCATATGATTAGGGCTAAGAAAAACATGTAGTGCTAAAGTGGCAGTACAGACTCAGAGGAAAACCTGTCTCTGAAGAGCTGTCACGTACCATTTTGTCCAGGCTGCTCATCTAAACTCATGGAGCTAAATTTATTCCTGTTATAACTTCATGTCTTCATTACAGTTTTGGCCCCTTATGCCTTATTTCCACTCCAGAGGAAGCATTTCTTCCCTGTGTATGAACGATCACCGCAGTATCTCCACTGATATCTTTTTTGTGTAGTCTTGGGAACTTTTGCTGCTTGTAAGAAAATGTCTTATAGACAGAAGACCCATCCAGAACTTATGCAATCATTCAGGTTAGAGCACTGCCTTTTACAAGTGATCAGAACATTCATTGGTGACGTACAATCCTAAACTGGATATATTGTCATCTTGCAGCTGGAGGGAGATTAATGCCTGAACCATCTGCAGTGACTGCTTCAGGAGAAGGGATGCAAAATATGAAGCATACAACTGAGCAAGTTGAAACACTTTGAATTTCGAAATTTATCAATGGTAAAAGGGAGTATATACTTTTCTTAAAAATATTTACCCTATTTTCACTCTGAGTCGAGGTACTGACTCTAAAAGGTTGAAACCACAGAAAATAAATAACCTTCCAATATGCCTTATAGAAATTCTATAATCTCTTAGCAGTATTTAAGATGCAAGGTGATCTGATAAATCCCATGTACTGACAAAAGAATCAGCCCTATTATCAGGAGTTTGTTCCAATGGTAAAAAGAAATATGGGAAGGAGTATTTTGGGAAACAAATAAGCACGCAAAACACAATAAAGATGAGAAATGAACAGCCGTCATCTCTTATAGAAAGGTGTGGTGTTCTAACACAGAATTTGACATGGTTCAAACTCATAGGTAGGAAAAGGAACTCTGGAGAGAGACACAGCAATGATGAGTACCATGTGAGTGAATGAATGGAAGATAAGACATTTAATTCCTCTCCTTCAGTACTTATTCAGTTTAGAAAATCTCAACCAATTAGTATCAGAAATATGAATATTTTTCTGATTCAAATAAGAATAAAAAGAACATGAATAATTTACTGTATTTTTAAATAAATAATAATAGAACATATTTAGATATCCTTTACTTTCATAAGGGAAGGCAGGAAAGCTTCAGACTTTTAGGCAAGGCTGTTAACTGTGCATTCTCATCAAAGTCCTAGGGAGGTACTCAGCATTGCCTTTCATTTATCAAGGGCCAGATTTTGCCACTGTCACTCTCACTGAGGACTACCTTATTCCACAAGTGATCCAATTGACTCAGTGTCAGAATTTGCCTCTAATTAAGTATGTTCTTGTGATTAAAGCACAAGGTGCATGTCAAGAGACTTGTCTTTTCTGTAAGCTTGTGAAAGTCAGAAAATACTTCTGAACCAACTGTTAAAATTTCATATTAAAGCAGTATGCTTCTCTTCTCTATTGCTGAAGCTGAAAAACAGAGTCTGATTTTCAGGGGTCATAGAATTTCCCAGATCAGTTAAACTCAAAGGGAGAAGTACTGAACTGTGTGCACATACATCATCATTTGTCGCTTGAGAGTTATCTCAAGACCTTAAGCACCAGAATCACAGGCTTCTGGCTGAAGTGACAGAGAAATGACACTGAGAAAGTAAATGGTCAGATATGAGAAGACGGCATAATTCCAGACCCCAGATTAATGGAAACCTGTGAAAATATCAGTATATGATCAGTTGTGTCTCAGTTTATTTCTTGTTAAATTGTACTAATAATGCAGCCTAACACAGGTGTGTTTCAAACTACATTCCTCTGTGTTACCTATATTATTGAACTATCTGGATACTCAGTGCTGTATTCATTTGCAAGCACTTTACAACAGACACTGATTTTTGGATCTGGAATTACAGAGTTCGAATATGAAAAAAAATGAAGGCATGACAGAGATTGATAATATAATGGAACAAATTGTAATTCTGTTATTTCTTGTTTATATATTCTCTTAATAATGTAAATAGTACAAAAGATAATATAAATTATATAAAAAAAAATATGAACAGTAGCACTAGTAAATTGGTTCTCACTAACTGAACAGGATTTCTCCTACCAATTGGCTGTTCTTGGATCATATAGGATGGGATTTCCCACCTCAGCTCGCTATATGCCACCTCCTAGCTGTAGCTTCAGCCAGCAGCATTTTCAACTGCAAATGAAAATGGTGAAACCTGAAGAAGAGCTGGAAGTATTTAAAACATTCTTGTAAGCTTGAAAATTGATAGAAGATCATAGAGCTAGGAAAGTCTGCATAAAATGTAAATTGAAAGATAACATGCATGAACAGGAGGCAACATGCTTTATGTGCTGAGAGGATGTAGTTTGTTTTATGTAGATCATACTATGGGCTGATTAATGACTTTGACTTTTCAGTCACAGGTTTCTAAAACCAACAGAAATATAATGTGATCATTGATTCTCCCCTTAGCTGATGATAAAGATTATCAAACGTTAACATGCTGTCAGTCTCTATTTAAACCTCTTCAAGAATGAATTAAGCATGGAAATTAAATAGCCTTGAACCCTCCTTCAAGATCCCATTAAGATACAGTAACATACAAGCTACAGGTAAACACTGTGCATGCCCTGAAATGAAGAGATTCAATATTCCAAGTTAAATCACATTCCATAAGAATGAAATAATTGGTAGGTAGGTGGGAGGAAGGGAAGGGATAGATAACCATAAACATACAGTGGGTTAAATTTTCAAAACACTAGCACATTCAGGGAATAGAATATACTGATGGGTATCTATCTTTAGTCTCACATGTTGGTATGAGTTCCACTGTTGTGTAGAATTAATTCACCCTATTAGACTGTTGTTTATTTAATTGAGTCTGTAGGTGTCTAACCCATAGATCTTACATATTGTTTAATTTATAGGCAGAATTGCAGAGGTACTTTTAAAAAGATATTTCTGGTATCTGTTTCCTTCCCCATTACATTATTGAAATACTGATAAGTGGTTAAAAAGGAAAATCTTTCAAAAACACAAATAGGAAGTAACTGTCCAAAACCTACTGCCTCACAACAGAATTTCTGTTAACAGCAGACCACTGGAATTTTGAAAATTCACTCCTGAAACTGCCCTATCTTTTGATGTTCTCTCTTGAACAAAGTAGTGGCTGCTTACGTGAGATAGTTATTGGACCAAATTTAGAATGAAGTAAATGTATCAAAGCTACATCTTGCCACATTGTTGGAAAATATATGCATGCATAAAATTTTGCTGAACACAGAGATGAAAGCATAAGGAAAATAGCAGTGCTGGTGTTGATCTGTAGAGTTGTGCTCCTTTTCTTCCACACTTGCTTTCTTTCATCAGAGTTTTACATGTATACACTTGACTAGGGATTAATAGATTTGTTAGCTGAGCCAGGATGGAGA
The DNA here is from genome assembly GCF_963082525.1 of Nesoenas mayeri. Lineage (NCBI taxonomy): Eukaryota > Metazoa > Chordata > Aves > Columbiformes > Columbidae > Nesoenas > Nesoenas mayeri. The sequence goes on from NC_137548.1 coordinate 14,465,984, forward strand.
TCTGGAGAGGGAGAGAGGGGAGGAAACAGAAAAAAAAAAAAAAAGAAAAAAAAAAGAAAAAAAAAAGAAAAAAAAGAGAAAGAAAAACAGCCTGCAGACAACTTGAAGATGTGAATTTTCTTGGCTCAAGCTTTGAAGATAAAGCAGGGCCCTAGGGACTGTGGTATAAAATAAGCTCTCGATTAGGCATCAGGAACAAACTGACCAGCCTCCAATCAGATTAGTTATACTGTGTTTCATTGGAGCAGCAATGTGTTAATGTCTTTGTAATTTTAAAGTCACAGTGTTTTTTTTTCTTTTTTTTTTTCTTTTTTTTTTTTTTTAAATTTCAGGAGAATGCAACTGTGATCAGCCATCTTAGCTCATATGCTTAATATTTACATTGTTTATTTATTATACTTCTCCATAAATGTATTTCACTGTCTATATGCAAACTTATTAATGGTCTTTATTGCCATTTGATGTAATGAAACCCCTCTAAATTCCTCATTAAACTGGGTTGTATATGAAACAAAGAATGCAGGTATTTACCTTCTATCATCCCTTCTTTCTGTTGTGGTTTTGATATGGCACCATAGTCTTCACAGCTCAGAAGATGTCCACTGTCAAAGAAAAGGTGAATGAACATCCAAGCCTGTATTCCAGCAGCAGGAAAACAGGGACAAATGCTGTGGTGCAGCGAAACTGAGTCGAACTGAGAAGCATTTCTACAAACAAAATCATAGCAGTTTATCTATTAGGATCTTTCCATATGAAAAACTAAAGACTTGTCAGCATGTGCATGCCCTTAGCCTGCACTGAAAGTGAGCTTAGCTGGGTCATATTACCTTGAATTTTCAGTGGGTAAAGTACATATATGAATATGGGTCCCAGAGCCCAGTAGATGCCTATTAAGTTCTTAAGCCATGACAATCTGATACCAAGCCAGCTCCTGGCTGACATTAGTATCAGCCAAGCTGACCTGATCCTTCAGGTCTTACATGCATCAGATTTTGGTAAGGCTTGGGCCCTTGTTCTCAGGACTTAAGAAATTAATTAATGCCTGGAGTAGTACTGTACGACTGAATGATTCCAGATGGTCACTGCAACGGGGCTATTGAAATAAACATTCATGAAAGCTACACAATAGGATATGACAAGGTTTTGTTTAAACTGTAAGTCTAAAGATTCAAGCCCTGTTGTTTGGGGTTTTCAGCCACATAATGGAGTTTTTCCTATGTACAGTACTTGTCTCTATCTCGGTAGTGTTTGAGCACCTCACAGACTTTGATGTTTATCTCTCTCACAATACCTCTGTGTAACATCAAGTATTTCTACCTCTACTTTGCAGAGTAACAAGAAGTGGGATAAGGTACAAGGTCACAAAGGAAGAGTTCAGCTTAGGGAGGAACTGAGTGGTGACACATACTTTTTAGCCTTTCTCATCCCTTTGTTTTCATGCACAGAATTTTAGAATGTTGCTGAGTTTCTCTCTGAGACTGATCACCAGAATGGACAGGAAGATATTTGTTTAAAATTGTGTTCTAAAATATCATAAAAAGGAACAGAGAGGTTTGTGGGGAAAGTAACCTTACCATGGAAATTCATCAAACCAACACATCAAGGCATAATTGTTTCTCAAAAAAAAAAAAAGAAGAAAAAAAAAAGAAAAAAAAAATCGACAACAACAACAAAAAACAACCCCCCAAAACAGGCAATCTGTGCACTTTGAAATTTGCAATTGTTTTGCAAAACTAAAAGAGATAACATACAGGGGCAAAAAGAATTTAAAGATGCATGAAAAGGAATTGCTTTTCTGTAGCATACAGCATATATTCAACTAAATGAAGTTAAATAAAAGAAAAAATATGTCTTTAAAAGTCATGTTGTAAGTTTTTGAGGATTTTTTTTTTTTACAAACAAAAAAAATTCAATATTCCTCCTTTTTAGTCTGTGCTAGCAGTGGCTGCTAACGCGCCATTCTATTTTATCCCTTCATGGTCTTTTCAGTCACCATACCATGTAGTGTCAGAAAACACAGGGAAACAAAGATCTCTTTATTTGTGGTGAGATAACAAAAGCAGAAGTAAATATAAGGATGATGGGTCCAAAAGATTATAAGAAACCAAAGTCATATATATGTTTCATTCAAGAAGCATTGAACAAGGCAATATACTTATCGACCACTCATGCTCGTTCAGCTGTCTTCCTCAAGACCTTGGCTTCATTCCCACTGTAACATGCATGTTCCACATTTGTATCTCCCAGTGCAGATGTTTTGGGCACTATCTGAGCAGATTTTAAGCAAGAGAAGTCCCTATCTTGGAGTGCTTTTGATTTGAACAGATTGTGCATATAAATTAAAAGGATTGTAACAGGGCACAGAGATTAATGACTTGAGACACACATTGAGATTTGAACCCAGTTTTTTGAGACCAATTACAAAACAGAACTTCTTCCTTAATATGGATCTTGCAGACAGAAAGTAGGTGCTCCCACTGTTACTAGTGGTATGTAGTCTATTGAATTAATTTTAATTTGCAGTGTTGTAAGTGAGAGGAAAATCAAGTCCAGCGTGCCTAAGCCTACACTGATTATTGACTCAGGCATAATTCATATTGGTTGGAATCAGTCTGAGTGGATATTTTTGCTTATTACTCATCTCACAGTCATTTCTATCACTAACCTCTTGAAATATCAGTAATGAGAAACTCTTCACAACAGTTTCTCTAGGCAGCATGCATGATTATTAGAATATTTTACATTTTTCTAGTGCTTAATGTTTCCAAACTCAATACACACTAGGATGACCAGCTTCAAGACTTCAAGAATGTCAAATAGGAGTGGCTCTTTGGTTGCAGCTTTGTATGTTCTTCTGTATGTTACATTGTTGCATTTCTGAGTTTTCCCCCCCTTTCACAACTCCACGCTCTCCCCATTAACATGTGAGAAGACAACTTCCACCTCTCACTCTGTTACACTGAACCACACGAATTACCCTTTGCTGTAATACATTGTTATTATGCATGCTCCCCAACAGTTAAAGTGTTAAATAAGCATGAATTTTGTCCCTCAGTTTGTTATTTTTCTGACTTCCTTTTAAAGGCCTCCTAGAGACCCCAAAATATTCCTCACAAATGACTCTGGACCTTATTTCTCACCATAACTGGAAAGACCTACTTAGCAAGAGATGATCAGAGGAGACAGGAAATTTTGTCTCTTGTACTTGGGGAAATAGTTTTACAAGATAGCAATTTCTATGTAGGGAAATTATGAAATGCATAATTTCAGGGGACCACTCTTCTAAAGACCTCAAAAAGTCTTTATAATACCCCATAATCTCACATATCTTGTCTTGGAACTGCTTCAACTGTGGTTTACTGCAAAGATTGCTTAACACCTGAATGTATATATCCACTCAAATTAAAAGCAATCAGTGTACCAGGGTGGAAAACTATTTCAAATGTGAAATTCTTACAAAAAACTCATAAAACTACTCAAAAAATGTCCTACATAGGCTGATGATAGCAAAGCATTAAAGGAAGTTGTATCCACAGGTAGGAGTTATGTGACTCATAGTGATATTGCTGAACCACAAGTATACAAAAGACCAGCAGATAAACAGTTTTTATAAATGAAAAGAAAATGAACATTTGGACACCAGCAAACTTACAAAGGGTAGATGACATGCAGACATGCACTTATTCTGACCATAGTTTGTGAGATGATGCAGTTGTATCAGCAAAACAATGATCTCTGTTTAGCATATCCTGCCTATCAGCACTCTGTCTCTTCAGGCTCAGTGCTGCTTGCTTGAGGGCACGAGGAGAATGAATGTAGACTTTGGCATATGAACAGTGCAAGTCATAGCACAAGTTCTCAAAGGGCCATGTGCTATGCTCAAGTGTCATATCTCCACCTCTATCAGTTAACAGCTATGTTTTGAGCAACAGAGCCCATGGGAACTCCAAGGGTTGAAGGAGGAGCTAATTTTTTTCACAGGCGAGACACGATGAAGGCAGTTCCTCCTGCCTCCCATTGAATTCCTACAGGAGTCACTGAGGTGAGATACTGCTGAGCACCAGCCTGTGGCAACAGCCTCTTCTGACTCCCTCTTCCAATCAGAAGCTGAGCAGAATTGAAGTAAATTTGGGTATCAGTGGGTTAAAATGCCACCAATAAACTGATCATCCTTCTCCTACCTTTATGCAAGGCAGCACCCTGTAGCTAAAAGATATTTGAGGAATATCCTCACAAAAGCACCATATCTGACTTCTCCTCCCTCAAAGACATCCTTGAAGAATATAGATATGTAAAAAGAACTGCTGATTTATAAGAGACAGAAGGATAGATCTTGTTTGGAAAGATTGTAGTCACCTAGTTACAAGTTTTCCACACTATGTGTCATTTGCCTGAGCTAAGCATAGAAGTACATCAAAGATATCATTTTTGCCTTAATGGTGAAGGGTTAATATCAACTTGTCTTTCCCGCTGAAGTGTTTCAGGGACAGGTATAAGGAAGATTGGCAGAGAAAAAGATAGAAGAAACTGAATGCGTGAGAAAGAGAGGAGGCTGATGTGGGGAAAATTAGGAAGATAGTTTTTGTTTTTATTCTTCAGAGCTCTGAACACTGGGTAAGTACTTTTCCTCCTAGTTAGCTGTACTGTCAGCAGAAAAAGGCACAAGCAAGACTACCAGAAGTAATACTTTTAAAAAGTATTACTTATTTTTATTTTTATCAGTATTACTGATTTTTATTTCAGAGATGTGTCCAAATTTCTTTCGGGAGGAAATAAACTCACAATGAGAATGAATAACAGCAAGTTACAAGAAACTGAGACAATACTAGTTATGTAAGCATAATGTCAATGTTATATAGCCCACATTAATTTAATATAAACATCCAGAGCAGCTATGTTCCAAAGACACATAAAGAAAATGAATTTAACTTATTTTTGACTTGCTTTTCACTGTCCTAAACATGAATGCCACATGACAACTTCAGTCCTGATCTTCAGACTCCCCAGAGAAGGAAAATAATTAAAGGTCTCTTACTGAAGTCAGCAAGGATACCTATGTTGTTAAAATGCGACACGTATTTAAATATTTTGCAATCTGCAATGTTTAAGAGCAGCACATCTACATTTTCCAGTTGCTTCCATCTCTTCCTTTGGATTCTTTGATGGTTTTTGTTTGATCTCATCACTTCCAGATTTGTAGGGTCTGGAAAATGAAGGTATGGGAAGAATCACTGATAAGGAGGAACAAAAAATTGAAAAAAATATTAATTATTGCCTGAAATAATGGCTAACATGAAGCCCTTCATCAAATGTTGTCTCTGCTTTTAACACAATTAGGACAACAAGAAATGGGTGTTAGGAGAAAATGTTTATGTCTGTTTTATGGATGAAAAACTGAGGACCAGCAGTTCTCAAGTTATGTCTCCACAGTGAAGTTCAGAGTCACTTACAGACAGCCCAGCTAACATGGAAAAAAAGTTGATATATTTTAAACTCAGTTCTGTACAAAGATATAAGGTCCTGCAGGTAGGATAGCCCCTACTGGCACATCAGCTGATGCTTCTTAATGAAGCAATTTATCTTCAATGTCCCATGGATTTAGCAATACTGCCTCCAGTTCTGGATCTAGTAGTGTGAAGGCAAGCTGAGATATCCTCATTCAGACACTGCATTGCTCAGGCACATGCTCATGTGAAATGACTGTAAAAGCTACAGTCAAACACTGATTTTGAATGAACACTTGACTGTTCTCCCACCACTGCACAAGGTTCACTGATGTAGATATGAACACATTGCAGGGATAAGGAATATTACTCACATCACAGAGCTTGTGTGATGCAGCTGTTGTTTGTAGCTACCTCCTCATTCACAACGTGGATGAATCTTGTCTCAAGTCTGGATGCTGGAGTCATGTTTCCAGATAATCAGGTAGCATATTAGAGGCAAAGCTGAGTCTTGGGGCAGCTGAGATCTGACTTTTCTACTCAGTTTCTTCCACAACTCGGCTATCCAAGTCAGGGGCTGGAAAGATTTTTGTGATGACATACAGATGCATAGGATACACAGTCTCTCTGGCAACCAGAGAACCAAGAAGTCTGATTCTGTCCAGCAGTCTTAATAAAGGGTGTTTTATCTTCTTTGCAGCATACTCCTGATTCTTTTACATGGCAAGGGGGACTTCAGTGACAGGGTCAAACAGCTGTCACATACTGCACAAACTTACAATGGGTAATGGATACAGTTATACTTCATGAAGATTAGTCACACCCAAAGAAAACTTGCTTTTAAAGTGGGAATGAAAAACAAAAACATGCCTTCATTTTTTTCTTTTTGTTTTTTCTTAAATGACCAAAATGATCATATTATCATTGCTCTTTATGAAAAGAATGTGCTTATAATGCTTCTATAAATCCTGCATGGTTTCCATTGTGAGCACAGGAAACCTTAAAAATTGTTTCAAGACATAAATCAGGTTAAGAACTAGTATTTGCAATGGATAAGATGCTGTCTAACACTTTGACAAAGAGTACAGTACTGCACACAAAGTGTAATGCAATAGCTCCCTTATTTATGCCTGTTTCGCAGAAAGCAGAAACTGTTCTTGCCATGTATTACCCCTATTATGTTCCTTCTTGGGAACCTGAGACCTTTTGAGTCTATCTTCTGAACCATTTTAATATGCAGCAGAACAAAAGGATCACAGTGTCACTGATGAATACATTGTAAAGCCAAAGCCATAATTGCAAATAACAAATGGAAAATGTATGCATAGAAATAGATAGAGAGAAAAAAGTGCCATATGCAAGCACAAAAATAATATTTTTTCACCATATTTATGTTATTTAACCCTCTCCCCCTCCCCTTCTTCTTTCCCTTGGCTCGTCTCAAAGAAATCTTTCTTTCAATAGTCTCTTCAGACATGGAAAGGGACACCAAGGGGAAGCAAGAATCAGCTTTCATTGATGCTGTGACTAAGGGCCATGGTCTTGGCCTAGACCCCTGACCCTCATGTCTGTAGCATTGTACACAGTGTCTGGTGTGATCAGCACAACCTTGTTATTCAGCTTTTGTACTGTGCATATTTAATTTCAAAACACATTCCAATGGCAGCGGGGAAAAATTCGCCCTCTTTTAAGTGTATGATTCACCAGCTCTTTAGAGTCAGTTGGTGGCAGATGGGCAAGTGTGAAAACTTCTATTTGTGATCTCACACTATATAACGAGCACAAACCACCACTGGAATTGCAGTTTCTGCATGGAGAACCCTGTGCACCCACTTCCCTCTCAGAACCAGTTCTCTTAACTTGTACCACAGTGGGAGCAATGTCAGGAGGCCTGGACAGTCACTGTCCCCCACGAGCACCCCAAGGAGCACCTCAGGATTTCTAAGGCTTTCCTGCATGAGGACTTTGACAACTCAGGGCACTTTGCCGCAGGGCAGCATTTGCACTTAATGCCTTGGAGGGCCTGGCACCCAGGTTCTACCTTTCTACCTTGGGTGCTCCTTTATGAGACAGCACACAGCATCTGCTCTTTGCCACTATTAACCAGATGTATTATAAAGTAGCAGCTCAGTTTCTAAAGTGCTTCTTATATTTGAACTGATAAACCCTCCAACATCTGCATAAAGTAGTCACAATCTGTCCTGCAGTCCATAAAACAGAGGTTTCCACCAGAGTGAAACATCCAGTTTCACCTGGGAGGGAAAGTTCTTAGTATTCATTCTCTGTGACTCAGGGCTTAAATTTCAGCTGAAGTTCTAACAGAAAAGATGAAAACAATGAGATTTCTAGAGAAATTATATAGAATTGAATTGGGCAACACTCACATCTTAAAGACTATCATCACGCTTCTCTGTTCTTACACCTGAAGAATGCACTCTTTTGTGCAATTTGTCCACTGGAAATAGATTAATTTTCTCCAGAATATTTTATAAATTTGACTGATAGTAGGACATTATCATTTCTGAAACTGAAAACAATTCAGGCTCCTATGTTATTATCATTGCTAGTATTTATTATGGTACATGGATTTGTCCAGGTTAATCAGGAATTAGAACTTAATTCTGCAATGCACTGTACAAATAACAAAGAAAATAGCCTTCACTTAAGTGAACTTGACATTCATGGTATCTGCTAAGATCCAAAAAAATTAAGTGATAAATAAGGAGAATGAAATGACAATAAAGGAGTTAGGGCAGCTGTAGCTCAGCTTGCTATGTATCTGCCCAATTTCAGAGAAGGAAGTTTTATTATCTTTTTTTCTGAGTCTTCAACTCCTTCCAATTTTTGGCAAGGACCAGAGACCTAATCTTGTGAAGTGCTGAATGCCTCCTGTGATATCATCATCATCCCCTTAGTGACAGCCCCCAAAGTAGAAGGACTAAAAATACTGTAAAAGAAGAAAGAAAACAAGAGGTGCTGGAAATCTGAAGAAAAAAATTGTTCTTGAAGGGTTTGCAGCCCAGTTAGGTAGGTTTTGCCTACAAAAAGTCTTTATGGAGGTCATTCATAACAAGGTTCCACATCCAGGTATTTAAGGACACGTCCAGCATGAACTGATCTTCATCCTCTTCTTGATGTATGCCTAACACACTTTTTCATAGGTTTACTGTAGGTCAGCACAGGGCAATAGTAGATTTAATATTTAATACAAATTATAACAATGGTTCACTGTAAAAGCCCTAGAGGGATTTGTGTATACAAACAAATTTTAGGACCGTTATTTGCGCTGCAGGAGGAAGATAAAATATTACCTAATCTGAAAAAGGAACAAGTAGTAAAACATTGATAAAAATAGCCAGGAAGCTCATCTATCATTACATTAACATTAGGAGTTCTGCCTGCAACTTAATGGAATCCTCTTTAGTATATGTTCTTTTCCTTTTTGTTGTATTTTATGTTCAAAAGGCATGAAATATGATTTCTGCTTTACTTATGTTTACTGTTATTATTTGTGGTTGCACCTCAGATGCATGAGGGGCTTTTTATATAGTCACAGCAAGTCATCTCTAGGGGGTTTAATAATAATAATAAGATCAACAGAGAGACCAGATGAAATAGAATTTAAGTAAGTGAGACCTAACAGTTCTTATACAGTCATTTGAATTAGAGGAATTTTGTTTCTCCTTCAGCCCTTGCTATTAAGAATGTAGTTTGGCTGGATTCTTTCTAAAATTAGAAAGATATCATGTCAGACATCATCATAGCACTATCTTTCAGATAAAGTCAGTCCTCTTAAAGTTTACCATATCATGCAGAGACATGGTGACATATCTTCAGGGATAATAGGTCAAGATTCAAGACATGGATCAATATAACAGTAGGTTTTCATTGTAGATTTTCACATTTTTGTTGTTTTCATGCCATCCATGATCAAACTGTGAGTGTTTGTGTTCAGATCTTGGGGTAGCAGGGCCCCTAACCAGAGCACCATTTATAAACAGTGTCTGCACTGTCTTATGTTTGAAATTCAGATTGGTTCTGGACTCCCAATAATTTGATCTCACCTCCAGCTTTCAGTTAGCAGGGAAGTTAAAATAGATTTTTTAGTTAATTAAGTTACACAGATTACAACTAATATAGAGATTATTAACAAATATTTTTTAAGAAGGAGAAAGCAGTGTGCTCTCCCTCTTTGACTCTAAAAAGCCTTGGCCCAGAGCCAGTTATTATTATAAGCTGGCTGATCTGGCATGAAGCCAAGAAGCTGATAATTTAGCATGAAGCCAAAATGTATGGCTTTTCTCCCATTCCCTTCTTTCAGTTATAGCTTGTGGGTGTGACAAATGTTTCTACTGCCCAAATTTTCAAAACCGCTTGCAGATCAAGTGTATGTATGCCTCTGTGGGCGGGGGTGGTGCTAGGGGAGATCTGCCATGTATTGTGTGTTTAGAAAAGGATATGACACCCTGTTTATAATTTACAAGAGTTCAGCTGCTGCCTCATTTTATTTTGTGAGGCAGATGACAAAATCAGATGTCCTCTTCCTGGGTCTGATTTTCTCCTTTGATACTCAAGGGAACTTGTTTGGCCCAAGGATGCACAAGACTGTTGTTCTTTAAGTGCACTGAAGTTAACGGCAGCTCTTCTCTGAGCTCAGCATTCAGCAGAAAATCAGACAGCATCCCATTCAGACTTTTAGACTTTTACGTTATTTACCACTGATTCCATTTGCCCCAGACAGACAGCGGTAAGTGCAAAACAGCACTGAGACTTCTGCCCTCCATCACCATGCATGGTGGTTTGATGGGGCAATGGCATCTGCCCAAATGGGACAAAGGGCTGGTGCAGGGACAGGGGGGCTTCCTGCACCTAGGACAGTGCTACGGTAACACAAATCAACTGCTTGCCATGGTGGTTGCAAGATCAGCTTCAGGCAGGGATCCTGCAGCCAAGGAGGTAGACTTGATCACAAAATCATAGAATCATTTTGGTTGGAAGAGACCCTCAAAATAATCGAGTCCAACCATTAACCTGACACTGGCACTAGAGCACTAAACCATCAGACCATGTCTCTAAGAGCCTAATCTGTACATCTTTTAAACATCTCCAGGAATGGTGACCCAACCACTTCTCTGGGCAGCCTGTTCCAGTTCTTGACAACCCGTTCTATGAAAAAAAAATTCCTAATACACAATCTAAACCTCCCCAGCACAACTTGAGGCCATTTCCTCTCATCCTATGGAACCATTTCCCTTTTCTAACCTCCTCTGTAGGGTCTGAGTGATAAGGTATGATGTGAACCATGATGGTTATGTCATCAAAAGAAACTGAGAGCAGGAACAGAATTAGGGGATGGGAGGCTGAATGATGGTTCAGTGGACAAGTTTCCACACATTAGAGAACTGTGTATCTGCAATTGACCCAGAGCAAGAACATTGCTCTTATCAGCTCTGCCCATCTCTGGGGTCTGTTACATACCTTTCCTTCAATACCTTGAGAAAAAGTTGTTGAGCAAGGAAGGGTTTCCTTAAGCCTGGGAAAAGCCAGAATATACAACAGTGATTGCTCTCCTCATCTACATTTATACTACACAAAGATTTCCATTTCTTCATTGAACATTGCATGGTCTTCTACAGAAGTCCTTAGAAGCCTATATTTTGAGCTTACCTGAGACTTTCATCTGAAATGGATTAACAGGGAGATGGCAGAACAGCACCTTGGAGTATAACTGAGAAGGTAATTCACTGAAAGATCTTTAATATAGAGAAGTCTTTCATGATACTTTATCTTACAGTCTTCATTGCAATTCTACCTATGATGCAAAATTTAACTGGCAACGACTGTGTGGTCCCAAATAGTGGGACCATATGTTAAACCAACTGAATAATAGTATGGCAAAACGTTGTCTCTGCAGCCCTCCATACTAAATGAAATCTGTATCTTCCCCACTCTGAGAGTCCCTAGAATAACACAGGTTTTAAAATTGGTTACAAATGCACCAGCAAGCAGACAGAAGAAGTAAAAAATGTCCTTTCAGCCACTCTGGCCTACGCAGTGTGCAACATAGTGTGGACAGTACCCAAGAGATGCAGAGGGCTAACTAGTGCAGCACGAACACTCATGTCACTGGATCTAACACAAGTCATCACACATGTGGTTACCAAATGCCCATGCTACTGTCACAATACATACATTATGCATAGGAGTGAGCTGGCCATTTATCTGAGCAGACATGAAGAGAACTTCAAATGGCTCTTGGGTAAATGGAGATGTGAAAGACAGAGTCTACATGAGCCAATACATTTTCTTTATTTCTTTCTTTAAAGCCAATGACGGATATTCATTGGAGATCTAACATAAAATAACCCGTTCATCCAGCTTGCATAGTGAAGATACCCTCCAGATGAAAAATTATAGTCAGCTAAGCGTGACTAGAAACTCATATGTCAGAGTTTCAGGACCAGATTTCAGCTTGTGGATAATTATTTAATGCAAGTTAATCTATTATTTCTTGCAAAACAAATACAATCAAAAGGAAAAGAACTGTATGGCTAGGTTCTCAGTGAGATTGTCCATACCTCTTAAATATATCTATATAGACCTCGGTTAGAAGCAGGACAGTGGTAGCATTACCAAACACAGCTGATTATGATGCCAAAGCATAGTATCATTCTCAAGACTACATGGCCATTTGACTGGGGACTCTGGGCCTTATTCTCTTGTACATTACTCTCCCTTTTAAACAGTGTGATCTTTCTGAGTGCAGTGGAGTTATTCTGGCTTAAAACTGGAGTGATACACTACAAATCAAGGCTATGAACTTTGGAGGGTCTAATGAATTTATCTTTCCAGTGCAGCAAACGGGAGTGTATTACTGAAGACAGATTCCACTACCATGATTACAAAGGATAAATGCCTGAGTAAGAGTTGCTGGCTTTGGTTTTCAAGAGGTGGACCTTGATTCAGCAGGGTGCTTAAGTACTTGCAGAATGTTGAATAACAAGCAGCTCCATGTCTTTAAAAAAGGTCTAACTATAGAAGATGTGGTTTAGTGGTTGAAGGCAAGATCTGGGATTTAGGGCTTTATGCATTCTAATCCCAGCTTTAGTGGTCTCTGTGGTCTTCTCTATTTTTAATGTGCAAATAGTAATCCTTAACTCATGAAAAGTGCTAAGCTCTATTACATAACAACATGGTTCACTTTTACTTTTGTTATTGTTCAGTCTCTCCAAGTGTTATATTCACACTCAAATGCTCTGCTTTTGTAATCTGCAGTGTGTCTCTGGTTCATGTCTGGTATTGCTCCTAAACAGCCTCTCATCAAAAGGATGAGGGAAGATTCCCCACTGATAACTCTACGCTCCACAGTGGATGGTAGGGTTCTCCAACCATCCAGACAATGCTGGGAAAGGCGAAGAAATACACTTTTCCTTGAACAAACATGTACAACAGGTTTCTAACAGTTTGACTCTGTGAAAGACAAGGATCGATAAGAAAAGACTTGCTCACTCCATAAAATGCTCTTGTAGGAGGACCAGTAAGTCCAACAAGAATAGGCATCCTTATAAGACTAATAAATTATTTTGTGTTATGTGTCATCATTTCATTTAGAAGATGTTTATTAGTGATATAAGAGGCAGCTAGTGTATATCCTAGTTTTCATTCTACAAAGCCTGCATTATAAGCCCAGGAAAGAAGACAGATGTTTCTGTATGTGTGCCAGAAGTTCTGGCACCAGATCTTTTCTTTTGATACCCATTCCTTGGACTAGACTTGTTCACAGTCCAGGTAGTAGCAGAATTCAGTGACATAATAGCATTCTAAATACAAGAGATTTATTTGGGGAAAAAAAAAAAAAAAAAAAAAAAAGTTCTCTAGTCCTAAATAGACAGTCACAGTTATTGCCAACAAGTACCTCACAGACATGTGCTACAGTAAGTTCTCAAAAAGCTACTGAATTTCAGTAATTACTGCAGTTTGGTAACTATAATATGATGCAAATTCTGCCGTCTCACAAACTTTCCCACAAGCACAAGATAATAGTAAAATGCAAGCTACAAAATATGTGTTTGAACACTAAAATCTTGCTTGCACATTTTTTACATAAATGTTAATAAATATGTGAATAATAATAATACTCTGTGTTGGCTCCTCTCAAAACCAGAGCAATATAGGCAAAAGGTAAGTGAAAAGGCAGCACAGTTCTCTACAACTTTATGATACAGATTTTATGCTGTGCTTATTCAGTGGAATTTGATGTTCTTTTCTCTTTTAGTATGCGTTTTTCAAATGTCTGGAGGGTGACAGAAAGAAAACAAAATAAACAAATATTCATGATCTATTTTGCCAGTTTTTCCTTGTTTGCTGGAAATCTCTGCTCAAATTTTTAATCATAAGTGATGATGAAAGTAAGAATGTGATAGAACAACATACCAAGTGAAATATGGACCTTTTGCCAAAGTTGAACATGTTCAGCTGACCTACCTGGATATTGGTATACTGCTGAAAACTTGTACTGCAAAGGTTCATTGCCACAGGAATGATGAAACATGAGGCCCTACAGAAATGTATAAATACTGCAATCAGGAATTGAGTCTCAGGCAGGAATCTGAGAAAGGAATTCAACCTGAGTTTCAAACATTTGTCCTTTGGGATTGTAATAGGAAGCCTTATTGCCTTCCAGTCATGTTTTAGTCAGAGCTTCATCTGTGGGCTGTGTTGTAAGCAAACCCAGCAGATGTATCTCTCTGGAATTACACCTCATGTGTAGAGGGTGAGTGGTTTTAGGTGGTGAATTAGAAGACAACGTTTCATGGTAACATCAAGAACAACGTATTTCTGAAAGTGTCCTATTGATTGTTAATCAAAATACAGTTGTCCACTTTTATTGTGGACAACATCTTATTACTCCTTTTCTTCTTTGTTCTATCCATATTTTCTGAAATTAGAATCCGATGTCAGAGTAAGGCTCAGGATTGGTCTCTGGCTATTTGACAACTTTTATCCAATTATGCATAAATGAATTCTAATTAATCCTAACATTCTAACTAGTACAGTCCAACAATTTATGTGTTGCATTGTGCATCAACATAAAGTATGGAAGAAAAAAAACATAAAAAAAGTTAAATAATGGAACCTTAATGCTATCTGTTATTATTAGACTCTAATTGTCCACCTTGAGTCGACATCTTTGGTCACTTGCTGAGTCATATATCTGCATCTAGGTCTCATTTAAACATGCTGTTAAAATGCGTCAAAAGTCTTTGTGTTCTGTGTGCTTTTAAACTTGAGTATAGATCCCCCAGGCATTCGTAGTGCGTGCAGTCCCATGGGAGACAGGAGCAGTAGGGGACAAAATGAAGCAAGAGGATTGTATCTGACAGAGTCATTTAAAAGGAGTTGCTCACTTGACCAGAGTACTGGGAATCTGCCTGTGGCATCTGATCTAGAAAAAAAAAAATTTTTTTTTTTAGTTTATTATTATTATTATTATTATTATTATTTAGCTTTTTTTTTTTCAGCTTAAACAACTTTGATCATGTGGAGGATACTGGAAGGTCAGTGCACAGGGCACAGAACAACTGTCTCATATCTAGAGAAAGACTTCAGAAAAGTGTGTTTGTATGAAGTAGTTTGTAAAGCTCTCTTGATCCTGAGTCTGCACATGGCACTGATTTTTGTTCAGGCAAGCATGAAACTGTAGTATGAACATTTTCCTCTAATACAGATCACTGGAAGTGGTATCATCAGATGGTCAATGTGAATTTTCCCTGGAGGGCTGAATACAGTTTTACCTCAGCCCAGGCTCAGTTGAATCAACTGGAAGAATCCAAAGGGAGTATGCCTGTATGTGACTTGGGAGAGTTCAGCAGAGATTACAAATATACTGTCTCTGTGGAGCATAAGAACTTGGAAGACAGGAGGGAGACAGAGATTAAATGAAAAGGTGAACACTGCTGTAGTTTTCATAGTTACTGTAAAATATGATGGCATAGGAAGGTCCTAGTACACACAACCTTAGTCATCATTCATGTATTATCTTCATTATTTTACTATTTATATTCCACAAAGCTTTGCAAATATGATTATTCTTTAAATTGAAGGTTGATAGTTTTGCTGAAATCTATCTTAATGTTTTTGGAGCACATTTTTGCATCTGTCACTCAACAGTAACTTGTAACTCAACTCTGCTTCCATTAAATGATGCTTAAATGAATTGCTTTTACTGTAGCATAGCAACTTATTTATCCAGTCTTTGCTGTTTTCAGCCTGTCTCTTTATCTATGCCTTATTACATCTAGTATCTGAGTGTCTGATACTCTTCTGTGGATTTTAGCCTGGGTACAACCCTGTCAGGTAGGAACTATTATTCTCCCATTTTATAGACATGGGGAAAACTGGGGTTTGCATAAGGTCACAGAGAAAGTCTGGGGGTGAGCTGAACATTTGGTGCAGGCCTTTTGGATCTGGATATACTGACATATATACTATATTAGGTTTACTAATCAGCCTATGTAAGAAAAGTAAATGTGGATAGCCTCTACTTTTTGAAAATAATAATCTTCAGCTATTTGTAGTGGTTGTGTCCTGGTTTTTTATTCTTTTTGTAACGTGTTCTAAGGACTACTTAAGTATTACATGAATTACAATAATTACACAAAACTTGAATTTTTAATGCAGAGATTTTTTTCAAACAATGTTATTTCATTCCCATAACATTATATACAAAATTGATGTGTAGACTTACAGAGAACAAAACGAAACTATTCTGTATTTACTTTGCCCAACATTTCTGTGAGACAGAAGAAAATGTGCAATGAGTCTGGCAAGGCACTCCAGGCTGACGTAATAGTGATGAAAAAAAAAATTCAGTGATATTACACAAAATGCTGAAAACCGTGTTTTGTATTTAAGACTGGAGTGGTATTTAAGAATTCAAATGGCTGGTTTTGGCAGACATCTAATTGCAATACCGTAGCATCGCTGCAGGCAATTTTCCTTGATTTAATTAGATGAACTGTGGTATTTTTTTTCTTTTTGCAAAAAGGCTTTATTATGTAGAAATGAAATATGTATAAATTTAATTTTTAATCTTGTCACTACAGAGTAGGAAGGAATAAGCTGATTCTTTTAATTTACCCGCTTTGTTTTAGAAAAAAAAATTAAATTAATCTTATCACAAATGTTTATGAGTAATTGATTTGAGTTTTGCACTCCGGTCAGAAGTGATAGAGTTAAGATAGAGTTAAGATTACTCTATGTTTCTTCTGAATTGAGTCTCCTGCAACCATATTCCAGTGTGTAAACACAAACAATTTGAAGCCTCAATTATATTATTTTTCTTCCAGACTATGATAATATTACCACTTAAATCAACTTAAATCAGAATTTGGGCTAGGAAATAGATCAATCCAAAAGATTTTTCTTTGTGATTTTTCATTTGTCTTTTTTTTTTTTTTTTTTTTTTTTTTTTTTTTTTTTTTTGTCTCTTAAGTTTGACTACAAAAAGTAATTGATCACCAAAGGTTCTCTTGAATACTTCAGGGCTTTTGGTGGGTCAAATACAGATGAGATAATTTAAAGTAAATTCTGAGCAATTAAAATTAGAGGTAGTCAGCACTACTCATAGGGTTATATGTCAACAGTTGGCCGTTTCAGTTTCCCAGACCTGAGCATGATCTTGTAAAGTCCAATAACTAGATAGTGGTATTTATTAATTTTTGAAATAATTATTTATGTAAGATATTTTCAAAATTCTGTAGACGAGCATCCTGTGCTTCTCTCTAGGATGAAGCCAAAATCCCAAAATCCAACTTTGTGGAAGGTAATGGAAAATTTCCACTCACTTCCTTGGGAACCAACATTTTGCCCTGTGTATTAAGATGGCTGATTCAGGAGCTCTTTAAGTAAAGGACAGAACACCTTCTGGTTTCAGCACTGAGGCTGAGCCTTTCCCTTGTGTTTAAGCTGTGTCTTTTACTCCATGAAACCTCTTTTTTTTTCACTAGCCTGACAAAGATGTCTTCTTTCCAGTGGCAGTGGGGATGGTAGGACAGTTAATTGAATTATCGTCTGCTGTCAAATTGCTGCAAAAAGGGCATAAGAGTATTTGCAATTTTTTTTGCACTTGTCATTGAAAAGTGTTGATGCACTTGAAGTTCTTGTTTGATAGCAATTTTAATAGCAAAGGAGTCCACAGTGATTAACACAGCTCAGTCAAGGCCGTATAGGTCAGATTTCAGCTAAGACGGGTTATCAAATTAATCTAATGAATATTTTTCTTTTCTGTAAATACTTTTACTGTAAGAAATGAAATGGTAGAAAATTCATCTTGACATGTGTAAATATTTCTTAAAATTATGAAAGTGATAAGATCATACACTAGTCAGAACAGAAGGCTTTTTAAAAATAATTTTTTCTTTTTCCAGAAGAACGCACATTCCAGTGGACTTGAACTACTCATAATAAGAGTTTTCTTCTTAGAATTTATCAATTTTTGGTTCCAAAAAATGTTAATTGGCATTTATTAGATTTAAATAGGCTTAAAAAACAAAACCAACCAACAAACAAATGAACCCCAAAACCCTCTCAAAATGAAATAATATTTTATGTGTATTTTTAAAATAAAAATTTCAGGTTGGCCTGAAATGATTATATTCTTTAATTAGTTTGTTTTCACAGCATAACTCAAATAAGCCAATTTACTCATAGTTCTCATTCTGAGTAGTTAAATTCAGAACTTTCTCTTTGTTTAAATTTTTTGTTGTAATGATGATTTTGTCATGGTCGTGGTTTACATCTGTGAATGAAAATAAGCTTAATGATAAGCACTTATTGCATAGATTTTAAGAAAACTTTTATTTTTCTTTGATGAAATATTAGATGTCTTCTCAGAAACAGACTGCAAAGATTTATCCCAAATTCAATTTTTTATCAGTTTATGTAGTACTAGAGAGAGTCTGATTTCCAAACGTGATTGAGTTTCTCAGAGAAACATGTTTGGCTGTCTGTTCCTTAGTCCCAAACACCAAATATAGGACTAAGTTGCTCACTGGTGTAAAAGAAAGTAGCTTCAGAATCTCTTATTTCTGCTAAAAATAACAACCATCTTGCTCCAGATTGCTCTACAGCATTTTTTTTTTTTTTAATAGCACAGATCCCAGTAGAAATAAGATGATATTGTAAAGCCAGAAGAAAATTTCTTTATAGAAGGGAATGTCTCATCATCTGTTTAAGTCATCTTCCCCCTGCCTTTGCTGGTACAGTGAGCAAAGAGGAGAGCGGCTGCTGGAGCAAACTCAGTATTTTAAAAATTAGTACTGGGGAGAGGGAATCAAGACTGTAAAGCTTTGTTCTGGGGTAGTGGCATCTCTTGTAAAGGGCATTTCTGCTTTTGTTTTTATTTCAGAAGGAATCCAAACCACATTTGTACTGTAGATAGTTTGCATGTGCACTGATGTGAACTGAGATCAGAATCTGAACCGCTAGTAAAATGTGCTACAAAATAATCTGCTATACTGTGGGGTTGTAAGGAGTAATTATTGTTTGCAAAGCTCTTTGAGTTCCTCAGAAGAAAGATGCTATAAAAGCACAAAATACTGTTATTATTATTATAAACTTCTAAATGCCAAAAACTAGGCAGTAATAATAGAAGTGCTGAAACAACTTTAACAATAGTGATGTGAACACATTAAGCTGTAATAAAGCCAGAGTCAACTAAATCAATCAAGTAGTCCTTGCAAACTGCTTGTTAGGACAAAATTGCATCTTTTCTAAAATAAATACAAGAGCAGATTCTCAGCTGGTGTAAATTAGCCCAGCTCCACTGGAGTCAAAGAGACTTGGATTTAAAATGAGAGTTGCAATTTTTTTTTTCGTCTTTTTCTTTTCTTGCTGCCATTGTTCATCTATGCATGAGCGTCTGTGTGTTTCGATGTGCATGTGTTTGGATGTGTATGCTGTAGAAAAAACAGTGCTGACAAAATTTATATCAGTTTCATTTGGGAGAAAAGCCAAAGTTATGTCAATTAAGCTTCATTTTAAACAGGAAAAACCTCTTGTGTTGCTACACACACACAGGTGAAGTTCTGAAATTGTTTTTTTATATCTGACTCATGCTCTGTAGAAAATATCTCTGCATCGGTCTTTGTGGGTGTTATGTCAGAAGAGAGGATGTTTTTGTAAGGCAGAAGAGCGACCATGGGAAAGTCTGTTTAATTGTGTAAAAGCAGAAGTTGTACACTACTACTTACTACTCTGCTCTCCTTCATTTGCTCTGGCCATGACTCTTGACAATCTTTACAAGACTGTAAAACAAAACTACTTAACCAGCCAATTTAAATGTTAAGTAAGAAAACAGATTTTTCAGAAGATCAGACTGAATTTTCAAAATGTTTTGAAGCAGTTTGAATTAAGTACTTTTTCTAATTGTTTTAAAGCACTTTTACAGTCTCAAAACCTACTCAGGTCTTGCACTTACAAAGTACTCAGATAATATGTTAATTTTATAATCTAACTAGATCAAATTCATGCCTCATTTTGTGATCCTTCAGAAATATAGTATATAAAGCATACATGATTAAATATGTCTGAGTTAATAACTTGTTGCTATAACAAAGGATCTTTTTCCCTGGGGGAAAAAAAAAAAAAAGATCATGTAACTGTTATGAAGGTAAAATTCCATACTGGCTTGTGTTGTCAACTAAACTTACGTAGGCAAAAATATCAGGGAAAGAAGTAAGGGAATCTGAGATTTAGTACTAGTTCTGTCACTGACTTTCTTGTTTTTTGTTCTCTTGGCCTTCAGCTCCTTCTGTGTAAAGTGAGGATCATAACAAAAGTGTGGAGGGGAAGTTAAAGTACAAAATGCTAAAGAATAAGTATTTTGAACTGTGACTTAGTGATTGATATGTATGAACCCCAGCTCCAAATCCAAACAGATGTTTCAGATCTGTGTTTGAATATTGCAGCTTGGAACCATGCATAGTACTAAGAGACTTATTATAATTTATTATTAATAGGAGTAGTGATTGATATTGTTGCATTATTTAATAATTGTTCTACTTTCACTATTTAATAATAATTATTATTTGCACATGCAGATCAGGTAGTTAGGGTTCTTTTCCATAAGAAATGCAAATAGAGATTAATGAGTGTTTCATAGCAAGTAAAATAATTTGATAATTTTTCCCACTGCATTTAAGCATCATTTACTTTAAGTGATCCTCTGTATTATCATTGTGTGCTCCATTGCTCAGTAGTGAAATCACTACCAAAATCACAATGAATTGTTTCTTTGTCTTGATTACTGAAGCATAGCTTTCACAATGCTATTTAGGTCTTTTTCTGCCTTGGCAGCTAAGACTGTAATCCCTTTAAATCAAGAGCTGTGTTCTAGTCAACTTCTTTACAATGCCCAGCAACATGATGCTCTGGGATCTTTAAAATTCGATTTCTTGTGCAAATCAGTAATAAAAACCAAAATTTGGGTGCAAATAATTCTGGAAAATAAATATCAATAAATGTGTTCTAGAAGTATTTGAGAAAGCCTCTGGAAAAATAATTTTTGTAAAAGAGCACTATGACTGTCAAACATAATAGCTATTCTTTGAGTAAAACAGAGAGAAAACAGCTAAAGGATAGTAAACATGGTCAACATTTCTTTTATTTTTTCATGAAATTATTTGTATAAAATATAAAATTTATATACAGTTTTAAAAATTATATGTAATATCTTATTCTCTTGGTACTTAGAATAGTGATCTTTCCATCTCATGGCTGGCATTGTGACTCTAAGCTTTTTGTGCTCCAAAGGTATATATAAACTAAAAAATAATGTAATGCATACAGATGTATGTAAGACATGAGTAGTTGTTTTTCCACCATCCTTACGTGTAAGTACCTAACTAACATGACTTAAGAGAACTATGCTATCCAGATACCAGTGTTAAGTACTTGCTAATATATTTGTGTGATTGGAATCTTACAGAAAACCTAAAAACAAGTTAGATCCATCTACTCTGATCTTCTTTCATGATGTAGGCCTAAGTTTGAGGTGCAGAATCCATGTTATATAGATGTATATATATATATACTTTTTTTCCTACAAAGAAAACCTCTGAAACAAGTAGCAGCAATAGTATTTTGAGAAAGTTCTGCTTATGTAGAAGGTTTTCTGTTTGGGCAGACACTACTCGGTATTTAATTAGCAGTGTCCATTCTTGTTTTTATAAGCAGCATTTCAGCAATTAGGAACTTTTTAATTAAGTTAACTGTGTTCTCAGCTTGAGTTTTTTGGGTGCACTCTTCCTCAGAAAAGTGAGATAACGTGCAACTGAGATCTACTTTATTTTTCTGCAGCAGTTCTTCCACTCCCTAACAAGTCAGTGCTCCCCTTTTAAAGACTTCAGTGCAATTTTTAAAATTATTTTTTATAGCTTGTGTCACCACTGCTACCATCAAGATTCCTCTTTCAATAAGATGCTGATTGGATGAATATGGCTTCCAGTAACTCAGCCTTTGTTTTGTAAAAACATTATTACAACATTGTATAACACTTTAGAAATGTTTCAAATTTAGGCTGGCGTGGTGACTTAGCAGACTAGGGGGCTAACATATGGAGTCTGCTACACACTAGAGACTGTGGTTTTATTGCTGGCACCACTAGTCAAGTCAGGATTAGCAACCATGGTGTTTTCAGCAAGATCTGAGATCAGAAGACCTCAGGTGTGGTTACCTAACCATTGTCAGAAGTAGGAGAAATATTGATTGGTGAAAAGAAAGATTGATTTAGTATAATGGAAGTGATACATTTTTGGTAGGTTTAAATAATTTCCTTTGTTTTCCATTAAAATAATAAAGCACTTCACAATTCAAAACATACCCCCAAATGGTAGCCTTGCTGTGTGCAGAGCCACCCGTCGGGACAGTGACCCTGAGCAGGATACCACTGGCACCTCTATTTGTCCTCAGCTACCACTGTGAATGTGCCAGACCTTGAAAAACAATTTGAGAAGCAAGCAAACAAGCAAACAAACAAAAAGATTCCTTTTCATATGAACTCACAGTGTGGGCAGGATCCCAAGCAAGATGTCTCTCATCTCAGCCCTGTCTCTGCTGTTGAAAATCAAAGAAAAGAGTAAGAACTTCCTGGGGAACGACAAGCTGGCTGAGACTGGGAACGATACACTTCAGGTGTTGATTATAGTATAATAACTAATGGTGAGATTTCATTAGAAAGTAAAAGAATGCACCTGCAGGAGAAAAGGGATCCCATTAAAGAGTTGCACAGAGCCTTCTTTTTGTTTAATGCTAAAAGTACAAAATGACAATATCAGAAGAAAAATAAAATGAGGGGGAATGCAGAATGCATTCTCTATCTTAAAAAAAAAAAAAAAAAAAAAGAAAAAGTGGCAGTTAAAGCCAATAAAGTCCTTTATTTGAATGCCATTAGTGGGTTTGGCAGCCATCCGCGCCATCTACTTCAGAGGAGCACTGCACAGATTAAGAGAGGCTGGATGCTAATTTGCACATATGGAAATGCTTTTTCTCGCCGTTCTGATGGCTCTGTTGTGGACAGATGGAATTAGTGAGCACTCCAAAGCCGTGAAGGCAAACACATAAAAAAAAAACCAGCCCCCTCTCCTCCTTCCTTCTTCTTTTTCTCTTTCTTTCTTTCGTGAGAAACTTTAGACTTGAAATAAATAACATTAGCAGACCGCTTTCCCTGGCATTAACAATCTATTTTATCATATTTCAATTTCAAATAATTTTTTAACTGGGAGTTATAGTCATCTTAGCTAGAACCGAGTGTGCCAAAAAGGATTGGCAAATTAAGGACAATCTTCAGATAAATTTGGCCTCATATGCTGTATATAGATCCCTCTCCACTTCAGACTGTGCTTTGCGATGCTCCATTTCTTGACAGTGTTCAGTATTTATGAATTGTATTTTCTCTTTCCAGCCCTTACACTTGTTGTACAAGTGGCACTTTCACCTGTCTTACGACCAGAGTGTGTCCTGGCACCTTGCGGGGAGGTGAGGCAGAGGGTGGCCTTAAGGGGGAAGATGATGATAAGAAGCGGGTCTTGACAGGGGTCAAAATTCAGACCCTGCTTTTCCAGCTATACAAAAGCCATTTAACCTGTCTTTGGACTATTGGATACTCCATGGACAAACTGCAGGAGGCTGACATAGGAGAGCAGCCTGAACTCTAACCCAGGAAGGAAGGTGTAGGAATTCTTCCTGGGGCTTTCCCCTGGGCAGCACAGTTCCCCACTGACTCCAAAATAGGGCTGTGCCTTCGACATGATTAAAACACTGGAAAAAGGATCAATCCAAGGAGACAAGAATCACTTTTATCTTGGTAATTTACAAGGGGAATTTTATATGCACGTTATCTATTGGCAGTAAAACAAAGCAGATGTGTCATTCTTTAAGGCAGCTGAAACTCAACGACCTTTGTTGCCAACTGT
This sequence comes from Nesoenas mayeri, assembly GCF_963082525.1. Lineage (NCBI taxonomy): Eukaryota > Metazoa > Chordata > Aves > Columbiformes > Columbidae > Nesoenas > Nesoenas mayeri. Next base: position 14,489,901 of record NC_137548.1, read on the forward strand.
ATGTCTAGCCATCTTTTGGTTTTTAATTTCTTTGAAATCAGGTGGTGCCAACAATTAGCACCTGACCACCCCTCAAACTTTGGATGAAGTGAGTGCTGGAAACTGATTCAGGATTCAAATATGGTAAATAAGACCTCTCTCTGTGCACTGTGACTGGCTTGCTGCCACTAGCAAGAAGGTCTGTGCAATTTGGTCTCTCAGGAGCTGGTACTGTCTCCTTTAAGCTACATGAATCCATTGAATAAGGTCATACACTCTCCTAACTAAAGGCAAGATCTGGGCTTTTTAACAGCACCTGACTGGAATCTTTCTGTTCCAATGGGATGAAAGGCTCGGAGAGGAATCCAGGTGTCCTAAAGCTGCTTCAGTCTGGCCTTTTTTAATCCATTCTCTTTATCCAACTTTTGAGGGTGCCTCAGTGATGTTAATGGATTCACAGCTGAACACAGTGATGAAACATACCATTTACTTGACTCTCAGTGAAGAACCAGCTACAAAAATATATTTTGCTACCAAGCGATTTATTTATTTATTCATTAAGGCCAGTATTCTGAGCATGTTTCTTTGGTAGCATCAATTACAGCTATCAAGTGAATTGAAAACTTGTGCACTTCAGACAGAGGAATAAAATATTGTTTGTGATCAGTTTCACTTGGTTATTATCTTTACTCTGATGAACTTCACTGTTACTATAGAAGCTAATAGCAAAGGAGAGGTGTAATGAATTGTTACCAAAAATGGTGTTTGTGATTCTTCTTTTCTTTCGCTTTCTGTCTTTTTATTTATTTTATTTTTTTCCATTTTTTTCTCTCTCTCCCCCACCCCGCTTCGTTCCCAAGTGCTCTGATGCCAGAGGCTGGAAAGATTTTGCTTCCAAAGAGCAGCATGTGGCTCTGCAGTGACAGATTCCTGACTGCTGCTCCAAGGCATTGTTCGCAGTGAACAGGGAGGCTCTGACCTCTCTGATCATGCAGCTGAGAGAAGAGGAGACCATGTTACTGTTATAACTCTTACTCTTCTCTTTGTGCACAGTGCGTCTAATGGGGACACGCATTTATACTGCTCTTTTCGTTTAGAGAACAAGACCCAGTCTTGAACTCTTCATTCAGGCTAAACTCTCACTGAAGTCTATTGAAGACAATGTCCTTCAGGAGGCTTACTCCTCCTGTGCTTCTCGATGCACAAAGAAAGTATATCTTCCAGTTCTAGTCAGAGACATTTTAGATTCCTTCCTTTCACCTTGCTATATTCATATCTGCCCATTTTGCCATAGTACTATTTGCTCGCCGACTAACTTTTGATGTTTTGGACCAAGTATCATTGTCCTTCTCTGGTGTGACAGCTACCAGGAGGAGGAATAGCTTGCAAACTCTCCTTTCCCTATGTAAATCTGGTTGCAAATACAGCTTTTAAATAACCCTTTACATTATGACAGTTTTATCAGGCAAACTTAGACCTCATCTTATTCTGCATAAAACACAATGACAGTGATCAGATTTCAGTTCTGGAATCCTGGAAACTGGGTGGAAACCTGTACTCTTTACATTAATGCTGAGATTTCACTTAAGTTCCTTTCCAGCTTGACAGTAACCCCTCTCTCATTTCCTCACCAAATGTATTGGCATTTCCCAAATTATTTAAATGGCTTTGAAATTTAATCCCAACAGAAGAGATTTTAAATTGCTACTATTATTCACAGATAGCATACCCTTAAAAACTCTGAGCTTCAAGGAATTGCATAAAAAATAAAAAATGCATAATGATCATACAGAAACAGTTGAGGCTTCTGATATAAGAGCCAATAAAATGTTGACAAAAATTAATGCTTTGGGGAAATACTGGTGAAGATTCTTAAAACTGGAAAATTAATTTTTGTAGTGACTTTACAGGAAACTTAATAGAAGTGTTCAATTTATAAGAAAAGCGTATGTTTTCTGAAAGTTGAGCACAGGATACATTCAGGGGAAAAGATCCAAGATCCTGTTTGGAAGGATGAGGGGAGCAGTAAATTAAAACAGGGGAACTCCAACCCTGAAATGTTTCTATTTAGTTTGATAATTTTTTTCTTCAGATTTCAGATGTGTTTATTTCTTTATTTATTCATTTAATAAATGCTAAAGTGATAGCTTAAAATCCCCCCAAAAGTGAAACTTGTATAACAGAAGTGGTGAAAGGATTGAGCATCAAATAATATAATTTCTTGTTATTTTACCACAGACATAGGTATCATATTAATGATAAAGAAAGTAATAGAAATATTCCAGTAAACTCTGCATATCCAAAAATGGAAAAATGAAGAGCCATTCAGAAGAATTACCAGCAGTAATAATAAAAACATAAACCAAATATGATTATTTTTTGGTCAGATCTGTTTTTTCTCTACTCTGTTCTTTCTATATAATTCTGCCTAAGAAATCGAGTTAACGCTGTTTGTGATCATGTAGCTGGACTTCCCAGAAGATTAATAGAAGTAGGAGAAACACAGCAAACTACCCAAGGCCAGCGATGGGAGGCTGCATTTCAGCCAGCTAAACCTTTTATCACCTGTCACCTAAATTTCTAAATCTTACTAGCATGTCAACTTGCTTTGTTAGCCCTGAGTGTCTGCAGCCTGCACCAGAACAGGGAACAAAGAGTTGTGGTAAGTTGTGATGGCTTCTCTCTGAAAAAGAAAGCACTAGTCCAGGAAGCCTTCTTAAACAACACAAAGCCAGGCTTTTTGTGTGCATTCGCAAGGACATTGGCACTGAGTTTCAGGGGACTTAGTCCCCAAGAAATGCTGGACAGCCTGAAGGACTCCTGACCCCTTATTGTCAAGAGTAACCAGTCCTTTGTGAAGCAGCAAATGTACCAGACAAATATGAAATCTTCTTGAGTTTTTTCAAGCACACACTCAAACGAATATGAAAAATCCATGCTGGTTTTAGCTATCCAAACCAGTTTCAATTTTGTCTTTATTAAGGAAATGCATAGAGACAAAGTTCTGATGAACAAAAATTTCCTCTAGTAGAAGTTAACAATGTATTTGAGATTCAGGGAAGCTCTTGAAACTTAAACAACCCCCAAGGCTCAAAGAGTGAGGCTTTTCCCTTGAGTAGGAAGTGAGGAGATGCACAGCTTCATTATTCTTTGGGCTCCTGATGCATTTCAGTATGAGATATTGTTGCCCTTCCTGAAAGGTGTTTTGAATTTTTCCTGGAGTAAAACAGCAAATCAGCTCTAAGTATGGCACACTCAGCATCCCACTCTCTGCTGAGCCACCACCAGTTTGGATGCAGCCAGTCTGTGCATGCTTGATAGTATGGTCCAGCCTTCAGGGTCACACATTCTCCAGTCTGAACTTTAGCTGGTCTCTCAGGTTTGCTGCCTACATGAAAGGCAAATCTGATCTTTAGGATATCCTCAAGAAACAAGAAAACTGAACTTTTCATAACATTTGATGCATTAATTGAACTCTTCAGATGCAACAGTGAAAAACATCCTATAAGAACCTGAAGAGTTCAACAAATACTATTCCACATGAGTGATGCTTTACTAGACCTTGCATAGATACAGACTAACTCTGTGCCCTGTAAATCCTCTCCCCATCTGTGTTTTCCTATCACTTAACTTCATTTGAGTTTCTTTGTTTCTGGACTCTTCGTGTGGTTCCCCAGCTCCAGGCAGCTGTTTCTTGCAGCCAGAAACAAGGCCCCATGGTAAGGTCCAGAAAATAAGAGGTGTGCTGGCATGAGCTCTTTCTTGTACTCTTATGCTACAGTATTGGTACCAGCCAGCCTTTATTTGTGTATGTGAGCTTCTCTTCTGTTAATAATTTAAACCCAGTCCCCAGAATGAAGCAGTGTCACTGTCAAAGATGAGAGTATTGTGAACATGTGGCATTCTGTCTGTCCACAGAAAGCAAACAATTAAAATGTTTTTTAAAAAGTCTAATTAGAAAGCTACTTTAAAGTAATAAAGGAAACACAAGTTGAAGGACTATTGCAGAAATAGTGAAGGATTCTTGGAATTGCACTGACCATAAGCTCCTGTAAGCTGCAATTTCAATATGCAGTTTTAAGTAAATTCCCTTTTCAGCTTCACTTGTCCCACATGAAAGAAAAGCTAACTTTAAAACAGCAGACAAGAGTCCTTAAAACGAAGCAAGAGGAATTTTTTCTTTAAGTGGAACATCATGGGTCTCATCAGAGTACTTAACAGTATTTTCCCTCCAGCTGTTTTTATTTATCTTTAAACTTCCAATAAAAGTTATGTTTTATTTCAAGAAGCAATCCATAATAAACTTTTCAGCTGATGGTAGTGGTTAGTGCCTGTGCCACCAACAGTGATGATTAATTATTTGGATAAGAAACAAAAATGACTCTTTGCTATGCAGCACCTATCACAATGAATAGGGGCATTTGGGCCCTACCACCAATTTTCAAATTAGAGAAAACAATAATCTCATTCCATTGCTGTATGATAATGCTGGGAACTTGAGATGGGGTCAGTTTCTTACTGGAAGGCAAACTCGGAGCAATTCCTGGCCTAGCACATAATTTGTATTATTCCACAATGAGATAGCCCTCCCTGGGCTAGGTACTTTACAGGCATGACATGAGGGACAGCTCTTGTCCCAAGAACATATTGCCTTGAGTCCTTATGCTTTTAACTCCAGCCACTGTCAGTCAAACCTTTGAATTGAATGAGATGTGTTACATTTGCCAAGCTAAGCATATGTTGAAATCTATACGGGATTTGAGCCTACATAAGCATGGACCAAGTTTGAAGAATTTGACTATTGTTAGTATACAGTAAGTATATAAATTATTTTCACTTTGAGTAGAAATGACAAAAACAGCAAGACAACGCTTAAAATCCTTGTTTAAGACATTACTTCATTCAGGCCTGTAGCCACAAAAACAACTCCTCTTCTGACCTCAGGTCTGTGTCTCTTGCCTTCAGCATGCTGTCTGTTATAGCATCCTGGCTGGTCCCAAAGGTCTATCTCATGGCTTCACGGAAACTCCTCTTCCCAGTACTGAACTAGTACAGATGGGCTTAGGCATTAATTCTGCTTTTGTCCAGCTGCTGACAAGTAGAAGGAAGCTATTGAGACAAGCTCGATTAGAACCAGTGGTCTCTGGAGCTCACAGCACTGTCAGTTTCCATTGAGACAAAGCAGAATACTTACCCTGGTCAACACTCTTGATGCTAATTTTGTTGTGGGTCTTTTTGGCCATGCTCTGAGCCTATTGTTTGGTGGAGCAAAGTTGATTTATGTCCGCAATGCTGAACCTTTTCTGTGTGGAGTTGCATAGTAAAACCTCATTTCAATAACTGACAGAACATGTTTCATTACTGACTGTCATACATGTCCTTGGAAGAGAAAGAGCCTCCAAGAAGTCATTTTTTTCAGGAAGGATACTGAGCTGGAAATTTTGACTTCACTGTGGTCAGAATTGAGCCTACTGTAGAAATGTTTGTTCATCAATATTTGGACTTTCCATTCATCCTGCCTTGGAGCAGGAGGACAGACCAGCTGACTGACCTCCTTCCACCTGATCTTCTATTACTCTCTTTTGTGCTGGCTCTTATATTTATTATATTACCAACTTGTATAGCAACTAATATATGCCACTTGTTTGCCTGTCTTCTTCTTGCCAGATGAGTTGTTTCTGAAGTTGAGTGCATTGTTTTATATTTACTGAACTGGCACCCACAAAATGACTTCTCTGTATGTGTCTGCATGTATATGTTACAAGAGTTGAGGTTAGTGACAGGCTTGTCTTTAGAGACAAAGATACATGGATGAACTGAGGTTTGTTTGGACCAGTTTGCACTAGTTTTGTGTGAAGTTCCCTGTTTTACACAAATGATAACTGCACATTCTCCTCATGGAGAAACCCGGTCAGCCAGGGGCATGAAGCTGCCAGGGGCAGTCTGGGGACTGGTATTTCACTGATCTTTTAATAATATGATCTGAGGCTTTGTGAATAAAGGCCTTCAGACGAATGCAGAGTTCTGTGGGAAGCCAGTGGAGGGAGCAGAGGGATTAGAGGACTTGTTGGAAAGGTCTGCAGGAGTTTGTGTTTCTAAGTAAAATAAGCTGCAGGAGTCAAAGTTTCCAAATTACTGAAGCTTACTGCTCTTGGATTTGTTAAGGCCATTCAAAAATAATAGTGCTTCTTCTAAAATAAACAAACAAACAAACAAATAAATAAATAAATAATCTGTGCCAAAGAACTATTTATTACCAAAAAGTTAACATCCACAAATAAGGTAAAGTTTTAAATCTTTTGAACTCTATAAGAGTATTGCTACAGAATCAAATAGAGCCACAGTTCTGCCTACAATTTAGTCAACCGGACAGTGGCCACAGGGCCAGATATACCTGAGTTAGACTTCTGAGCTTCTTAATCATACACCACTCAGGTTTCACAATTTCTAAAGAAAACTGTAACTTTTCTTGTCTTTTTTTTTTTTTTTTTTTTTTTTAATGACTGTCCACATCCATTTTACCAAAATTAGGGATTACCAGAAACTTTAGTCTTTATCTGTCTGTGATCAAAATCTTGTTTAACAGAACAAGCTCACACAAGATAGTTGAAATAAATATTATTAATTTAGACTAGCTTCAGCCTTGTGATCTGACCATATTCCCATAGACAGCCCACCATGCTTTTACATGTATGAGATCACTCACTGTTGCTGATACTTAAAGATAACACTGCACATGTACACACACAAAAGAATTATCACATTTTTGCAGGAAATACTTTATGGATTCGCTGCCAAATTTATAGTTGCTTTTATTTGTTTCTTTTGGCAGTTGTGTCCCTTCAAAAAGTTTGCTTCTGTGTTTTAAAATGCTTGAGGGTATACTTTAAATTATTGTTTAGTGCACAGATCATACCATTCTTTGATTGCTTAACAGCCGTGTGTTGAGAGACAGGAACTTCCCTTCTGCACTGTGATTTTAATAAGAAAAACACATAGTTTAGCTCAAGTTTTTTCCCAAGGTTTGGCTGTGCCTCAGTTTTCTAATATCAAGGCTCTTACTTTATATCTTTAGATTACCTAATTCTAAAAAGACAGACTAATGCTCCATTAACTTAAAGGAAACAAAACTGAGCTTTACTTCCCTCACTTTCTCAATATCCAAGGAAACTTAAACAAAAAGATGTTTCAATTTCCTTACAAATAGCAACCTCCATTAAAAGGTAACAAAAATAACTCTTAGATTCTGGTGGATGAATTGAAGATTCTTGGAATTATTACTCTCTGGAAATCTCAGTTTCCTAGCCTCTCCTTTTCCCCTTCATCCAACACATGCACTCTTTTACCTTTGCCTTCTGCAAGTGTCAGTCAAAGAAATGCTGTCTTTTCTCACATCCTTTCTTGCTTGTTTCTTTGAGGCACAGTTTAAGAATATCCCAGTGTCAAGTGTGTTAAGTCATGCACACAAGTCGTTTTTTGTGCCATGACAGTACTGAGAATTTTGAATGTGCTTTAAGAAGACCATGTGAGTGTTAAGAACATCAAAGGTATTTTTGGTATTGATTGGTAAATCCAAACCAAGGTATTTCTGACAATCTGTATTTCAAAAGTAACTCGAAGCCATAACTTTCTTCATGCTGGGTATCTCCAACATAGTGCCTTCTGATTAAGCCTGGCGATAATTTCAGACCAAAATAATTCTTTAACCAAAGTTAGAGAGTGTATTTGGAATGAAGGGAGACCAAATAAGACCTTAAAAGGGGACCTGGTTGTGATTTACCATGGACCATAATTGGACCATAATTATGGGTCTGCATCCCTATTATTGCATCAGTCCAAGGTATTGCTTCCTCCATTATTGTTTCCATGGGAACATCCTGACATGTGGCATCACTGGCAAGTAAAAAAAAAAAAAAAAAAAAAAAAGTAAAAATATTACTTCTCTAACCCTAGCATGCATGCAGGCACAGGACAAGGGAATATTTAGATTTTTAATTAAACTCTCCTTATGTACTCCTGTTTCCATGTGAAAGGTGTATAGCCAAAATGTTATTTACTTGCATAACTCATTTGTTCAAAGAAATTAGTCTCTGGGAGTGCATTTTCCTTTATTAACGCTTGAATTTAGTACTAACCTGAGTGCTTCAATGAATTTGCTGATTGCAGCTAAGACTCACATAGACCTTATTCAACACCAGTTACACATACCATTTGGCATCTGTAGCAGTACAGGCTTAAAGGAAGTCTAATTTAAAGCAATATACAGAGATGTTTTCTTTACTCTTTCCAGGAGAGTTTCATTTCTACCTTGAAGTTAGGTTTAAAGTAAATACACACTGAGCAGGAGACAGAGTATAAGCTTTGCCTTCCCACTCTCTGGCTCACAAATAGAGAATTTCAGTCTCCAAACTGTCATCTTTATGAACTCTTTACAGTAACAGTCTTGTGTTTGTTTAAACTATGTTCTTTTTCTACCATTTAAGTCAAAGGTTATCTCCTTATATAGTGAAGACGATTTATAATAATGGCCCCTTGTTCAAATAGATTATGATAGTCTAATACAATAGTCTATAATCACCTATAGGACAAATCTGGCAGCACCACACATGCTGAGTATACCCAGAGTATACTGGTCAGCACAATTAAGTGGTCTCAAGTCCTGGATGAGTAAAGAAAAAATACAGCTTATTTAGGAAAAGAAAGAAAAAATAATCATATTCAGTTCTGAGCTGTGGTAACTAGAGACAGATAGAAGCTGCCAACTTTGGATTGGGAGAGCTGGTTGGAGGCATAATTAATGTTTTAGCATATGCCAATGTCGATTAAGAAAGAAAAGAAGGAAACTCTTTTTTGTTTTTTTTTTTCACTGAACGGAAGATTTTTTTGTATAATACCATTATTTCGCACAATACTACCTGTCTGTAACAACAAGTTGATCCAGGAATGCAGAAGCCAACCTTTTGAATCCTGGATTCCTTGAAGATGTTTTTCAAAATAAAGATATAATTGTTTTTCAAACTGTCATAGCTATCTTGGAGTTTACCTGGATATGTGAATACTTCTCCCTGCTGGAATATCAGCCATCTATTTCTAATTTAGCAGTGTACCTATAAGTGCTTAGATATGAACCTCTTTCCTTCATGAATAGGCCAACCAGTCCTGCAAGTATGATGCTCTGAATTTTCTCTGTGGACTTGATGGGGCTGGGATTTCCCTCAGTACTTGGTAACTGAATCACTCCAGTTCCTCCTCAGCCAGTATCTTGAATAACCAGCATGTAGTCACCAAGATGGCACTGCAAAATAAGTATATTCCCTTACATAGGAGGAAAGAAAATTAGGTTAAAATATGTGCTGACATCAAGGGTGCAATTCCAATGACATCAGTGTAGTTTTGTTTATTTACGTCACCAGAGAATTTGGGATAATCTTGACTGCTTTGTCACAAGCATGCTAAACAAGTTTGGAGATTGTTTAAAGACCCCGTTTTAGCTTTGCTGATTACTCTGCAGTCATTTATTGCTCCAATACTACAAAGTAAGAGAGATTATCCCTTAATTAGGTGATTTTTATCCTTATAACATCTTAGACTGCACTAGATCTTCATTAAGGTTTTCTTTTTCTCCCCTTGCAACTTTATTGAATTAGCTTTCATGTTTCTCTCTTTTCCCTGATGAGCTGTTGATCCAGGGACCAATGAATGTTAGTAATGCGTCTATTTATGGCCTAATCATTATGAATATATTTAAATGTATTTCAGAAAATTATTTCTAGGCTATGCACTCAAAAATGCTTAATCCTTATAAATGCTTGGAAAGAAAAGCTGGAAGTCCATCTATGTGCGGAGAAAGCACTCTAAAGCCTTCTCTGTCTAAATCTTATGTACAAAAATGGAATAGTATTACATCCAATTGTTACGATTTTATGAAATTAAGAGTTATAAACATTTTTAGCAGTTCTGCCTGAGTATTGTGTGGTTCACAAAAAGGCCTTTATGATGTTTAAGATGTTTTAACTATAACTTGATATAAAGATTACCAAAAGTCTTTGAAGGTAATATAAATATTATTCCAAGTCATTTTGACTAAGAGAGAACAAAATATTCGGCTATGTTTTAAATGAATAGATCTGGTTTTTTGTGACTCTTCCTTGTCTAGTATTTAAAGTACAGTATGAAAATTATTATTGCAATATAAACATTAACTTTTTACCCTCATTGCCAGTAACAACAATAATAATGTATAAGTAACAGCTGAAATAAAAAACAAATAGTCCATTCTCCAATGCCAGATAACCAATGATTGACTTTAGGTCTTAATTAAGGATTTATGTGAAATTTAAAATTAGTACGAGACATGGTTTGCACTACCACCAGGACAACAAATAAAACATTTTAAATGGGTCATGGTTTCAGCTGCAAGAGAGTTAATTTTCTTTCTAGTAGATGGTATGGTGCTGTGTTTTGGATTTAGTATGAGAATAGTTTTGATAGGACACTGATGATTCAGTTGTTGCTAAGCAAAGTTTACATCAAGCTGAGAACTTATCAGCTTCCCATACTCTACCAGGTGCACAAGAATCTGAGAGGGGACACAGCAAGGACAGGTGACCCAAACTGCCCAAAAGGATATTGCACACCATATGACATCACGCTCAGAATATAAATTTGGGGGAAGCTAGATAGGACCATGATTGTTGCTTGGGGATGGGCTGGGAACCAGTCAGCAGGTGGTGAGCAATTGCATTGTGCATCACTTGTTTTTAATATTATTTTATCATTAATATTATTATTTTATCTTCCTTTACTGTCCTATTACTCTGCCTTTATCTCAACCCACGAGTTTCACTTTTTTTCTGATTCTCTCTCCCATCCCACTGGGGAAAGGGGAGTGGCAAGCGAACGTCTGTGTTGTGTTTAGCTGCCTGCCAGGTTAAACCACAACAAAGGTTAAATCATTAATATCCCAAATTAACTGCACAATGCTTCCTTCTCCTGCAAGCAAATAAGCAGACTGGAATCATCAACATTGTAAGTCTTTCAGAAGAGGTTCAACAAGCACCTGTGAGAAAGACATCACTGCAGTTATCCTGCCTTGAGACATGAGGAAAGGCTACATGGGCTACATGATCTCTGAATGTCCTTCCCACGCTTCTTCTCCAAGTTTAGATGATTCAATTCATAGCCATTGCTCCTATGTCAAAAGGCGGGTGACTGGATTCTCCTGTCTTAGATGACAGAACCATGTCTAATTTGCAAGACAGGGTACACATTTATGATCTAAATAAAGGGATGTTGTTGTTATTGTTCTTATCAGCATTTCTCTTGGTGTAGATTTGTTAGCCTGGCTGACAGAACTATTATGTTTGAGGGATCATGTTAACATCTCTTGAAAGAGAAGCTGTGGAGGAGGGAAAAGTCTAGCCCACATGATAAGAGCAGGACAACTGAATAAGGCTCTCAGTTTCTTTTTTTGCAAGAGAGTGAGAACTGGAAGGCTTTGAACTGGAATTCTTAGCTCTGACAGCTCCTATTCTCCAAAATATTAGCAGTGTTGGGAGGGCATTTAATAACAAATGAAAGAATAGAAGATGTGCATACTCCTAAATTAATTTCAACAGAAAAAAACCAAACCAAACCAAAATAAAAAACCCAAACCAAAATAAAAAAACAACAACAAGAAAACCCCACCCTAAAACAAATCTTGAGGTGCTGAAGAAAAGCAATTGACGTGTGTAGGATAGGCAGCCACGGAAGGCAGCAATATTTTGGTGACAGAATGATGTTTTGTGCCTGAGTAACTAAACTTGTGCTTGAAGGCATAGAAATTCCCCAGTTTCCTCAGGGCATCAAAATCTTGGGAGCCAACACTAGATTTGTGGCAAAATCTGCAGATGGCTCTGGAGGAGGAATGCATACAGCTGTTTACAGCTGGTTTATAGTTCTTTGACTTTGTATTGGCAACTCAGTTGACTAGCGATCTTGTTGTTGGTGGAGACACAAAAACAATATCCTCAGATGCTAACGCCCTCTCCCTCAGTGGGTTTAGCACTTGAACTGATATCAATAGGTTTTATCCTTACCTTGATAAAGATTTATTAATAGTTTATGTTTCCCTTCAAGTGGGGGTGGAAGGTGTTTTGAAAGAGGTCTGGTAGCTTTCCTTAGTTTTTAAACATGCTTTGAATTAGTTCTTTTATTTCTTTGTGAAAACACAGGAATAAGACACCAGGAAGAAATTGGGATAGCCTTATTCCTAACTCTCTTCTGTCTGCTTCTGATATCAATCATGAGAAAACTGAGCAAGATAAAATCTAAAGTTAATATGGAAGAATGTCTAACCCAGATAAATTGCTAAAGTTCTGATCTATGGAAAAATAACAATATTTAAAATTTTTTTCTTTAAAAAAATCATTTCTTCTGAAGAAAAAAGCAATTTTTGAAACTTTATTTTAGAAAGTGTAGAAATTTTTTCAAAGTTAATTTTATATTCTGGTAAACTTTTTATATTATATCAACACATGCCAAAATTAGCCATGTATAATCTGCTGACAGATTATAATATGGCATTGGTTAAAACGTTCTATTGCTTTTCATTTGTTCATTGTTTTTGTAACAAAACACAAACTTGTAAAGTTTGGGATCAAGCACAATGTTTCAATCAGTACTAAATAGCATCTGTCCTACAGTCTAAAAATACATATATATATTTATATATAAACCAGGAAAATCATATCCATATAGCTTTGGGGGAAAAAAAAAAAAAAAAAAAAAGGAAAAAGAAGAAAAAAAAGAAAAAAAAAAAAAAAAGAAGTTACTTGCCTTGACTTGAAACCATTTTTTGAATAAGATGTCAATTTTCCATATAGATGTAACTAGCATAACTCTATAGCTGATGGAGCAAATCAAACAAGGCTGGTAGAAGTTTATAGTCTGGTAACATTTGTTGCTGAAGATCCTCAACATCTTTGGCCACTTTAATTCAGAGATTCCAGGTTACTGACAAAAGACTTAACAATGTACAATCTTCAAACAGAGTTCTTAAAGAAAAAAATATTTCAGTCCCTGGGAACCTTTCCAGTGATAGTAACAGACATTAAGTTTGCCCATGATAAAGGGTAGGTTTAAGAAAACACCATAAATTGATTTTATTAGAGATGGATGATGGAGTTGTGACTCCCATGTCAACTGCTAATTCATGTTAAAAATAAAAAACAAACAAACAAACAAACAAACAACATGATTTTTGATAATTCAGAATGCACTTATTATTGCCAAACCATGAACATTCTCCAAAGCCCATTGGGACTGTAGAAATTTTACTAGTGATTCAACAAAACCAGGACAACTGCAGCTCCTCCTCAATGTAATGTGGTTAATCACGATTCTGTGGAATAACTTTTCAAAAAGTAGATAAACAGAGGTAATAGGGTGTTAGTTCCATCTCAGACCAACTTATCCCTGCTTAGACACCTGCAGATAATTGCTCAGGAAATGATACTTAACTGTAAGAGTGTGCAAGAGCATGTGTATGCACATGTGTTAATAGAGAAAGAGACGCACATGTCCAATGCAACAAAAATTTACTGGTGAAAAAGGATGCTTGGATATAGTATATGGAACATAATAAAAATACACAAAAATAATTTCTCAGGATTATAACATAAATTTAACAATCCGTCTGTGAATAATTTGATTTGCAGTTTTAAGCCTTTAGAGTTATGGTCTATTTATAATTGGAGCCACAGTCTGCATGTATTTTAAATGCAAAGAGAGGTTCCAACAGTCAAGTTATTATATTACTTGAGACTTTAATTAATAACACACTAATTGTAGAAGCCAACATCAAGTGCCACACCATATTGTTTCTATTACATTTTGAAACTGTTTGAAGTGATTTCATAATTAAAAAAAAAAATGGACTTCTGAGTAAAGTGTTATCTTCTCATGGAAACATCACTTATTCCATGAGTTCTCTTACTTTACAGGCTGTAGGATTCTTCATCAGGTTCTATACTACAGTGTGCTTTTATATCTGAATAGTAGTGCATACTCTCACATTTTCAGGGAAAGAAAAACATCTCTAGACCAAACCTTTTGTTAAAGTTCACCTAATATCCCCCAGAATATAAATTTTTAGTGGCCTGAGATTACTAAAAATATGAATGAGTGAGTGGTAAAAAATTCCTGTAAGAATAAGCATAAACAATATGTCTTGAGAAAATGAGTATCATAAATAGTATGTTAAATGTGATTTAAAGACAACATACAACTTCAGAATTTCAGAATTTGTTCAAAATGCTATAAAATCACTAAGACAAATCTCTTATGCCATTTTTGATAAAAAACCTCCACTCCTTTGTAGTGTGATGTACATATGGGTGTTGGGACATGAGGCAGGGAAGGACCGAGGCTGTCCTCCTAGCCTCAGACTGCTGTCTCTTCCAAAACCTTCTATGTCCCACCCAGCACCTATGAGACCAATAGCAGCTATGGTCTGCTGGGCACTGACTAGTATGCAGGATACACAGCACAGGGAACCTTCTCTGAACATTTTCTCTCCCTAACTGTCTTGCTCTACCCAGTTTTGCACAAGTAGGCTGATTCTCCTGCCGTCACCGCTCTACTTCCCCCTCCTCAACAACCATATTGCATAACAGCAGGATTTTGCCCTAAGCTGTTGTGCTGACTCCAGAATTTCCAGTCTTATAAACTCTCTGTAAATTGATAAAATATTCCTCCCCCTCTCCCTGCATTTCAAAACAAACATCCTACTAACTTAGTGAGATCATAGGGGCAATTAAAATTAATAAATACTATGGGAAGCTTATTTTGCAGTGCAAAATACTTAAAATACTTAAATATACTTAATACTTAAAATAATACATATGTCTTACTGCTGGTTTTGATAAAATAGGAGCATGCTTTAAGGATTTAAAATTGCAGATATTGTTGGAAAAATTGAGACCATAACAATTTCTCATATCAGATTAGCAAACAACAAATTCAATAACACTGCACATGCACATTCACTAATAAGATTCAAAAATCTAGTAATATAATATTTGCAAACCTACAAATCCAATAGGATGTGTCAGTAGTACTACAAAAATTAGCTCTAAGTCTGTTGCAATAAATGTTGGTATTTTATTCTAGTCTTAAATACCCACCCTTTATTTCACCACTTCCATAGGCATGTAATTTCATGAGAAAAGAGACTGAAAAATGTGTGAACTACCTGTTTACAAATGGCTATGATTTTAGGTTTCTTCTTGTTGGAGGATCCAGCTGAACTTATGTTTTGTTTAAACAGTAACACAAGTCATTTAAAAAACAAGTACATTTTGGTTGGTTTCTCCCTTTAGCAAATTATAGCTCATCATCAAATACTTATTAAGCCCATTCAGCTTTAAAGTCTCCACTGTTCCTCAAAGGCTACGTGAAGGCAATGTACTTCTGCAGTATCTGTGCCAAAGGACTTTGTCTCTCCAGCAGGTTTCAAACCAGGTCCATGTCTCCTTTAAGAATTTTTTCCTTCCCCACAGCTGGTGAAGGACATATTGGATAGGTCAAGATGTTAAATTCAAATTATCATAATTTACCAGGACTTCGATGCAAATATCCATTTCATAGAAGGTTTAGTTCATTAATAAACCAGAGGTGGATTGAACATAAGAAAAGACCACAGGAGAGGCTAGAGAAAAGAGGGACTTGGTACGATGAGAGAAATCATGTTCCTTTTTATCAGCTGTCTTAATCCTTTCACCAAGGGAGGCCACAGAGGTCTCAGCAACAGTTTGGGTCCAGGTTGGAAACTGAGTGTGATCAAGGAAAGAAGGATTTCTTATGTGGTAAGAAGGATACACTTTTTCCAGAAAATTTGGTGGAGTTGGAGCCTAATTAGACAATTTGAACATATTTAATTTCTCTTCCTGCATGAACAGAACAATAGGCATCACGTATCTTCACAACAGAAATCAGAACTCCTGTTGACTGGGTCATCATGGCCTTCCATGTCCTAGAGCCAAAATCTGTCACCAACAAGCTTCCGTCTCTTGGTATCATGAAATGTCGTGCAAAAATATCACTGCTTGTTACATCCTGGGTCAGGATCTCCTAATGAGTCCAGCTTCAGGCTGCCTGGGTATCCTTCATCTGATGCAGGATTACCCTAATTCTAATCCCAGGCTTAGGTACCAAAGAAAGCCTTCAAAGTACCAGATGTATTTCCATGATTCAGACTATTCCGTGGGGGCTGTGTGTTTCCAACAAAAAAGGAAGACAGGGTACAGGGAGTGGGCAGGGACTGGGGAGAAGGAGCAGCCAGGGCCTGTGGGGAAGAGAAGGGGGCAATAGGGACCTTTCACAGTGTGCCCAATGTCCCAGCTACGCCATCCCTTCCTCAGACATCCCACAACAGCAAAGGCTTGATTCTGACAGGCTCTTCAAAAGTCTGGAAAGAAACACTACTCACTAAAAATCCCCCTGGAGAATGTTCTGGGCACAGTAAAGAAACACATAGCTGAGAAAAATCTCATGTATGGTACAGTAGAGAGCAGCCATATGTGAAATGGAAGCAAATTAAAAATGGATGGAATAAAGATCTTGCTGTGCATCAGATTTTTTTTTTTTCTTTTAAGCTTTGGAGGTTTCATTTTTGTGCACCTAATATGAGCTTTTTGTTATTATTGTTGAACTGAGCTATGTATTTCAGGCAGGACGACGAAAGTAGATAACAAAGTTCTTCTCTAGTCCCTTTTTGATGTGGATATGAAGAGGTACAGTATGTGACACTGAATGCTGGCAGAAAAAATTAAAGGTGAGACGTGGGAATATTAACTCCCATGGCAGGAGGAGTCAGACAGTAAATGGGTCAGCCTTAGTAATTTGCAGGGAGAACTTCAACTCAAGAGTGTGTAATGAGGATGGCTATTTCTCCAGCCTAGGTTCAGTTAACAAAATCCATTATTTATCAGTTTTGCCAAGTTTGAATGCAAGTTTGAATTTCCATGTCCATGTTTTATTTACCTATATGGCTGTATACCTCTGAAGGATTGCAAGTCTCCTTTCAGATGAGCATGGGCCCAGTTACTCACTTTGAAATCATTTGTACACTAATATATCAGTTAATACCTCTGTCCTCTGGTGATTCATGTACTGAATTGCTTGTTTTGATGTTCATAACCCTCATTTATGTGAACATGGTCCGAATATATCCAATCAGTATTCTTTTTAAATTGCGCCTGACCTATTTTTTGCTTTTAATAAATAGTAATAAGATTTGACTTTAATTTGTTCCATGGCCTAGACCCCTCTGTCTTCTCTCTTGGATTAGCTAGAACAGTAACTTCTTGGACGTTTTTATGTAAAATTCCATCTTCCACTAAAACTTCAAAAGCATCCAAGAGCTTTATAAAAACATGGTGTCTAGCTAACAAACTAACCTTACAAAATATCCGTTCATTCTTATATATAAAGTAAATTCATTTTATACTCCTTGGCCACCGATTGTATCTTCCATGCGATTTTTTCACATTAGCAGTATTTAAAACTATGTTTAATAATATCATTGGCCCCATAGTTCAGCAGTTATGTGACAATTAATAGTAGAAAGCCATGAAAACTGAGTGGATGATTAGGGAAGATAACTAGTTTAGTAAACAAGTTCATGTCTCAGTCCCGAAAGAAACAGATTCAAAAGGTTTTCTCACCTCAGCTAAGAGCTGGCAATATCATAACTCATGCAGTAACTTGGCATAATTTTTGTCTTCATTTGAAAAAGGCCTGGAACTAACAGGTAAAAATAAGTCCCTATTGTGTAATAAATTGTTGAAATCCTGAAGTGAGCCCTTTTCCCTTTGTGTTCTTGCTGAAATACCCAGCAGAGCAGCAGAAAAAGGTGTGATGAACTCACTAGCAGAAACTTGTCTATAACAGACATAAATGTGACTCCTGCCACTTCTACAAGAATCCACTTAATCATGCTAATAAATGCAAAGACATTTCTTATTGATGTTTTCATGCAATGTACCATTTACGTTCTTGTGAACTATGCTTTCAGATTACAAGTTTTTTGGGACTACAGTCCCTTTTCTTCCTCTATGTGTTCAGCATCAAGCAGAATTTATGCAATCGGCAAAGGTACAAAGTTAAGAAAGAACACATATACTCAGTACGCTGAGTAAGACGGGGTCAGTATTTCTTTTACAGGTCAGCAAAAGCACTGCTTTGGTTTTGCAAAGCAACTGCACAGTCATTTATTCTTTAATGGAGATGTCCATTTCTATTACTACTTGATCACTTCAACTGTCTCTCATAGAAAAATTCAATATTACTGGACAGAGAATGATAACTTCTCAATAGCATTTTTAAGCGAACTCAAAGGAATACACAGCAGAGATAAAATGTTCTATTAAAAACACATATGTTGGTTTTAAAATGTTATAAGAAGACAACCATTGCTATTAAACTCTATAGGTGTTGGGGTTATTTTTAAAGCATTTTCAATGAAACTATATTATATTTCAGTGTAATCCAACTGGCTTCAACCCTATTAAATTCTGTAGGACTTTGCCATAATGATGCAGCTGCGAAGGAGTGTCTTATCTCTTAAAATCATCTGGCGCTCCTGCCTAACAGGCCATTAAAAGGACAGACACACACACAGACCAGAGCTCCAATTCCCCCCCTTCTCTGCCCAAAGCCAGCATGTGTGACCTCTGCAGCACACCCTGAATCTCTGGCTCAGGGCGAGGAACCTGAGTCCACCGTCAGCCCAGGCGGCAGCAGGAGCTGCTGTCGCTGCTGCTTCGCTGGGCAGCTAGCAAGCACGGCTCCGTCCTGCGCCACCCTCACAAATCCTCCTTCTGGTTGGGTTTTTTCTTTCAGTGATTTGATCTCCTCAGTACCTCTGCCTCCGACAAAAACATTTGAAACGTTTACCTTGAGCCTGCAGAATGAAAAGACCATTCGACTGAGCATGGTGTGAACTCTGTGGAAGGGCTCAGCACTAAGTGTGCTTTTTTAGGCAGAGAGCTCTTATAAGAGTATCAGGCACCCTGTGGTTCTGCAGCACTCTGCAGAAAACTGTCCAGACCTCAGGAATGTCTTTATTCACTTGAAGTGGACTAATATAGCATGTTTATTATTCTGTGTGTATATAAGTCAATAATTGCTTATAACATCACTTCAAGCATACCATTGATATAAAGTTCTTCTGTGTGCTTTACAGAAGTCTGCCACAGTTTGCCAGATGAGTTGGTAGTTTACCTGAAATATTTCTTTACAGTCGTGGGTGAGGGCTTCTTTGAATAGAACAATTTACGAACTGTCTTGACTTAAAGTTCCTATAAGGAAAACTATTTCAAAAGAAAAAAAAAAAAAAAAAGAGGGCATGTTGTTTCAGATTTCAGAAAGAAGACTGATTTCTAAAAATAATTAAAAAAAATTGACTATGTTTTTGAAAAAGGGAAAATCTAATTTTGAAAATCTTCACTTCAGACACAAAAACCTGTACATTTTACAAGTCCAAATCAACAGCTTGATCATTCAGAACACTTGATTCTTCCAAAGCCATTCCCAATGTTCTTGTGGGAGGATGGGAAGAGGATATATATTTTATTTTTCCTAGAATAACAAAAAGGGGGAAATATTTTCTTACTGACTTCCAAATATGTTAACATTAAATAATATACCACCATTTACAATTCCAGTTCAATATAATCAGATGCTTCTAGTCAGAATTGAAAAGCTTTAACAGAACTGTGAGAATCCTATAAAAACTGTTCCCTTTGTGGCCTTCCATCCCTAGTGAACACACTGAAAGAATATTCACTTGCTGTCCTCAGATTACAGTTAGTCTGGTTCATACAATCTGTTTGTGTAGATTATAGAGAAGTCACTGCATTAGCGAACAATGCCATATGCAAATGACAGCCTTAAAAGTGTCCTAGTGTTTCAGATTCTGAAATTTGGTGAAAACAGGGTAAGACAGTGGAAACTATGTGTGATGGTATTTTAGAGTTTTAATGAATCCCGAATTTCCAAAAGTACAGAATTGAAAGCTAGATTATTCTTAAAGCATATATCAGATTGGACACTCCTGTTTTTCTCTGTGGATTGATACGTTTGTATCTTCTTCCTTAATATCAATACTTGAGTATTAACAGGCTTTACTGTAAAGGCTGGATATACCAGAATGGATAAGGGTGCTGTAACCTTTCCAATAGCTCTGCTTGATTTGCCTCACCCTGGAGTGTGTCACAGGAAGTGGCTCCACAGAGACCCTCAATGCCCTGCTCCACCCAGCCCTGCTTCCACTAAATGTAGATCTTTTTTTTTCCTGGGGGTCACTCTGCACCTGCAGTGTCTGTGGTAGCTCTGCCCAGGTAGACCAGTAGCTTGAGAAACTTTTCCCTGTATCACCTTCAGGACCAGAGTTCACAAAATCTGGGCTGTAATACAAGATGGACCCTTGGTCTGCTGTTCCTCAGCAACAGGCAGATTTTTGGGCTATTATAGCACAAGCTGAAACTAAAGACTAGGGTTGTCTGTTTCTCCTGTTGGAGATGACCTGTCTGTACTCACTCATGGCTTTGTTGTGCTCTGCAACTTAGTAATGGTACACAGGCTCCCATGACTATGATTCCTTTGTGGGTTCCAGGCTTCTTGTATTTCCATTTGCTATTGCATTTCAGGAAGTAGCCATGTAGTAAATGAGTCAGCTAGAGTTTTGTCAGACTCTTTTCAATAAAAATCAAGTGATTTCAAGAATTTTGGATTTGCTTTTCAATCCATGCAAGTCCTGAAAGTGAGTGTCAGTGATGATTCTCTTCTGTCTAATAAGATTTGAGAGGCATGTGAGATTTTCTCTGAGAAAGGACACAAAGAGGATCTCTGTCCTCTGCCAGCTGTCTATTTTGACAACACTCAGAGAAACTCAATATTTTTGAAACAGTATCTTTATCAAATTTAGTTGAAATTAACCACTCAGTTCAAAGCTGAGAAGGACAGCAGGGAAAAGATTAGAAGACTCCAATAAAAGGTTAATTTTTAAATTACCAAATAGCATAAAAGTTTTGTGTTATAAAAGATAGCTTAAAAAAATATAAAAATAATATTTTGTCTTAAAAAGTGGACCAGAGTAAGACCATAAAACCTGAAGAGTGGGTAATGATTGTGCTGCCCAACATCACACCGAAGTTGGTATATCACAGGAACAGCCAATTTTAAGAGTCACTTTAGCAGTGCTGCAGAAAGGAGTAAACTGGAACTGAAGTCTACCTAGTATAGCTCATAGCCTGCTTTCATGATACCTCTGTAATACTGCATGCTTTCTGTCCAAGTAATGATATGGTTGCTCTTACACAGGGCAGAAAAGAGACTTATTCTCCCTGTATTGGCAAATGATAACTTTACATAATTTGACAGAAGGGATGTAGTATGTATCTACAATTTCAAGAACTACTAAGTGAAATTCTATGTTTATGGATCTCTAGTAGGTTCTTCATCCTAGTTGTCATATTCTGAATTGTTAACAAATCATTTTTTTCCAAGAGAAGTACAACTTTTGCTATTCATAATGACTACAAATATTTGTTGATTGTTGACAGTGACGTTTTATCCAAAGTAGAAAGCTGTAGATTTTAAAAAGAGACTGACATATACTTTTGAGTCTTTATAATTTTTTCTTTTTAAATAGAATTTACCAGAGAGTGCCTTGAGTTTCCCTGTTGCACCATTTTTCATAAAGCCAAGTTTCCCAGTGGATACATTAATCATGTGTTTTACATGCTGTCATATCACATAACATTTTGAGTTCGACTTAACCTGGTGTGATATGTCACAATCCTACAGTATGTGTGCCCCAGGGAACTTTAAATCAGTTTGCTGAAAAACACAATTAAAAACCCACACTGAATTAAGTTTTAAAACTGTGCACATGCACAAACCCACATATCTTTTTCTGGGAAATAGCACATATTATCTGTAAAAATATTTGTATCACATATAGTCTTTAGAATCTGCAGAGGAAATTACAAATAATATTTTCTAATTGCTAGATTGTCTAATAAAATTACTTGTGTAATTTAATACCTGTGACCACTCTTCCCATATATAAAAGTTATACTGATTTTCTTGTGCACCTGCAAAACAATCTTAAAAGTGGCACTTGGATACTTATGTAGAGCGCTTTATTGTACCCTGATGCTTTGAATTTGGTCTAGTTGAAAGAAACCTGTGGTCAAATGCTCAAAACATAAATCTGCAAGTCAGGAAGGCTCTGAGAAGAGCTGAAGGAAGAATTTATAAAAAAATAACTTCTTCCAACTCTTATATCAAAGAATGTGCTTTTGTGCCTATTTGTTAGCTGTCCAAAAAGTGCCCCACAATGCTTTCTTGCAGTCGGACTTCAATGGCCTGATACTGGTTTGTGGATTGGTTGACTGATCTTCATGGGTTGCTTTGGCCTGTGTTCAAAATGAATGTTTTCTCAACAAACTATTTGAAACTCATAGGTCCGAACTCTATTTCAACAAATAAATTTGGCTACAGTAGTATGTCAATTAAATAATATGATAATGACCAACATTAACATCTATTTTACAAGTTATTCACAAATTGTTCTTTGATACTATTTATTCAGTTGTGGTCTTGAGTTCTAATGGTGGTTCTCACATTTTTATTTTCTATCATATTTTTATGACATGTGAGTGGCAAAATACTTCAATGGGTTAAGTGCCTTTGTCTAAGGAAAGTGTAGTTTTGAACATAAGGTACTGCTCCAAGTAGGAAGAAACAGATCTTTTTCTTCTAATTTATTTTGTTGTGGTTCTTATTTTTTGTATGAAATGGGATGTATGATCATGTGCAGCAGTAATAATGAAAAAAGACTAACAAGACAACATACTGTCTAAGCATGTGGTCAGGTTTAACAGTCCGTATTTTGACACATGTGTAAATACAGACAGAAGAAAACAAACATGTATTTTTCACTGTATATGATAGATAGGCAAATTCTAAAGGGAAATGACACATTTTGTTATTCATTAACATCCAGTGATCCTTTCATGCAACACCCTGGAGGCTGAATGCAGTGACAGCAATAAAAGGTATACACCCACAAGTACTTGGCACCAAGCATCAACCAGTTTGCTGGAAAAGAGCTGGCATATATTCCTTGATAATATGTCTCATAGGTTTGTTGGATGGCAATACACTAAGTGTCTGACCATTAAATGACATACCAAAATGCTGACATTCAGCCATGTGTGCCTGTTGCAAATCACTCACGCTTTCCCCAATTTCTATTCATTTTCTGCTTGGAATGGTTGATGTCCATGCTGGCAATGGGGAGAGACTAAGCAAAGTGTAAATATGTTTCATATATGTTATAAAAGACAAAAATGGAAATATATAAGGTAAGTATGGAGCAAAGAATTGCATTACACTGTTACAAGTTAGGTTAGACATTGCTGAAAATGATAAGCATAACATCTACTCTTTACTTGAGAGAGAGATGTGTAAAATAGTCAATCCTCAATTGCAGAACCAGACAGTTGCCTGCAAACAAAACATAGATACCTGGTTTACGCAATGCAAAAGTATAAGAGGGTGAAACATCTTTGCTCATATTTCTTTGTGAGAGTTTGTAGCCCTGATTGTAAAAAAGATATGTGTGTAAAGAAAATGTAAGAGAGAATTATTGATTGCATAGGTGTGCAAAAGTTGCTGAAATAGAGCTTTTAGATCCTATTTTAGCTAAAAAGTGCTCTAGAGTTAGGAATTAAGAAGCTTTTTCCATCTTCCTTTCTTCAGAGGATTAATATTTCATAGTCTTTGTAAATAAACAGGTGACAAAACCCATCTTCCATAAATAAGTATCTGTAAGGCAAATTATTAGGATGGCAACAGTAAAAATTGGATAGGAAAGTCCTACAGTGAGCCTTGCAATGGAGCATAGAGAATTTGGGAAATTCATGTTAGACTAAAATGAAGAAACATACGGTGACTGGCAGAAAGGAGGAAGCCTGAGATGCATCATTTCTATAGACCACTGATATATTAACTGGTTTCTGATGGAAATATTAGACCATTTGTTGAGTGTGTGACTTTCTAAAAATCCAGGAATGGCACCAACTCACATCCAAATTGTTGGATACTCTCTGAGGTTTGGATCGAGAGGGATTTATGATAATGAAAAAAAATCACTATGTTATTGTCATAAAAACTAAATCTTGCTTATACATTGCTGTCAAATTTATTTCAGGATTACTACTAGCAGACATTTAATTTCTGTGGCATTTATGGTCAAAATGTTCAGTGCTACCCTTCATTTTTGTTTACTCACTACTGTAAGTGCCATCGACTGAAAAGCAACTGTGGAACTGACATTGGCTTTGTATACAGAAGCACCTAGTGCATTAATGTGCAAACCTATAAAGAAGTCCTTTGCACACGTAAAATAAAGTAGTCTTTGTTTATTGCATGGCACAGGTAGGCACTCTGAGCTAAAAACCTCAACCTGTCACAGTGCAGCCTGACTCTGAAATGGTTGTTCTGAAAGTTTCCCTGAATGTCCTATTAGCAGACAAACTTTTCCTTCTGGCCTGTAACACATACATACATACCCCTGCAGGAGCTGACATTCTACTCAACAATTTAACAGTAATATAAAGTGATCTGTCCTTTCAGAAACATACTTGGTGAGAAATATTTGGTTTTCCTTAAATGTTACATGCAAAAGAACATTGGAAAGGACTGATGAGCCTAACTGTTGTCAGTCACAAGTGGCATCATTTGGGAGTAATATTTAGGAGATTAGTAACATCTGCTTTTTAAAATATGGTTAGTAGCAACCCCTCCAGCCTACTTCAACCATATGGGATGCTTTGTACGCATAGATAGGCACTGTATACCACAAACTCAATGCTGGAGAAGAAATGTTTACTTCAAAGAACATAGCTGAAAAAATGGAATGTAAGCCAGTATAATCTTTCTAGTTTGATCAGAAAGACCCAATGCAAAACCATACTGCTGAATAATGTTTATTGTTAAATGACACTTTTACTGTCTGACTATTATTAATAGCAATCATTATTACTGGTGTTAGTATTGTGTGTGAAAAGTCTTGTTGCACAACAAAACCATGAAATGAGGAAAAAGGCATTTTGATTTTAAGCACAGAATTCAGATGCTTTGTTTCTTGGTGATGAACAAAAGTATTGTTAATAAATATGAAGAAAAAAGTCTAAGTATGTGCTTCAGAAATCCAGAAATTCTAGTCTGTAAAATGCCCAGCACTGCATTTTGTTCTTGTTTCCTGGAGTGTAAGCTCACTATAATTCCACTCATCCTCACAGGAAAAATAAACAACAACAACAACAACAACAACAACAACAACAACAAAAAGTTTATTCCTTTGGGACAGGGGAAATGAAATGAAATCTCTGCACTTCAAAATGATAACGGAAAAGACTGCTTTCATATATCTATGCTAGGAAGAGGTACTTATTTAAAAAAATATGGTTTTAGAAAACTGGTGGGCTATTGGTAGGCCATAAAGTAGGTGAAGGAGGAGGAAGGAAAGCAGAATATTTGTTTTTCATGAATGCTTCTTCCTTTGACAAACCTCATTTCAGCAATTTGAAGGGAAATTAATAAAAGAACATGAACACAGTTTCCCCTTGTTTGTGGAATATGGATTCCTTCATTTCAAAGCTCAGAGCAGAAGTTTTAAGGTTTCCAGATGAGCCTTAATGTTTGTAACCCACTTGCATTCACTGCAGCATGAGTTTTTTTATATTAGATGTCTTGCGCTTTTTCTAACGTCTAGTCTCTACAGATTCTTGAACAATTTTGGCATAGGCTAATGAAAAGTGATCTATTTTTTCTGCATTCATGTCTGTATCAGTCATATCATATCTATTACACAGAGCAGAATAACTTGGAAATTTTCTTAAACTAGTGTTGAATATAACCCTGCACATTCAAACACAACCTCTTCTATATCCCCAATTTCTACTCTTGCATTTTATTACCAGGTTGTAACTGGAGAGTCTGTGTTATTCATTGCTGTTACACTTTTGATAGATTAACAGTTATTATATCTGCTAAAAATGGACATATTTCCAAAACATCTGGTCAGAACAGGTCAGGACTGGCCTCTTCCTATTCTTGCAGGAACAGTTGGGGCTGATGCAGTTGTAAGCATTAGCGTTCCCAGGGGGATGTTACTTTACCTAATGTACTGACCGAATGGCACGCTTCACTTCCACAACACCTGCTTACAGATTCCTTGCTGCCACTCAAACTCAAGCCAGTAGAGCATGGGAAATTTGGAACAGTGATAAAAACATACACAGAATAACTTGGGAGAGGATGAAATGGTGAATGGGAATAGGGCATACTGAAAAGCATAGGGATACAATGAGGCAAGGAAGAGAAAAATGTCCAGCATTAAGACATAAATGTTGCCTAGCTAATTGTGATTGACAATTTCCCTTTCTTTCTACAGGAGCTAGTTGTGGTATTGATTTCTTTTATGTCCATGATTACACCAGGGCACTGCATCTTCAACCCACAATGAACACTTTTCCATTCTTGACAAATTTTTTAGCATTTCCCTTTTCTATTTTGTCAGAATGTATGATTTCATACTTTGCAAGCCTTAGGGAGACTTGAGAAAGGTCAGGCAGTTTTGGATTCAGGGTTTCAGCATCTAGCCTAGCAATGTGATAGTCACCTTTGCAGCCTGCTAGTTCTGCCTATTTGAGGTGGTGATGTAGTTTGCAGAAACTCATTAAGTTGCTATAGACTGGCAGCTCTCAAATTCTTATCTCAAGTAATATGATCTGTTGGTTAGAGCAAGTGGTCAAATGGCAATAATTCTCCTTATTTAATATATAGGGAAAAAAATCATCAAATGTGAAGGAGACTTAGACCCACACTGACTTCTTCTGTGAAGCTTTGGTGAGGTAGAAAGCTTGTGATTGGCATTTCTGGTTGGGCAGGAAGAAAAAACAGTATAGAACTACATGTATGTTTCTACTGCATCACTGACACTCATTAATATCTATTTTTTTTACTAACCTCCTGGAGTCTCTATAAGCAGGAAAACACACTGTGAACATCAAGAAAGTGAAGTGTCATTTTCAAGTTATTTGACTTCAGATGGTTTTGGGAAGTGTGAGGTACTTTTGACTGGGTTTTTTGTTTTATTATTCCTTGTTAGGAACTCCAGGGTAATTGAGTCTGGTACTTTTCATTGTCAAATGATAGCAAGCAGATAGATAATATTAAAAGTTCCTTTCAGGTGCTCTCATCATGCTGTATTTTCACTTAATCAACTACTTTTCTCATAGGGCAAAACTGATGTGGAACAGAAATAATGGCAACAGGTTGGGAGACAACATAGGTGTAGGGGGGCTAGAAGCAACCATTTTATATTGTGTCACTCTTTCCTTATCTTTGAGGAACAGGATTTGCCTCTTGCTATTCCTCTGATCTCATCTTTGCATACCAGACTGGGAGGAAAAGGGCTTTAATGCTACAAAGAGTTGGAAGCTCTGGGATGTACCCATGTCAAGTCTATAGATACTGGTGTGAGGTTGTGCACATGATTGCTTGTGCAGTTCAATTCCACTTTCTGTTTTTCAAAGAAGACTTCAAGGGGAGTGAAAAGATTTTTAACAGCTTAAATTGACAATGCACTATGAGGACTTTTTGACCATCTCTTCGCTTTCCAGTCTCAATTTGAGTGGATTGGTATGCAGTTACTGTTACTGCAGTAGGTTTTTGTGTTCTGATCCTATAGGTCACCTTCAGACATGTACATTGTACATTGTTGTGCATTGGGAGTCACTAGTGACAGCAAACAACTCCACTGGAACTACTACGCCAGGCAATGTGAGAGGCTTATCTCTGTTGAACTTCGTTATGGTATTTATGTCTCCTTGTTTTTCATTTCCCTGTAAAAGTTGTAGTTGTGGGGTAACTTTTGGCAAACTAATGGTGAAGAAACAACTCTTCAGATTATTATCTCCATGAAGATAAAGGTGTTATCTATATGAGGTAAGTATGGACTCCTGGTATGATGAATATTTAAGCAGTGTTACAAATAACAAATAAGCCTTGTCTGCTTCTCCAGACCAAAGTGGATACATATATTATTAATCCATAAAATCTAGGTCCAGTATCAAATTCATTCTACTCTCAGATTATCTTTTTGAGTACTAAAAGTAAACAGGATCAAGCCACAATGCTCAGATCTGGATTTAGGCATTCCCAGACTTTGCATTGCAGAATCATATCTTTAAGATGGATCCACACTAACACCAACCACAAGAGTTGCTGGACTGTGGGATAGGTAGAAACACCATTTCTTGTGAGTGAACAAAAGGAATTCTGATCGCATTTAATACTGGTGTGACCAATATACCCTTTCTATTTTTGGTCTTTTCAGATGTTATTTATGAAATGAATGAATTAATATGGACCAACAGTTATTCAGAAGTGCCTTGCATGTTTCTGATAAACGTAAGGTTTTCTTAATGTTTTAAAAGCCAATACTTCTGAGTGAAGCTTAGTTTTTGGAAGTATACATCACTACTAGACAACTTTTGGATTGTACTGTTAATTGCTTTATAAACTTATTGTCCATACAGATTTAAAGCAATTTCATAAAAGTCAAATAAGGTTATAAATTAAATATTAGAAGGTCTGAATATGACATAACTATCTATGCAGAACAGCTTTTGTTCTCTGTTCAATCTTGGTTGTTTAATTTTACCAACACCTTCTGATGGCAGCTTAATTTATGGCTTTTGAAGTCAACAGCACCAATCTTACAGTATATCATTGAGGTTTGTAAGTTGTTAGGCCCAGAGAGATTGGGCAGTTTATTTTCCACATACCACTGATGTGTCAACCATGTGCATCAATACAATTTATAGACTGAGCACCCATGGACTAATAACACTGCCAAAACTTGCCTTTTACCAGCTAGTGTTATGTATGTTATAGAGAAAATGTCCATGTGAAAAATCAATCCAGCCACAGTTTGCTTCCACTTCTGGCTTCTTTTACACTGTTTATATTAATTGGCTTTCCTGGAGTCTAACATCTCACATAGGCTGAGGATTTAGATTTGACGAAGAATTCTACATTTAGGGGTCTAGGAGTCTGGACCACCTTTCTTACAAGGAGAAACTGAGACAGCTGGGTCTGTTCAGCCTGGAAAAGAGAAGGATGAGAGGGGATCTCATAAATGTTTATAAATATCTCAAGGGTGGATGTGAAGAGGATGGGATCAGTGGTACTGAATGATAGGATGGGAGCATTGGGCACAAACTGAAGCACAGGAGATGCCATCTGAATATGAGGAAAAATTTCTTTACTTTGAGGGTGAGAGAGCACTGGAACAGGCTGCCCAAAGAAGCTGTGGAGTCTCCTTCTCCGGAGACATTCAAAACCCACCTGGACAAATTCCTGTGCGATCTACTCTAGATGAACCTGCTTTAGCAGGTGGATTGGACTAGATCTCCAGAAGTCCCCTCCAGCCCTAACCATTCTGTGATTCTGTGATAAAAAACAAACAAACAAACAAACAAACAAATGCCACAAAAAATATCCAAACAAAAAAACTCCACCCCCAACAACAAAACTAAATAAATTAAAAATATAACAATTTATGAGACTGCTAAGAGAGGAGCAGCAGAGACTAAACTTACAGGCACATGAACTACTTCAGGAGTTATGTGCAGTTGGTCAGCTGCTATACAGTAACTGCTCATATCCATGTTATTACCACAGTGTAATATTATCAGAAGTTTGCTGAGAAGTAAGTGGACAAATGCTAGTGACACTTGTGATGCAAGTTCTCCCCCTAGCTTACCTCGTGGAAATGTGTCAGGTGCAAATAAAACAATAGAAGGGGTAATTTTCCCCTGAATTCTGCTGCAGAAACTCTACTCAGCCTGCATTCGTCAAAGGCTTCTCACTGTGTAAGTCAGGATGTTAGTAAAGGCAACTGGAAAGGCCATCAGGCTCACAAAATCTGAGGTACTTGATGGCCTCACGTAATTCCTATGACTTTAATGATGAACCTGTAATCTTTGTAATATATCTTTGATAGACATTTAGTAGTAACTGAAGTTGAATATAAAACCATTTCTGTGCCAACCTAACAAAAAAGTAGCAAATAGACATGAATGGATGGAAAACTTTAAATAAGGTTTAAAAAAAGCAAGGTAAAGAAACCAAAACAGATGCATTACATGTAGTCTATTACAAACTTTGTTGTACTTCTTTATTTTTTCACTTTTCACTCCAGCCATGTGTCTCTCTCTCAAACAGATTATCTTCTAGAAAAAGTCCTTTATTTTTTCACATCCACCTTTTTCTCATCAGTACCTAACTGGTTCAAAGTCAGAGTTCCAAAAAACATGATGGATGAAGAACTTGCAGTTGAGATATGTCTTCAAAAAAAACCAACGGAATTGCCAGAAAGTCTGCAAATCTTTGACACTGTTCAAGTCAAAATCTGAGTTTTAAGCCAATTGCAGGGTAACTGAATGCAAGTCCAGTTGCAGTAACTACTTTCTCCTCCTCTAACTGTCACTAGCTACTGTTCTGTAGTATCTAAGCCATACAGTTTGTGAATTAATTATGTGTGTTCTGTGTATTTTATTTTCTGTAGAACAGTGAAAATAACATTTCTCATTTCACATCTGGCAATACCATTGTGTGCACATCCTTCATTCATTTCCAATTAGATTAGAGCCTCGCTGTACTTTTCTAAATCTAGATTTTCTATTTAGTCAGTGAAATAGTCTCTGGTCATGTACAGAGCAAAATCACTGATCTTTCTGGATTTTTAAAAAATAATCTAATTTTAAGTGCTTTAGACACTACTTACACAGCAATGGCAGCTATTGTCTATCTAGATTGGCTTAAAAGCTTCATGTAAAATGCTGATTTGCAAATTAACTTGTCTTGGCAACTAAGAGGGATGTCAATTTGAAAATAAGTGGCAGTGTATCATTTCACCTCAAAAGGCCAGGATTTGTTGAAAAGTGATATACACATTCTCACGATGAAGGATTTGTTATGCTATTGACCATTGACGTAAGTAAGTAAGAAAACCATTATATGATGTTAGGGTCAGAGATATACAAATTGCCCTACAAAACTGAGAGTTCATATTGGTTTTATTAACACTGAATGTCATGATCATTATTTGGATGGGGCTATGCAGGGACTTTCAACAACGAGCAGTACTATTTGCATCACAGTATTATCTCACTGTGAGGCCACGGTGAAGAAGCTCTTTGTTCTGGGAACCCAGCCCAGACAGAGGAAATTGTGGGGAGATGAAACTTCTCTTGCTTTGTCTGTCCTTGAAGCTTGTCAGCCTCCAGATTCACCCTGAGGTTCATGTGTGCAAGCCTTGATTCCTACAGGGAAGGGAGTTACATCTGGAATATTGTGTCCAGTTCTGGGCCCCTCAGTTCAAGAAAGACAGGAAACTGCTGGAGAGAGTCCAGTGCAGGGCAACAAAGGTGATGAAGGGAGTGGAGCATCTCCCTTATGGGGAAAGGCTGAGGGAGTTGGGTCTCTTTAGTTTGGAAGAGACTGAGGAGTGACCTTATTAATGTTTATAAATATATAAAGGGTGAGTGTCACAAGGATAGAGCCAGGCTCTTCTCAGTGACAACCAATGCTAAGACAAGGGGAAATGGGTTTAAACTAGTACACAAGAGGTTCCACTTAAATTTGAGAAGAAACTTCTTCTCAGTGAAGGTAACAGAATACTAGAACAGGCTGCCCAGGGAGACATTCAAAACCTGCCTGGACACATTCCTGTGTAGCCTCATCTAGGTGTTCCTGCTCTGCCAGGGGGATTGGACTAGATGATCTTTTGAGGTCCCTTCCAATTCCTAGCATTCTGTGATTCTGTGAGTTGGACAACAGCAACATGGAGCTCATACCAGTCCACTTTTCCTGTGGAGTTTAGTTCCTATTTCTTGTCTCAGTTTCTTTCTTCTAGACCAAAGAAGAAATATTCCAACAAGAAAAGGCATCCTTGGCCCTAGGGGATGATTGTCTAAGTAACTGCGAGTGTCATGCCCTGGTGTGACTAGGAGGCCATAGGCTATTCAGGGACATTGATGACTCACAGCACAGCTGTGCTGGCAGCAATGGCAGTGGCTGATGGGGGTGAACAAGGGATTTCCTCCACAAATCTGTGAGGGGAGATGAACCCAGCCTTGCCATGGGAACTGTGGTTATTTAATACTCACATGTTGGACAGGAATCTTTTTGCTCAGCCCCTTCAATTCTGAAAATCATGTTCATACCTCATATGAATGGAAATTTTTTTGGAAAATGAGTGGTGAAACAGACTTTTTGGTTTTGCTGGCAACCATGTGATTTAACAGTGACCTTGGAAGGAGAAAGCCCAGCAGCAGGTTCCTCCTCCAGCTAACTCTGAGTAATCACAGATAAAAATCAGTGATGAAAATGAGTAAAATGTGATTCAGGCTGAGAAAGGACTTCAGCCTTGTTCTATTAGTATCGTTGCCTGTGGTACGCAGACATACACTCACATATGTGGGCATATTCACAAAACAGTCAAAAAGTTACTGTTATCTCCAGAAAAAGAAACAAAAGCAAACCAAACAAAACTAGACATGAAAATATGAAGTCTTGAAAATTAATGTAGCATAGAATTATTGTCCTCCAGTCAGCTTTAATTGCTTGTGCAACAATTGATGATTAGAATTCAAAAATTCATATTCCACCTGTATTCTTCAATTTTTGTTTGTCATTTGTCCTCCCAGCAGATCGTCCTTACAGTAAGTTTATTGATCAGAGTATTCATGGAAAGTAGAGCCCAAAGGGGATGTAAATCCAAAGTAAGTGAATTCGTTTAAATATTTAAATCAACATTTGTGTGATGTATTATTCCAGCTCCAGTAAGCATTCTGGACTAGACTGGGATGGAAAATGATTTTCATAATAAATTTTTTAAGTGGAAATTAATTATAATTCTAATAACTAAACTGTACTATGTAAAGAGTAATTATTGTTTCTTTTTTGAAACAGGAAATTTGTTAACAACTATAACAAAGCAGTATTCACATCATGAAAAAAATACGGTTAGAGTTCAGTGTTTAAATTAAGTGGCAAAAATTTGAGCATGAAGTAAAACTTGAAGGATATCTCTAGGTTTTTATTTTTATTTTTTTTAATTTAAAAAGTATTTAATCCAATTCAGCTAGGTATATTTTGGACTTTTCTGTTTGTTAGAAACATGTTAGATTAACTTGAACATTTTCCAAATATATTGAATCACGATAATACTCTAATACAGTGAAACTTTGATTTTATACACTGTGCAAGTGCAGTATATGGAAGTTTGTTCATCCAGAAGGGAAAGAATATATGCTTTTGTAAGTGGACTAGCACTGTTGCTTGGTGTTGTAATGTTGCCTTTTGGCTTTGGAAAGGAAATATTTTTAACTGTACTGAAAATTTGTGAGGTAGGTGGGGGATTTTGGGAGAGTGACTGTAAAACTCCATCCTCCCCCGAATATATTTCTGTTTACCTGCTGCAACCACAGCAGAGAGCAAAGTCATCTGTGTCTACTGCAGTTGTTTCAATTCTTTTCTTATTAAATGTATATTTCAAATGACTGGCACCATAGATTATGTTCCCAGCAGACTCTTAGACTTTTGCTTAAATTTATGTAGATTGAGAGTTATGCTAAAATCAGCAAGACATTCTCATTATATAAAGTTAAGCATATGTTCAAATGTTTGTGTTATCGGGGCTAATCCATAAAATTTGGAAGAAAATAGAATACACAAGATGTATAAGATTTCTATAGGAACCTATATCTGTATAAATTTAAAGTGAATGGGTAGTTTATACATTAATTATGTATGTGTATGCATGCATATATATATATATATATATATTGACATGTTGAACTCAAGCACTCAGATTTTTATACTGGCATCATCAGTGCTAAATACATACAAGGATTAAATATATGACTTATTTTTCTTCCCAAAAGTGGGTTGCAGTAATACCTGTTGCAAGGAGATGTGATTAACATTATTTGGGCCCTGTGGTATTATATTTTTTATTTATTTATTTCTGAGAGAATCCCTAATCCCTGCTTAATTTTATGAACTGTCAAAATGATTCTAAATATCTCTCTGTCTTGCATTTTCACCTCAGGACAGGAGTCCAGAGGTACAGATTTGTTGTACAACAGTGGACTTTAGGCAATTTTCATCTTTTAATGCCTGCAGCATCTGAGGTTGAACTTGCAATAATCACTTGATTGTCTCTAAAGGATCTTTCTGCAAAAGATAAAAAGATATGGAAGAAAAGTAATTGATTAGATGCAAGTGATAATTTTGTTACATAATCCCAGATGGAAAACAAAATTACAGTTGAAAGATATTATGGGAAAGATACTTGCTATTCTGGTAAAGTCACATGCTGGTCTGCTGGCCTCAGTTCCCTGGTTAGACCTTAAAATGCAGTAAGAAAATATGCAAAAATAACACTAGCTAGAATTTTATTTTATAATGAACCTACACTGCTATTGATATGGCAGGTATATAATGAAAAGAGGTGTAGATATAAACCAGCTATAGCTGAAATTCGTATTATTTTTGTGAGAATATGAGCATACTTCCATGATATTTTTGGAAACTACAAACAAATTGGGCAATATTTAGAGTCAGAAAAGGAAACAGAATATGACAACAAATTCCACATAGTAATCGTGTGTATAAAAGCTGGGTGATGGGACTCATTAACTTTTAAAAATGTTGATAAATAATTTATATTTATTATTGGTGTTAAAAGTGAGACCTGATTCAGGTATAATTTGTGGGCTGTTATAATTTTCTGAAGTTTGCATTTTAGCAAGAAATTGAACCTCATTTATTTTGCAGAGTTGGGATGTGATTCTGATTTTGCTTATGTTGTAACAAATTCATTTGAAATTCACTAATTACCTCAATACAAATTTACACCAAAATAGCCGACCAAATTGAAGAAGACAGACTGACAAAAAGTGTAGGATTTGCCTTTGAGTTGAAACATTCCATCATTGATGCATGGATTAATCTCACATAGATCTTAGGATTTAAAAAAATATTTGGTGGGGAATCATTTGGTGGTCCTGGACAGAGGATGGATGGAGGTTAGCATGCTGGCACAGAAGCTTTAAAAGATGTAAAAGAGGCCCATGGGCAGCCATGCATATTTGTCATTAAGGGGACCAAAAAGGAGTGGCCCCATGGGCATGACAAAAGGCAAAAAGAATTGGTCAGAGATTCTGTGGCTGGACAAACTGCATGTTGATTGGACAGTCAGTGCCTGGTGCAGAAGGAAGTTGAGAATTGAATTACATGGATAAAAGATAAGTATGCAGGCATGACTGAAGAGAAACAGATAAACAAGGGTTTCCTATTGTTCCCACAAGAGTCAAGCTTCAGTTGGAATAACAGAAAATATTCCAGAGGGATAGTACCTTTCTATTGCACAGAAAAAAACAGCTGTTTTTATTGTAAACTAATATATGACACTGAAGTCACCCTGGATAGCTTGTATCCTGGGTCAGGCTCCCCAGAAGCAAATTGGTCTGTCTCCAGCAGAGTTTTTCTTGTTGCTTAGAAATGCAGTCTGTCCCACACACCTTCATCTTTACTTGAAGAGGAAAGAAAGAGCAATGCTTTTTTTCTCTGAGCTCCACCCAAAGCAGCATGTAAGAGACCAAACCTATGAAACTGAGGAATAATTAAAACAGAGCCAGCAGCGGAAGGATAGAACATGAAATCTTTCTGAAGTGGCATATATTCTATTCTCATGCTGCTGCTTAGCACAAAATGTCATAAACTGAGGAAATTCTAGCTCTTCTTTGTTGCTGAAGACTGAAATATCATTTTTTCACTTCTGAGTAGTTAGTACTGTTAAAGTGAAAGTCAGAAAAGGAAACTAGCATATGAGGATATTTAAGCTCTGTTTCTACTTTCTAGTTGCATGTTTTGTCAAAAGGCAAGGCAGGGAAGTTTAAAGTTGGGAAGCTAGATGATCAAAATTTCATCTATGGCCAGATATATACAGACATTAGCTAGACATCAAATATTGATACTGCATTGAAGGTATAAGACTGAGGAAGAGCAATCCATTTGTTTGTTTTGTTTGGCCAATGTGTTAAGTAGAATAACTTACGAGAAATGTTAGTATCCATCCCTTCTACTCCTTTTGTTAACAGGTTAGCACTCGACCAGTTCACATATCTAAGACTTTATGTATTATTAATCAAAAGAGTTAAAAAGTCAATCCAATCTGGTTATATACAGTAGTTCTTGTGGCTTTCAAACCTTTAAATAATTTATGGTGTCATCACTTTCCCAGTGGATGTCAGGCTGGTAGAATGTCTAGAATCAGAATTCCACTGGGAAAAAAAGAAACGTAGTCAGAAAAAGTAGTATATATATATATTTTTTATTTTTTATTTTTTTTTTAATAATAGCAACTCCAGCTTATTGTATCATCCCTATCAGTCTCTAGAGAGATCATTTCTCTGAAAGAGAAAGTTTTCTTCTACCAATCCTTTTGAGATCAAACAATTCTGAACAAATCTATACCTACACAGTATTCTAACTGGCTAAGGGTATGTGTGTGTGTTAAGCATATGTATGGATGTGTCTTTATTAAAAGAAGAAAAAAATCCTAGATCATTATGCACTTAATTCTGATAAATGTATCCAGTATACAATATTTAAATTTGACTTAATCTTCTGAAACCAGTCATAATTCATTATAGGTTGTTGGGTTTTGTTGTTGTTTTCTTCTTTTTTTAGAAATTATCTTACTGTAATTATCACTATGATGTTGAGATCTATTTGGCCCTTTTTATTTCAGACACATCTGTTCTGTGTCTTTGGAAGCAGTAAGCCCCTACAGTTGATTATTGTAATATTAATTGTTTTGTTTTGTTTTTTTGTTTTGTTTTGTTTTGTTTTGTTTTGTTTTTTCTTGGTGTGTCCCAAATTCGTTAAACTATTTTTTATTATGTGAATATTAGGAAATCTACTTTTGAGGTTTTTTAATCTTTCTAGGTATTCAAGAATATCATAAAAAGGTGATTTAAAAATAATACATTCAATTTAAAAGTATATTAAGAAATAACGGCATTATTTTATGTGATAGAATACCAGATTCTGCCTTCACAAGAGACTTGACTTCTATTATTGAATAGACTGCTACCATATATTTAACACCTAACCTCATTTCAGAATTAAAAACCTCCTCTCAACCCAGAATATCATATATTATTTCTCCATGCAAAACAAGGTCATTGAAGGCCAGCTATACCTGACAGATACTCTGTTAGTTCCACAGCAGATTATGAGTTTTTATACCTCTTTGTTTTGTGCTGTAGATTTGTATCTTTCCATCAGGATCCCATGCAAAGCTATTTTTTTTTTACCTTGAACCTCTCAATAACAAATGCAGGAGGCATCAGTTAAGAAAATTGTCCTGCGATCTTTTAATACAGCTGATTTTCCTTGCAGCTGCCAAGTCTCAATACTCACTTCAGCCAGGTCCACAACCTTTCCTGTTGCATCCAAATCCTGCTCTCCTACAGGTCTAAGAAACTTGGCTTCCCAAACCTTCATTACAACCTGTACAATTGCTAACAGAACTGAGTGAACATCAAGGATGCATTTCTACGTGCAGGCAGCCAGCCAGCCTAGCAACATCCTGCCTGAGATTCAGAATTAGGCAATTATGTAAATTAAGACTGGTCTTAAATGTAAGTAAGGAAAGTAAGATTTCTGCAGCTATGAGATATTTGTCAGGTATTTATGAACTGAGGTTGAGAAAGTTTGGTACATGAGGGAGGTGGATGTTTCACTTACAGAATCAGGATTTGAGTCTCTCATTCCTTTAAAAACAGAGACAAAAATAGAAACATAAAATGTAATATTATAAAAAATGAAAAAAAAAAAAGTGAAGGATTTAGATGCATGCCTATCATAAAACTCCCTCAGTACCACTAACTCAGCTGTATTGATGACACATATTGACTCATATTCAGCTTTCAGCAACACTTGTGTAAATCCACAATACTGCAACTTCAGTCACTTTGGTGCAATTGTTCTTGATTTACACTTGTGTAACTGACAGCATTTGACCCTTAGACTATACGTGTATCTTAAATTATGCATTTAGCTTCCTGAGCTGCAACTGAACAATAAGGAAGTATATATATCATCTGGTATGTACCATGCATCAGCTTAATGTGGACGTTTGAGTTTTGCAATTCTTCTACTCTTGTGCTGCTGCTCTTATAGTGGAAAGGGTATTAAATTGTGTATACATATAAACACACACATACACATACACACATGCATACCCTTTTAAGAAATTTGTGTGATTCTTAGATCGTACATGGCTCCAGAAAACTGTTTACCTCTGTCATGTTGCCTTAATATTGTGTGCAAATAAATGGTTGAGAAGTTCATTGATCTTAACCAGCACTCTCCAGATGATCAGAGCCTATCTCACTATTCACAAGGATATTCCTCTCCTAGTTCCCTAAGTACAAACAGGGACAATATTCCTCACTCATTATGTGAACATGTCTCAATGCAGGTTTACTGAGATAAGGGAGAAGAATGGGGATGCCCTGGGTCCTGTGTTGGTTTTGGCCATATTTATAAAATTATAGAATCATAGAAAAATTTTGTTTGGAAGAGCCCCTCAGGATGATAGAGTTCAACCATAACCTAACTCTAGCACTAAACCATGACCCTAAGAACTTCATCTATGTCTTTTAAACAACTTCAGGGACGGTGACTCAACCACTTCCCTGGGCAGCCTTTTCCACTGCTTCACAATCCTCTCCGTGAGTCCTAACATCCACTCTGAACCTTTCTTGGCACAATTTAAGGCCATTTCCTCTCATCCTATCACTTGGAGAAGAGGCCAACCATGCTGCAGCCTCCTTTCAAGTAGTTGTAGAGAGCGATAAGGTCTCTCC
This sequence comes from Nesoenas mayeri, assembly GCF_963082525.1. Classification (NCBI taxonomy): domain Eukaryota; kingdom Metazoa; phylum Chordata; class Aves; order Columbiformes; family Columbidae; genus Nesoenas; species Nesoenas mayeri. Next base: position 14,528,954 of record NC_137548.1, read on the forward strand.
TGAGCCTCCTTTTCTCCAAGCTAAACAACCCCAGCTCCCTCAACTGCTCCTCATAAGACTTGTTCTCTAGACCCCTCACCATCTTTGTTGCCCTCCTCTGAACTCTCTCCAGCACCTCAGTGTCTTTTTCTGAAGTGAGGGGTCCAAAACTGAACACAGTCAGTCCAGATGCCTTTATAGTCTTCCTACCCTTGAGCAGATCAACACTTCCACCTAACTTGGTGTCATCTGCAAAGTTACTGAGGGTGCACTCAATACCCTCATCTAGATAATTGATAAAGATATTAAACAGAACTGGCCCCAATACTGAGCCCTGTGGAACACCACTCATAACCGGCCACGAGCTGGATTTGACTCCATTCACCACAATTCTTTGGGCCCAGCCACCCAGCCAGTTCTTTATTCAGCAAAAAGTATGCCTGTCCAAGCCATGAGCTGATAGTTTTGCCAGGAGAATGCTGTGGGATATGGTGACAAAGGCTTTACTGAAGTCTAAGTAGACAACATCCACAGCCTTTCCTTCATCCACTAAGCAGGTCACCTTGTCATAGAAGGAGATCAGGTTGGTCAAGCAGGACCTGCCTCTCATAAACCCATGCTGACATGGCCTGTAATGCTTGGTTGTCTTGTATGTGCCACATGACAGCACTCAGGATGATCTGTTCCATGAAGCACAATGCCCCTCTTCATGTGATGGGGCCACACCTGTGGAGCTTTTCTTTTCCCAGGGTAAATCTGGCTGAATATTACCTTAGTTTGCTGAGGCTCTACTGAGTTCTGGCTTGTACAATGCTTGTCCTGCAACCACGTTCCCAGAAGCTTCTGCTGAAGACAGAAGGTGCTTCCAGAAATAGTTCAGGAGAAAAAGAACAGACAAACCTAGGCAGTCTGTTTTAACTTCCTCTGAAGACACCCACCCCTGAACAACTCCAAAATGTAGGGTTCCAAGATAAGTAATCTGCCCTGCACTTACCCTTTATACAACAGGCACACTGTAGCCACAGTGAAGATGAGGCCAAGAGAAGCAAAGTGGTATGCATCCTTGGAAACTAAGGAATGCTCTTAAGCATTTGCCCCTATTTTTCTCTAAGTTATATTGAGCACTGCATTATAGTAACACTTAATATTTCCACAGACTCTTTTTTCCAGGGAGCCTAAACCTTCAGGGCTTGTATTATTTTTGTGGTTCTTGCAGGTTTCCAAAATGCAGATATACTCTGGGAAAAAAAAAAAAAAAAAAAAAAAAAAAAAAAGATTAAAAGTATCAGCCATCTTTTAAAGTTATATTACTAAGAAGTGAAAATAAAAATTAATTTTAATTATAGAAGAAGACAAAGGGAAAAGAGAAGAAAGTTTACCAGAAAAGCAATAAAGATTTGGACAGTTCACAAGGTCTAGCAGCCTGTGTGCCAAACAATAGGCAATTTGTTGAGGAAGAGAGAATAAAGACATTCTTTCAGGATGGCTGGCTGGCATGGTGAGCTGCCCATTGTGCTGCTGACTGCAAGACCTGGGATTAGAGAGCAAATCAGGTTCCCAGGCTTGGCACCAATGGAAACTCAAGTTTATGTATTTAGTCTTTGAACAGAAGAAGAGGTCACAGTTCAGTACCATTTGAGAGTGGATCTACCAAACAGCACTAGTACTGACTCCAGAGGATGGATGTTCATCTGCCCATTTGGTCAAAGGTGAACTGCCCTAATAATGCCTCTAGCAAGGTAGAAAAGATAAAAAAGCTTGAAAAGCAAAGCAGAGGTGGGGGAGGGACACTCTTTCAAGTGAGAGACTCCAGTGAAACAGCAAAGTACAGTCATAATGACAATCTGCCTCCTGAAAGTAGCACAGCAGGTTAGAATCAAATAACACAAAATACCCAAAAAATACATTTAAAAATATTTTTCTTAAGTTATTGATATGAATTTTTTAATCAGATCTGTTTCTGCATTAAGAAACACAAAAGAGGAAGAAAGAGTGCTTCTTTGCTGTACTAGAACTCCAAATTTTTCACAAGACCCAGATATTTCAGTCTGTACTTCAAAAAAAAAAAAAAAAAAAAAGGGCAGAAAAGCAGGAGCACAAAGTAATAAAATCAATATAGTTATCAATCAAGCATATACCACAGGATTAATCACATAGAATGCATTACACAGCTGTCAGATTCTCCAGGAGTTCATAGATGGGAATAACAAAGCTACGTTATCAGCTGTAATGTGCAGAATTTATTACAACCTGATGACCATTAGGAGTGCTAATTTAGGAACTGACATCCTCTGTGGGTAGGTGGTTGTCATAGATATTCCAAAAGAGGAAGCCCACATTCTCCAAAATGGTACCTTTTTCTGACCAACTCAAATGATCGGACCTTTTTTGACTGCTTCCAAATAATTAAATTATTTACTGGATATGCAGAATGAATTGCATGGTAATAGCAGAAACTATATAGTAATAGCAGACACATTAATAGGAGAATGTTCCTTGCTGATCCTGTTCATGTTTTGATATTTTTACCTAGATGTAGGTGAATTTTAGGAAAGTGATGCCCTGATTTAATACTCATATTTAAAAATTAAGCTACTTGGGTCACATACACTGGAACTCTGCACTTTATGCTTTTTCACTTCCTACAAGTACTCACAAGAATGAGTTTTTCCAGGATTCACGTCTCAGAAAGAAATGTTGATACTTGTATGTGTGAATGTAAAAGTAGCAGAATGAAAGGGACATGCAAGGGTCTAGGAAAAACAACCAAACAAGTAACCAACAACTAACAGCTGCATCACTCAAATGTTCATGTTTATTCTGTGTAGAATAATGAAGACAAAAGTGAAGTTAAACAGAAAGCCTTATTGCACAATTTTCTGTAATGAATATATTGGAGATAAATGCAGTCTGTTTATGAGCATCCAGTGGACAGAAGAAGTATTTGAATTCATCACCCTCAGTGGGATGTGAACTGAGTCAGGATAGCAGAATCTGGCCTCAGATGAATTGCTCGTTAAAGACATTATCTCCAACTATACCTTCTTCAGATAAACAGAAAATTTCAAACTTATTTTTTTCTGGAAAGCAGCTTTCAGGAGTAGTGATTAAAAAAAAAATAAAAATGTCCAAAGCAATGTTCATGGTTGCATGAGGATTTGAGATGCACTCCAGGCTTTGGTTTTACATTAAGTTCTTTAGTTTTGTATTTCTATCTTCTTCCCAGACAGAGAAAATAAACTTTTTCTTTTTTTTTTTCTTTTTTTTTTTTTTTTTCTACAGAATGAGATCATGGGTTAACCAGGCTGAAGAATTATTATAACATAATTATGAAAACTCATAAGTATTGATTTGAGATTCCAAGACAAGATAGGATGACACTTAGGTGCTTTAATGTTCTTCAGCTTCTGTTAATGTAAATCAAGACCCAAGTATATCCCATAAGCAGAAGACAGCACATCATGCAAGCCAGAGGGCTTGCTCTCAGAAGGGCATTCCTGCTGTTCACTTCTGGCCATTGATCTATGCAAAGTGCTTGGCCTTGATTTATTGCTCTGAACGTTTCTAAAATTGGGGGAATTTCTTAAGTCAAATGAGTGCTAGGCTGGAGGGACTAAGGATGCTCCCTCAGTTTTGGTGGGACTTTGAACCCCTGGCATCAGAGTAGAACAAAAAAATTTTCCTCACAAGGAACTGAGGGGCAAATGACATGAGATGCCAGTGATGTTGCCAGTGACAGTCAGAGGTCATACTTTACCTTCAGAAAACTTATATTAGACGGGACTGTGGAGCTTGCTATGTAGTGTAGTGTTGCTTCAAGTCCTACCTAAATTAAGCAGGGTCAATCCTTGGCTTGAAAGATATTTGGAGTAGACACCACATCCTCCTTTAGGCTTTATCTGCACTTGGCATCAAGGGGAAGAGGAATACTACTTCCCCTGTGTCTGAGCATCACTGTGATAGTAATATGAAAGAGCAAAAAGTAATCATCTAATTTGGGGAGTATAGTTTGATTAAGTTTGTTGGTGAGGAACTTAAATGAGAGTTTGAAATTCTGAGAAGCCCTCCAAGCTCCAAGAATAAATCATCCAGCTTTTTTTTTTTTTTTTTTTTTCAAATTTCAGCATAGATTAACTGTAAATTTATGCATAGAGCTTAAAGAAGGTTGTTCCATCTCTCTCTCTTTCTTGGTCATGTTGTGCCTTTCATCTTTGCTGTAATTCTGCTCCCCTCCAGTGTCAGTTCTCACATGTCTCCCAGCTTTGCATCTCGATGTGCCTCTGTCCTGCAGCTTCTGTCACCTGCATGTGCCTGGTATAGGCCCCACATGCCTCCCCTCCCTTTTTCTCTTGCCACCTCTCTGTCTTTCTCAGACCACAGGGGCCACATGATCTCCACTTTCTCAGTGTGGCATTTCCTTCTGCACGTTGCTCTTGCACGTTGTTTATCTCTCGGAAGGATTGTACCTATAGATAGCATCAGTGGAACTGTATCTGTCTAGGAGCAGATGTCTACCTTTGCCATATCATCTTAATTGCCCTGCTGTGGCTCACCTACAAGAAGCTTTTTTTTTTTCCTGTCTTAGCTTTTTTTTTTCTCTCCAATTTTGCAAATGATTAGTTGAAAAACAGCAGGACTCAGCTTGTAGGCATAGGAATCATCTGGGCATATTTAAACTTGTAAGGAAAAAGAATCCCTTCAGTCCCTAACAAACTGGACAGTATTTTCTAAGCTCTTTAAGGTTTTGTCTTATATCTCCATTTTGTAGCAAATTAGGTAAACATTGTTGAAAGAGAAACTAGAGAAGTAGGAAATCATTATGAAAATATCAGTCTAAAACAAGGTGCTACAGTCTGGACTAGGAGGATAAGCAAGACATGTAAATAACATTACTGTTTATGACAGAGACATACTCTTACCTATTCCTAGGATATTGATAATTTAGAGTTTGTAGGGGGTTTTTTTGAGAGAAAATTGAATCACATAGTGCTTCAGAAGATTTTTCTATATAAAAAACTTGAAAGATACTAATTTAGTAGTCTTAAATACAAGTGGTCCAATTTCTACCTTTCAATCATTCTGAATTCACACTGTTCAAGAGTAAAATATGGATTTGTGTTAGTTTGGGCCTAAAACTTAGCCTATTAAAAAAAAAAAAAAAAAAAAAAAAGAAGAAGAACGCTGACAAATGATTTATCCATATTCTATTACAATTACTTTAGGTATTTTGTGGTGGTCTGAAAAAAGCATTTGTATCAGAACATTACTCCTGAATTATCTGTGTTCGCATGAGGAAGATAGGTTTGAAAGATATTACAGCCTTCGGCTCAGATTTAACCTTAAGTTTACAATAACATTTGAATTAAGTTTCACTTAGCTTCTTGAAATAATGCTGTGGAAGTGGCTATGACTGATCTAAATGATATTAATCCAAGAAATATTTGATCCTTTTGATGAAGTAACAGAAGCATAGGGTTTTTAACAGGTGTATGTATACCAATATAGACATTTACTGTCAGTGATAGATTAATCAGACATTACCATGTTAGTGTATAAAATATTATGTTTACTTGCAATCACAGACATTACAAATTGACTGATAAATAGCCATCTGATGTATTGAGATAGAATAACCTTTATTTTCAGTACTTATACACATATAATCACATAAACCATAATTTCCATCTCCCAACCCTTCTTTTTCTTTAATAAGAAGGATCTTCGAATGCAGGATGAGAACATCCCTTGCCCATTATCAGGTACGTGCCTGTCATATGACAACTGACTTCTACTAGAGATGTTGACAGAAATTTTGATAAAGTTAATTTAATTTTTTACCTCCTCCAGCCTCCACAAGCACTATATTCTGTTTTGTTGCATTTAAGGTCCTCTTAAGCTATCTCCTGACTGCTGCGATGCCTTGAGAAAAGTGAAAGGTCTTTGTACTCTGTTTCAGGCATTACAGTAATAGTTTCAAAGTAAGTTCAGTTTGGTGTAGAATCTCCGTTGGTATTTTCTTTTTCTTTGTTGTTTTGCTTCAGCTCTTTAATGTGGATTAAATTTAGTCCAAAATTGCCCTTGCAAAGACCGTATCTTTTTACTTGTCAAAACTATTTCTGAGGTGCCAGCAAAAATGTGGTTTTTTTGTTTTGTTTTGTGGGTTTTTTTGTTGTTGTTGTTGTTTGGTTGGTTGTTTTTTGTTTTTGTTTTTGTTTGTTTATTTTGTTTTGTTTTCCTGGTTTATGTTGTTGGTAGCGGTTGTTTTCTTTGCTGTTGTTGGTTTGGTTTGGTTTGTTTTCTCCAACAGCAAAAGAAATAACAAACTAATACAGTTTTGAGAAGTGAGCTTCAATCTTTTTTTGTATCTCATCAGAGTTGTTATTTAAATTTCATTTGATAATATTTACTGCAGGTCATGTTGAACCCTCCCACCTTCCCCTATACAAACGTACACATGTGTGTACAGACAAAAAAACCTAAACCCATACCTCAGGAAAGAAAGCAATATTTTAAAATCTATTCTAAATTGTGACAATTCTATTTTCAGATTCTTCATCTGATTTTGAGAATTCTTAATGACAAAACAATACAACAAATAGTAAACTTTAAGCAATATGGTTTTACTATTGGGTACATTTTTTATATAAATATAAGAGATTGATATTTAGTGTTTAAAAATTAACACACAAATTCAGCAAAAAAACCCTAAGAGTGAGCCCCAGGAATTCTATTTCAAAATATAGGTAAAATTACAAACTTCAGCTAAAAATGTGGCTAAGGCAGATACCTCCCAGAGGCTCCCTAATCCTGGGGATAAATGTGACTCTACTGGCCTTTCTCTTTACCTTAAAAGATCTCCGAACATCTAAACTCGATTTCAAGCAAGTGTCCCTATTTCTGTACTGAGGTCCCGTTTATCTGACCACTACAGCAGTACCAGGAGGTATCTACATTTTTGTACATTCCTTGAGATCTAAGTTAACCCTGTTGGTGTCCATCATTTACAGAGAATTTATTTATTTCTATACTGGAGCTCTAAAAGCTCCAGAAAGTCTAAAAATTATTTCATTTAACTGCAATGAGAAATAACATTTAGAAAAATGTATTGCTGCAAAATATTTAGAGTAAGGTGAACTAGTGAGTAAGCCTCTTGTTGCCTTGGGAGATAATAGTTTTGAAGCCCTTCCTCATCTTTGTAAGCCTCATCTGTGGCTTTTTGGGCAAATGACTAGATTTTCTCTATGCTTCTTTTGTCCTTTTCCTACCTCCTTATGTACATATATATATGTGTGTGTGTGTGTGTGTGTGTGCTGATTAGATTTGAAGTTTTTGAAAGACTGAAGTTAGCGTTTCTTACTTAGAATTTCTAGCCATTCTTTAATACTAATGATAAGAATAGCAAATATCTGAATGATGAATTGATGTGAAGAAGAATTTGGAGCTAATCTTAAATCTCAAATGAATCCAAATTTTTTAGATGGCAGTAGTCCAGACATTCAGAGTCACATCTGAATTTCTTTCAAGTATGAAATGTTTGGGTAATGCAAGCCCAAAGGACTTAATTATCTTCATGACTAAACTTGTAGTATCTCCATAGAATTGGAAATTCCTCCCTATTTATGCAGGCAAAATAGGGCTAGATGTAAGGACAATGTGAATCAGGAGAGTGGGACCAGGCTGCCATGTATTCACTATCATGTGTCATGACTTAGAGAATGTGAGCTGCAGAAGTACCATTCAGAGAAGTGCAAGGCCGCCTCATGACCCTTTCTGGTCATTTCTGCCTCTGCAGCAGTCCAAAGCAGCTCCATTTAATCTTTTATTGTTATTCCCAACTAATAAAATAACTAATAAAAGCATTATTGTGATTTGAATTTGGCCAGAAGGTTCCTTCTTCATACTTCTTCCTATTTTTTCTTTTTTCTGGTGTGACAATGAATTTTGGCAACATACAGTGTCAACTGAGCCAATATCAATCTCCAGTATTACTATATTGAATACAGTTATCGGGAACCATTGTTACCATGTGCACATTACAAGCCGCTCAAGCCTGCGTTTCTGATGCTCATAATTCGCTGTGACAAGAAGGAAGAATGTGAGAAAACTTCATCTATGCATCTGAAAGAGGGTGGAAGAAGCTGAGGAGCTGAGGAAGTATTTTATGATACATAGACAGTATGAACTGACTCAGCACTGATGAATACCAACTATTATCCCACACTGAAAGGAAGAAGTAAACATAAACTGCTAAGAAGTGTCTCAGACCTTGCTCTTGTGTCTTGCACTGGTTGGCCACCTTGCAAAACAGGACATTGTGGATTTAGAGATGAGCCTGCTTTCTCACTTCCAGAGTTTGCCTGCCAGACCAAAGCTTAAAATTTTCCATCAGTCATAATGATTTCTGTAGATGATATCTTTCCATTTGCTGATTCTCAGTGGGAGAAAAGTTTAACATAATAACCTTTACCTTTGACTTATGCTAGGGAGTTATTTCTTTTCACACTTCTTCTCTTTTTTCTTTTTTTTTTTTTTGGTTTTTTTTTTTTTTTTCCCATTTAATCTTGGATTGCCTATGTAATATTTACAACATGTTAACACCAGACCATCCTTACAATCCTTGCAGGGTGCACTTAGAAATAAAAGAAATGGGTTACATAGTTCTTTGCCTAACTATAGGAGCTGGAATTTGAACTATTTGCTGGTCCAGTTTTAAAACACCTCCCCATAGAGAAGAGCACCTTGAAGATGGCTACACAATATCATAGGAAAAAAGAAACACAAATTCTGTTATCTTGTCTTAGACATTTCACCTGCCTTTGATGATTTACTGCACTGTTCAACTTTGTCCCTTCAGTACTAGTCCTGCTCCTAGTTTTTCATGTTTTTCATAGTTCTATGCTACCTTTCTGTCTTTCTGTAAATATAACCTAGCCATAACAGAGCTATAGATATTAAAGAGATATTCAGTGTTTGTCCACTAACTAAGACTTTCGGCAAAACAAAGCACAGGCTTTTAAGGTAGGTCCTTCTATATGGGAAATGAGACAAAAAGTGAAACCTACTCTACTGACTGAGTAATGAAGTTATTGGCCATCAGCATCACACAGAAACATTCCTAAATTGTATCAGTAAGAGTATCTCAACTTTAGGGAAAGAAAAAATAAATTACTTGGCCTGTCATTAGTGAACCTACAGCAATAGCAGCAGGGGAGAGGTTAAAGAACCCTAAAATAAAAGACACAGAAAAAGATAAAATCTAATTAATGGAGTCTGTAGATTGGAAAGCCTATCTGTGTTTCATTTAAACAGGAATATCTAATGCAAGGCTAGGCAATCCCTTATAGCACTGACTTCTAGAAACTGTAAAAAAAGATCATGCTTTACTCCTGCTATTACTTTACCTTGATGATAGGAGGTTAGAATATGAATGCAGTTTGAAAGATAGTACCATTTCTTTGATATATCAAAAAGCACTCTGCAGTAGACTACTACTTTAGTAGGACACTTATAGTCAAAGCTAGTATTTGACTATGCTCCTAATGTCATATTACAATGACAGAAGCTCAAGATATATCAATTTAATCTTAGTTCAAAAACATCTTTTAGTTCTGCTATAGAGAAGTCAAAATGGACTTTTATAGTTTTTCAGCTTGAAATTGGACAACGAACAACTTTTATAGTAAAAATGAAATGCAGAATATGGTTGAAAGAGTAATTGTATTCAGAGCTAAAAAATAAAGCACTTGCTACTTACTTGGCACTAAAGTTTCCAAATAGGAAGTTATGCTAACAAGAATGAGATTACATAATTAAAAATCAGTTCTTCTGACTAGTAAAAGTTAGTGGCTCTGCATTTCTTGACATTTCTTGTTCACTTGTTTTATACTGTTTAAGGATAATGATATCTTTGAAATGACTCCTGATGAAAATGAGAACTAGATCGACTTCATAAATGTTAGGTTGAACAGTTTGTTATATAGCTCAGTATGATGTGAATGAATTTTGAGTCATCTTGTAGGTTTTTTAACTTAATCAGTATAATCTTTTGTGTAAAAAAAAAAAAAAAAGTATTCATTTGTAGAACCATAACATGTAAAAAGGTTCTTACAAATGATAGGTGCTACCAGCTACTGGTTTCACCAGACTGCAAAATGAATCCATGGAGTGAGTCATGCAGTTCAGTCACAATACCCGGCAGATAATTCATTACTCACAGAGACATACGGAAGTGGTGTGTACACAAACTCATCAACAATAAAATGTTTAACAGGTTTGCCCAACTCTAAAAAATTTCCAAGTCTAGATATAATCTGAGGATTCAATTACGTAATTTAAATGACTGGCCTTAAAGATCACAAAATGCATACTATAGATAAAGTAGGCAGCTCTTCCTCTGCATGCATATAGCCTTTTCTGGGTAGCATTTAACTGTATGCAAAGACAAAACTTACGAAAGCTAACTGCAGAAAGCAGGTTGGTTTTTTTGCTTGTTTTTCAGTCAAATGTTGCACTAGGATGTTTTTTGTTGCTCAGTTCTTACTATATTTGCTATGTTTGATTGGGAATCTTCATTCTAGGAAAAAAAAAAACTGCCTTCCAGCTTCCTCCTTCTCAGATCTATTGGGATCCCTTAATGGTGGCAACAGTGACCAAACAACCTCCAAGCCCCAACTATTCACAAATCTGTATAACTTCTCATTTTTCCTTTCCTGCCATGGCTGCAATAATAAAATTCTGTTGAGTATTGTGGAAGTAAACTATCAAACTCTTTGGTTTGCTTAAGAGGTAGTTTGTGGTCGGGTACCAAACAGACGTGTCAAATTACCTAACTTTAATTTCAAGTAATTGGTGAACAGAATTACCCTTGGGGTTGAGGGAATTATAAACAATGCAGCTCCTGGTACTTTTCTCCCCTCTGGGTAGAGCTAAGTGGAAATTGCTGCTAGTGGGTATGTTGCAGCTGCTCGTGACAGTCTGAGAAGGTGGATATTTGGAAATAATACAGTTCACTTGACCCTCGCTGCTTGACAATGAAGGAAAAATTATCTGAAGTACTTTCTTGGGGTTTTGGTAAGCACTATCCTTCTTTCCTGTGATTTCTGCAAGGACCAGTTAAGTGTTGATAATAATTAAAAACAATTTCTTTTGAATAAGTTTTGATATGCACAGAATTAGCCTAATAAAAAGGATAGTCCAATCTTGACCTCAAATGGTGTTCTTTAACTAATGTTATGTGTGTAAAAGAAACATAAGTCTTATATTGACTAAGGAGAAAAAGAAGGGATAATATGTCTGATATTCCTTGTATGCATTTTGTTGATCTTAATTGCTATGAAGTGGGCCATGCAGAGGAATTCATGAGTTTTTCATTTCCCAAAAGATTTTCTGAGAACACACAGCTCTATTTCTGTTGTCAAATTCAAAGGGCCTGATTCTCATATCATTTATACTTTGTATTTCCTTGACTTGAATGGGTTTAATTTTGTTTTATGTAGGAAATGTCAACACACTGTCTTCATGGTATTCTATTCTGGACTCTCCAAATCAAGTGAGGATAATTCAAATCAGTTTGAGATAAATACCTGAGCTCAAGTGCTCCCTTTCAGGCTTGATTGGCATTAAGTAGGAACTCAGCAGGTCTGTCAAATCCTTTCTTAATATAAACTAGTCAGATTACTTCATATATCTCCATCCCTACATTTAATGTATTGCTGTTTCCTCTGTTGTTCTGATCACTGCTGAGACTGATGGGATTTTACTGCTTTTAAACGAAACTGAACATCCACTGTACCACCTGTCCCCTTAAGGGACTTTATGAAACTGTCTCTTGACCACAAAACTAACCACCAGTTACTAAGAGTCAGGTGCATATGCAGAGGAATGATGACCATGCAATTTTAAAACTAAATGTATAGAAAGTTAATTTATCTGTATTGGTATCACTTTAACACTTAACCACACACATACATTATATTCAAATCCTCAAGCTGAAAACCTTGAAAAACACTATGCAGACATACAAACCTTGATAACTAAGAAGCCAGCCAGTGCTACTTAAAACTTTGTGACTATCAGGACACACAGCCTATGGTAAAACTCAGTAAGGCTCAGGATCCCTGTGGTCCGATACTGCACTCCTGAGGAAGGCAGAAGAAAAAGTGATATAGTCCACTGTGTGCGAGTTAAGAAAGGCTCTCAGTATATTCATATATTATTGACAAAGGCATCAGTTGGCAAAATGTTGTAGACCCCAGGTTCTGTGGAACAGCCAACTATGTCAGTGCTCAAAAGAAAAAAAATAAAAACTTTTAGGAAGAGCACACTATTCAATAGACTCTACTTACTACTACAGTGTGTTTTAGATGGTGAATTGCTATTGTTTGTAAGAAGAAACAAACTACTGGAGGGAAAAAGAGGGCTTTATTTTTATATTCTCTATCTCTTTTCAAGGCTATTGTTAACGGATGGAGGCAACCAAGAACCATACTGTGAGGTATTGTGTGACTGTGCTGTAAAATAAAAATCGAATTTGAATTCTTATAATACAAGAGATGAAAGGCATTACTGTCTTGATTTCTACATCAGCTCCTGTAGTAATGAACAGTGGCAGTCCAGGCCCACTTACCAAACAAAGAATTGGGTTTGCATGATAAAGTGCTTCTTTCAAGAGAAAGAAAAATCAAATATGAGATTTTTTACTTTCCAGTGCCACAGGACATTTGGTGTCTTACTAGTTCAACAAGTTTTACTCTCAGCTGCTTGTCAGGGCCTGTACATTGCCTCCATTTTGTTTGGTAACTGTTTATAATTTAACTTGGGATTGGTCTCTTTTATTTGCAAATGGTCTCTGCCTTCTTCAGTTTAGAGTACCATCTGTAATTATGTGTCTGTGAGTGTGTGTGCTAATGATTTATTTACCCATAGTGTTATATCTTACAAACACAGAACTGTTTGTCCATAATGACAGTGATCTTTGTGGGGTTTTTGTGGGGATGTCTCTAAGGAAAGCCAAAAATACCCCATGGTCAACTCCTACGGGTTTCAGAATGCACATGAGAGGCCAGGAGTCAGATCCTGGGCTTGCACATATTGTTTTATTCCAGTTGAGATCAACGGCAGATAGAGGTTTGGCCCCAGGTGTTTAAAGCCTTTCCTTCCTTTTTAACTACAGCTTGCCTTATCGGCCCTAAACTGTTTCAAGCTCATCAGCTTTTAACTGTGGGAAACTGAGTGAGCAACTGACTGAAGCCCTGCCTGCTTGTGGGATGCTGCTGCTGCTGCTGCTTTGAAAGTCTCTCCATACCACTTGCAACACCTCTCGGCAGCACATGTCCACCAGCAAACTTACCCCATCTTTACTCCACCAAAACTGCTTGGTAACTGCATGGCAGCATTTGAGCTGAAGAACCTGAGTTTTGGCATTTCTTTCTCAGCTGTTAAAAACCCTCTTTGGAGCCTTTATTTATTTGATTCCTTCATTTATTTAATTATTTCTGAGCTGTATATGAGTGAATGGAGGACACAAATCTCATTCTCTGAGATTTTCAAACTTTTGGAAATTTATATGGCAGGAGGTTCTGCAAGTGAAGTCTTTCCTTTTTATGTCTCTTCTAATTTATTTCTCATTTAGAATTTAATAATAAAAATTCTCCTTTATAAAACCATAGTTCCAGTGGCAAGTTTGCTTCAAGCACTAGTTCATTCATGTTTGCAGTACAACTTCAGACTAAGTAGGGCATTTACAGTTTTCTCTGTTATTTCTTCCACTTGCTTGATAATATTGAAGTAATGTCACTAGCATGCTTTGGTCCTTCTTTTCATACTCCCTGCACTGAAAAAATCAAGCACTCTAAAAATGTGTAAGGCCTCTGAAACATAGGACTGGCTTAAAAAAAGTAAGATATGCTTCTTTATTTACAATGTTGGGTTCTTTAGATTTTAGAGTTTATTCTCACTAAACTTCCAAATCATATTTGTGCAATGTATGCTAGAAATATTTTAGTTTATACAAAGAGCTGAAATTGTTGTGAAATCGTTTGGCTCCAGTAGATCTGAATGTAACACAATAAAAAAACTCAAGGTGAAATTCTGACAACTATCAGTGGGTCTCCCAGGTTAAGAAGGAGAATTTTCCATCCGGATACATTAAAAAAAAAAAAAAAAAAAAGACAATACACTTTATAACTATATTCAGCATTGACATTTTAATAAAAAAAACTATGTCTCTTTGTAGCCTAGTAATTCTAATTGTTAATGAACTTTACAAAGTTCATTTTAGTTTAATCCAGTCCTCTGGTTTGCCTCAGTCTCTTAGTTTATAAAGGAGTTTTTGCAGTGACTATGATTTCTGCCTTTCTCGGATCTGGTCATTCTGATTTGATATGTAATTTCTATATTTTTGTATGAGTCATTTCTCCTGAGGATTACAGTGCTATTATTTCAGTGAAAAAACATTTTTTTATCCTTCTTTACTGCGCCCATTTTAAGGTTAGTAAGGAAAGTTGGAGTGTTAAATGAAGCTTCTGGTGGCCATAGGTTTTATGTTTGCAATGTCACCCTGAACCAATGGGGTTCAGAGAGGTAATAACATACAAAGACATCCACTGTGGTTTATTTAGTTTGCCACCACTGGCAGAGGTGTTCATGTTGTGTAAACATAAACATGTCCTCTGCCTGAGCCCCACCAAGCTAATGCAGGATATGAGGGGTAATGAAGAGCATACATTTTGATCTGACTGAGAATGAAACCATAATATTATTTCTTTGCAGAGTCATAACGCAATGTCTTTTTCTGTGCTTTCAGTCAGGAATACAGCATTATGGCCCTGTTGAGCCATGTTTAGTCATGCACATTCTAGAAAAAGTTTTATTTTCTTTTATTAAGGGCCTTTTCTGATTACCAGAGAACACAAACTCTGCTCTGCCTTAGGAATGTTTATTGTTCCAGCTTGGAAAGCAAACTAAAGAAGAGCTCCAAAGGTGTAAAAGTCACATTGGATAACAACAAAGAAAACAGATTTTTATAACACACAGTGAAACCAGATCATGAAGAAAGATAGAAACACAGAAATATTGAGACTCGTGTGATGCCAAATTACCAGCTACTCTCTTCTGTCTGTTTAACCAGAGACCCAATATCATGGCTCTTCATGGAAAGGTCCTGAATTAATATATATATAACTCAACCCTCTGAAATACAGCAGTTGAAACAAATATGACTAGGCATAGTCATAAGCAAGTTGAGGCATAAAAAGAAAAAAAAAAAAGCTAAAAAGCCCCCCAAATTTGACATATCACTGAGTGAGAAATTCTCTACGATATAGGAAAAAACCTTACCTTCAACAATCTTTATAGTCTGTATGGTGTATATTATTTACATCTGATCATTCAGTTTAGTAAAACAAAAAAGCACCATCTGCCCAACCGCACTTTCCTTCCAGGAAATCAAAATGAGAACGGATGTTGTCTTTCGTGCTTATTTTCATTTTTCATGTTTAACTCATAGTACAGTTGGTATATGCTCAAAAAGAAATGTAAAGCAACATACTCCTTAGCAACTCTTTCCCAGTGCATACAGCAAAGGAAAAAAAAAACAAAAAAAAAAAAACCAAACAAAAACCAAACCAAAAAGACAGAAACATCAAAAAAATCCAACCTGAAATAGACTTCCGTGCACAACTATCACAATTAGAACACTGGG
This sequence comes from Nesoenas mayeri, assembly GCF_963082525.1. Taxonomy (NCBI): domain Eukaryota; kingdom Metazoa; phylum Chordata; class Aves; order Columbiformes; family Columbidae; genus Nesoenas; species Nesoenas mayeri. The sequence goes on from NC_137548.1 coordinate 14,544,633, forward strand.
ACACCGACTGCCTATGTTCCTTGGCAGCTGTTTTTTCATATAAGGGACATAGTCAAGCAGATAGAAGACAATAGTGCCAGAGAATAGTCACTTAATCAGGGAGTTATCACTCCTTAAAACAAGATACATGCTCTACCTTTCAGATTTCTGAAGTGTTAGACGTAACATAAAGGCCCAACTTTTCCTGCCATTCCCCAAATAAGCAGGTTTGTGTCCTTATGTACTTAAGCATATATGTTAAAAAGGCAAAAAAGAAAGGATTTCAGTTATGTTTTGTTGCATAGGCAGTACGGTTACACAAACTGAGTTGGTGTGGTACCTAGCATTTTTATTGCTGTTCTCAGAAAATTCTTCAACATTTGACTGTCAATTTTTTTTTTTTTAAATGTTGTTATTTCTTGTGTAGTTGAAATTAAGGAATAATGTTCCTATCAGGCATAAATAGTCAAGCTACAGTCATATTCTTCAGAGAATGTTGTTCTTCCCATACTCATTTTGTAGAAACTGTCTGTATATGTGCAGTTTAATCCTCATGTTTGATCATCTGTGAGCGTCTATGAAGTGAGCGTCTATAATCCTCACCACCTTGGAGTAGCCAGAAACTGGTTTTGGCACCCAGTTTAAATGAGGATAGCCACAGATCTGCACAAACCTATGCAATAACTACAGCAGCTTAGTCACTATGAGCTGCTCCACTGACTCACTGGCTGACATGCTTCGTCTTTGAGCCTCCCCCTGTGTTGGACATGACTAGTTCTTCACTAGATGTTGAGGTTTCCACCTCTATTCTGCCTCTATTCCACCTCTACGTGCCTATGTATTAAGTACACCTCCTAGTGGTTGTGAAACGGGAAGCCTAAAATGACTCAAAAAACAGCACAGAGCATACACTAATTACAGCTGTAAACTGATGGACATCTCCTTCTCCTCAGCCTTCTAGACTGTCCCCTTTTTCCTTGGCAGAATTGTTAACATGTGATAGATAGGTAATGTCCAAGTTACCATTACAAAGTTTTCAAGGATTGGTTTCAACACCAAAAATGACCAACTACTAATTTGGGGTTTCTATGATAATTCTAATTGCAATCCCAAAAGCTTTTGCACCAAAACAAAAAAAAAAAAAAAAAAAAAAAATTCTGGTAGTGGGAAAAGAGGACATTTTTGAGAAGATGGTTGGTTGGATAGTCTAGCCTGTGGAAATGTGGTTTCAGAGTCTGCTTTTTCACGGTCATCCTGTATGACTCCAGACATTCCATTGAGGGTTTTTTGCCTAAGTGGTGTGACACAGGTCCTGAAGAAATATCTCAACAAACCAGAAAGTAAAACATATTAGCACAGGTACAAAACCATACATTGTAGCCTTACTACTCAGAATACCCATGCCAGATATATACCCATGCCTCAGTGTCTCTGGCCTCCATCCTAAAAAGTACTTGAAACAAATTAGGTGCCTAAGTACTTTTGAGACGTAAGCTTCTAGGCCTTCATTTCCCACGTATAAAATACACCTAATAGATGTTCTTCCTTATCCAGATGGCCTAAGGATATTCATTAATCACATTAAGATTGTGAGGTGCTCCGCTACTATAAATAGTGGAGTTGCATGAGCTCCAACATGGTGGTTGCCTAGGAGACATATGGATCAACACATCCCTACTTTGCCCAAGTGTTCCTTGGGGGTAGCATGGCCATTGTTTTGACTGATCAGCAACTCCAAGTTTTCACTGCTGCTCTGGGCAGCACCAAAACCACAAATAGAACATGGCTATGGAAGAGGTAAAAGCTGTGTCTTCAGATTTGATGACTTTCTCTGTTCCCTCTTCATCATCAGTGTAATACGTCTCAACTCTCTGCATTATCAATTAATGGGCTTTAAAATGCCCTTTTGGAAATTGTACCATTTTTACTTTTAATTAGAGTAGTGCAAACAAAAAAGCCTGCAAAACTACCTACTTTAATGTTGCTCTTTAGTGCAATGATAACTCTGCTCATTTAAATCATTTTTATGTAAAAACAAAAGCAAAAGCTGAGTGCTTTGCACATGGAGAACTTTCTTGATGGAGAAAGAGTGCAGCAGAGAAGAGCAGAGAATGGAACTGCCTATCTAATCGGGATGTACCAACATACTGAGAATTGCTCAGCTCTATGGTATAGACCCTGAGCTGCTAACAGATATCCTTCTTTAGCTACAAGACTGTGCTTTTGGAGTAAAGAAGATCACAACTCCATCTGTACTGTTGCTGTGATGTACTGAGTGGGAGTTGTGTACAGGACAGTGAGAACTGTGAAGTTCGAAAGTGTCCATGGATTTATTATAAAGAGAACTCTCGAGCTGTTTGGTGGTTATTATTTTGTTTTGGTTTTGTTTGTTTGGTGGTTTTTTTGTTTGTTTGTTTGTTTGTTTTTTGAAAGCTTTAATTGAATGAAGCTTTTAAAGTTTTTTATATAGTCAGTTAACTATTTTCACCACCTTTTCTACTTTTAGATGCTAAGCAGAATCCCAGGAGCAAATATACCATGAAATGTGGCTTTTTTGGTGATAATTCTTTCTCAAAGGAGGAAAAATCTGGTAAGATAGACCAATGATATGGCACTTCTATATAGTATCCCAAACTCAGTTGGTACCTTTGCTCATTCTAATGTCAAACAATTCAATTTGAAGGTTGACTAGCACTGACTCTAAAAGCAAGGCTAGATCCAAAAAGAATTCATAGAAAAGGTCTGAAACTCCCTATCTGAATTTTATGGATTTTTCTAATGGAGGGATTAAGATATTGAAAGCCATTCTGAATGCTGATAGGGATGTGCATCTGGTTCCAACGTGACTTGCAGCTCCTTATGGAAGAATGTAAGAAAGCACACCTGGGCAACCCCAGCAGCCTGCCCAGCCCAGTGCTCTTTCCCCAGGCACAGCAATCAGCATTGCTGTTTAGGAAAATCCTAGAAACCTGGCTGCATTCTGCAATCTGGTCCCATCCACAATGACTGGATTAGAGGGTACACCTTCTCTTAATCCTTTTAGCATCCCCTTATGGACCTGTTGTCCATGATAAAACAACCAGATATAAAGCCTCTTAAACAAAGAAGTCCTCTAGGGGAAACACTGACAAGCTCCTTTAGTCTGTTAGCACTGTTGGGTGCTGCTTTAATAAAAGAAATCCAGTCACACTGTGAAGCAAGAGCAATGCATGGCTGCGATATCACTGTCATGTGAATGAGCTGTCCCAGTACTGCAGAGTCTGCTCTTTACTGTACGCAGAGACACATCAATACTGAATATAGTGTGTTAGCAAAACAGAATGGAAATCTTTTAGGTGAAGAATGGCTTCACTGATTGCTTTGCTCTGCCAGAATGGGGTGTGTTTTCAGGCATTCTGATAAATGTGTGCTATTTTTCAGCCATTCAGTGTGAAGTGCTGTAGGTTTCATATAAACTTTTATTGCTCACCACAGGCATGGAAGGATTGATTACATTGTTTGGGGTTTTCCTAACTTCTGAGACCGCCTCTTTAGCCAGCCTTAACACAGTGTAAGGAGGGAACAAAATGCTACAGTGCTGTTCAGCAGCCTGTTTTCTACCTTTGTGTCTTTAGGATCAGCCCATCTGGTTTGGAATAGGGTAGCCAAAAGTCAACCTCATCCACATGCCTTCTGAACATCTCTGATTCCTGAGGGCAGCTGGATTGTTAGTGATGAGTGTGATGGTGTCCTGCCACAACTACAGGGAATAAGGGACAGAATTTAAGAGTTATTTTGTGTTGCTACTAATGCTTTTGTCTAGCTGTGATCATTGTTGAAAACGAAAGAGAAAGCTTGACTTTGGAATTGGGGTGTTACCGACATCTGAGGCATGCAAGAAAATTTTGGTGCATCTATGCTGAAAACTACTTAATGTAGGAGGAGTCAATAGTAGGTAATAATTTTTTTGAGGCCAGTAGCATAACATGCTTGGGTGGGGACCTGTCTGATTGGGGAAAATTGATACTGAACCCTGACAGTTAGCACTTGATGAATTTGTAAAATAATTTAGCAGAGATATCACCTTTCTCCAATTTTGACTAGTCTGGTTTCACCCATTCCTGAGTAGGTCTTTCACATTTTCAGACCTCAGACTTACTGGTTACCAGTTCTCAGGTCACATATTGAGCTGAACATTTTGCTTTTCTGGATGATAATTTTTACTTTATCTGTGGGGAAAAATATAAAAAAGAGAAAAAAAAAAAAAAAAGCTTATATCATGATCTAAACTTCTTGTAATTTCTACTAGCACTGCCTGTAACCCTCATTGACCTGGATTTCAACTACATTAAAACTTCTATGCACTCAAATTGTAATGTAGCTTCATGCAGGACTCTTGTCATCAGTATTTTTTAGCTATATGCTGCCCTATTCTATTCTTGATTATTGGGAAAATGTCAGGAGTATCTCCCTTAAAATGCATGTTGTTTTCATTGGTAAAAATCTAGCAAAAGGCAGCTAGTGCCCTAGGCATTATGAACAATACAGGCTTTCAATAAATAATTCAATTTAATTCAAAGAAATGACTGCCCTGATGTACTATAGTTTCTAATTTCTTTAATAAGCATTCCTGGGAAACATTTATGGGAAGTGATCCTCAATGAAAGCTTCAAGTAAGGTTCTGTAAGAAAGTAGAAGTTGTAGTGGTACCTTACTTTCCTGCCAGGAGTGAATGGTGTAAAGCTTCAAGAGAACAGTATTCATGTTGTGTATGGAAACATAGGGTTGGACTATAAGTTTATATGTGACCCTCCTTCCTGAAAAGACTCTGCTCAAAAAGGCAGTGGGCAAAAAATGAGATAAGGAGCTAGGGAATTATGTAAATCTGTACTACCATGTCTACTGGTTGCCTTAGCCACGAGAGAAGATGTAGATGCACTGAAGTTGTTCATAGCAGTCTTGGCTAGTTCTGTGTACTCCTGGACTCCTGTCAGGGAAGCTGCAGATGAAAACATAGCCCAGTAGGCAGCAACACACTGAGACAACTGGCTCTGCAGCTAAGTCCCTGAGCCTAATATTTCCTACTGGCCTCTGGAGGTTTAGAGACAGCCTCTGTGCAGACAGGGGGATAGAGTTTATACTCAGTCTACTGACCCAGGAAAAGGACTTTTCTCATACCTTCCTGGCATCTTTATCACCTTCAAACCAAATCGTGTACACCTAACTAAATCCAAAAATCAGGAGGAGCATATGACTCAACAGACTTGAATTAAAAACCCCTGGCGGGGGTTCACCATTCTGTTTTTCTGCCTGAACAGATATGTGGGAGGGTAACAATGTGTTGAAAAGTGAGAACATTTATGGACAGAATCTTCCAAGAGTGAGTACTTATACTGCCTACCAAAAAAGCTTGAGGGAAGAATCAGACCCTTAAATTTTGTCAGACATCTGGGCAAACAAAAACAGTTTATCTTAAACTGCCTCAATTTTTCCTGCTCGTAAAGTGCTCAGTCTAAGATGCTAATTTTTGAAAGTAAAACCTGAGTGAGTGATCAGATCTTTACCCTCCCTTCCCTTTGAGGAGAGATTTATGGTCTTGCTTGAAACCAGACATCAATTCAAACTGAGATACACATGATGCAAACTAGACCTGAGCTGAAGCCTCAAAACTCAGATCTAGAGCTAGATTTGAAATGGTGAGACTGGGGAGGGGGCAACAACCAGTCTAATTCAAACCCACATAAATCCATATCTCTCCCATATTTTTTAAAACCTTGCCAACATACCACATTGATTTCAGCTTACAGAAATTCCTTTGGGCATTTTTCATGAGAGATTAATTTAACCTTGTCCCATCACTATTTACTCATCACACGCTGTCTCACACAGGTGTGTGATCCTCTCCACAGAACGTCTTCATGAAACCCTAGAGGAAACAGTTCATCTGTACAAAGTTCGCTATGCTACAGCCAACAAAAGGAGAAATTAAAGAAAGAAAGCAGAGATGCAGAGAAACCAGTGCTATTTCTTGCTATACAAAGGGTTGCCAAGTACTTTTCATTTACATAGATGACTTAATGATGATTGTATGATATTTAAAATTACTGCCACCCACCAGAGATGCATTAAAACTTTTATCAAAATGTCTTTTTTACTACTTATTTGACTGTAAAAATGCAGAGATCATTGGGAAAGCAATAGTTTTTTTTTGCCAGTCACCAAAAAAACAACTCTGTGACCTTTTTAGATTAAAAAAAAAGGCAAAAAATAAAAAAAGAAGAAAAGCCCCTTCTACTAGTATCAACATGATTTAAATTTACAGGAACAAATAAGCTGTTTTACACAATGGAAACAAGTAATAGACAAGGATGAGAACTGTGACCAGCCTGGGACCTCTTAAAGACCCCTCTGGACCTGGCAGGAGCCTGCTTTTTCTATCTCAGGGACAACACCCCACACTGGTCTAATTACCTTTTTAAATTCATATCTAGAACCACAGGCTGCCTCATGGGATTAAGCACAGTATGCTTTGCAAATTGAAAATAAGATAGCTGTTAGGAATATATACATGCATCTATGATTACAGCAACAAACAATGGCAAAACATTCATTTACATCTATTAGAGAAACAAAATCTAGGTTTTTCTTCATGTTATAGACAAGAGATACACTTGCAAAGGCGATATTCTAAAAGGCGTAGGTTCTAATGAGGGAGATTCTCTTGCAGAACAGGTAACTGGCAGGATAACATCAACTTAAAGTTATGAGAATTCAGCATATCATTAAATTTATTTACAATAAAATGGACTGATTTTTTTTTTTTTTTGTTTTGTTTTGTTTTTTAAATAGTAAAACTGTTAATAGGGATACAGTTTCTACAGATCTGTCGAGTGGAAGGCATTTGTGTGGGGTGGTGAAACAGTGCAGAGCAGATGCAACAGCAATCCAGTCATGCTTGGGCCTAGGAATTTTAAAGGTGTTTTATCTGGCAGAAATGAATACAGCATTTACAAATTGAAAATAACTCTGTAAACCCAGATAAGATTGTCTTGGTAATATTTTACCAAGGAAGCAGCTCACCACTGCTTACTTTCAATTAGCCGTCTAAATTATAGCCTATACAAAAAGCAATCCCTGCTGCCTTGCAATAAAAAAAAAAAAAAAAAGAAAAAGAAAAAAGAAAAAAAAGAAGTTAGACTAGTTCCTGAGAGTTTTGATTCATGTAGCTGAATATGGAAGATCTGTAATCTTCTCCTTGGAGTCTATAGTCTAATGTAACTGCTTGAAAGTACTTTCCTTCTGCTGCTGGCAAAGATATTTTTCTCTGAAATGAATGGTGATTCATTATAGATAACCCTTCCTGATTAATTTTGTTTTGACTTTAACTTCGGAATAAAAATATAAGCAATAAAGTAGCTTCTCTCCAGATAGTAACTATATTGTTATTTTTGGACCATGCTGTAGTAAAGCTGAGAGAAACCTAAATTTTGAAGAAAAAAACAGAAGTTGATTGACATCAAAAGTTTTAGCTTAAAGATAAAAAGTGGCATTTTATTATTATTATTACTTGTCTGTGATGAATAATAAATAAGCATGTTCCTTGCAATCAGTATTCAACTTCACTGGCTTCTGTCTGTATAATTCACAGAACTAACAGTCTTGGAGGGCTGATCGGTCAAAGTGAAGAAATCTAATTTGTGTCTACACATTTCCAGTGATATACAGGTAATATGCTGGCAAATTTGGGGAGACCAGGTATGATGGCATAGAACTCCTTGCTATGAGTGACTTCGTGGGGGTCCAGTGTTGCACGAGAATGAGAATTTTGACAGTTTCCGTAATATGAAGAGATAGTTAAGAGCCTGGAAAATAGAAATAGCTGTTGTAAATTAATGTATGCAGCATTTTTTCAGCAACTAAATCTAGTTCATGACTTCATGTGTAAATCAGTTCTCCTTCCACCTCTCCACCTGTTTCCAATGTGGACTTTTTCTCATTTCTGTTGAGAAGCATTTAACCTGACCTTACTTGACTGAATACTGACTTGAACCTGTCACCTGTTGTTGTGGGACTTTTATAGTTTCTCTCTCTCATTTATCTATCTATCTATCTATCTATCTATCTATCTATCTATCTATTTATTTTAAAGAACATCTGATTTGTCTGAGTTACCAGTAAAGATCCACAAGCTTCACCAACAAGGAGGAATTTTCTTTCAAAGAAATATTAAAATTAAAAATTAACTGTGCGCCATTACACAGTATTTATAACAGTGTATATAAAGCCTTTTGGAAATCTGGATGCTATCAAGTACACCTGAATTATTTTACTTGCCTTCACAAAAGGATGAACGGTGCCTGCACCTCCCTGAAAGCAGTTAGCCCCAGGCAGGAAAGGAGTTTTCCACTCTTCACCATTCTCTTCTCTTTAATCGTGATTTACTACTAGCTAAGCACATGCCCAGCATTTTAAACCTGGTGGAGAGTTCCAGTGTAGTCGACGGGGCTGATGTACACTGGGATTACTCCATGCTAAAAAATCAGGCTGAAGTTTCACTGCCTTGTTGAAGAAAGATCAAATTACTGAAGCATAATTTGGTGAGTAATTAGGATGTGCCTACCTTTCTTTTCTATGGTTAAAGGCAACTTTTTTTTTTTTTTGAGGTTTTTTTTTTGCCTAAAATATTCATAGTTTACAGTAATTAACTGGATATTTTAGCCTTAAACATAAATAAATTTTATCTAAGTCTTCAGATATAACTGAAAAAGAAGCCCAAGTCCACAAAACCAATAAGTCTACTCCATCTGTGGATTCCCTATGATTTTGGCCTACCTTCTTCATTTTGTTGCATGCCTTCGCTTAAGCTCCATCTACAGATGCAGGTGAACCCATTGCTCAGCCTATCTTAGTAGTTTCTCCTCTTGCAAAAAAAAATTGAAACATCTGAACATGGCTGGGAGTGCTACCTGCAGTGCAGCTTGCAAAGTTTTACTCACTGGCACTGGCCATTTTCAGTCACAGTCATTCATCACAACTAGCATCAGTAAAGGGCCAGGTATGCGGTGCAGTCAGGCTTCATCTGATCCTAACACATACAAACTGCTGTTTGCAGACTGTATTGCTTATATAGTGCACAGGAACATTTAATGAAATCAGAGACAGGCAGAAGGAGAACCTATAAAAATGCAGTAACAACTTATTTTATAAAGAAATTTTTTAGGTCTCATGAAAAACAGCATCCCATGTGCTGCTGTAAGTATTATGCTACAGATATTTGGGAAAACAAACAAAAAACCTGTTCACTTTTAGGGAACATGGAGCTAATTCCTGAAGAAAAGTTGGTTAAAAAGTGGGAGGAACTAGGACTGATGAGTTGAACCAGGCTGTTGTATTGATAATAGTCTTACATGTTCATTGATATCTGACTTCAGCTGTCTTTTTTTTTTTTTTTTAAGAACAGCTATTAACATTATACTGAAATAGAAGTGGAATATTCTTCTACATATGCAATAAGTTGAGCTATAGCACAGCCATCCAGCTGTGATCTTTTCTGTACCTGAGAAACATCTCAACAAAACCCCATGTGTGTGTGTCTGTGTATGTATATGTATATATGTGGACAGATTTGTACCAACCCTGCGTTGTTACACTTGACTTACTCTTTTTTTTAATTATGTAAAAAAATCACATTAAGCTGAATCTAATTACTGCAATGTATATTAGAAGCAGGGCACCATCAAAAATTTATTTAAATTAATCAGGTTTTGATTTAAGATATTAAATTCAAATTAATCATGTAAAAATGGAAATGATCCTTGACGTGCTTCCAGCTGTGACTTCAGTCTGTTTTCTCGTGTGAGTCACTTTCGGGATGTCTTGGGGGGAACATTACGAAAATTCACGCCGGTGCTATTTCAATTAGAGTTATTTAGCAGGACAGATGTAAAGAATACGGTATAATTAAGAAGGAGCTGATGACACGGCTAGAGATTTTCAGGATCAAAAAAAAACCTGTTAGTGAAAATTGACTACTGGTCATGTAGTCCAAGTTCAAATATGCTGGGGTTAAGCACTCATTAATGATGGAATGAGGTCTTTAGATAGATGGTTGGACTCTTTCTCTGGAGCAATTTCCAGAATTCTGCCCTGGAAGTATCTTTGAAGCTTCATTAACAAGGAGATGATACCTGATAACATAATTTTAAAATTCTTAAAATAATTTTCCTCCCCCTGGTGCTTAATGTTTTCTGGGCAGCTAACTTCAAAGGCCATCAGAAAAACCTGGAAATGTCATCTAAATACCCATATAGGAGCACACACATACAGAGATATGTATATGCACACAAAGCATTGTTAAACTTGTGATGAATACTGGCTGCCAGGAATACCGTTATTTCTTCTTGTGCTATTTGAGCAGAATTAGAGTCAGTGCTACCTGCATGTTTCCTGACTGAAACCAGTAAAAAGGACAGGGGCTTTCCCACATAGAGGCCTGACTTAGTGTTTATTTATAACTCTTTACACCATCAGTGTTTCCACTGTGAAATGTGAACCACACATTGTTTCTTTATTCAAGACTAGGGTGATAGAAATATTTTTTTTTCCTCTGTGCCGCAATGCTATGCAGCATAAACTTTGGAAGTTATTTTACAAATTCTTTTACCTGAAATTAAATCTCCCAGGTAAAGCTCTCAGATTTTCCAACATGAAAAAAGATCAGAGAGACTATAATCCATTCCTTCTTGTATGCATAGATCTCCTGAAAATATATATACTTAAACATGCTGCTTATGGTTGGTATCCAGGGCTCTCTGTATCTGTTCCCCTCCTACTGAGTAATAGTAAAAGCCAAGTTAAATTTAAAAAACGCACGGTACATACCGTACACTCATATTTATAGATTAAATATTGATCTCCATGGTATTTTTCCATGGTGTTTTTTCCATATTTCTCACAATCTTTGTCTTCCCTCAGTAATTTCCCATTGTCACTTCTCTCTGCAAAGCAGCATACAACTGAAAATATTTTCTGCGACCAAAACCATTGTTTTTTAACTTAAACAAACCCGCAGCGGATGGTAATCAAATAATTTAAACATCGAGTTCTGTGTATCTGGCAACATTTTCAGGAGCAGATCCTAGAATCTGTAGAATCTTTATTTGCTTATTCAGGAATGTCCTAGATTTAAACAGGGAGCTGTACCTAAAGGAGGAACAATGCACCAGATGAAACATGCCTAGCCATACATAGTAGATGGGAAGTAAATAGCTTATTATACTTGCCACAGCTTACCTATTATGCAGATTTCAAGGCAGGAAATTGTCTGCAAAACAGATCTACAGTGAGCATAAACTTTTTTGTTATTGTGGTAGTTGATCTTGTTGTTGTTACAGTTGGAGGTATAATATGATTCATTGATGGTTTCTGCTTCCCACTCATAAGATATAAACCTACATAATGATTGTGCTTTAATAGTATTTAAAGATATTTTTAAAACAAACTAGGTGGGAGTTTAACATAATAATGTTTTCAGTTTTTCAGGAAACACATTTTGGAGAAGTGTGTGATTGTTTAAATATTAAAAATGGCTTCTCACAAGAAACATGAATGCAGCAAGTAATTTGTGAGAAAGGATGTGATAAAAATATGCTTGATTTATGGAATTATGTGTTTGTCCTACTTTTTTTTTTTTTTTTTTCCGTGGGCTAGGATGTTGCCTGGATGACTGAAAGTCATTTTCCCCTGAGAGATGCACAGGTTCATTTCCCATCTGGGTTTTTTTTTCCCTCCTGTTTTCTTTCTCTCTCCATCTCCTCTCCTCCAGGACTAGAGCTTATTGGTAACAAACCATACATTTCTATTGATATAACTCTATATACACCTAAGATATTATACTGAACACAACAGTGCTCTGTGTGAAGTACAGATTAGCCCGAAGATGTATGCTCACCTATTTCTCAGTTGTTCATCTGGGCCTGTGTGGGTGGATTCCAGTAACCACAGGGACTCGTTTGTAGGATGAAGGCACGTGGAGTTCAGATTGGCTTCTCTGGTCATTTAGGGGGGTTGATGATTTCAGGAGAGAAAGCTCAGACTCCTCTGGAGTCCCTGAGGGGAAGATAGTTGGGAAGGGGAGCACAGGAGTGGTATGAGACAAGCACAGGGGAAGTTCTCAGAGCAGTGGACTCCCAGTCTTTACCAGGGCAATGTTGCTTTATCCATGTGGTAGAAACCATATCCTCACTGGTACCCCTGCAGTCACTGAGCCATTAAATCTGTGGCGTTTGTCGGTGAGACATTATGCATTTTCAGCATAGGTGTGAGGAGGAAAAGCCCAGATTGTGGCAAGTTGTGTTTTAATGAAGTAGAGGCTGCACTGCACTGGGACTTTGCTTGACAATGCTCAATCTACAGATCTTTCACACATTTCTGATGTTATATCATGGCATTTGCATAGCTTTTCTCAGTCTAGGAGAAATATGTCATCTTCTTTTTCTTGGCTCTTTCCAGTCTGATTAGACTGTAAACTCTTTGTGGCAATGTAAGACTGTGCATTTCTCAGTGCAGTGTGTACCAAGGCTCAGTTAAACCTAGAGCCAGTAATGTGTGCAAATAATATCAATAATAAACAGCAATAGTTCTGTATTGTCTCAAAATTATAATGACTAATATCTTTATGAAACCTCTGGAAATATTTAGCACATGGAGATTTTCTAAATCAGAGAGAAATTCAGTGGCTTGTCCATGACCTTAACATGAGTCTGTGAGACAGCATGGCCCAGACCTCTTGATTTCTAGCATTTCCTCCTAAATTTGAAACAATTACTATAAAAAAAAAAATATATTTTATTTTAGTACATTTTTAGTTAATTTTTTTTACCTTAGACAAAATGGATGAGCTGTTGGATATTTCTCATTGGTTTATAACTACGGTGTGACAGATAAACTGTAAACCATAAGGCGTCATGGGTCTCTGGAACTGATATGAAGCCTGGTTAGTATATTATAAAATTATATATGAAAGTTCTGACTTTTGCAGCTGGAGCCTTCATTCAGTGAATGTGTTGAGGTGTTTCTCTCTAGAGGCCATTATCAGAGGCTCATGGGCTGATTTAACAGGAAAATCTGGTACTTTGGGATAATCCTCTTGAGAAAAAGAGGTGCTGCAAAGGTGAAACCTATATTTTTACCAGTCCTGCTCTGCTGGAGACAATTTGTGTCTTTGTATACTAGAAGCACTTCTACTACTAAGGCTGTAGTAGCCTCTAATCTCTGGACAGCTGTGTTTGCTGCCTCTTTTTGTGTAGCACAGTAAGATTTGGCCCTTATAGTATATGCTTTCATTCTTTCTAAGGCAAGAATAAACTACACAAAATATCTTATGGAGCAGACATGCTAATTTTTAAAGTGATTTTCCAGGCAACTGAACATATCCCATAGGTTCCACCTGGGATGCATCGTTTAGTTGCCCTGCAAAGCTTCTCCTATGAAATCATTAAATAAATTTTCAAAGGAAAGTTCCTCACTTACCAGCTCCGACCACACAGTATGCAGAGCCGGTGGAAGAGCCTGGGTGTGCCAGCAAAAAGAAATCAGTGGGCTAATTACAGTGAAAGCAACCTTAACATTCAGCACACATTGGCCAGCCCCATACAGAAAAATGCACAGCACCTAAACATCCCAAAATATTTAGCCTGACTGCTAAGCATAAAGCAGGTTCCTAATTTCAGCCCACTCTGCTCTAAGGAGCAATAAATATTAACACAGAGTAAAGTTAATGCTGCAAGCCTTTCCACTGTGGACAGCTAAGCAGGCAGTGCAGCCAGTTTTCTGGGTTTCATCAGGAATTATGCCATCTTTGATGTTGTTATTTACACCTGTAGGATTAAAATGAAAAAACCTTTATTTTATTTTAACAATATGAGCAATTCTAGTTCTTCTGTTTGCCCAGAAGAGTTTAAAGAAAAAAAAAAAAAAAAGAAAAAAGAAAAAAAAGAAAAGAAACTCGAAAGGTTCAGTGAATTATTAAAAAAAACAAAAACAAAAACCTAACAAAACCTAAAACCAGGGGCTTTAAAAATATTGTTGTTTCTACACCAGATTCATATTATTTTCAGAGCTGTTTCTGGATTTTTGAATTCTGATCGGTGGCAATATCGGGTATAAAATCTGAGTGCAGTTCACATCCTTAGCTTAGAGAGTAAGTGAAGTACTGGGTAAACTTGAAATGGTATTTAGGTGCCTTAGATCTCCATCTGATTCATGTAACATGATAAATACAAATTAAGAAAAACTGTCACTTGACCAGAAATGCTACATTTCTATGCACATTAGAAGTAAAAGTCTTCAAATACGGTAGCCTATAGGATATTCTTCCATCCCAGATGAAAGTAAAAATGCAAAGTCCTTAATTCTGGAATCTGTTTTTCCATGAACACACTCAAATAACAACAGAATTGCACAGGATTTAGTTCTAGTATCAAGCTTTTTCAGACTAGAAGATTCCCAAAGTCTGCTCAATGTAACATTAGTAAAGACAACAATTCAGATGAGTCTTTAATAAGTTTCTTCTTCAGTTTTGAAGTTACTTCAGCTTTTTGGTCCTGATAGCAGGTGATTACGGAAACACTTCTAATTTCTAACTGTAGGGAGGAGAAATTCATACTCTTCTGGACAACAGTTGCTGGGGGTTAAGCAATCATTTGGAGCTGAACAATGCATGCAGATCTTGGGTAAAATGAGACAGACTGAAAATAGTGACACAGAAAAGGGCAGCTTGGTTAAAGGTACACAAACCGATCCAGATAATTGCACCTGTACAAAGGAGCTACTGGAATCACAGCTTCAGTTCAAAATCAGAAATCTGTTTTAATTTGCTCTCCAGATCAGAAGGCACAAGGAATCTACTTTTTTATCTTTAGAACAATAAAAAGTAGGCTGGTCAGAGGAAGCTCTTGTCTCTTTTAAATAACACGCCACATGATCTTTGATTTCTATAAGTCACCTTAGCATAGTTGAAATCCATGCTAGTTGAGGCTCTGCTTCACTTTATTTTTAAAGGTACTAATTCTTCCTTGTCAGCCTTGAACTAAATATTGAAAAGTCTTAGCATTTTCCTGTGCAGAAGACATATCTCTACTTTTTTTTTTTTTTTCCCCCCTGGATTTTCCATCCTTTCAGTTCTGATATGTTTACATAAGGATATTTTTAGGACATTATATTCTCCTAGCTTAGTAACATCACAGTGCTGTGAATAGCTTAACAATTTATTGGAACTTTACAGAACCTGAGACAGCAGAATCCTAATTATAAACTAAATATAAACTTTAGCCTTGACAGAGTGATTTCATTATCATGATTGCATCAGTTTCGAGCCCTTATGAGACTTTGTGTTGTTTGGGACATCAGGAGCCTAACAACTGAAAGCAAGCAGAAGACAGCTGTTTTCAGCTCACACAAGTCTCTGGATATATTTAGCAATTTAGCCATCAAAATAAGCTGTTTTGCTGGTACTATTGTAAGATGCATCATTTCTCAGTAGGGCCCACATGTTTGCTTTAATCTGATAGGGTTCTTCTTTTTGTTCTTAACCTACTTCCTTTCCGAGAGAGGTAAGGGAACTTTAGCAGCAGTGTTGGTAGCAAATGAAGTGGGAGGAAGTAAAGAATAAAAAACAGGCTGGGATTTATAAAAAGAATGTAGAAAACTGTGATTATATAATGAAGTACAGAGATGCCAGCTACCAAAGAAAGCTATAGCATCACTGTTAGCTTAGTGAGCTCCGTACTTATCACTTGTCTGACATAAAGGCAGCTTCTGAAACGGTTTGAAACCCATAATCTTTAAGCTATCAGTTCAGAAATGCCCCCAAGTACTCAAAGTCCAAACTGAAGAAAGAGAGCCTGTTATCCAAGGGAAAATCATTGACCCCAAGTTAACTTTTATTTAGCCTTGATGAATTAAAAAATGAAATGAGAAACATGTAGAGGTCGATGTCACATGTGCCCTGGAGTTTTTTTCAATTAAGAAAATAAACTAATGAAAAGTAGATAAAACCAAAAGAATTAGTTGTGAATCAACGCTATATAGTGATCAAATTAATACAGCGAACAAGTCTGAAAGCCTAATGATTATTAGTAGGAGGAGCTGTCCTGATGTAAAAATATGGGTTTTACCATTTTTGGATAAAAGGACAAGAACTGGTAAGCAGATCTGTATCTTTAAATGATTTCTCTCCTGCTTTGCAAGGACAGACTGTGGCAGCTGTGACCACACTATCCCCATCCTCCTGTTTTGCAGCCATGTGAAGCCAGTAAGGCTGTTGCACTGGGAGCCCTCCTGGCCACAGGTGAGGAGCCTCGCCATCTGCAATACTCAGTAGGCCAATCAAGCTGGCCCTACATGAGGTAAGATGGATAGTCTCCCTGTGTGCCCCGAACTCCCTCTGAAATTTCAGCAGATCAATGTCACTGTGGCTTTTAATTACCCCTCTGCTTCATCATTATTTCATGGACTTCAATATGCCCTGCAGGACACAGCATCACAGAGTACAGATAAACAACCACCAAGCCCCAGTGCCTCTTGAGGTGCTACAGTTACTCTCCAGGGAGAAATGCCACAGTTTCGGACTCATTTCCCTGGGTGAGCTGACCTCAGGGTTTCCAGGCTGATTTCAACCTGAGCTGAGGCACACGGACAGCCACTTCACCACTATGTTCTGGGAGCTCTTACACTTCATATTAAAACTTGCTGTCACCACACGCAGGCACAGAGATTAGAGTGGCCAGTAGGGCTTTTGCACTTCGCTTTTGTATTCTGAAGAGGAAACCAATCTATCCTTGCAGATCCTGCCTGGTAATACATAAGCGTTTGAGCACAGTGCAGCACAGGGCCTACCTGTCGAAGACACTGAAAGCGTTGTGAGAGGTGCTCAAAGAGCCTGACACAGTCCTGGGTTCAAAAGTACTGCTAAAAGAAACACATATTGAAGGCTGTCTGCAGCACGGTCCATTGTAGGGGTTGTTCTGACACCTGTTGGCAGTGGTATCTGAGGGGTACAGGACAGGTTTAAAGAGATAATTCCTCCTTGTCTTATCTTTTCCTTCCCAACACATCCTGATTACTCACAGTGATGGGTAAGATTGGAGCAGTTTTAGCTTTTTTGTTTTAATTTGTGAACCAACATGGCTTTTCAGGGAGACAACACTTGTCATGTGGGAAGCAAAAAACAAAGGGGGAAAATACGTGATGAAAAATATCAAATTTTGATTGGAATTCTTTAGAAAGTTAATTGCCCAAATCTGTATTTTTATGATAAATGAAGAATGCTAAAATATAGCTTTTTATTAAAATTGGGGAAAAAAAACATAAACTGCAGGCCTTGGAATACACTGCTAGATGTCTGCCATCGTGCTTGTGATGTAGCATGCAGTAACTTTCTGATGTACAGCACTGAGATCTGTGCATCAGCAGTGCAAATTCACCCCGAGGGGAAAGATCTGCCTTCTCAGACCATCACCCCTAGACTAGAAGAAATACAGAGGAAAGAGGGGCAGAGTATGATAGAAAAGACAAGGCAAACCACAGGTGTATGCTCTGTAGAAGTGAACAGATCTAGGAGAGAGCTGCCCGCAGCTCTCTGCATCAATAATGCATGGTACTTCCTCCTTGGCAGTGGAGAGAAGAGAGATTGTGACAGAGAAGATGTTTCAACATGTGAGTAACTGTAAGCACGCGAGCAGCAGTCTTGTTGGGAGCGCTCCCATGTGGGTTTCCCAAGTACACACCACTGCACCTGAACTACTGTTCTCACTGCTGGACATTTGTGTGCCCAGTGACCACAGTATCTGATGGGCAACAAGCAGAGAAGGTGCTGTCCTCCCTGGTTCCACAGGCAGGGAATGGATGTGCACAGATGCTGCACAGTGGACTCAAGTTCATGTAGGAGGCCTATGGTAGAAAACGGCTGATCAATGGATGTCTTTCCATTCCCTAACGTCTTTCTGTCTGTCTTGCTGCATTCAAGTGATGGGCACAGCCATCATCTCAGCAGACCTGTGACCAAGCATGTGATCAGGAATCATGTTGTGTCCTGGTTTTGTTTAAAACAAGAACAGTTCTCTTTTAGTGAATTTCCCTTTCAGCTAAGTACTTTGAAGTAACTCAATTTTTCTGAAGTTGACTGCATGATTTTCAGAGAGTGTTCTCTCCTGAGCTGATAACAGCAGCAATAGTATGCAGAAAAGGCCCAGGTTTATCCTTATTGCTCTGTCTGCCAAGGTCACTGGTAATTTTCATACATCACATAAGTGAGAGGGGCATACCTGCAGGGAGGGGTGGACAGAGCAGGTGACCAAAATGGACCAGTTAGGTAATCCATGCCATCCATGTCATACACTGTATAAAACTGGGAGAGTTGGCTGGAGCTAATGGGAATCAGAAGTCCCTTGATAAATCTGTATCTCCCTAAGTGTAAGAAAGCAGTATTTATGTTAAGAGACTCAGCTGACAGAACTGAAGAAGATGATATTTCGTCACTGTAGTTCTGATTCAGGTGTTGGACATGCTGTGCAGAAGCTAATATGATCTTTTTCAAGGACAGGTGATATGAGAAAAGAACAGGCTAAACTGCTATTTCACCAGTAAAAAAAAAAAAAAAAATTAAAAAAAAAAAAAAATCCAAGCCTTGGAAGACTCCATGTCCCTTCTTTCCCTCAAAATATGCTGGTTGAACAGACTCCCTCTGTCCTTCCCTCACTAAAAGCGGTACCTGTTGTTGTGTAGTTGGCACTACTTGACATTATTCTGTGGAGAGGTGTGATAGGGACAAGTATGAGAGTGGGCTAAGTGAATTCCACATTCCTATTGGGAAGGAAGATGAATATATTTAGTTTTATTGATAGAAAGGACCCTTCGTTAATTATATATATCTGAGGTGAATCTAACTTAATTTTACTGATACCAAGAGAATAAAAGCAGGTGAAAATGGGATGAT
Organism: Nesoenas mayeri; assembly: GCF_963082525.1. Lineage (NCBI taxonomy): Eukaryota > Metazoa > Chordata > Aves > Columbiformes > Columbidae > Nesoenas > Nesoenas mayeri. The sequence continues at coordinate 14,563,585 of NC_137548.1, forward strand.
GTAAAAGCATAGTGCAAGGAGTTGCTGTGTGCTAATTAAGATGACAGTAAGCAAGCTAAAACTATCATGTGAAGTCAGCTTAAATTATTTTTCTTTAGAGGAGGAGGTATTAATTAATTAGTTGTGGACAGCACAATTCTTGACTCGTTAAAGGCTTGTGCATCTGGAGTTGATTCCCAGTACGAAGATAACACACTCCGTGGACTTGTTCCACTGTGGCTGCATGTAAGGCTTTGATAACCACTGTTTCTTTGGATGAGATTCAGCCATGGTTGTACAGATAACCCCAGGAACTAGATCAAACTGTAGTCCCTAAATCTTTGTCTCAGATACTTATCAACCATATCCCTCTGTGTGGACCAGAAGTTATGCATATTTAAATTCAAACTTCAAAATGCTTTGATTGGATGTTAAGGTTCTCATCCATGGGAAAATATTGTTATGTTTTTCCTGGGTCATTAAAATCAAATGGTCAGTTTAATGAACACTGAGATACGGAGTTCCCTTTACTTTCAAGTATTCTCATCTGTTTAAATGAAAATAGAGGCCACGGCTTTTTATTTAAGAGAAAAATAAAACTCAGAGGTTTTCAGTAGCTGCTGTCAGTAGCTCCATATTTTCTGAAAATTTGGGGCCTTATGGTTGTCTTATACTAACAAGAAAATAATAAGGACAGGTATATATTTCCCTTGCTTTCTTTTTCTCTCTGCCTCTTTTTTTGGTTGATTATCTGAAGATACTAAATACATGTCAAAATATTATTGCAAAATTCACCCCGTGTAGCACATTAACTCACTGCTTCTCTATATCACCAAAAAGCACCTTTCTCTGAGGCATGTGAAGGAGCATCGATCACACTTAGGATCCAGCAAACACAAGGGTTGACCAAGAAGGCATCAGCTGCATTTACACTGGTGTTTGGAGGGTGCTGTGACTTGCACTGCAGGGTGAGCTCAGGGAGAACAGACTGGGTTTCTTTCAGATGAAATTAATAGAGAAGATGTGCTCTGGAAGCACACGTAATTTACTCCACTTCCTAATGCGTACCCAGCCCAACAGACCAGAGTAGAACTAGTTTGATGTAACCGCTGGAAAGACATAGTGTGGATGTGGGGTGCCTCAGCACCATTTTACTTTATATATTTACTTCTAAGTCCAACTACTTGCAAATGTGGTCTAAACCAAAGACACACACTGAGGGATGCCATTAAAACAGATATCTGAAGGAACCATATTTCCACAGGCACATTATTATTTATCATTTGCACTGAAGCACTATGTAACAAACCTAAATCCTCCATTGTGCAAGGTCTTATACTAATGCAGAAGAACTTGGTCCTTTCCCCTGAAGAATTAAAACCTGGAAGTAGTTTGGGATGGAGCTTTCTCTCCCGCTCCAGCCTGCTGTGTTCCTGGTTGTTGTCCTGGCATATGAAAGCTGTAAATTCAATCATGCAATTTAGCTCTGGGAAGGAGGTGGAAGCTAGGAGTGTAAGATTTCAAAATGCTCACTTTTCCTCATGTCTTTTCTGAGTTGACATGGCTGGAAAATAGCCAATAGCCAGCAGAAAGTAAAGTCTGGGACGATACAGTACTGAACCAATATCCCAGTGATTTACAGCCTTCTTGGGACACTGTGAAGAATAAATGAGTGACAGATTATCTGTTGACCTGCGGGATAGCTCATTTGCTTTTGTTCAAGCAGCAGTTTTTCAGTAGAACTGCAGGTCTTAATATTTTTCTGTTGAACTGAGCTACCTTACTGCTAAATAAATATGTCAGTCAGCAATGACACAAGTAGGAGGTATTTTTCTCACTCCAAAGGGGATCCTGAGGGGAGGCAATGTGGACATTTAGGAGGAGAGTACCCTAGGGCAAAAGACAGAGCAAGTCAAATGTATGGTGGGGACACACTGCAGAGATACCTGGAGGTATGGACCTCTAGATGCCTTTATATGGACTGAACTGTGATTTCTGATGTACTTTCTTAACTACTTTTTCCTTTAAGTTTGAAGAGGTTTATAGTTCCTGCATTGGGGTTAGACCTTCTTGGTTTGGGTATCCTCAGATTTAAGTGCTGCATTACTCTTTTTCAGAAAAAAAAAAAAAAAAAAAAGACCATAAAGCAGTTTATATTGTCGCCCTTCACAGATCACAAGATCACAGACATAATTGCTCCATTTTATGAGATAACTTCTACTTTATGCATCTGACTTTATGTAACTGGACTGAGATGATGATGATGCAGGAGTGTCCAGCAGAGGACTGTGGAAGACTGTCCAGCATGCTCTGTTTTCATGTAACAACCACCTTCCACTTTGTTGTTGTTGTTGTTGTTTGGTTGGGTTTTTTTTATTTGTACCATTGAGACTGTAAATAAATATCGACAGCAGAAATGGGAAGGATATACAGCAGCTAACATTACCAGTTTCTTTCAAAAGACAGTATTTCAGAAATTGCAATTCCACTGATTTTCTTTGATGAGAATTAACAATGGATATTCACAGTCAGGCATATTTTGTGAGCACAGAAAGAAAACACAGAGAGTAAAGCCCTGTACCCTATCTGACCTTGCAAGGGATCCAATAACAGCGATGAGGAAGAGTAAAAAAAAAACCTTTCTCTCCCCAATATTCATTGCCTCAATCTTGCCCTCCTAATAAGCATTTAAATAATGTAAATGTGAAGGGTGGTACAGGAGAGAGAAGGGGGGTGCACACAAACCTTTCTGACTTTTCTTTTTCCTCCTGAACACTGATGCCATTGCATAATTATATGGGTTGGCTTGAAAGAAAGAAACCCAGTTCAAAATGTATGAGTTCATTTTTATGTTCTACTGAGAAAATTTATTCAGTGTGACTGCTCAGTAGCGAGTGCAGTAAAACACCTTAATCCCTGGTTGAAGAAAGGTAATACCTTGACAGATGTGTGCCTCCTACTTTCCTTGCGGCCATGTTTCAACAACAAACCTTTATTTCTGCTTCTCGACTGTAGCAGAAAAAAAAAAAATGAGAGGAGCAATAAAGCAGTCAGACAAATCTCAGGAGCCAGGCGGCAATGCAATAGTAATGACAGATTTTTAATGTGGCAGGAGAGATTGACAGGAAAATGTCTTCAGAGCAAACGCACGCCAGATGGAATGAAAACGGTTTATTGGAGTATGGAGGTGCTGCTGAACTGAATAGAGGGCGGGTTTAAGGTGGGTGTTTTATCTGCTTCAAGTAAACAACAACAACCCCCCCAAAAAATGTCCCCTCACCAGGTATTGCCTTAGACCAGTCTTTGCACTAAGGGGATAATTTTTTGTTTATTTGTTTCTTTTCCACAGTACTGCACTAGAGAAAAACTTTGAAGTCAAAAGTTCAGTCATTACATGCACTGCTCAAAAGGAGAAGACAAACTGGTTTGGGCTGAGCTTTTTTTATTGTTTGCTTCTCCTGTCTCCTCCCCTACTCCCCTTAATCTGGAGGAATTTCTCATTCAGTATGAACAGATAAAGATGTTTCAATGTGCTTTTAGATAAATCAGAATGATTTTTTTTTTTTTTCCAAAAAAAGAACGGGTCTGAAAAAAAGAAAAATAATAAATAATAATAATAATAATTCCAGTTGACTGAGTAGCTATCAAATCCCAGACAGATGAAGAAGCCTGCACTAAAAATCCTATGAAAGCCAATATAGCTGTTTCTGTATCAGGAAGAACAACATCACTGTTTCTTTTTCAAATGAATAAACTTAAACTTGCATGCTCTTACTAATGATAATAAAGACAAATTCAGCCCTACGTCTCACAAGAAAACATAATGTAGCTCTGAAATATTTCATAGCCTCCATATAGAGCAAAGGCAGGAAAAGAACCATAAATGGGAAGAAACAGCACAAAAGAAAGGAATAAAATACAGCTCTAAACTATGAATCTCCCTGACACCTTTTCATTATCAGCCTAGTCAATGAAGAATGACACTAAGGAAAGGACAGCATCATATTATTCAAACATGTTGGTTTTGGGGTTTTTTGAAGGATGCGCTTGTATAGTTTCCATGACTAGCTTTTTTATTTCACTATATTTGTCATTATTAGCTCTCTGTAATTGTGTTTTACATGCAGGGCTTGGATAAAGTGTTCTGCATGTATCGCGTACATTTATGTTGCTCTTCTTAGAGTTTATTCAGGGCTTTTTTCCTTATGTGAACACATCAGAAAAAAGTCACTGAGTTACTTCTTTTATTTGTATTATGCTTTAAAACAAAACAAAACCATCCTTTTTTGTCTTTGACAACCTGCTTTTTTTTTTTTTTTTTATTTCTTTGCTAAGGAATATTTATTTAGACAGTAAAAAAGATGTTATGGTTCTCTCTGCCAGTAGAAGTGAGGAAAACGTTCTGGAGAAGTAAGCAGGGAGTTTTGCCATGTCGTTTCATCTGATAACTACAATACTACGATAACAAAGCTTTAGGGAAAATGTTTAATACTGACAGGAAAAGTAATTGGCAAAACCTTGTAATGATCCACCTATGCTTTATAGATTTACTGATTTTTTAAAAAAAATACAAGTTTTAAAACTTTTGTCATATTGTGTCTTATTCAGAATCCTGCTATAAAGTTCGATTTCACTCTCCTTTTGTTTTAGTCCTGGCAAAGCTATAAAGATTGCTTGTATAATTCTCATGATCTTTGGGACATTGCTTCAATTTCTGTAGCATTTGACCAAATACTGGTACGCAGGCTGTTCATGCCAATGCAAGAGAAAATATTTTTACATTAAAAAAAATGCCTTTAACTGGTTAAGTCATTTTTCCATATAAAGAAGAACACAATGCCAAAGATGATAAAGAAAAATATAGCAATAAAGGTGTTGTTGGTGATATTATGTATACTTCTGAAGTTATCCTATTTCCTTGCACGCAATTGTAACTTGATTATCAGTGAACTTAACTTTTTCTGGTTGGGTTGAAGCTGTTGTATAAGCAAGTCCCGCAAAGGACATTACTTCACTAGGAGCTGCTTTTTAGAAAACAAAAAAAATCAAAGGCTTTTTCAGTTTATTTTAGAATCCATTTAACTGGTTTTAAATACTCCCAAAAATCAAACTCAGAATGGATATTAAAGTAATGTTGAAAATAAAAATTGACACAGCAGGATGTGATGGCTTTTATTCTGTCCTTAAACCACATTTTTGCAACACACATAATACAGAATATTAATCAGGGTTCTGAGGCTGTGGCAGTACCCAGAGACACAACGGCAAGTTAGGGACAGAACAGCCAGCTTAACTGTGAATGGCGTTGCTTTGTTCGGCACCAGAATTCTCATATCATTTAAAAATAGATTTTAGTGTGTCATCAGCTCCATTCTAGTACCACTAGTAAACTGCACTAGATATAAAAGCTTCAATGGAATTTGTACAAGCATAGACACCAAAGTTATTATGGTGGTGTGTAATAGCTGGACTTTTCATTTCAGAAGACACTAAATACTGACTTTCAACCTCAAACTGAATTCATTAGTGGCTTACATTTTTTTTTTTTTCTTTTTTTATTCTTAAAATCCTACCAAATATATCAGCATGCTCTCATGCACCCCCACACTGTGGAATTTTGATAATGTATGTCCTAACCGCTTAATTGATTGATTAGCTTACTGCAGCTTTCTGAGGCACCAAATTTATCTTTAATAGCCGGAGTCAGGCACGGCAGGCAATCGAGGGGGGGGTCCCTTGGCGTCGATTTGCTCTTAACTGGAAAGTCATTACCACTTAATACATGTAGATTGTGTTGAAAGAAAATTATGTGTAATGAAATGAGGGAAAAATTAGTGGAGTGTTATGGGCGAAAGCAGATGTTACGGAGGAATTATGCTAGCAGAGATAATCACCTTCGCTAGCATTGTGTGTGCTGGGGTGTTAACTCAGGGAGAGAGTTGGTGAGAGAGCTAAATAAATGCATTGATTTACACAGATTCACTTTTCAAACTATAGGATATGACTAGCACACACATCTACAGACACATACGTACATATACGCACACATACAGACATGCTCAGGGCTTGATTTTATATTTCTGATGCTCACACCCTTTATTTAGCCATTTTCCAGCTACTCACATTAAATTCAGAAGCCCTGTCTAGAAGTACAGGGAAGTAGCTGTCGATTTGCATAGTATCATGAAGATGAGAATAATATCCAAGGGCAGAAGTACTCATATAAGCACTAAAACAAGACCTTGTATGCTTCAAACTCTGGACAAGCTCTCCTGAGAAAAAACTGATGAATACAAAAGAGGTCTTTGAGGGTAGCACCTGACATTTTAGAGGCTGTGAAAATGAAATAAATAGTGGATATAATAGCAAAAAATTATGAAGACATAGTTGTGCCTTTACTTAAACAGCCTGTAAATAAAAGAGATAGAAGGCATAAGATGAAATCTTTATTTTTAAAGCAAGTTAGGAACATGTTTTAAGGTACTAGTTTTGCAGACAGGTAATAATGAAAACACTCAAAATCAGGCAAAGAGAGGGAAAAGAGATGCCAGAGATTTTATTTTGAACACATTTTGGAATTCTGTAAATTAATCTTTCACCTGTGGGGATCTCCCTGTCCTTTTCCAGCCATGACTAATATATCTGCTTATTATATTTCTTATATCGAGGCAGGTAAGGTCACTATTAATTTTTATCTTACGTTTATCTACTTCATATAATATGTGTTTGGATTTAGAATTATCTCTGCTTTATCACCCATTTCATAATAAAAAGGTGGTCTCAGGAAGATATTATTTTGCAGATTTTACTATCGAAATCATTGATAATTAGGGTTTCTCATATACCGTTCTATTCCTTCACTACTAAATGAGCCTTTTATGACTATAGTTATTGCTGGTGATAATAATACAAATTTTAAAAATTAAAAAAAAAAAAAAAATGACTGAAGATCTTGTATTCCCAATATTACTGTTCGGAGATAGGAAGCTAGCAAGAGGACTGTCAATTTACTTGTCACTATATTAATGAGTCAAAGAAATGCAGCCAGCTCCTCATGAATCAATTGGAAAACTATGATGAATGTTTCAATAATTAAGAGAATAATTAAATTGCTGAATGTAGGATGGCACTAAATGAAATAGCTTTTGTAACTGCAGCATATTGCTGTGTATAAATACAAAGAACTACATTTAAGTAATGCTGTGACCCCAACTTACATTTATCTGTCTGTCTTAACAATTCTTAACTGGCTTTGGGCCCAATCCTCCAAAAGCCTCCCTATACACAATATAGCTTACACCTTAGCCCTGTACTTTCTACATGGCAAAGCTAAGCACTGTCAGAAATCTTCTGCTAAATCAGCGTCTTTCTGCGTACCTACGTGCCTCCCTACCTGCACGGTGTAACATGGCCACCATTGTGGTGCTTCAGCGATAAGCAGCTAAACTTAAACAGATAACGAAGCCAGCAAAATCACAGTTAAAGCTGACACTCTGCCGGTAGCACACATGATGCGTGTGGAAATATTTTTAAAAGGTGATATGTGTTAAAGGTGAACTGTAAAGCTGAAGTGAAAATTATGTTAAGTTCAGAAATATGTCCTGAATCTCTCAACTATCAGGCAAGTTTTCCTGTAGCCTTCAAAATTCTCTTTTCTCCTGTACAGTAATCTGGCAGTTCCTCCTTTGATAAGGACATTCCCAAACATAACTTTGTGTGATATCACACATACCAGAACCTAGGATGCTAAAAAGGAGACATCCTAGAAAATCGTCCTTCAAACCGGGTTGTCTCAGAGTACATGTTTAAATTAATTATTTTGGAGAAGGCGATGTATAAAGTATTCCCAAATCCTAAGCTTAAAGCATATATAAAACTTAGGGGGTAGGGGGGTGAGGGCAATTATAGGGAAAAAAAATAGCTTCTGTATATTTGTATTTATTTGTGAAAGTGTGTCACAGCTCCTCATCAGCTGCTGGAATGCCAGCAAATTTAGGAGAAGTCAATCACAAATAAGGCGAGTTCATTTCAGGTGCAAAATTGAGCTGAACGCATAGAGGACCCCATCTGAATAACTGTGTATAGACAGTACCCATCCTCCTCTAGTAACTGTAACATAAGAGCTGAATTTGTTTTCCTGCCTACCAGTATCCCGAAGTGCTTTTCTCTCTTCTGTCTGTCTCACAGTCCTGTTTTACTGTTTTTGTTGTTTGTTTTTTTTTTTTTTCTGTTTTCTGTCTTTTTTCCACTCATCTCCTCCATTCACGTACTTTCTTCTGTTCCCAAAGGTGTTCCCACTATAGACCCATCTTCCACCAGTCCCTTGCTTTCCTCACAGGGGGAGGCAGATTTTATTAATATTTGCTTGTGGGAGAAGGATGTGGCTCTAAGTCTGTAGTTGAATCATCATGTCAGCCACAATTTCACCATTTTCTTCATCTTTTATGTTGATTAATTTATTCTTCCTGTCTCCTCCACTAGTATATTCCTGTGCACTCAGAAAATTGTCATTGATCCCCTCACATTTTGCATTTGCCTTGGGTCCTTTCCTATATTTCTTCCGCAGTGCAGAGGCACCTCAGACACTCCCCTGAACCCCATACCCCTCACATGTTTTTCATTTTCCTCTTCCACCTTGAATGACTCTTTCCCACTCACCATGTAAATGAATGTTCTGGGGTATTTGAAAACCCAGCATTATGTACTTGGAACACTAGTGATTTGAGGTGGAACAGAGAATAAATATAGCCATAATATGCTTTAAAATAGGTGAATTAGTTGGGCAGGAGACTTTTAATGCTACATGGGTGGCCAGTAAAAAAGTAGCAATTACCATGAGGTGGATTCTGATATACCACAGTTATTTCCTATTCTAGCCATAGGGCAGTACCATGGTAACCTAGACTCCACTATGTGGCAAGTGTTGTTAATTGTATAGCTTTTCAATGGAGATAATTATATTTCTCCTGTCTGAAATCAACATTTACTGGCAGTGACCAATGCCCAGAAGGATATTCTCAGAAGGATGTTGCATGATCTACAATATGTACATTTAATATTTCTTACTTATAGTGAGATAATTTAATTTCATCAGTGGAACAGGTGTAAACTGTTCACCTTTCTGATAAATCCTGGAAAGTAATTAGCATTTTAAAAGTTCAGGTGGATAGAAATTCACTCTCACCAGTGTGTTAGTAGTGCCACATATTGATAGGCCAAGCCCATGGAAAGGAAGCCATTCAGTTTATATTTGCTGATCAATTAAATAACTCGGTTTTCAAGGGCTGTTTATACAGCATCTTTCTTTACCATGAAATTTAGTTTTTATTGAAAACTGGAAACAACCACATCCATAATTCAGGTGACTTGAAAATTTCTTTTGAGAAATCTGATTCTAGTGGTATTTCTTTGCCAGAATTTAACATTAAGTGAGAAGGTTTCTACTGTATGGCTCAGTTTCAGGTGAATATTCCCTTCTGAGAATAAGATTAGGGAAAATACATTGTTTGCCACTGTTTAAAAATAAATACATCTTTAAGTTGTTTCCTCAAGAGGTCTGCAATTTAACACTGGGTCTTGAAAACCAGTCAACTCCTGAGCTTATGTGGGAGAAAAAAAAAAAAAAAAATATATATATATATATGCTGATTAGAGTCTTGTTATGGCTCTTGGGGTTTCTATGTTTCAGCCAGGTTGCATGGACATACCAGGTCCTCAAAGATAGACATCTCTACCACTTGAGCAGGATTTTATTTCCACTTGCTGGAGCTGGCTAGGTCTCTGGATCCAGGACTAAAGGCTTCTCTCTCCCCTGCTCCTGATAGAGTCCAAGAGATATGCAAGAGGAGAAAAAAAGCTTGGTTTCATACAGAAAGTCTGTAAAAGAAGGGAAGGAAGGGGTGTAAGGAACCTGAAAATGGAGAACTGTGAGGGAGTTTTGATACCACTTCTATTTAACAACAAAAAAGCCCCAGTCACTTTGGACATGGAGCTAATGTGCATGTACAGATCAGTATGAACATATGCTCTACCTCTGACGATTAGGGGAAAAAGGGGAAAAAATATGAAGGCCCAGAACATGATGTAATAAGCTGGTGAGAACACTTAGAAATGTAGCAACCTTGAGATTTTGGGTAAGGAGGAACAGCATTTGGGGCATGGGAACAGAAAAGAAGGGAAAGCATGAGCACTGACCACAGCTATGAGAGGGGCAAGTAGGAGGTGGATATAAACTTACAGAGGAGATAGAAATGGGAATTAAGTTATGCATGAGTGCTAGCAGAAAGGAGGTGAGAAAGGAGATAAGAAAGGTGATAAGAAAGGAACTAAAGGATGTTGTTCAGGCTGGAAGGAACGAGAGGAAATCTAATTAATCCACCTCTGTTGAACCTGAATCTAAACTAACTAGTCCTGAGTTCTGATTTCACTGAACTATTTAGCAAAATAACAGTAAACTTTGTTCAAATTTGTTTCCACCCCATATCTAATAATAGCTTACACAGAAGATAACAGCCCTCTGCTCCTTCTGGATAGAGATCAGAACAGTTACAGATAACGACATTTTTCCTTGTTCAATTCCTATATTTCCAAAACAAGAGGGAATCACATTCATGAAAATTAAATTAAACAATGACATTCTGAAGTTGAGCACTCAAAAACTATGAAATGTCTGGATTAAAGTTGCTCTGGCAGTGTCAGTTTGGCCCACTTGGTGTTATCCACCGTGCTGATGAGGATGGGCCTGTGTGAATCTCATAAAGTTCAACGAGGCCAAGTGCAAGATCCTGCTCATGGGTCGGGGCAATCACAGGCACATTTATGGGCTGGGTGGAGAATGAACAGAAAGCAGCCCTGAGGAGAAGGACTTGGGGGTGTTGGTTGATGAGAAACTCAACATGACTTGGCAATGTGCACCTGCAGCCCAGAAAACCAACCGTGTCCTGGGCTGCATAAAAAGAAGCATGAGCAGCAGGTCAAGGGAGGTGATTCTCACCCTCTATTGTGCTCTCATCAGACCCCACCCAGAGTACTGCACTCAATTCTGGTGACTCCAACATAAGAAGGACATGGACCTGTCAAAGAAAGTCCAGAGGAAGGCCACAGAGATGATCAGAGGGCTGCAGCACCTCTCATAAGAAGACAGGTAGTGTTCAAGGTCATCCCTTTGTATTAAATAAACAACAATTCATGCTGAGGTGTTCAGGGTTGTCTACTTTTTTTCCCTCAATTTTTTGATCTCCTAAGCCAAAACAAACTCTGCAGAAGGATACAATTCCCTCAGCTAACAAGTACCATCATTTGACCTGTGCCCTGTACATGACAAATGGTACCCATTTATAACTATAAATGTTATGGAAGATTCTATTTTTCATCTCAGAAACTGGGTATGTAAAATTTTGTGGTTTGTCACATCTTTCTTTGCCTCCATTTCCCAGCTGAAGAAATGGTACTACCTCACTTAATGTAGTGAAGACCATTTTAATCAAGTCTGCAAAACACAAAGATACAAAGGTGATGCTACTACAGAAAAAAAAATCCGTAATAATTGTAGGGGATACAGGCATAGCAATAGGTGATGCACAGTTTCTCATCCAAGATAGTTGTTGCACAGTATGACTTTTTAGGGTGGTTCCAGGCTAGAGGTTTCAAATCAAATTTAAGAAGAGACTGATCTGGTATTTCTTATTCTGCTGTGAAGTGTATTTCCTTCAGTGGCAGATAACAATAAGAGAAGGATGATTAAGTCTTATAAGCAAAAAGTCCATGAGGTAAGAACACAAAGAGACAGATTCAGCTCTAGACATGGTCAGCATAAGCATGGGTGCAATTAGATTCAGCCTTGGAAGTCCTCAAATGACAGGTCCCACTACAAGGAGATTTGCATCAAAGACTGGCACATTTTTAAATCAAATAATCATATTTGGAGTGAAGAGCACTGGTTTCTATAACCACTGAAAGAGTTTAAACCGGATACTTATTCAAGGTAGAGCAGCATGGAGACATAACCTGTGTTATGAAGAATTGTGGCGAGGGGCAGTAAGTTTATGTCTCAGTAACAGTTTTCAGCTACAGTGAGGTTCCTGAGGAGAGTGCCTTGTAGCTAGGAAGGGAAATTCACATAGAAAATGTACTTTTCTCACCTGTTAGCTCTTACACTCCATTATATATTTTCTATTATAATTTGGAGTGCAGGATCACAGAATAGAAAACTGCTGCATTTTAACAGCAAATGGTTGCTTTCAAAGAAATGCACCTCTATTTACAGAAAGCCTGGGTAGAGTTGCTAAACTACTATTGTCCCTATAGCACCATATTATCTTTTATATTTCTTAATTGAATCCTAATCCTGAAGGCAGGTAGGTGCTGACTGAACTAGACCTCCCAGGTACAACTGCAAAGTATTAAGTTTGGTTTTGAAAAATGGGAGCTAGCTATTTGGAAGTTAAAGACATTTACTTTACTACTGTTTTCTGGGGTGGAAGATTTGCTATGATTGCATTTGCATTGCTACTTCATGAGAAAAAACCAAACCAAAACAAAACAAAACACAGGATGGAATGAAAGGAGAGCACTGAAATGACAACATTTTTCCCATAATCTACTATATCTGGGTAAATGCTATTAAAAAACCACTTGTACATTTGAAAATGGATCCATATTAACCATTGTTCATTCACCGGAATTTGGAAATGGATTCAGACCAACCATACCATCTTCTAGTTGTGTTTGCTTTCTAGGGACACTTGTATGATTCAGTTAATATTGTGGCTATTCACAGAGAATTTCTGAACAGCCTGTGTAAGTATTGATGGAAACTGGATCTTAGATTCACACACATGAATATGTGTTCCAGAAGCTTTTGCATGCTCAATGCATTGGAAAAATAAATCAACACCATGTGACTCATCAAAGCAGTCATAACTAACAAAGCTCAAGAAGTGACTGGTGAACATTCACAGAGGAGTGTTCCTGAGCAATTAAAAATACTTAGAGAGGAAAAAGGATCTCATTGAATTCTTTTGCATAATAAACTCAAGGAAACCTCAGTCTGCCCATGGAGATCCCATAAGCAGAAAAAGGGCTAAACTTCCTGACTAAACTATTCATTGTGAATTATTCCCTCTGCTCTAATGTCTGCACGGCATGGAAGCATGGTGCCAGCCCTGTTATACACTGTAATTTTACTCTTCTAGGAATAAAATGGGAATATACTGCTGGGCACGTTAAAGCACTCTACAGAGGACATTATATAAATTTTCAACATGTGACCTGACTTTGGTTTTTGTTTTGAAAAAAGAGACTTACCAACCTTTAGAGAGAAAATATTAGCCCACAGGCAGTGAAATAGGATAATCTTTCTTCTTTCTTTCTTTCCTCTTTCTTTTTTTTCTTTTCTTTTCTTTTCTTTTCTTTTCTTTTCTTTCTTTCTTTTCTTTTCTTTTCTTTTCTTTTTCCTTTTCTTTTCTCTTTTCTTTTCTTTTCTTTTCTTTTCTCTTTTCTTTTCTTTTCTTTTCTTTTCTTTTCTTTTCTTTTCTTTTTCTTTTATTTCTTTTCTCTTTTCTTTTCTTTTCTTTTCTTTTTCTTTTTCTTTTTCTTTTTCTTTTTTCTTTTTTTTCTTTTCCTTCCTTCCTTCCTTCCTTCCTTCCTTCCTTCCTTCCTTCCTTCTTTCCTTCCCTCCCTCCCTCCTTCCTTCCTTCCTTCCTTCCTTTCCTCCCTCCCTCCCTCCCTCCTTCCTTCCTTCCTTCCTTCCTTCCTTCCTTCCTTCCTCTTCCTCCCTTCCTCCCTTCCTCTCTTCCTCTCTTCCTCTCTTCCTCTTTCTTTCTCTCTTTCTTTTTTCTCTCTCTTTCTCTTTCTTTCTTTCTTTCTTTCTTTCTTTCTTTCTTTCTTTCTTTCTTTCCTCTCTTCCTCTCTTCCTCTCTTCCTCTCTTCCTCTCTTTTCTCTCTTCCTCTCTTTCTCTCTTTCTTGTGTCCTTCCTCCCTTCTTTCAACATTTGGTGCAAAATCTATATAAGACTGAATAAGTCAGATGTCATTATAGGAAAATTCAGCCAACTTGCTTTTACATTATTGAGCTGACCGTGAGTTACAGTTACTTTAGTAAGTTCCTGCCTAATTATTATTTTTCCATGATTAAATTGTCCTTTATAAGGACATCTGTTCTGTTCCTTGCCAAGGTGTAAGGTACAATCTTATCTTAGAATTTGTAAAGTACTTTGGATAACATAGTAATAAATATATTCTGATGATGAATACTGCAAAGGAGATGTCGTCCTCCCCCCTAGCCCAAGCTTAACATACCTCACTGTCGAAATATTTTTCCTAATGCAATGACTATTTCTCCCTTCTCTCCTCTGCAATTCATCCCTTTCCCCAGCCCAGCTCCTGCACCTCCCTGGGACAGCTATGTTTTTCCCTCGTGTCACTGCCTCACCCAGGACCAAGGTTATGGTGGGTGGCTGAGCATCTGAGAAAGCATTTATGATCATTAAGGGGTCAAAAAAAATCAGTCCCTGAGCTACAATCTGAACTATCCCACTCTGAATTCAGGACAACCCAAAAGCTAATTAAAAAGTCCTGCTGTGTGTGGATGGTCACTAGAATTCCTCTCCTGGGGAAGAAGACTCATCCTTCCCAGACCTCCTCAGCATCAAGAAGTATATAAGACTTCTCTCCCAAGCTGTAGGCACACATGGAGCAAAATTCTGTCTGAGAGGACAGCAGTGTAGAGGTGAAAGTATTCACAGCACAGTCTAGACAGCACAATCCAAGAACATCCTTTAGTATGACAGAGGTATGTTTTGTAAAGTTTGGAAAAAGCAGTGACTTGATTTGTAGAAGTTAAATCTGGAAGAGAAAGTGTGAGGAGCAGGTATGGTGCTAATAACCTCCAGCATCGTGCAACAGAGAAATAACTCTGTATAATGACAGAGAAACAAGGGCTCAAAAAGATTGTGCTTTTCATATACTGAGTTTATGACCAGACATCTGGCCAGTGACGTGAGGTGGCTAGTATGAGATGAATGGACAGAAGGTAGCAACCAAAGATAAAGAGAGAAATGCTAGTGAGCCATCAGGTTTGCAACAGTTGCTGAGAGTGAGTTAAATCACAGACTAAAACCCAGCAGGAGATGGGGAAGCATTGACAGAAAATGAGAAAGCAGGGAGGGTAGCGAAGAAGTGGTTGGAACATTTGTTGGAAAAAAAACAACCAAACTTCAAGTTGTGGAAACCCATGGTGGGGAAAGGGAGAGTTGTGGGAGATGGGATGATTTGCTCTCCTCTTCTAAGGGTTCTGTATTCTCATGAATGCTCACAGCTTTACATAAATTCACACGCAAAGCATCAGGAGCAAATTAAGCTGAACTGGAAGGGAACCACAATGCGGGGAGGTAACAATTAAAGGCAGTTGCTGGGCAGCTAAAGCATATGGGAAATTTATTATAAATAGACAGAGATAGGTTTGCAGAAATGGCTAACACAATAGTGATCCTGAGGGGATGGACAGCAGCTGCAGGCAAGGCCAGGACAGGGTGTGTAAAGCAGGGAAGGTGCTATTCACCCTGTCCCTTTCAGCACAGACACTAGCCACAGCCCTTCTGAGAATCTTTGAAATAGGAAGGGGGGGAGTGAAAAAAACCATGAAATATGGACCTCTAAAGGCAAAATAATCTGTGGCTGTGTATATTGTTTGTGATATTGAGAATGACATCCTGGTTCACACTCCTTAACAGCTTTACCAGTATAACCATCAGGGCTTTAGCCATTACAGGGTAAAGCTAGCATCACCCTGGGTAGCATCAGAAGAGACTGCTACCAAGAGGACCACCACTATTATTACTAGCTGCAATAAAAAAAGCACTTCTTAAAATGTTTTTTCTACCTAATTGTCAAAACTGAATAATATTATCAGCTTTTTTATCCTTTGAGTATTTTTCTAATAAGAAAACGCAGAGATGCACTGCAAATAAAAGCAGAAGATTTGAGGATGCAAAGCAATCATGCAAAATGACTTTCATATCAGTTTGATAAGCAGCTGAAATTTAATAACTACATCTCTCCTATGGTGCTGGATGAAAGTTTAATACTTTATGCTTTTGCTTCTTTCTTCTGCACGATGCTTATTCAGAATCATAACTTTTCCTTTTATAGTCACAGAAATGCTAGGTACAGTGGATTAATCGAAGCCTTAGGAGGCTCCAGCCTGGTCCAGACTATAATGACTTATAATCAAACCCTAGGAGAAGACTGTCAGGGGTCATAAGGGAAATGAGTGGAGAACCAAATGTGAAATAATATTTACTGAGGATAATGCACACAAATCTTGCTGTCCCAAAAGGCGAGATGGAAGGTCAGTCTCTCAAAACCCAATTCCAGGAGATGCTGGATGCAGGAGATGAAGAAGGAAAGAAGGTAGTAAAACTTATTTCAGAATTGGGCCCACAGATTTCACCTAAAAATGGGATACAAAACTACAGTATGAGAGGCTTTCAGAATGTCACACAAGGCAATTCAGAACAATAAACAAATAAAATTCGGCCACCAACAAATAATTACAACACCAACAAAAAACCCAGTAGCCATTTCCTGACATTTGCAGACCAGTGCTGGGAGTATTAAGTGCAGAGGGTTTTTGACCAAAAACACAGCCTTCTGCCCAGGGGCAACGGCTCTGACTTTGAGACCAGCATGGGGCTCAAACAACTGGACCTCAAGCTACCCCTGGTATGTTTTTCCAATGTACTCTTGTGATGGGAGCACGCATGTGGGCAGGGAACAGGCAGAGGGTCATGGACAGGCAGGTGTGGGTCAGTGGCAGGCAGGTAGGTGGGGTAGGCAGGGAGCAAAGAGGGGAGTGAGCAGTGAGCAGCAGGGCAGGTGTGGGTTGCAGGCAGGGGCAGAGGATAGGGACAGATCAGGAAGCAGGGACTGGCAGGGGCAATAGGCTTGGGGCAGGCAGGCTGGAGGGCTCGCAAGGGAGCAAGCAGGGTCCTGCCGTACAGGAGGCCGGGGAAGACGAGGGCAGGGACTAGCGAGGGGCAGGCAGGAGGCGGGCAGGGGGCGCGGCGCGGCTGCTCCGCTCCGGCAGTGCCCCCTTCTGCCGGCTGCCGAGGCAGCAGCCGCAAGCGCGGCTCCCGGCACCTGCGCATCCTTTGCATCCCGCCGGCTGGGAGGGTGGCTCTTGAGACAGGGGAAATGTTGGGCGTTGTTGGGGATTAGAAAAAAAAGGATTTTAAAAAATAATAATAATAATAATCAAAAAGTAGACAGCAGTTTTCAGGCGGATGCTGGAAAGGCTCTAGATTCATTTGTGGATGGGTGCATGGCTTTGGTTTCCAGTGTGTGCACGCTACAGAAACAGATAATAAAAAGAAAACAAATGAAAGAACATCTGATCTAGTCATCAGATCTAACTACGGCACTTTAATAAGAATTGTAACTCCAGATGTTGTCTTAAGAAAATGAATCAATTAGTAAAATGAGGAATCCCTTCATAAATCATAGCAGGAGAAGATAAAGTCCAGTAGCTGCAGACTATTGTTTAAATGTCCTAATGGCATTCATTCTTCTCATACACCTATAAGCTTTACTACAAGGCTCCTCATCATTTAAGTTGTTGTTTACCTTCTTGAATACTGGTTTGATTTGAAAAAAGTGTTCTAAATGTTCAAAACCTTTTACCCTGAAAATAATAATACATCAGCCTTTAGGAG